>NW_027150561.1:0-1200000 GCF_001643675.1 Monocercomonoides exilis
AATGAATCTCTGGAAGAACCTGTTTCAAACATAATATCAAATTCACGAGTTCCGATGAACTGCTGTTCGATTAGCTCTGTGTGTCTTTGGTTTTGGATCTATCTCAAGCAGCTCCATCTTCCGCTCATCTCCTGTTGAGAAGATGAAAACTCTTATGCAACAAATGAAGCTCATATAAAAAAGACATTATAACAGCCATGACGAAAATTGTTGGGAAAATTAAAAATAACAAATCGAAAGGAAAAGGAAGAATACGAAGATGATGCTTGCGAAGATTATTGGCAATTCAATTGTAATACTTTCATATTAAATTACAAAGGCAATTATCATCAACTGAACGAAATATTTGAAAATTGATTTATCTTATATTTTTTCAAAAAATTTATTAATTGAAAAGATCATGGCGTTTTGGCATTTCAAATTTTTGCTCAAAACATCATTATATTAAACTATCAGCTCATTAAGCATAGAATATGCGACTTTCAATGTTGACCAAAATGCACAAATAATTTGGTTTTTTAAGATCATTAATTTTGAATATTCTATTTAATTTTTTTTTTTTGTTTTTTTTTTTTTTTTTTATTTATTTTTAATTATTTAATAATTAACTTTTTGTTATTTTTATCGAATGATTCAAATGAATTTCTCTTTTTTCTATTTCTTTTTTTTTTTTATTAATTTTTGTTACAAAAACTGAAGTGAGAAAAACAAGCATTAGCAATAAATTTGAAGTGTGAAATATGTCACATGACTTTTTATAAAAAGAAAGTGAAGGTTTCCAATTTTCTTGTGACATTAAAATCCAGTATTCCTCCCATTTGTCTGGAATTATTTCTGACACGCTATTATCATTGCACTCCAAAAAATTGAAGAATATGACGGTCTATTCACATCCTTTTTGACAATCGCAATAAAATGACCTTGCTCGTATATAGCTGTTGGAGTGAATTATGCAACCAACCAAATCATAAACGATAGATCGCTCAATATCCTTCAAAATCAGATCCCTTTCTTCCTTGAACTTAAATGGGTTTTTATTTCCATGTCATTCGGTCCCGGTCCCTTTACAACAAACACAATCGATTTTGGAGGTGCGACAACCCTGAAAGATTCATTGACATTATGATTAATTGTAAGAATATCTGGAAATGATACAAAACGCACGAAAGGAATACAGGGTTTGTCCGTTTCACACCTATTACACCTTCGATTTCGTTGTTCTGTGATAAGATTAATGTTTGTTAGTAATTTTAACAGGCCTCCGATAATGTCAGATCCATTTATTGTGAAATAATACCTCGTTTCACGATTCGAGACTAAGAAATTTTCACAATGAGTGCATTCACGAACGTTTTGGCTGTTGATTGAAAACATATGATAGATTTTATTCTTTTTATCCGACAACATATCCAACATTTTGTCAAAAACATCAGTCAGTTTTTGTGCCACATTTCTTGGTCCAATTTTCAATTCGTAAAAGTTCCATATAACTGTTCCATTCCAAACTTTGCTGTTCTTTTTTGACTTCCGGAGCATTTCGAATAATTGAATGAACTCTGCTTGTTCATCGTTCATCATTGCAACTTGATTGCTGTTAATGTCAAGTGCAGCGAAACATTGACAAACAGAAGATAATGAACAGACACTTCCTGTGTTCACAAGCCCTCTTTTCGACTCCAATTGTTGCAACACACATGAACGTGATTTCTCTTCGTTTTCATCATCCCGTTTGAGTGTATATGAAAAAGGTTTTAATAGTTCGTTTGAATCTTTCTTTCTTTTTTCAATATTTTCTTCAGCTTCAAAATGAAAATTATTAAGATAATCAACTATTCTATCAATTGAAGAAGATGGAGAAATTGTCTTTTCTATTGGGACAGTTGGTGGTTGTGAGAAAGATGATTGTTCTGGAGCAAATGATGGAGAATTCTGCAGAGAGGACAAAGAAAAATTATGATATGCGTAAGATGTTGAATTTTTCGCGTTTAAAAACAGCAGTGATGATTGTGGTGAGTTTCCTGAAGGTGATGAAGAATTTGAATCAAAAGGAGAAGATGCTGTGAATGCTTCTGAAGTTGGGGAAGAAGAGAACGCAAAAAGCGATTCTTGAATAACTGTTTGAGAGGTTCTTGTGGATTTTTCATTTTGGAATGGAGTCTTCATAGAACATTCTGATGAAATGAACCGTCTTCAGTTGCTGAAAAGGGAGAGGAGGGAGGGGGAGGGAGGGAGGGAGATGAGGGAGATGAGGGAGATGAGGAAGAGGAAGAGGAAGAGGAAGAGGAAGAGAGGAAGAGGAAGAGGAAGAGGAAGAGGAAGAGGAAGAGGAAGAAGATGAGAAGAAGTGAGGCGGTTCAGAAGAAGAAGAGAAAAAGATGAAGAAATAAGATCTTTTGTGTGGATGGTAAAGTTTGGTGAAGTTGCAATGAAGAAGAGGAAGGTGAAGGGGAACAAGAAGAGGAGGAGGAGGATACAGAAGAAGATGATGAAGGAATAAATGAATAATTAGGAATAGAATTAAAAGAAGGAGGAGGAGAAGAAGAAGAAGAGGAAGAAAAGGATAATGAGGAAGAGGAAGAGGAAGATGATGATAACAGAGGCAAAGGAGGAAGTGCAGAAGTTGATGATGCTTGGATAGAAGTTGAAGTTGAAACATCTTCTGCAGCGGGGTGATGAGGAAGGAGACAGAGAAGAAGGCTGAGCTGAAGTTGTTGTTGCTGAGGAAGCTGATGCAAAAGGAGAGGATGAGGAGGAAGTAGAATTGATCTCATTTTTCAATGAAGAAGTGTTCGCATGAGAATGATATGATACATTGGAAAGATCACTTTCAGAGTTGATATTGCTCACGTTAGGCGGAGGAAATGAGCGATCAACTGAAGCAGATAATGATGAGGAGAAGATAAGTGGTGTTCCAAGTGAAGAAGAAGAGGAAGAAGATAAAAAGGACAAGATGAAGAGGAAGTGGAAGAAGATGAATTGCGTTCAAGGGATGCATTGAAAGGGGATGAAGATGGGGAGAAGAGACATCGGGTACGGAAATGATGGGGAAAGAGGAGATGTTGGTGAAGGAGTTGGGTGAGGAAGAAGAAGAGGAGCAATGCAATGAAGAAGATAACAATGGCTGAGAAGGATTTGAAGCCGAAGAGTTATTATCATTTGATGATGACGGAAACTTTGACATCATTGATTGATCAGTATTATTCTTCAATTGTGGCAATGTTGAATGAATGAATGAAGAACTCGAAGTGAATGAAGAAAATGAGCTTGTTGATGTATTTCCCAGTGGAGATGCAACTGATGAGACTGGAACAGAAAAAGAAGGAATCGAAATATTTTTGGAAGCAATATTTTCAGGCAATTTGTTGCGTTTTTTCTCTGTTAGAGAAGGCTCATGAAAAAGTGATGAAGTGGATGGTAAAGGAAGAGAAGCACTTGATGAAGAATGAGCTAAAGATGAAGAAATTTTTCTGAAGAAAAAGGAACGAATGAGGATAAAGGAAATGTGTTGAAAGGAGAGTCAGGTGAGATGGAAGGCGGAGATGAGAAAGGAGAAGGAAATGAAGTCAACGATGAAGAAGAAGACTGAACATGAAGAGGGTTAAATGAAAATGCTTCTTTTCTTTTATCTTCTTCGTCATATCTCCTGCTCGATGATGTGTCGCTTTCTTCATCAAAACTGAGCAAGAATTCCTTACTGAAATTTTCATTTATTTCACTTCTTCTGAATGTATTTTCTTTCGGAAGCAGTTTTTCTTTGTTGAATCCAATTAGCATCATCATATAAGGATATTTCTATATTGTATCCGTATTCATTTCGTAATTCCTTTTGTGTATAATTTTCTGTTAATGCAATAATCATCTTATTCTTGATGGGAGCAGAAGCATCATTGAACGCAAACTTCAATTCTTTCACAAGACACGTGAGAGGTGCTTCAAAGAAGGTTTCGAAAGAAAGATAAATTTATAAATTAGGAAAAAATGTTAGCACAAAGAAAAATGATGAAAAAAATTTAGAATGATTACAATAAAAAAAACAAACAAAGAGGTGATTTCATGTAATCAAAACAAAGCAATTTGCCTAAATCGTTTTCATTCACGAACTTCGTAAACACAAGCAAGGCTCTATCGTATGGCATATTACGAAGCAATTCTTCGATGCTGTCAACGTCTGCTTTAATTGACTTCCTGCTCATTCCATGATGTTTTCTTCCAGAATTGAACATAGAAAAATATCTTTTCTTCAATTTTATCAGCAAGAAATAAATATTGATTGAAGATAGTTAAAAATAATGAAAACACAAAATTATAAAATTTCAAATAATGAATTCAGTGCTGTTCTTAACCTCTTTCACAAAGATGAATAGAAAATGAAAACAGGAAAAATGTTTTTAAGTGATTTTTGATCAGAAATATACAAATAACTTGTGCATTTTGCGCGATCCAAAAACTTTATTTTCCTATTCTAATTTGTATTTTTGATCAAGTTGTGCTGAACAAAACAAAACAATTCATGCCCAAATTGCCATGATCTTTGAAAATAACAAAAAATTTCCAAACATGAATATTCGTTATTTATTCTTTATTATTAATGAAAAAAAAATAAAACTTGCACACTCAGACTAAAATTTGAAGTTCAAACTGATTTAAACATTCATATCTTGAAATTGTGTCATTTTGGAAACTTTCATTCGGAAAAGTTCTTGAAGAAGTTGATAAAGAACTGACTGAAAGAATCGCAAACATTTGAACAAGAATTGGGGCTTGAAACTGCTGAGCAAATCAATGCAAAATTCGAAGACGATATTGTGAATATTTTTTTGTCAGAACTGATAAACAAGAAATGTCATTATTCAAGGTTAAAAAACAGGAGAACAGAAGAAGTTCAAATCAGAATAAACGATACAAATATTTCTCTCATCAGTGATCCTCATTCGGATGCGTTGAACAGAATATTTTCAATGATATCTGGAGAAACAACACTTGAGACATTGGAAATGGAAGGATTCCGCCTTGCAGAAAAGGAAAATGCATCATCAGCCACAACACTTCCTGGAAAGACAAACCTGTTTGCTCCGCTGTAGTATTCAACAAACAACATACTGCAAAACGACAAGATGGGGGCTGATGCAGACAACTCTGAACATTCCGAGAAAATTGGCAATGCCGAACATGAAAAAATGCCTCCACATATCTGGAATTAGTTATCAAGAAGCCGTGCTTTTCTGAAGAAAACGATATAAGTTGTGGATTCGCGGAGCGTCACATAATTTGTGGAAGAGCTCAACCGACGTTTTATTTTTTCGATCTTCTGTTCAAATCCAATCCTGTTTAAGTGTGTGACGAGCAGAGTTGGCGGTGCGCTCATCCACTCATCATCGTTACCTGCCCAATTTGCACGTTTCACACAACTGCGTCGCTATTTCTTAAACAGGGAGAAGGAAGTGATGGTAAGCTACATTCACACCATTCATCTGGGTTTAATGGTGGGGCAGGATGGAATGATGAAAGAAGGGAAATATCAGTATTTGTAAAGCAGTCACGTCAAAGATTATCAATTCGGCTGGGAGGCTCAAAACTCCTGCAATTCTTTCCTTTTAAAAATCATTTTATATTCAGTGGATGAGACATGCCTCATCAACGCAAACAACAGAAAAGCTTTCTTTGATTGGCTCTCCTCCGAACAGCACATCTCTGTCGCTGAGTACACCACCAAATCCATTGGAGCATATTTCCCATCATCAGATTTCGCACAAGAACCAGTTTTCCTTCTCTCAAAACAGACAATCAACGTTTGCCTCGCTCTTTTCTGACCAATACGTCATCGAAACAGGCTATGCACCATCAACTTGAGCATTTTCGTTTACGACTTTTGCTTTTTACACTGTCATTCAGTCTGCAGCTCCAATGTTTTTTCAGTCGACTGGACAGCAGATACCATTTCACCGATCGGCTTCTCTTTCTGTGTTTTTTTCATTAACAACATCACGAAGCACAACAGCCTCGTTTTTCGCCAGTCCTTTGGGCATTCTCGAAACGGCTCCTTCTCTATCCGTGCATGTGGCAGGTTCAACCACAGATCGTTTTCATCTGTCAGCTCGCATCAGCCTGTTCGTGCATTGACACACGAGCAGAATACTATTTTCTTTTAAAGAACAAGCAGCTCAAGTTTGACGTGGTGGAGTTACGAGTAACACCCGATCCAACATCTCCTCTTCAGTCCGTTCCAGATGACCAGCCATATGTGTGCAGCTTTTGCGAAATGCGGTTTGTGTTAGTTGTGTCGCTTCCAACACACATCCACCAGGCATACTCGAAGATGGACATGACGGAGCTGATAAAGCAGCTTTTCGAAGCGGAGAGAGAGTATCTGCTCAGAGGAATAAAGAAGATAACAATGTTGGAGAAGTTGCTGCACATTGTTTTGCACATCTTCAGTTCGTATGAACTGTCTACGCTGAAGTCAACAGAAAACATCCATTCTCAACAAGTGATCTAACAACAGCAAAGACAACAACAACAATTCAGTTCATTTGGAGCAAGCGCATCTGCGTCACAGCCTTATTCCCTCGATTTGCTGACTGAGAAGAAGATTCCATTTTGTTTCAGAGGAGATGCGAAGAAGCGTTAAGGAGATGAAATTAGCCTAATCGAATTCAACAGAATGGGCGGTGGTCTTTCACATTCTGGTGGCTCAACGTCTTCAATTGCAACAGTCTCATCAGGGTCAATAACAGTTTTTTCAACCAACACGTACACCTCTGCCTTTGTTGACTCTGTTTCCTCATCTTCAACTTCTGAGCTCTAAAACTATAGATATTCTCCATTATCTACTGAATCTTCTCTGCCTTCCTCAATTATGACATTCATGCAACCTTCTTCTTTATCATATTCAACTTCTTCTATGAGTGAATATGGACCAGTGTCACACAACAGCATTTTCCGCTCAATCGGAGCAATTTCGCGGAAAGTGCTTTCACTCGACAAGATTTCAATGGGAATTGCGCGATCAGGTTCTGTTCTGATCCAACCGCCACCCGAGCCGCTGATTGCAAACCTTGTCACTTTATTTTATACGTCGTTAGTCAGCTCGTCAGTTGTGCTTTCGTTCACCTCTGTCATTCTTGAGTTCTTTGTTCAGCTTTTGTAGTGGCGGACCGCCTTTGCGAATCGACTTGATGCTGAACTTTGTTATCTGATAATAATAATTGTTGAATCGCTGACTTAGACGATTCAAAGCGTGGATGTTTCATCGGAAAAAATCGATAAAATGCGTAGACTTTCATCTGAGTTTTCAGACTTTCTCGGCAGAAGAATCGATTTTCAGATAAAGTTTAATGATGTGAACGAAGAGATCACTCAGCTTGTGAAATATCGACCAGAAGGCAACGAGAAGATTTTGTCACTTCTGAATGAGTCGACGGAATCGGACAGCGCTTTGGAGAAGACTCATGCAGAATTTTTGGTAGAGCTGGAAACGAAGAAGAGTCAGCTTGTGGAATATCTCTTGCACAACCAAGAGGAATTTGTGTCCGGTCTATCAGTTTTGGTGGAAGGTGCGTCTTCGGCTCTTGCTCTGCTGAATGATCCAGAGAGAGACACAGATATGCAGACAGAGACTGCCCAGCGTTATTTTGACCATGTGAAGGAGAAGAAAGCAAAGCAGCGGGAGCTCAACAGGGATGAGGTGCTTTTGTGATGAAATTGAAAACTTTTCGACAATTGAACGATTTGGATGGGGAATCACATTATGAACGAAACCTGTTTGTTCTCATTGATGATAAATGAAGGTTTGCAACGAAAAAATGAGATGATCCTGTTGTGAAAAAAAAAACTTGTCAGAGGAGAAAGAGCCTAAAAACAATCTTCTCATCATCAAGCAATAATTAAATGCAAACTATTAATGTCCATCACAGTGTGCTCTTTTTGAAAAGTTATTTATTCTCGATGAGCCTGAATTATCAAATTGATTCTCAAGACTCTTTTGTCGTAAATATTTCTCTCTCCACCCCTCCTTCCTATTAAAAAAAAATTTAAAAACAAAAAAAATTTTTTTGAGTGATATTAAAATATCTGTTTTTAATAATATAATTGAACTTTTTGAAAGAAAATTCCAATACCATCATCATTTTACCAAATCTTTCTTCAGATATTAAGATATTGGTAATAATTTTTTTTAGATTATTTGTTTTATTTTGTCATAAAGTTTTCAATAAGAAAGGCTAGCTTTCATTTTTTTAAGATGCAATGGTAAATACCACATTAATCAAGAAATTTCATTTCATTTCCAATAAAAATGCAAGTGGAATCTATTTCAAAATAGGAGTGAAGTGAAGAAAATGTGAACAAAAATTGTCATATAAAAATATCGTTTTTAATCGAAAAATATTTTTGCACGATATTATGCCAATTAAGAGACCAATATCAATAAACTGAATATATTTTCATAATTGTACTTGTTAAAGAAACGATTGTCACAATATGTTTTAGAATTATTCTCAAAAACAAAAACACATCATTTAACATATTCTAACAAATAACATTTTAATGAATATTATCAATAAAAATCTCTATTAACAAAATCAAAATTTGAAGATATGAAAACAAAGTTTTTTTAGAAATTCTTCAACAACCCATTTTTGATTATTCTCAATGTGAGTTGTTCATAAGTTTAAGATTTTGGAATGAAGTTCACAACTGAAGAGTTATTTTGATATTTCGTTTACACAATTATAAAAGTTTTCAAATGCTAATGCGAAAAAATGCTATCCGGATTTTTATTAACAACTTTTTTAAATTACATTGTTTAACAAAATTTTCTGCAAGATTTTTCGAAAGAATAATTTTGAAAACGTGTGGATTGATTTTTTTATTGTCATGATTAACATTGATTTTTTGTGAATAAAGAAAGATTATCCAAAAGTTTTCTTTATTTACATCATCTTTTTCAGATTTGTTTCAATATTTCATAGTGAACAAACTGTCATTTGTTGTGCTATCCTACACAACTTCAACAGTCCTGACACTTCTCTTTATGCATTCAACGCTTCTTTTAACTATCAAACACGATTTTTATCAAATTGTCTTGTAAAATATAATGGATCTGAATCTCACAGAGAGAAATTAAGTAGATTATCCTTTTCTGATTTGAATAGAAATCTCTTCGAATGGTGCGAATGGAACGATTCAACTGGTGGTAGTGATCATAGTGGTGCACTTTATGTTTCTTGTACAAATGCCAATCTCACAATCATTTCTTTTAATTCAATAATTGGTTAACCGAAGATCATGGAGGAGCGTTGTGCTGAAATTGTTTGTTGAATATTGATATGATAAAATCCAATATTTCAAATTATTTGCTGCTCATGGAGGAGCAGTCCATACTACAAATCCACAGCAAAATTCTGCTTATTACCATTCAGAAAACAAAGTCGAAAATTGTTCTATCACAAATTGGTGTGGAACTGGTTTGTATTTTTATATTGGTGCTTTTCCATCAAACAGTCAATTCCTGTTAACAAAATGCCAGTATATTTCAAATTCTGGTGGTAATTCTGCTGGTTCTCTCACATTTCCAAGTCCACCAGGAAACGATCCAAATCAATTTTTTGTTTATGAGTACAAATTCATAAACAACAAATTGACAAGTTCAACATCAACTCTTGGTGGGGCAGGTATTTATTTGTACGTCACTTATTCCTGGATGAGCGGAAATAAATTCATCACATTCTGTTTCTTTGATGGCAACGCTGCAGCCAATGGCAGAGGGAATGATGTGTTCTTCAGTGGCAGCAGCATTACTCAATCTCCATTCGAGAATTGTGGTTCAACAACACCAACTAAAAGAGTGTGGAATGCAGGAACTGCAGATAGCGATGTGTACAATGGCTGGCTCCCCCTCATCTCCCAGAACAAAATAGTCTCAAATGGTGGAAGTGATGTCGATGCCTGTGGCAGACACCAACATGCCCCATGTGCCACCATCGAGCATGCCCTCACCAGCTTCATTTCCCTCCTGCATGACGCCTTCCTCACATTTCTCACCTCAACGTTTGTTCCTCTTCAAACACCAACCTTCCGTTCCACAAATGCGAAAATCACAGTAAACGGAAAAATTACTCAATTGCAACCAGTGCAACAAAATGACAACATTTTCAATCATCATGTTAATTTATTTCTTATCCATCATCGCACATAACCTCTTCACTCAAACGAAAAAAATGTATTATATGTTCAGTATTTAATTATTAAAGATATTTTCATAAATATTTTATGTTATATTTAAATGATTGAACAATTTTACACATGAAATACAACAGACATTTTTTTCATAACTTAAAAAACCAAATTCAATGCATTTGTTATTCATCAATAAAACGACAACCTGCAGACGCTAGCATTTTTATGTTGTTTTTGTTTTTTATCAATTCGTTTCCAGCTGTTATATTAATTCGTTTGATAAAGATAAAAAAACCTTTTTCACAAATAACTTTTCTCTCAAATAATTAATTTATTACCAAACAGAATTTTTGAGAATAAAATTAACATCAACATATGCTAATAATTTTTTTCATGTGCAATTAATTAACATTATAAATTGAAAATTAAAATTGAATAAAATTTAATATTTTCTTAATTTCAAATATGTCGAAAGATCATGGCGTTGTGGGCATTTCATTTTTTTTGCTCGAAACAACATAAAATGATATTTAACAACTATCTGGTGTTGAAAAGTCCTCCTCCACTTTTGCCCAAAACGCACAAATAATTTGGTTAACTTATGATCAAGAATTTTGAATGTTTTAAAATATATTAATAAGATCATGGGCGTTTTGGTCATTTTATTTTTTTGCTTAAAACAGCATAAAATGATATTTTCAGCTTGTAAAGTACAGAAAAAGTGACTTTCAATGTTGACCAAAATGCACAAATAATTTGGTTTTATTATGATCATTAATTTTGGGAATGTGATATTTGTTTGAATATTATTCATTTAATTTGTGAATATTATTGCTTTAATAATGCTTACAAGTCATCAGATAATAGTTTTGTAATTTTTATCGTTCAATATGAGGTTAAAAAAAATTCTGAAACATATATTTCTTATTTGAGCAAAAATATTGATATTTGGTTTTGTTTATCGAAATTTCTATGTTGAAAATACAATTAAAACAATAAATGCAGAGCTGTGAAATTTTTATTAATTGATAATAATTCCATAATAAATTTGAAAAAAATCACAAATATGTCATTTTCTAAACAAGAGTCAACTCTAAATTCACGGTGCAACGTTCTATGGAAAGAAATACAACGCATCGGTGGAGATGACGTTGATTCATTGCTCGTCTATTTGTTTTACAACTACAGAAAATCATCTGCAGTTATCAATGATTTACTGAAATCCTTGAATGGTTTCGACTTCAAAATTTTTTGATTGATAATAACTTATATTTTTCTCTTGCAATATTGATTTTTAATCTATATTTGTTTTTTTGTTATTTAAAAAAAACTCAGAATACTACGAAATACTTCTTAAAGATCTCTCAGTTGTGTACAAGCACGCACAATTGCACACGCAAACGATGATCCTTCAAGCACTAACGCGCAATGCATCATTATCTGAACTTCTGGACTATGGATTTGACATCACTGAAGGAAAGTATAATTATGCAAAACAAACTCTCACAAAAAACCAAGGATTTTTAATACCGGCACAATTGCCTCACACACCATCGTGTAAAAGTGGTTTGTATTGTATTTTTCTATAATTTCATTTTTAACTGTCTTTTTGTTTATTCATTTATTTAACTTTTTTGAGGTCTTAATGAACAAGATTGGGAAAAGGGCAACAATTGGATGTTGGCCCATTCCACAGAGGCATCAACTTCACTGCAATCAGCCAAGAAAAAACCAAAAAAAGTTCCTGATTACGCACAGTTCATTGAGGAATCTGCATGGGATAATATTATCATTACAGAAAAAAATAATTCTCACAATATACAATCTTCTCCATCAGAAAAATTATGCCAACAAAATAAAAAATCAAATATTATATCAGGAAAAAAATCTTCTCCATCTCATGCAGTTAACGATCCTATTAACACTCCACTTCGAGCTGAAAGATGGACTACAAAAATCAAACAAAATAATACACTTCATTACCGTCGAACTTCTCCATCACCAATACCATTACATAAACTAGTTAAACAAAAATCACCCTTTTCATCATCTTCTTCTTCCTCTCCTTCTTCTTCTTCTTCTTCTTCTTCCTCCTCCTCCTCCTCATCATCATCATCATCATCATCATCATCTTCTTCTTCTTCTTCTTCTTCTTCTTCTTCTTCTTCTTCTTCTTCTTCTTCTTCTTCTTCTTCTTCTTCTTCTTCTTCTTCTTCTTCTTCTTCTTCTTCTTCTTCTTCTTCTTCTTCTTCTTCATCTTCATCATCATCATCTTCATCATCATCTTCATCTTCATCTTCTTCCTCTTCCTCTTCTTCCTTTTCGATCAAAGTGAAAAGAAAAGATACAATCAATACTTCTCCAGAAGACAAAGCAACTTCATCTTTTTGCAACGAAAATATGTGGGTTAGCGGCCAACTTATGGAATATGTCACCTCACCCACTCTTATTCCTCCTCATACATTCCAAAATCTAGTCTCATCTTTCACAAAAGAGAGCAACATTTCAACACAACAACAAAAGTCACAGTTTATCACAAGAGATAATTCAACAAATATTGATTCATTTATTTCTTCTTCATCCAAATCAACGGCTAATGTTTTAAAATTCACACCAAATACTCCAATAAAAACAGTAAAAGGGTTAGCAAATCTTGGAAACACATGTTACTTGGCATCTCTTCTGCAATGCTGGTCCTCGATCTGCAGTTCAAAACCAACGATCTTCACAAAAACACATTCAAATAAGACATTATCTTCTCGAATGATGAGTATTTGCAATCAAATCCTCAAAGATGGAACAAAAGTGCATTCATGGATCCCATCAGTTGTTAGCAAATGGGAAGACTTTTGCGGATATGGAAGCAAACAGCAGCAGAATGTTTCAGAAGCTTTCGAAAATCTTCATAAATTGTTTGAAAAAGACGGATTATTAAAACAAGATAGTTTCAATCCAGTTATAATTTCACATATGAAATGCGTGAAATGTCAAAAACTCACATCACATATCGACAACATCAACAATAGCATAATCATCAATTCTTCATCTACTCACAATGGTTTATCTTCTTTGTTTTCAACTGAAATACTGGATGGAAAAAATAGTGTATATTGTGAAGAGTGCAAAGAAAAATGCTGTACTGCTTGTTGGGAGGAAATGATTTCATTTCCAGAAGTACTAGCCCTCTCCCATGAATGTGCTGATTCTGCTAGTTCTCCACCTTCTCGAACACTTCTTATCGAGACTGATATGTCGAATAAACGTTCATTTTGCAAAGGATTTGCAAATGAAAATAAAACTTCATTTCACAACAAAAATAAAGAAACAACATTCTATCACTTAATTGGACAAATCCTTCATAAACAGTTTGATAATAGCAACGGTCATTACATAGCCGTTGTGGAAAGAAATAAAGGAATGAAAAAGATGTGGATCACCTGTAACGATGATGATATTGATGCATTTGACAGTGATAAATGGTCAAAGTCATGGAAAGATCTCTTTTCTCAGGGCTATATTCCTTCTTTATCATTCTACATGAAAGAGAAATCACAATCAACTCAACCAAGTGTCCAATTTGGTGGTTCCTCTTCTTCATCTTCCTCTTCACAATCCAAAAATATCAACAATTCGTCCACAGAAACAACTCCCCCGTCATCGTTCATCACACCACTGCATTGTTCAACTTCCATTCCTCAATTAACTTCATCAATCAGAACTGACTATGGATTAGAAGCACTTAAAGAAAAAAGAAAGAAAACGGGCATCTTTTCTCCCAACGAAAAGAGATTAATCTTCAAGCCAAAGACGAAATTATGGAAAGAGTTTTCTGAAGAAACAAACATCAAAGTTTCTCTTTCTCACTTCTACAAACTCACCACCAATTTCTCCAAAGCGAAAAGACGAACGGATCTCTGCGGTATGTGTGAGAAGTTGAACTATCTGGAAAACAAATTGAAGTCATCGCAAAACAAAAATGGACTGTCTGAAGCAGAGTTTCATACACTTAAATTACTTCGACAACATCGTCTTGTTGCAGAAATGCAACGAAAACATTATCAATCAACTGTTGATAATCTGAAAGAGGGAGAAGCAGTCTTCGTCTTCGACTTCAAAGAGAAATGGAAACTCCCTATCAGAAAAAATCAACTTCAACAAGAATTCTTTAATTACCAACAAGTTTCTCAATTCACAATCATCTCTCTTCAAAAAATTAATAATCAACAAATAAAAAGAACTTTCAACTTCTTCTCCGACTGCCTCTCAAATGATCACAGATTTGTTATTGAGTGTCTAGAATCTGTGATCAAAAGACACTTCTTCTCAGACACTCACACTTTTAAGTTCTTCTGCGATTCGGGTCCACACAACCGAAATCGCTTCCTCCTTCACTTCATTCTCTCCAAACAATCCAAACTTCTCAAAAAGAAAAACACCCAACTCAATTTCTTCGCTGAACACCATGGAAAAAATATTTGTGATAGTGAATTTGGTGCGTTAGTGAATGCAATCGACAACAATCTTTCGACTGAACACATCACCACACTTCATGACTTAATCAACTTCTTCGAAAGCAATATGAATGTTTCGACATCTGTTTCATCATCATCACAATTTAATGTTTTTGAATCATCCTCATCAAACAACTCCCCATCGTCATCATCTATCAAGGAGTGTGTGCATGAGAGGTACTTTGAAGAGTATGTACCATCTCAGCAAATTTCATGGCCTTCACTGTCAGTCCCTCACATGAAGGACTACTTATACTTTGAGCGCAAGGGCTCATTTGTCTGCGCATCTGCTGTTGGATATCTTCCTCAACGCTCTCTGGTTGCACTCGAATCTTCAACAATGAAAGAAAAGGTTCAACGGACAAGGAAGTCATTTCACTCTGATATCACATCATCTAACTCTTCTCTTCTTTCTCAATCTTCTCAAGATCTTCTTTCAAGAAGATTTGATCTTCTTCTTGACTCTTCATCTTTAAATGAATCTCAAAATTGTATTAATGGTGTTCCTTTTTAAGAAACTAGTTGTTGTGTATGCTCAGCTGGCACTCTATCGGAAGGGTGCTGGACATGACTGTTCGTATTAGATATTGCAGCCTTCGGGCTGCTTTATCCGGACCTGGATACGACGAACAGCCTCCCAGGTGCACAACAGTTAGAATCCGATTGTTTTCTTGTGCTTTTTGTCCCGATAATGTCCCTATTTTCACTTTATTATAGTCCCGAATGCAAATTATAAACCTGAATAAATAGAGATTCATTTTTTGATGGGTGTTGTGAAGAGTTTCAATGATTTTTGAATTTGATTTTAGGAAAGGAGAATAGCTGAGAGTGTGAAGTGATGTTTAATCACTGTGTCTGCCTTTTTTCTCTGTTGAATTGATCTTTTTGAGTTTGGACAAGAGAAATATCAGAAAGTGTGGAGTGAGAAAAAAACAAAAGATAAACATTCAAGTTTGTTTTTGGACTTAAAGTATTTGTAATCTTTTTTGTATGGAATTGACTATGACACCATGTATTTGTTGAAATAGTTATGCTTTTTATTGAATCTTTTATTGTTCATGCAAATTGGTATGTAATTGACAATTGGGGAATGTTTTAATGATGATGTGGTAAAAATATTTTTTTTAGAAAGTGATGCAACAAGAAAAGAAACTTATTTGTTGTTTTCTATTTTCAAGATGATTAATATAATGAAGTGTTAATGTTATTTATGTGTTATTTTGTTTTATGATTGTTATCAAATTAGCAATGTATTTATTTTTCTGTTTTTCTTATCACTGAATATTCATCAACTGTTGTTGAAACTCAACAATGAAGATATTGATATCAAAACAGTTATAAATTGAATAGAAGAATAATAATAAGCATTTTCATTCAAAAATAAAACATTTTTTTAAGAGACAAAAATTTCTATGATATTTTTCTGATATGAGGTGTTAATTCAATGAAATATGAAAAAATTAATTTTCACCTCATTTGAACTAACAAAATTTAATCACGATTTTCTGATGACTTGAAAGCATTATTAAAGCAATAATATTCACAAATTAAATGAATAATATTCAAACAAATATCACATTCCCAAAATTAATGATCATAATAAAACCAAATTATTTGTGCATTTTGGTCAACATTGAAAGTCACTTTTTCTGTACTTTACAAGCTGAAAATATCATTTTATGCTGTTTTAAGCAAAAAAATAAAATGACCAAAACGCCCATGATCTTATTAATATATTTTAAAACATTCAAAATTCTTGATCATAAGTTAACCAAATTATTTGTGCGTTTTGGGCAAAAGTGGAGGAGGACTTTTCAACACCAGATAGTTGTTAAATATCATTTTATGTTGTTTCGAGCAAAAAAAATGAAATGCCCACAACGCCATGATCTTTTCAATTTATAAAATATTTTTAAGTGAAATGAAGAAAGACTATCAACTTGAAGATATTGCATGCAATTGATGAATATTTGATTTGACCGTTTAAAAAATATAATGTTAGCTTGCAAAATATATAAGAAGTGTGCTTTTTTTCGTGTGTTCACTCCAATTATTTCTTCATTTGAACAATTCATTTTCTGATTATCTCAATTTCTTATTTTATTTGTTTTTTATGAAAACAGTTCATCATTTATCTTTTTTTTTTGAAAAAAGGTGCGCATTATTTCAATGAGTTTAATGGAACACCTTTCTGAAAAAACTGCATTTTCTTTTTGTGTTGTTTGTTGTTCAAAGGGCTTTTCACTCTCTTTGATTATCATCATCAACAACAACAACAAACCCCAAATTATCAACAAGGGAATCGCTTTGAAAACTTCTGTAAATGCTTCTCCATCCAATCATCATTCATCAGGCTCGAAGGAGTTGGCTGATTCAAAAATTCACTGAACCGAAAACAATGCTAAGTTTCACGGTTTATGTGAAACACAAAACATCCACAAGATCATAAAGAAGTTTCTCGAGATCACATATGAAAATGAGAAGATCATACAAGCGTGATCATGCAAATTCAAGTGAAGATCGCCAGAACACCAAAATCTACTGGATCTGATAGAATTCAAAGAGCAGTGAAATAATATTGTTCTTCATCTGTTTCATTGTCTTTTTCCTCCACCTCCTCTTATTCTTTTTCGTTATCGTTTTTGTCATCTTTGGTATTTTTCTCTTCATCAAAGTGGGATTAGATGTGAAAGCCGCCTCCACTGTTGGAAAAAGACATGTATTACAAGCACAACTCCATCGCAACTTTCTTTTTTCAATTTTTTTTTATTCCAACATTTTTTAAGGGAGCATACTCAAAAACCGCAGAGGCTATAGGCATATCTGCGTACGACAGGAGGCTCAATCCAAAGAGAAAAGCGTCAAAGGAATTTTTCTGGAAGGGCAGCTGCTGGAGACTGTGTGCTTCTTGCAGAGCGAAATAAAGCGCGTTGATTTTTCTCAGTTGGTAAAGGGGAAAGCAGAATTCGAAAGACAAACTTCAAATTTTGCACTCAAATCAAGTTTGTGTTCATACGCGATTTCTGATCGGGTCTACAATTTCTACGATCACGAAAGAGTGTTCATGAGCCCATATGACGAAATGACTGCGATACAACGTTCTGTTTCAAATGAGCCTTGCCTGACTGACATGGAACCCTCTGTCATTTCTTCAGAGCCCCAAAAAAGGATTAGAATAAGTTGTAGATTCGAAAAGAGAAGCGTTGAGACAACTGTACGCAAGCTCATTGCAGAATCTTCCAATCTGCAAGACGTTGAGTTGACTATGCCGTTTGCATGGCATGAAAGCCCTGAGCCGCTCGATGAGTTACTCGCTCAAACATCGAAAGAGAATGCAACAGCATAAAATGCGTTGCCTTTTGCATCATTATTATCAACAGCATCTACTGTTTCCTCGGAGCCCGGTTCTGCATCCTCCTCCTGCCTCTATTCCTCCTCACTGTAGCAGCAGCTTGTCTCCTCTCTCTGTCTTCTTTATGATGATGATCACGCTTCTCTACTACTCTTCAAAGCAACACTAGCTGGAAGCCTGGGGTGCACTCAAAAATTGTCTGCTACACGCGCTGAAAAAAAACGAGCAATGTTCGACTGCTTTTGTCTTAAGCGAATATCCTTTATCCGTTCTTTGTGAATTCGTCAAGGCTTCAAAAAAAGAAAAAGATCTGGCCGGACCTTCTGAGATATTGGTGAAACTCTGAGCACTCACAGCGATGTGTGTTTAACAGCATTGAGCACCTCCAGTTCCTTAACAAAGTTCACGAATTTGAAGGCTGGCTGGACATTGTGACCGTTCGATGAAATTCATCATCTTTCTCTTCATCTTTTTCCTGAAACACCTTGAAGAATCAACGGCGGTTGTGTGAGGATCGTACATTTCCCTTGAGAAATCTTCTGCGTTTCTTCCTCATGCTGTTCAAGTTATTCTGACTACTTCTGCTGGATCTTATTTAAATAGGCGAAATGAGAATAATTCGGTTAACGACAGCTGCTGTGGTTCTGTGCGAAACGGCAATGTGAGAGATATCACAAACGTGTGAAATGATCTGGTCGTTGTAAGGCGATTCAGAAGGACGGAAAAGAGTGGAAGAAAACAATCTGTTAATCACAAAGGATTCACAATTGGAGATGGAGTACGATTGTTGATGTGGGTTGGAGGTTAAGGAGAAGAATGAAATGGAAAAAGATGCGGAAAATGTGAAGAGTGAGAAAGAGACTTTTGAAGGAGGAATGGATGAAGTCAATAGCAGAATGAATACAGAAAAAGAGGAGGCTGAAGTTAACGTTGTTGATGGATTTGATTTTGACATAGGAATGGAGAATAACGAGATTGAGAATGAGATAGAAGGAGAGATGAATGTTGAAAGCGGAAAAGTTGAAAAGAAAGGAAAAGAAGTGAAAGAAAGATACGAAAATTTTTTTCGTCAAAAGGATAGATGAAATGAATAAAAGAAGAAGAGAAAGAAGAAGAAGAAGAAAGCACAAACCCACTGTAATAAGCCACAAAGATCTGATGCAGATTCTCAGTGCGTTGAGTAAAAATCACCTGGATGTGACAACTCAGTCGCTGAACAATAAGAAAAAGCCATATTTTTCAGCTTTTTTGTGCAATTTCAGCAAGAATTAATAAACCAAGCACATCTCAAGTGAAAGAAGGTTGTTCTTCTGGTTTGGTGAAGCTGTTGGATGAAAATTTATCCAAAATTGTGAACGCAGTCACGGAAGAAAAAGAAGAGGAGGAAGAGGAAGTTGGAAATGGTAATAAAAATTAGATGAAAGACTTCAAAGGTGTGGAAGAGAATGGAAGTTGTCTGATGTGCAGCGCAAGAATCGCTGGTTTCATAATTGTTTATGTTTAAGATGGGAAAGAATTTGGTTCGACCTTCTCTTTTTCTTTGCTACAATATTAGAGTTCATCATCATCATCTTCTTCAACTTCTTCCTCTTCCTCTTTCTCTTCCTCTTCTTCTTCCTCTTCTTCTTCCTCTTCCTCTTCCTCTTCCTCTTCCTCTTCCTCTTCCTCTTCCTCTTCCTCTTCCTCTTCCTCTTCCTCTTCCTCTTCCTCTTCCTCTTCCTCTTCCTCTTCCTCTTCATCTTCATCTTCCTCTTCCTCTTCCTCTTTCTCTTCTTCTCCTTCTTTTTCCCTTCTCATCTTCATTCTTCGTCCCTCCTCTTCTTTTTCTTCTTCTCCCCCAACCCCACTGACAATACACCATCAACTCCACCTCCCTGTGTCTGGCGCTCTTTGAACATTTCAACAGTTGCCACTTCTCCTCTGGACACGCACCATCGCACAGCGCTGGCTGAATTGTGTTATAACTTTAGCATCTGCTGCTCTGCTCCGTAGGATGCAGACGATGCAAAGGATACGTTAAGAGTGATGAAGATCTCATCTAAACCTCTGCCACCTGAGAAGAAATTGTTAACTTCTTCTGATTCTGCGTCTTCTTTGGAATTTGCTCCAGGATTTCGACAACCCTCGGTTCCTTCTTTCTCTCATTCCTCGTCCTCTTCCCGCTTTGAAATCGTTGTTTTCTGCTTTATTGTGTTCCATTCATCATCAGCTTCTTCTCCACCATCGCCTCCTCCTTTTTCTTTATTCTTATTATCATCATCACCACCATCAATGCATTCTGTGGCTTCGCTGAATATGGATTTGAACTGTTTTCCTCTTCCACAGAAGCGCATTCCGCTCTGTTTCAGCACTTCGTACGGCTTCCGCGCTCCGGCTGTGCTGAACAGGGTGAATGAGGCGAATGGGCATCGAACGAGAAATGGCGGTGGAAGAGGGAAGGAGATTCAAGGCACATTGCGTTCATCAGCTCGCTTAATGATACCGCCAAGAAGCGAAGAGAGAGAAGTTCAAGTTCAAATGGAAGAGGCAAAGAAAGCTGAATTCATTAGAAAAATGAGCGCAGAGCAGAGGAAAGGGAGACAGCAGGAAGAGCCAAAGACGAAGATGAAGACAAAAGAGAAAGAAGAGTTTCACTCGTCGCAAGTTGGCACTTTCGATACAAGACTTACACAGGCATCAACAGAAAGGAGGAGGGACATGGGAATAAAAGGAGGAGGTGATATTGAAAATGAACAGCAGCAGACATTTTACTCGTTCGACAATACACTGTCGTCTGCTAAGTTGCACATTGAAAACATCACAGCTTCATCGACATTAGCTACTCCTTCTTTAATTGTTCCCACACACACAATTGTCAGCCACTTCTGTTCTTGTTGGAACTCCGGCGAAGCCACAAACTCCTTCATTTTCTGCAACAGACTCTTATTAGCTCTTACTGAAGTCGCTATAAGCACAGAACATTTCTTAAACTTCTTTTTCTCTTTTTGCTCTAATATTTACATTCTTGCGGCTTTTTTTAAGTGCTGTTCTTGGGAAGAAGATATTTTTACAATCTGAAAATGCTTTGAAGCAAGAACATCCGGACCATAGGCGATGTATTTGAGTGACAGTGAATTGTGCTGAACAACTGTGCATATGTTACAAGCGGATTCATGAAAGCGATGTTGAGTCCACCGGCATCGGAGCAGACGAAGTTGCTGTGGGAGAAGTGGTAATTCCAAACGGCAAGGCTGTTGTTTGTTAACTCACAGTTGTCGGCATGCGCGCAACTGCTGATCTTGGAGAGCAAGATGTTAATGAAGAAGAAATTCATCATTCTAAGGGAGCTTAATGACAAATTTGACGTTGAATAAGAAGAATAGCGCTGTCTACTTTAATGGAGAGATCTGTTGCGAGAGATTTTCAACGGAGTTGCCAAATCCAATGTCAAGCACGTGCAAGGCTGTGAAGTGCCGAAGAAGATATTGAAGCGAGAGAGAAAAGATTGTGCTAGGAGAAGTGGATGTGCTATTCTGAGAGAGAAAAGATACAGAAAGATGTATGGAGGAATCCGTCGAAAATGTGAAAGACTGAAAAGTTGATTGAAGCGAAGGAGGAGTGGAAAGAGGAGTGGAATGAGATGAGGATGCAGTTGTTGTTTAATGCAATATCAGCGAGCGGGAAAATACAAAGTGAACAAAAACACGATTGTTCGAGTTAGACCAAATTCGAATATTGGATAGGCAATTTTGGAGGAAGATATGGATAAAAATTGCGGAGAAGGAGAAATAGAGGCCTAGCTGTGAGTAGCATAGCTTGGTGGAGGAGTCTGTGTCTTTGCAGAGGAATATCCTGCGGGTGCGGAAGAAAAGAAATGAAGGGCAGGATGTTAAAGTCGTGATCGTGATCGGTGTGAGAGGAATCAGAGCTTCAATTGGATGTGCTCGCAGCAAGAGAAGGTTGGGTGAACTCGATGGAAAAGAGGGACTCATCGATTTAGGCTGGGATATAGGAGCTCCGGAGAAAGAGTTCCTTTCCTCGGAAGGCGTCGCTCAGATGAAGCGGATGTTGAGAACGGAGACAAGGATTGGAGGAGCTTTAGCGGAGACGATGCAGTCTTTAAAGAGGTCGTTTTCTTCGGTCGACATATCGCTCACATAGATGGTGAACACACACGTCTCAACAGCACATTCCATTGCACATTCGCTCTCAGCATTTCACATAAGAGCTGGCCCCTTGCATAAGAGCGTAATGTGGCCTTGTTTGCACATTCTCGTCTTAATACTGTTCTTGATTCTGATTCAGGTTGCCTCAAAGCAGTTGAGTCGGTCAGAGCAGACGGGAAAACTGCCATGAGTGAAGAATCAATGGACAAAGTGAAAATGAATTGAAAGGATACAAGTACTGCAAAAGTGGATATAGAAGAGATGTGGAGAAATAGTCCAGGCAAGGAGACAGCGAAGATGGAGTTGTTTAAATGAGTATACACCCTGCTTCTTCTTCAATCATCGCAAACGAAAGGAGTGTTTGCAGAGTCTGTATGGAAAATGAACAGCCAGATAAAAGATAAACTCAGCTTTCAAGCAAGTCTATGCGTAAGATGTGGATGATGGAGAATAAAAGAGAATTGCTGTTAAGCAAAACATTTTTAAGTGAAAAAAACAGAAATTTTCGTATTTCTTCTCATTTTCTTAATTTTTTCTTAGTTATTTTTTTAACTTTGATCAATTTATTTAGAAAACTTCTCCAAAGAATTAATTGTTTTTTAATAATAATTCATTATAAATTGTTGTTTATCCAATAAATGTCTTGTATAACTATCATATTTTTCTATGTGAAATTTTGAAAATTGTTCAGTTTTCAACAAAAGTTTTATGATCTTCAGAATTAATTTTAAAATTTCTTTGTAATAACTCATAAAACTAATTTTCATATTAAAAAATTATTGACTTCATATAGTTATCATTGTTATCATGTTGTATTAACGATTAAGCAAGCATCTTGTTCTTTTTATTGAATTCTTTATATTTTTGATTAATATTTTATAATTTTTATAAAATATGAAATAAAAACAATTGGAAACAAATTGAAATCAACAAATAAATAAAAACAATAATAATTTGAGCAAAATATTTGTGAGATCATCACTTTCTTTTTTCTTATCAACACCACCCTTAATGAAAAAATTTTTTGATCAAACGTCGGAATTTTTTATGATATCAAAAAAAATCACCCATTTTGTTAATTCAGGGTTAGGGCCTGAGGATTTAAGAATATTTGATCCAACGGTTTCCTCTGAAGATTCATTCTTATCTTCTAGTTCTGTTGATGATGTTGTTGTTTATGAATTAGTTGGATGTGTTATTCATTCAAGTGTTCTTTATAAGCAAGGGCATTTTTTGGCCATTGTGAAAGAAGATGTTTCTAAACCTAGTTCCATTTCAAAGTCTATTGAGTGTAATGATCATGTTGTTTCAGAAATTATTCCTGAAAAATGGAATGATTATTGGAATCATCTCGCTTCAGAAAATTTTCATCCTTCTATTTATTTTTTCAAAAAAGTTGAAAAATCATAATTCTTTTCATTTTTTTTTTTTTTTGATTTTAATTTTTGAGTATTTTCTCAATTAAAAAAAATTCTGTCTTTTCGATTTATTATTTTTCTTTTTTGTTTTTTTTTTTCATATCATAATAATAAATCATTGTTTGAATATTTATTCAATGACTCTTGTTTTGAAAAAATGATAATTCACAATCGAAAATTAATTCAACTCTGTGAATAATTGTTCATTATTTATTTTTTACTTTATTATCAACAATATAAGGTCATTTGTTGTTTTCAAAAAAATATTTCATTCATCGAGAACTAATATGAAAGAAAAATAGATTATTAATGAATAAACTTTTTTAACAAAAAATATATATATCCCTGAAAGAAGAAAGAATAAATAAATAATGTCATGTTTTTTCATTAATAAACATAGTTCAAAAAACATTTAGTGATGAAAGAATTTGAAGACAAATTTTTTTGGAAAATACAATATTTTTTTGTAATATTTATGTTGGGTGGAAATGAATTTTTCATAAATGTTCAGGAAAATATATTTAACTTAAAAATAATGCAAAAAGGATATTTTGTTGATATTTTTGTATATTTTCGAAAAATAATTAATCCTTTCCAAAAAAATTGATTGATCACAACTGCCCATAATTATATTTTTTTTCGATTTTTGATCTTTTTTTATGATATCAAAAAAAAACACCCATTTATTTTTCTGTTTTTCTTATCACTGAATATTCATCAACTGTTGTTGAAACTCAACAATGAAGATATTGATATCAAAACAGTTATATATTGAATAGAAGAATAATAATAAGCATTTTCATTCAAAAATAAAACATTTTTTAAGAGACAAAAATTTCAATGATATTTTTCTGATATGAGGTGTTAATTCAATGAAATATGAAAAAATTAATTTTCACCTTATTTGAAACAAACAAAATTTAATCACGATTTTCTGATGACTTGAAAGCATTATTAAAGCAATAATATTCACAAATTAAATGAATAATATTCAAACAAATATCACATTCCCAAAATTAATGATCATAATAAAACCAAATTATTTGTGCATTTTGGTCAACATTGAAAGTCACTTTTTCTGTACTTTACAAGCTGAAAATATCATTTTATGCTGTTTTAAGCAAAAAAATAAAATGACCAAAACGCCCATGATCTTATTAATAAATTTTAAAACATTCAAAATTCTTGATCATAAGTTAACCAAATTATTTGTGCGTTTTGGGCAAAAGTGGAGGAGGACTTTTCAACACCAGATAGTTGTTAAATATCATTTTATGTTGTTTCGAGCAAAAAAAATGAAATGCCCACAACGCCATGATCTTTTCAATTTATAAAATATTTTTAAGTGAAATGAAGAAAGACTATCAACTTGAAGATATTGCATGCAATTGATGAATATTTGATTTGACCGTTTAAAAAATATAATGTTAGCTTGCAAAATATATAAGAAGTGTGCTTTTTTTCGTGTGTTCACTCCTATTATTTCTTCATTTGAACAATTCATTTTCTGATTATCTCAATTTCTTATTTTATTTGTTTTTTATGAAAACAGTTCATCATTTATCTTTTTTTTTTGAAAAAAGGTGCGCATTATTTCAATGAGTTTAATGGAACACCTTTCTGAAAAAACTGCTTTTTCTTTTTGTGTTGTTTGTTGTTCAAAGGGCTTTTCACTCTCTTTGATTATCATCATCAACAACAACAACCAACCCCAAATTATCAACAAGGGAATCGCTTTAAAAACTTCTGTAAATGCTTCTCCATCCAATCATCATTCATCAGGCTCGAAGGAGTTGGCTGATTCAAAAATTCACTGAACCGAAAACAATGCTAAGTTTCACGGTTTATGTGAAACACAAAACATCCACAAGATCATAAAGAAGTTTCTCGAGATCACATATGAAAATGAGAAGATCATACAAGCGTGATCATGCAAATTCAAGTGAAGATCGCCAGAACACCAAAATCTACTGGATCTGATAGAATTCAAAGAGCAGTGAAATAATATTGTTCTTCATCTGTTTCATTGTCTTTTTCCTCCACCTCCTCTTATTCTTTTTCGTTATCGTTTTTGTCATCTTTGGTATTTTTCTCTTCATCAAAGTGGGATTAGATGTGAAAGCCGCCTCCACTGTTGGAAAAAGACATGTATTACAAGCACAACTCCATCGCAACTTTCTTTTTTCAATTTTTTTTTATTCCAACATTTTTTAAGGGAGCATACTCAAAAACCGCAGAGGCTATAGGCATATCTGTGTACGACAGGAGGCTCAATCCAAAGAGAAAAGCGTCAAAGGAATTTTACTGGAAGGGCAGCTGCTGGAGACTGTGTGCTTCTTGCAGAGCGAAATAAAGCGCGTTGATTTTTCTCAGTTGGTAAAGGGGAAAGCAGAATTCGAAAGACAAACTTCAAATTTTGCACTCAAATCAAGTTTGTGTTCATACGCGATTTCTGATCGGGTCTACAATTTCTACGATCACGAAAGAGTGTTCATGAGCCCATATGACGAAATGACTGCGATACAACGTTCTGTTTCAAATGAGCCTTGCCTGACTGACATGGAACCCTCTGTCATTTCTTCAGAGCCCCAAAAAAGGATTAGAATAAGTTGTAGATTCGAAAAGAGAAGCGTTGAGACAACTGTACGCAAGCTCATTGCAGAATCTTCCAATCTGCAAGACGTTGAGTTGACTATGCCGTTTGCATGGCATGAAAGCCCTGAGCCGCTCGATGAGTTACTCGCTCAAACATCGAAAGAGAATGCAACAGCATAAAATGCGTTGCCTTTTGCATCATTATTATCAACAGCATCTACTGTTTCCTCGGAGCCCGGTTCTGCATCCTCCTCCTGCCTCTATTCCTCCTCACTGTAGCAGCAGCTTGTCTCCTCTCTCTGTCTTCTTTATGATGTTGATCACGCTTATCTTCAGCTCTTTAAAGCAACACCTGCTGGAAGCCTAGGGGGCACTGAAAAAGTGTCTGCCACACGCTCTGAAAAAAACGAGCAATGTTCGACTGCTTTTGTCTTAAGCGAATATCCTTTATCCACTTTTTGTTCATTCGTCTAGGAAGTTTTTGAAGAAGAAGAAGATATGGCCGGACCTTCTGAGATATTGGTGAAGCTATGTGTACTCACAGCGATGTGTGTTTAACAACATTGAGCGCATCCAGTTCCCCAACAACGAGCACGAATTTGAAGGCTGGCTGAACGTTGTGACTGTTCGGTGTTATTCGTCATCTTCTTCTTCATCTTCTTCTTCATCTTTTTCCTGAAGCACCTTGAAGAATCAACGGTGGTTGTGCAAGGATCGTACATTTCCCTTGAGAAATCTTCTGCGTTTCTTCCTCATGCTGTTCAAGTTATTCTGACTACTTCTGCTGGATCTTATTTAAATAGGCGAAATGAGAATAATTCGGTTAACGACAGCTGCTGTGGTTCTGTGCGAAACGGCAATGTGAGAGATATCACAAACGTGTGAAATGATCTGGTCGTTGTAAGGCGATTCAGAAGGACGGAAAAGAGTGGAAGAAAACAATCTGTTAATCACAAAGGATTCACAATTGGAGATGGAGTACGATTGTTGATGTGGGTTGGAGGTTAAGGAGAAGAATGAAATGGAAAAAGATGCGGAAAATGTGAAGAGTGAGAAAGAGACTTTTGAAGGAGGAATGGATGAAGTCAATAGCAGAATGAATACAGAAAAAGAGGAGGCTGAAGTTAACGTTGTTGATGGATTTGATTTTGACATAGGAATGGAGAATAACGAGATTGAGAATGAGATAGAAGGAGAGATGAATGTTGAAAGCGGAAAAGTTGAAAAGAAAGGAAAAGAAGTGAAAGAAAGATACGAAAATTTTTTTCGTCAAAAGGATAGATGAAATGAATAAAAGAAGAAGAGAAAGAAGAAGAAGAAGAAAGCACAAACCCACTGTAATAAGCCACAAAGATCTGATGCAGATTCTCAGTGCGTTGAGTAAAAATCACCTGGATGTGACAACTCAGTCGCTGAACAATAAGAAAAAGCCATATTTTTCAGCTTTTTTGTGCAATTTCAGCAAGAATTAATAAACCAAGCACATCTCAAGTGAAAGAAGGTTGTTCTTCTGGTTTGGTGAAGCTGTTGGATGAAAATTTATCCAAAATTGTGAACGCAGTCACGGAAGAAAAAGAAGAGGAGGAAGAGGAAGTTGGAAATGGTAATAAAAATTAGATGAAAGACTTCAAAGGTGTGGAAGAGAATGGAAGTTGTCTGATGTGCAGCGCAAGAATCGCTGGTTTCATAATTGTTTATGTTTAAGATGGGAAAGAATTTGGTTCGACCTTCTCTTTTTCTTTGCTACAATATTAGAGTTCATCATCATCATCTTCTACTACTTCTTCCTCTTCTTGCTCTTCACAATCTTTCTCTTCTTCTCCTTCTTTTTCCCTTCTCATCTTCATTCTTCGTCCCTCCTCTTCTTTTTTTTCTTCTCCCCCAACCCCACTGACAATGCACCATCAACTCCACCTCCCTGTGTCTTGCGCTCTTTGAACATTTCAACAGTTGCCACTTCTCCTCTGGACACGCACCATCGCACAACGCTGGCTGAATTGTGTTATAACTTTAGCATCTGCTGCTCTGCTCCGTAGGATGCAGACGATGCAAAGGATACGTTAAGAGAGATGAAGATCTCATCTAAACCTCTGCCACCTGAGAAGAAATTGTAAACTTCTTCTGATTCTGCGTCTTCTTTGGAATTTGCTCCAGGATTTCGGCAACCCTCGGTTTCTTCTTTCTCTCATTCCTCGTCCTCTTCCCGCTTTGAAATCGTTGTTTTCTGCTTTATTGTGTTCCATTCATCATCAGCTTCTTCTCCACCATCGCCTCCTCCTTTTTCTTTATTCTTATTATCATCATCACCACCATCAATGCATTCTGTGGCTTCGCTGAATGTGCATTTGAACTGTTTTCTTATTCCCCAGAGGCGTATTCCGCTCTTCTTCAGCACTTCGTTCAAGTTCCTTGCTCTGTCTGAGCTGAATGGGCTGAGTGAGAAGAATGGACATCGAATGAGAAATGGCAGAGGAAGAGGGAAGGAGCTTCAAGGCACATTGCGTTCATCCACTCGCTTTATCACACCGCTTAGAAGCGAAGAGAGAGGAGTTCAAGTTCAAATGGAAGAGGCAAAGAACGCGGAGCGCAAAAGCAAGTTGAGCGCAGAGCAGAAGAAAGGAAGGCAGAAGGAAGAGCCAAAGGCAAAGGCGAAGACGAAGGAGAAAGACGAGTTTTGCACATCACAAATTGATGCATTCGATACAAGGCTTCCACAGGCAGTAATAGAAAGGAGGAGGAGGGACAGGTGAAGAGAAGAAGGAGGTTATGATGAAGATGAATAGCAGCAGACATTTAACTCGTTTGACAGCGCACTCTCATCTGCCCAGCTGCACACTCAAAACATCACAGCCTCCTCAACATTAGCTACTCCTTCTTTAATTGTTCCCACACACACAATTGTCAGCCACTTCTGTTCTTGTTGGAACTCTGGCGAAGCCACAAACTCCTTCATTTTCTGCAACAGACTCTTATTAGCTCTTACTGAAGTCGCTATAAGCACAGAACATTTCTTAAACTTCTTTTTTCTCTTTTTGCTCTAATATTTACATTCTTGCGGCTTTTTTTAAGTGCTGTTCTTGGGAAGAAGATATTTTTACAATCTGAAAATGCTTTGAAGCAAGAACATTCGAATCAGGGGCAATGTATTTGAGTGACAGTGAATTGTGCTGAACAATTGTGCATATGTTACAAGCGGATTCATGAAAGCGATGTTGAGTCCACCGGCATCGGAGCAGACGAAGTTGCTGTGGGAGAAGTGGTAATTCCAAACGGCAAGGCTGTTGTTTGTTAACTCACAGTTGTCGGCATGCGCGCAACTGCTGATCTTGGAGAGCAAGATGTTAATGAAGAAGAAATTCATCATTCTAAAGGAGCTTCATGACAAATTTGACGTTGAATAAGAAGAATAGCGCTGTCTGTTTCAATGGAAAGATTAATAGCGTGAGATTTTAAACGGAGTTGCCAAATCCAACGTCAAGAATATGCAAGGCTGTGAAGTGCTGAAGAAGAAATTGAAGCGAGAGAGAAAAGATTCTGAAAGATGTCTGGAGGAATCCGTCGAAAAAGCAAAAGATTTAGAAGTTGATTGAAGCGAAGGAGGAGTGGAAGGAGAAGTGGAAAGAGGAGTGGAAAGAGGAGTGGAAAGAGGAGTGGAAAGAGGAGTGAAATGAGGAGTGGAATGAGATGCGGATGCAGTTGTTGTTTAATGCAATATCAGCGAGCGGGAAAATACAAAGTGAACAAAAACACGATTGTATAAGTTAGACCAAATTCGAATATTGGAAAGGGAATTTTGGAGGAAGATATGGATAAAAATTGCGGAGAAGGAGAAATAGAGGCCAAGCGGGGAGTAGCATAGCTTTACAGAGGAGCCTGTGTCTTTGAAGAGGAATATCCGGTGGGTGCGGAAGAAAAGTGATGAAAGGCAGGATGTTTAAGTCGAGGTATGGATCGGTGTGAGAGGAGTCAGAGCTTCAGATGGATGTTCTCACAGCAAGAGAAGGTTGGGTGAACTCAATGGAAAAGAGGGACTCATCGATTTAGGCTGGGATATAGGAGCTCCGGAGAAAGAGGTACTTTCCTCGGAAGGCGTCGTTCAAGGCTATGAGGATGTTGAGAACGGAGACAAGGATTGGAGGAGCTTTAGCGGAGTGGATGCAGTCTATAAAGAGGTCGTCTCCTTCGGTCGACTTATCGCTCACATAGATGGTGAAAGGTCATGTTTTGGTAGCACAATCCATTGCTCATTCGCTCTCAGCATTTCACATAAGAGCTGGCCCCTTGCATAAGAGCGTAATGTGGCCTTGTTTGCACATTCTCGTCTAAATACTGTTCTTGATTCTGATTCAGGTTGCCTCAAAGCAGTTGAGTCGGTCAGAGCAGACGGGAAAACTGCCATGAGTGAAGAATCAATGGACTAAGTGAAAATGAATTGAAAGGATACAAGTACTGTAAAAGTGGATATAGAAGAGATGTGGAGAAATAGTCCAGGCAAGGAGACAGCGAAGATGGAGTTGTTTAAATGAGTATACACCCTGCTTCTTCTTCAATCATCGCAAACGAAAGGAGTGTTTGCAGAGTCTGCATGGAAAATGAACAGCCAGATAAAAGATAAACTCAGCTTTCAAGGAAGGCTATGACTAAGAGGTGGATGATGGAGGATAAAAGAGAATTGCTGAAAAGAAAAACATTTTAAAGGATTTGAGGACAAAATTCTCCAATTTCTTTTTATTCATTCGCATTATTTCTTAGCAATTCTTTTTAACTTTGTTTGATCAATCCATTTAATAACTTCTTTCAAGTATTATTTGCTTTTGTGCAAAAACAAAAAGCAAACCGTTGTTTATTTGAATAATGTCATGGGTTTCTATTATATTTTTCATCTGTGATTAGAAAATTGTTCATTTTCAACAATTGTTTTAAGATCTTCAATATTAATAAATAAATTTCTTTTCAGTAACATCATAAATCAAATTTTTATATTAAAAAATTGATTATTTATGTATTGTTATAATAATTATCATGTTTTATTGACGTTTGAACGAGTATTTCGTTCTGTTTGCTTCAGTTTTGATATTTTTTGATTTAGAATAAAATGTTTTTTTCAAAATTTGTTTCAAAAATAATGAGAAACAAATTTTCATCAACAAACAAATAAAAAATATTATTTTTTAAGCAATCAATTATCAGGATCATCATTTTTATTTTTCTTTTCAACCAGATTCATAATGAAAATAATTTCTGATCAAACTTCGAAGTTTTTTATTATATCAAAAAAATCACCCAAATACAATTCTTTTTTTCTCTTCCAATGCAAATAAAAAAAAAAAAAAAAAAAAAAAAAAAAAAAAAAAAAAAAAAAAATTAATAAATAAATAAAATGCATTAATGAATTTATAAATATATTAACACACCTCACATTGTTTAATGTTGCTCAAAGTTAGTATAGTTATTTCTCCTTCCTTCCGAACTTTTTTACTTTCCTCTTTGTTCAATGCGACTTTCACAAGGTATGGCACGCACATCTGATATGGATCCAAAGAACGCAAGCCGTTAAGTGAAAATAAGCACTCGTCAAGATCAGTTTGAAGCTTTTCATTCTTTTCTTCTTTTTTCATTTCTTCATAATCAATCATCTTCTCAAATCTTTCGTTCATCGAATATTTGTCAAAGCTTTCATTCCACTGGTTCAACTGCACATTTAAATATCCAATGCACTTCAGTGACAAAACTGCATTTCCAATTGATATTTTCTTTTCTTCAATCATTTTGAATATTTAGTCAAAAAAAAATCTTTTTTGAAAACAGATTTGAATTCTTCTTTATTCATTTCATCAATCACTCCATTCTCTTCAAGGATTATTTGCTTTTGAAATCCTCATTTCAATCTTCCAAACCAGAAAACAAATCTGTTCAAAAACAATGAAAAAATTCAATCATCATGAATTCACATTCAACAACAATTTCACACTTGTGATCTTTGTTGTTCTTTCACTCTGCAGTATTTTCTCAAATTCATTTCAACGAGAAAGTATCTTTAAAATATTTTTCGAACTTCATGCAAGAAAACTTTTGAAATGAAAATAAAATAACATGAAAACATTTATAACAAACAAAAGTATTTGCTCTCAAACTTGTTTTAACTGTATTTTTGTTTTCAACAAGCAAACGCTAAGATGTGAAGAAAATGAATTGATCATTTACATAAATGAATATTTGTCAATGCGAAATTTTCAAAAATAGAAAAATGTTTCAATAACATTGTTAAATATTGTTTGTTGATAAAGTGTGAACCAATTGTTTTTGATTATTTCATTGTTTCACTAAAATACAGAAAGTTCAAAATACCAAAAAAGCGAAACTCAACAGATAAAAGAAAAACCTATCTTATTGATGGATGCAAATGTTTAATGAGCATTTGCGTTTATTCTAAAATACATTATTTAACCAAAATAATTCATTTCCCCATCCGAAGATAAACGATCAAAATTTTGGTCAAACTTACAAAAAAAAATACTTTATTTATGAAAAACATAACATAAGGCATATTCACAGAGAACGGGGCAGCTTTGATCTGACCCATTAATATAATAATATATTTCAAATATGTCAAAGGAATTGCTTATAAAATTTCTTGATGAGGATAAAACATGGGAATGGCTTCATGAAAACGGAATTATTTCAAAAGAAAGGAATTGTCCGGATTGCCACAAGCAAATGAAATATGTCAAAAACACAACATCTCAAAGAAGATTTCGTTGCAGGCCATGCAGAAGATCAATAACAGTTCGAGAAGGAACTCCTTTTCAATGTTCACGTCTATCAATGAGCGAATTAATGCTAATTTTACTATTTTGGTGGATTCATATGGACCAACTTCAATGTTTGTTTCTTTGTGGTGCATCTGTTAACGCAGTTGGAGATTGGTACAGAATTTGCAGAAGAGCATGTGAGTTTCATTTGCTAATGCATCAACAAATGATTGGAGGCGTTGGCAAGGTGGTCGAGATAGATGAAGCCATATGGAGACGCAGAAAATATGGAAAGGGAAGAAGGAAGGTTCAATTGTGGATATTCGGAATGATAGAAAGAAGTTCTGAAGAAGAGAAAGGAAAGGTCTTGCTTTTTCTTGTGTATCGAAGGACGAGAAATGTTTTATTACCAATCATAAAAAGGCATGTTCATGCAGGGACAGAAATCCATTCTGATGAGTGGAAGGCATATTCCACATTGTCTGATAATGGATTTGTGCATAAAACGGTAAATCATTCAAGAAGATTCAAAGACAGATTTACAAAAGCGTGTACGAATGTTATAGAAGGAACTTGGTCACGAATGAGAAGATTTATGCCAATGCATGGTGTCAGAGAAGCTCACATAGCTGAGTATTTAGCATCATATGTTTATGTCAAACATTTGAAACCGTCTTTTATTGATTTTTGTAAGGTTGTGTGTGAATATTCTGATTCGGAGTATGTAAAGGCTGTAGAAGCAATAGATGATGGGGAGGAAGATGATGACGATGACGAAGAAATAGAAGACGACGTGGAAAATTTCGATGAAGAAGAATCAAGTTCAACAGAAGATGAAGGATCGGAAATGGATGCCGGAGATGGAGCAGATGCAAGTGAATGGGAAGAATTGGATATTGATCATGAGAAAAGAAAAAGATAAGTTTTCATATTTTTTATTTGATCGACATTTTCAACCATTTCCCACATCGACTTACATCAGAAATGATTATTTTTGAAAGAGATAAGCATAAATATAATTGTTTTAATTTCATTTGCATTCAATTATTTTTCTTAAAATTTTTTTTATGCTGGATTTTTGGTTTTAAATATTAATTAAATCTCAGCTAGGTTTAAGTTGAGAGATAAGGAAATAAAGCTGGGCTTTGGCTCGAGTAGCGCAAGAGGTCGCTCCCTCGACCATTGATATTCCGTTGGTCAAAGGTCGGGGGTTCGACTCCTGCCAAAGCTCTTTTTTTCTGTGTTTTTTATTATTATTTTCTTAGAAATTTTTTTGCCCCGTTCTCTGTGAATATACCTAACATAATATTTAATGTTGATGTGTTTTTGGTTCAAATTTGTAAAAAAATCTTTCATCGATAAATGCAAAACTTTCAGGCCACAATTAAAAAAAACTGATTTTTCTCAAAAGCACTGCCTTTTATTTAAAATAACTGGGGAATCTTGAAATAATCAATTTATTTTGAAATATCTTTTTATTTCACAATTTATCTAATGTGTTTTTCTCTGACGTGATTGGCAGAATAGGAATTTTGACATGTTATTAGATAAAATGTGAAATAAATTGATCATTTCAAATTGTTTGTGTTATTTCAAGTTTCAGACACGAATATTAAATAAACACAGTTATTTTGAAATAACCGAGAAAAACTTACATCTACTGAACGTTTTCAAGAAATCATTGAATTGCAATGTTTCTGATAAAATTATGGATGTGACCATGCTCGAAAATGTTTTTGTTTATATAATTTTATTACTCAAATTCGAATGTTTTCATTTTAAGTTAAAAAAAAAAAATTAGTGAGAAAACTTTGTTTCTTCCTCAATTTTTTGAAATTGAATTTTTAAAAGAAGATATGTCTAAATTTTTTTGAAAAGTTCCTTTTGTTAAATTTTCAAAAAAATAAAAAATTTCATATTTCTATCAAATTTCTGTTTCCACAAACGAAACTTCACTAAAATGGAAATATAAACATTGTTAAGGATTTGTTTCAATGACAGCAAAATTTGGTTAGTGAAAACAGAAATTTGATAGAAATATGAAATTTTTTATTTTTTTGAAAATTTAACAAAAGGAACTTTTCAAAAAAATTTTGACATATATTTAATGTTTCTTTCATAACACAGTTTGATTATATTTAATCTGAAGAAAAATCTTGAATATTGACGTCTTCAAGTTTTGAAATCAATTTGGGTGATTCTTTTCGAAAACATTCTTTTTTTCGGTGTAATAAAATGATTCAAAAATTTGTTTCAAAATTTAATTTTCGAATCTGAAAAACTGTTGGGTTGAAATATTGACAATAATTCCATGCAAAAGAATCTCTGAAATTGTGATTTCATTGTTCAATAAATCAACAAGATCATTAACACCAAAATTTAATTCTGTGTATACTTTGATAAAGTTATTGTGTTTTAAAATGTGTTGAAGGTATTAAATTCAATCTTGTTTTTTTGTTTGTAATATTTTAAATAATATATATTGAAAATAAAAATTAAATGAACTGAAAATGACACAAATCTGTGATTTCTTCTTTTGTTTTGATAATTGAATTTTTGTGATATACAGTTACTTTCACAGAGCAAATAACATCTAATTTGAATGAAGTTAACAAGATGAAGGGTTTTCTTCCGATCTATTTAATAATGAATACTTCAAAGATATTTATTCATTTCTTTGGCATAGGTCTGAATCGTACCATTTTGTTTTAGCCACTAGAAACTTTGAAATTTGTTTATTATTGATTGTTATAATTTATATAAACTGATGTCACTCGGAATGAAGCAAAAAAACAATGTTGAAAAACTTAAAAAATTCAAGTGATCAATGTTCCACAATAAAATGTTTTCTCTATTTCATAGGGAGTTTTTTAACTTCAATGCTCTTTTAATGAGTTGTTGCATGTTGAGAATGCATATTTGATTTTATTTTTATTTAAATTTATGATTTTTATTTTTTGATCTTCGGAAAAGAAGGCTGTTGCTTTTCGCAAACTTTATAACTGAAAAAATAGTCAATAAATGCAAGATGCAACAACTGTTTTAGTTATTGGACGAACTCATTTATTTCGTGTGCGCGTAATGGATCAAAAACAACAGAAACGAATGATTCGTGGGAATACAATTCTTTTTCAGATGTTCAATTTTCTTAAGTGTTCCGCCATCAATAACAGTTTCGGTTTCACAAAGTTCTCTTTATAATTGTGTTATTTATAGTCTTGAAGGAGGAGTTCATTGTTTTAATGTTAGGTCAGTTAAAATTGTTAACAATTTCTTCAATTCATATCATGCACTTTTTTAATATGGAGGAGGAGGGGTGTATGCTTGCGAAATAATTTCATGTGCCCTTGTAAGTGGGTGCAGCTTCCAGATGTGCAAGGCTCGCTACGACGGGGGAGGTTTGAGATTTTACAATATCAGTGAACCTGGATCAGGGTGCATCTATGAAGAAGATGGAGAAGGAGTGAGCTCATGTGCATTTGACTGCAGTTTCACTTCATGCTCATTGACAAACAATGGAGGTGGAGGCATGTTTTGCAAAACTGTTCCTGCGACACAATTCAAAAAGAGGAGCGTTCAGTTTATTTCATGTTCAGCATTAAGAGAGGGAGGAGGATTTTTTTTCAGGCCAGAAAAATCAGAAAAGTCAGATGATGGGTTCTATTGTTATTTCCTGTTCTTCCACGAATGCAAATGCAGAGATGCATCCAATCCATATGGTCACGATGCGTATTATGTCGATTATTACAATGTTTTTTTGAGTTCCAAAAATCCGTTATATGATTGTTACACTACAAACACGGATGACAAGAGAGTGTGCTTTGCATACAACTTCTCGAATGCAGGTGACTGGACATATGATCAAACATCAAAAAAGGATTGGCTGAAAGATAAGACGATTTATGTGTCAGTGAATGGGAATGACTTGAATGAACTGTGCGGAGTGAATGAATCATATGCGTGCAGAGCCACTGATGTTGCAGTCATTCGGAGCATGATCCAGGTGAGCCTGTCAGTCACACTGATGGAAGGGGATCATCAAAGGGAAGCAACAACAATTGATATTGGATCAAAGAAGATTTCAGTCATTGGGAAGGGAAGGATGGAGAGTTCGATTGAAATGAAATCACTTTCATCATCAGCAGCAGCTGGAGCGCTATTCGGTGTGACGACAGGCCATCTTGGTTTATTGCGCATGAAGGTTGATTGTTACTCAGAAGCAGAAACTTCGCGGAGTGTGGTTGTGGTATCAGATGGAGGTGGGTCACTCTCATTGGAGGATGTTGTGATCACCACGAGTGTTTCTTCAGGAAATGTGATTCATTTTCAGTGTTTGTGGTGCCGATGTCACGGCTGTTGATGGTCGGCGTGGAGACAAAAAAAGTCAATTGAATTGCATCTCCTTAAAGATTGAGTTGCCAACTTAAAGGGAACCGTAGTCAAAACCTGATCCTGGAAGAAGCTGTTTCTGAAACGAAAAGTGCTTTTTTTTAATAAATATTCTTCACTCATTTGTTGAACTTTTAATTTTTATTTTTTAAAAAAAGAAAACTTTTAAAACGACAAAATGTTAGAATTAATGTTTTCTTTTAAAATGAATTTTCACAAATTCGAAACAAGATCCAAAACAAAAACAAAACAAAACATTTGTGTGAAAAATTCATCAAACATGGCGCAAACATCAAGTGAATAAAAGAAAAATCGAACAAAAATGGGCAGGCCCAGAATGGTTTTGAATTAAAAAAAAACCAACAATTTGAATGAGAAAAACCCTAGAATACAGAGATTGAAATCTCTCAAAACATCACAAAACAATTCCCTATGAATTTTCAAAGACAGATCCATCCCTTCATGCATACCACAATTCAAATGCCTCCCCTTCCCTCATCTTCCTTCTCTTGTTTCAGCAAGCTCCACACCCTCTTCTTTTCTCACCTTTCCAAAAATACATCTGCACCTCAATCTCTCTCAACAAACACATCTGCTCCATGGGGCATATGCCCATCCAGCATCCTTTCCTCCGCTTCATCCTCACCCCCCAACAACCTGCCACTCATCATCCTCTCTCATTTCTTCTGTCTGCTTTTCTCAACCTTTCTGCTCCAAAACACACAGCATCCATCGCCTCCTTCATCACTGCCTGCAACCTTGCCAGTGTGGAATCATCACACTGACAAACATTCCTCACCCTATTTCTTTTTCCCTCCTCAACATTTCCACTTTGCGATTCTTTTTCTTCTCTTTCTTCTTCTTTTCCAAACTTCATAAAAAACATCGTCCCAATTATAAACCTCTTGCATGCTTGGCAAACTTTTTAGAATATTCTGCTCCTTCTTCATCCCTTCCGTTTCACTGCTCCTTCTTCCACCACATTTCCGCAGCGCATTCAAGCCCCAATCCATTTATTTTCATTCTATTCATCTTCAATAATGTCCTCTTGAAAAAAGTCTTCCAACAACGCATTTCTTCTTCTTCTCCGTTGTTTTTACTGTTTTATTTGATTCATCAACCTTTCAAAATTTTCCTCTTGTGCATTCCTCTCATTCATGTTTTTCAAATCCTTTCCGAAAATACTATCTTTTCAACACACATTCCAATCCTTCTTTCCTTTCCTCCTTTCTGAAACCGCGATTCGCCTTTTCCAACATTTCCATTGCATTCATAAACAAAGAATTGCAGGTTTCATTTATAATCGAAACTTTTTTCAGGAGCCAAATGCAAAATAAATGTTTCTATATTGAAACAACAAAAAAAATAATTGATTTTTTAATAATCTTTAGTATCAATAAAAATTTATATATATACCATTTGACATGCATTCATCAACTTGTGTTTTGCATTTTCACTGTTTTATAAATGCATTATAACGTAAAAGCGGACATATAAAGTATTTTCTTATTCAGAAAGAATAATGATAGATAAAAGAATATATAGGATTCAACTTTCTAACTTTAACAATAGAAATAAAACCTTTTCTTCAAATATAGCATTGAAAAATCGTCTGAAACTCCACAAAGTCGTAAAATTGAATAATAAATATCTAGCTTTAAAAATATAATATATTATGGGACAGCGATCATAAAATTTTTATGAAGTTTTTCAACATAATTATTTTGCTTCATTCAGAGTGATTTCAGTTAACATAAATTATAACAATCAATAATAAACAAATTTCAGAGTTTCTAGTGGTTTCAACAAAATGGTACGATTCAGACCTATGCCGACGATAGTGTTTATAAAACGAGCACAATAAATTACTGGTTTGTTTTTTAAATTATGTTTATTTTTCGTAGAGATACAGCAATTTTTTATTTATTTTGATGTGACTTTTTTCAGCCGAAGAGGCGTTTCACAAATTTTTGAAATCCATTTTTAAAAACTACGAGCATTATCCTTTTTATATTCAAAATCTTAAGTTTAACAACTTGTTTTTTCTTCATTTTTTCGCATTTCATTTTTTTTTATCAACATGAGAACATAAATTTGAAAATTTCTTTGTTATTAAAATGAAGTGCTAAAAATAAAAATATGACATGAAAATGCACACTCTTATGAAGAAGTTTGAAAAAGGTTCAACATTCAAATTTTTTATTTGCGTTCAACACATCAAATAAGAATAAGTTTGATCTCAGATCATTCAGCGTTGTGACCATTCACTTGTTTGATGCAAATAGAAAATTTGAATGTTGAACCTTTTTCAAACTTCTTCATAAGAGTGTGCATTTTCATGTCATATTTTTATTTTTAGCACTTCATTTTAATAACAAAGAAATTTTCAAATTTATGTTCTCATGTTGATAAAAAAAAATGAAATGCGAAAAAATGAAGAAAAAACAAGTTGTTAAACTTAAGATTTTGAATATAAAAAGGATAATGCTCGTAGTTTTTAAAAATGGATTTCAAAAATTTGTGAAACGCCTCTTCGGCTGAAAAAAGTCACATCAAAATAAATAAAAAATTGCTGTATCTCTACGAAAAATAAACATAATTTAAAAAACAAACCAGTAATTTATTGTGCTCGTATTATAAACACCATCGTCCAATGTTGATGTACATCAAGCTTAACTGAATGATTGGCATGCAAAAACAAAAAAAGTGCCAATAAAGGAAAAAGTCCCATTAAAAAGTTGACCCTATGGAACACAATATTTGACTTCAGGCATTTTCATTGAAGAATTATTCACTTTTGATGAGCTTTTAGTGAATCAAAAATTTTATAAAAATGAATTCACTTTTTGACATTTATGGAATACAACAAAACATGATGTCACTATATTAATTTCGTTTGTATGCGGATATGAAATCAAATTTATATTGGAATCTAACAATGTTTAATAATGTTATAAGGAAAACAATTTTTTCATCCTTTGTGCATTAAAAGCTTGAAAGTCTATATTTTCCCCCATATCTCATAAAAATTAAAAGCAAAAATTAAAAAACAAGCCTGTTAAAAATTGAATCAACTTTGCAAAAATTATTTGACTAAATGCTGAAAGCCATTACTCACAAGAAGGCTGTTTGCGAATGAAACAAAAAAAGTACCGATTAATAAGACCCTAATTTTTGTGTTTGTTAAAAAATTGGAAAATATAAATCATGTTATTTCAGTGAATGTTGTGAAATGGAAATGAATGAATATATATTGCTCTTCATCTGCAACACGCAATTTCATGTTAATGAAAATTACACTTACATGAAAGAAAATAAAACTCATTTAATAAAGCTACAAAATTGAAAATACAAAAAACAAATGCGAATCGTAGAAATCTTGTAAAGGATGTGAAAATAATAATAATAATAATAATAATAAAACAAAAGTTGAAATATAAAAACGGATGTTTTTGGAAAAACGTCCAAATTCCTATTAAAATAAATAAATAAAAAAATAAAAAATTTCTCAAGAAAGAAATAAAATCAACCAACGTTATGCATTTGGTCAAATGCATGACAAAGATTTTCATAAAAATACACAATGAAATGTTGATTCATTTGAAGTAAGAAAACGGATTTAATTTCGAAAAGACACTCATTAGTGGTTGTTTGGGTTTATCAATCTTCATCCATTCCGGTGGTTCTGTCTTCACATTTGCAATCCATATCATCGCCATTGTGTTTCCGTCTTTATTGCCTAGTGTGATGTCATGCCTCATCCATTTTGGTGGTTCTGTTTGAACAAACTGAATCCATATCATTGCCATTGTGTTTCCGTCTTTATTACCAAGTGTGACGCGATGCCTCATCCATTCTGGTGGTTCTGTCTTCACATATGAAATCCACTTCATCGCCATTGTCCATCCGTTATTGTTGCCAAATGTGATGTCATGCCTCATCCATTCTGGTGGTTCTGTCTTCACATTATAAATCCATATCATGGCCATTGTATTTCCTATCTCAGTTCGAAGTGTGATTTCATGTCTCATCCATTCTGGCGGTTCTGTCTTCACAACAGAAATCCATATCATCGCAATCGTCCATCCGTCCTGATCGCAAAGTGTGATTTCATGTCTCATCCATTCTGGCGGTTCTGTCTTCACAACAGAAATCCACTTCATCGCCATTGTCCATCCGTCCTGATCGCAAAGCGCATTTTCATGTCTCATCCACAGTGGCGGCTCAGTTTTCTTATCGATAATCCAGTTCATCGCCTTTGTTCTTCCTTTTTCATCACCAACTGTATTGTCATAAGTCATCCATTCTGGTGGTTCTGATTCAATAAATGTTTTCCAAAGCATGAGCATCGTCCACCCATTTTTGTCACAAACGGTTTTATCGTGCCTCATCCACAATGGCGGCTCTGTTTTAACATATCTTATCCAGTGCATTGCCATCGTCCATCCCTCGTTGTCGCAAAATTCAGCTTCGTGTCTCATCCACAACGGCAGCTCTGTTTGCACAAAATATATCCACACCATGGCCATCGTCCATCCCATCGCATCACGCAGAGTAGTGTCATGCCTCATCCACTCCGGCGGCTCTTTTTTCACGCTCCCAATCCAGAACATGGCCATCGTCCATTTATTCTTATTCCTAATTGTTATTCCATGCCTCATCCACAGAGGTGGTTCTGTTCTAACTTCTTGAATCCAGAGCATAGCCATTGTAGCTCCTTCTTTATCTCTAAGCGTTATATCGTGCCGCATGTGCGCTGGAGGTTCTGTTTTCTTTTTCATGATCCAGTTCATCGCCTCCGTCCTTCCATCTTTATCCTTGGCGGTTGGATCGGATTTCGCTTTGCCAGTCACTTCTTTTTCGTGTTCTCGTTTAAAACTCATTGCCTCTATGCCCCTGCAGTTCTAACCTGTCGGTTGGATTCAGAAACAGCGTTTGCGTTCGATTCAAAAAAACAGGCAGATCAGACTCGCTAATATGGCTTCTTGATCAGATCGATCAGAAATCAACCCACAATCGTTTGATTCATATCTTTTTATTTCGTTTTGCTGTTTTTTGTGAACAGCTTTTTGGTTATCGAATATATTTGCTGGCGTCCATTGGCTGAAATGAGGAAATACTTTATTTATGAAAAAATAATTGTTTTGAATGATGGCAAACAAGATATATTTGAGAACTTAATGCCACTTTCTCATATTTCCCACAAAAATACTGGGAACTATTGTTTCTCTGTTCAATGCAAGCATGCGTAATCATTCAAGAAAATTGTCTTTCAAAGTTTGTTTTTGGATGTATTTTTTTCAGTTTCTGCATTTGATAATTTGAATTGCACTCATGTTCCTGCAAATAGAATATTTTTTGGAGAAAACGGAATTACACCTACGGGCATGCAATCGTGATTGTTATTTGGAGGATGCCTTTTCATACGTCCTGGGGCATACTTTTCAATTTTGTTTGCATCAAAGTGGAAAAAGCGGAACGGAGCAAATAGAATTTGTAAACTCCGATTCTTCTTTTTTTTTCTATCTTGGCAAGCATTTTATTTGTCTGCGGCCTTGCTCTTTTGTATGATTTGACGCAACTGAATAATCGTGATTCGAGTATAATGGAGCCGAGTGGAACAAGGGAATGAGATATGAACATGATAAACACATCTTTTGGAAGTGGGCAGACTAAAAACGCAGCATTTTCCGCAGGGCAGATAAATGTTCAGAATGAGTCGTTACAGATGGGGAAAATATGAACCGGGCAAAGTCTATCTCTGTCACTTCTTAATTTTTGTTGTTTTCAACAAGAGCAATTTCATTGAAGCTTCAAAAATGTGCATTTGATGGAATAGAAAGAACACCCAGCAGAACAGCTGACATCTTGTTTTCCAATGATGAAGGCAAACATCGATGCGAATTCTTTCTCATTTTCTGGATGCGGAAGCACAACATCAGCCAACTGAGGGTAGGAGACGCAATGTGTTGGGAATGAAAATGAAATCAGTGTAAAAGGCGGTTATTTTGATGAGTGCTTTTGTTCAATGTTGTACGGACTGTGAAGAGGAATCCTTATTCAGCTGATGAATGAAAATCCAGATTTCATGATATCTTCAACCATTGGAGCAAACATAGTCAAATGGAGCAGAAGCATCTTTGCCATTTCAACAAATCAGGAAGTGACTGCGAAATCACGAATAATTACAAATGTTCCTATATTACCGGATTATGCTGACAAAGTGCGATGAAGTGACAACAGAAACACCAGCATCTCCATTCCTCTCTGTATCTATCTCATTCCCAGTCCAGATGAAATATTTTTGTGAGAAATTGTGAAGCATCTGTTCGTTATCATTGTGGAATAGTCAAGTCCCCATGTTTGACTTTGAAGCATCTGCTCACTTGATATGCAAGGGCAAAGACAACAGCAGCGAATGGAATGGATTTTTTTTTTGTGAGAAATGAAAGGACAGTTGCAAAAAGGGGTGGAATGAAAGTGAAGAGAGTTGCAAGAACAGCGAGAGGTCTGTGAGTGCCAAGGAGGATGTGTCGAATGGTCTGATGATCAGACGATGTGAAGAAACAGAAATAAGGAACCTGATTTATTCTGTTCTGGCTTCTGTGTCGACATGCTTTGGCTTTATTTCATCTTCGCCTTTGGTGACTCTGTCAGAATGCTCTCTTTCCCTTGCAACGTCCTTCATCGAAGTTGGCATCATTGCTCTTGTCTGCTGAAACCTGGATGGTTGTGATTGGGTTTATTTATTCTCTGGTTCTTCAATTGTTTTGGGTGGATGTCTATTGGCCTCATTGCCTGGAAGCAGCACAGAAAGCAGAATTGAAGGGGATTTTATTGAATGGATCTTGGGCAGCTAGCACAACAGGATCAATTGAAGAGGAGGAAAGGGCCTGGATTGGAATTGATTGTTGCACTGGATTTCCTTTTGCGAAGCCTGCAAGGATGGCATCAACATGCCTTGACTCAACAGCAGCAGGAAAGATAAGAGGAACAATTCGATGTGGCATATCAAATATTTGTGTGAGAGAAGAGAGAGAGAGAGAGAGAGGTGTCAAAATGGCTGAGCTGTTGAATGCACACTTGAAAGTGGGAGGTCATTTGGATTTGGGGAATGGAAAGTTTGTTCATGAAAGTGTGAGGGAGGGACGGAGGAAAGGGGATTGTGGGAGCAGATGAAAAGCAGTTCGACAGAAGCATCTTCAAAGGACGAATTTGTATATGAGCAGCCTTCACCACAAATGTTATTGTTGTTGTCTTCGCATCTGTTTTCAATTCCTTTGTGATTCTTTGTGTGAATGGAATTGGCTCAGCTCTGCTTGAAGTGAGCACAGAAGCGATTGGTTGACATTGAACATTCATCGCAACAGCCTTTGGAGCAGAAGGAGCAGTCTGAGCTGGGATGACAGCAGGCTCCTCGAACACAAAAAGCCTCACGAACTGTTTGAAGAGGGATTGCGTCTGCTTTGCCAAATCGGTTGATCTGAATCAGAAGTCGAGCTTGATGCTGTTTTCCTGGCAGTTGGAAAAGAATAGGTTGCATGGCACACCCGATTGCTGTTGATGATGATGAACAATTAGATGGAGGACTGATGTGTGTGGATGAAGAAATTTAAAAGTTGATTCAAAATCAGTGTGAAAAGTCACAACAAAAGTAGAAAGAAGCAAAAGAAGAGAGAAGAAGAGAGAAGAAGAGAGAAGAAGAAGAGAAATATGAAGAGAAAGAAAGAGAAAATGAAAATTCTTAATAAGAAATATCATCTGCTTTTATGGAGTGATTCTGCTTCTTAACTTATCGGATCAATTTCTATGGATATATTTATCTCGTTTTCATCTTCAAAAACTTCTTCTCAATGCAAAAAGACAAAGAGAGCAAAGAAAAGGGAATTGGTTAATCTTTTTTCTCCTCCTCCTCTTCTTCTTCACCTTCTTCTTCTTCTTCTTCACCTACTACTACTACTACTTCTTCTTCTTCTTTATTGCCAGATACTTCCTCCTCCTCTTCTTCTCTTGTCACTACTTCGCCATCATTAACTGCTCCATAAACAACATCGTCTGTGCGCCACAAAACCAACATATTTCCACCAATGGCAGATGTATCTTATTTACATCATCTGTTACAGAAGACACATTATCAATGAGGAATTCAAAGTTCAGCCTGCAGTGAGAAAACGAAAAAGAATGGAAGAATCAAAAATCATAGAGAGAAAAATTTAAGAGAGTGCAAAATGTTTATAGAAATGGAATTATTGACTAAATTAATCCTATTTGGGAAAGAAATAGGAGTAGCAAATCAGTGAGGACAAAACATGAAAGGAGAAAGATCAAGATCATTAAAAAAAAGAAAGTTGCGAAAGAAAAGGAAAGGGAGAAAATATTGAATGAGGTCTAATAAAATATCCTGTCTGCACAGGCATTTCATCAGAATTCGATAATTTTGTTCATCATAAAACAAATAGTGCTAAATTTGTTTGTGAATGCTATTGGTGATTTATTCAACTGTTTTATTTTATATTGTATACTTTTTTTCTTCCTGCTTTATAACAAAATGCGAATTATCAAACTCTGATGTTTTTTTATTTTAAAATTTGAATGATTAGAAATTTTGAAAAATAACTTTCATTCATATTTTTCATCATTTTGAATGAAATATGTTTGTTAATTAAGAAAAAGGATCATTTGAAAATCATCAAACTGATATTGAAAACCCATATTTTATCAAAAATCGTTGGATGAAAAAACAACAAGCCTCGAAGCAAGCTGCACGCACGACAGAAAAAACGCAGCAGCAGATCAATCAACAAAAAATAATTAAAGCTCAAGAGGAGCCATCAACAGCTAAATTAACTGAGCACCCTGAAGCGCAGCAGAATCAAAAAATTATTAAACATGTGGCGTTAGTAATTGAGCAAAAAAGCAAACATGAAAATGCAGAGCCAAACGAAAAGCCTTCGGTTGATTTAGAAAAACAGCATCTTCAACAGCATTTGGAAGCAAAAAGTGAAAGCGACAATTTTCAGGAAATACAAGAAGAAATGAAAAACCATGAACAAAATGAAAATTCTTCAAGCGTTGATGAAAATATAGAGGATAAAGAGTTACACCATTTTGAGAAAGACCCGTTAAAAGAGCCATCAACTATTGAAGAATATTTACAAATTTATTTCGAAAATCAAGTATTTCATTATATCAAAAACTTCGAGAAATTGAATGTGAAAAGAGACAATTGTTATCAAACACTGCAGAAATTAAACATTTGATGGGAGAGCTTCAGCATGGTATTCGCAGAGAAAGGGAGGAAGAAAAATATTACAGGCAAAAAGACGAAATGATTTCAGCAAATGAACATATGGAGAGAGCTGAAGAATACGAAAAACTGTACAATGACGAAAAGAATCGACTATCTCAAGTAGCAGCAGAATTAGATGAAATGAACGAACAAATTAAAAGGGAAAGAACTTTTTATATGGAAAATGGAAGAGAACTGGCTCTTGGATTACGCGATCGATATGATTTGAGCGAAAATGTGAAAAGGACACGAAAGATTGGGAAGAAGGACGAACTTGATGCTGTGCCGGTGACGCTTGTTGAAAGAGTTGTGGAAAGGATGGGCATTTCGAACTGGGACAGTTTATTGGCGATAGTTAACAAATCGATTCATGAAACAAAGCTGGATGCAACAAAAGGAGAGAAAAAGGAGAAAGAGAAAGAGGAGCATATGGACGAACGAGAGATCGAAGAGGAACTCTCAAAGAACCCGATGAGAGTGCTGAGCGACGAAGAAATTGCGCAGCGGCTGGAGAAGAAGAAGAAGCAGATTGCGGAAGAACTGCACCGAAAGCGGAAGCAGGAGGACGAGGAGAAGCGGAAGGAGTGGGAGAAAAAGAAAAAGCAGCGCGACGAGTTCGACAAGCTGACACGCGCAATGAACGAGAGGCACCTTCTGAGCGACACACGCTCTAAGTCTGTCTCTCCGGTGCAGACAAACACAAAAAGCGCTGCTTTGCAGGCGAAGCAGCCTGCGCGCCAGCAATCTTCTGGCTCATCGTCTTCCTCTTCCTCTTCTGCTTCTGCTACAAGAGCTGCTCCTCTTCCCCCGATACAGAAGGCGCCGACTGTGTCATCAGTGTACAAGCTGAACTATTCATTTGCCCCGTCTGCTGCGTCTGCTGCTGAAAGCGGAACGAAGTCTGTCTCCACATCAACATCGACCGACGACTCGACTCCGACCTCGCCTGCTTCTCTGCCCACGTCGCCACCTCAGCCTTCTGCTTCTGCCCAGCTCAATAAAATCAGAATGCCAAAGGCACTTTCATCATCATCATCTTCTTCTTCTTCTTCGACACATCGCTCTCTTTCTGCTTCGCTGGAGACGCGGCGCACGTACCAGCAGCAGCAAGCGCGGCAGCTGGAGCTGTCAGAAGACGAGCGAAGGGAGCTGGAGAAAGTGGAGCAGCGTCTGCAGAAGATCAAAGAGATGAAGGAGGAGCAGGCGCGTATCAGACGGAAGAGGAAGGAGGAGGAGAAGGCGCGGCGGAAGAAGATTGAGGAGGAGCTGGAGAAGATGACAGCGCAGCGGGAGGAGGAGGAGAAGGAGAGGCAGGAGAGGATCAGGAAGGAGAAAGAAGAGAGGGCGGAGAGGAGGAGGAAAGAGGCAGAGGAGAGGAAAGAAAAGATGGCAAGGCTTGCTGAGGAAGAGAGGAAAAGGCGGGAAGAGAAAGGGGAGCAGAAGAACAAGCCATTGTTTGTCCAAATGGAAGAGCGGTACAAAACGAAGCTTGAGGAAGAGAAGAGGAAGAAGGAAGAAGAGGAAAAGCAGAAGCTGGAAGAGAAGAAGAGGAAAGAAGAGGAGGTGCAGCAAAAACTGGCGGAGTTTGAGGAGAAAGAGAGAGAAAGGCGAGAGAGGGAGAAGGCGCGGGAGCTGAATGCGAACGACGTGTCGCATTTCTATCGCGGGCGGGCAGCGGCAATTGTTCTGGCGGAGGAGCGGATGAACAAGACGAAGTACCAGCGAGAGCAGGAGGAGCGGAGAAGGAAGAAGGAGCGGTCGGCGCAGTTTGGGCATTATGTGAAGGAGAGTGTGCCTGTCGTGGTGGACGAGGAGAAGAGGAAGGAGAGAGAGGAGCGGGTGAGGAAGCTGCTGAAGCCGTCTGACCCGACGCAGTGGAAGAGAGAGGTGAAGAAGCAGCCGGTCTTCCACGAGTCGCTGATGAGGAAGAAGAGGAAGAAGAGACTGACGATGGAGGAGGAGCTGAACAGAGACGAGGAAATGGAGAAGAAGAAGAGGAAGAAGAAGAAGGGAAAAAAGAAGGGGAAGGGAGGAGGCGAAGGAGAGGATGGAGAAGAAGACGGAGAATGGGAACACAACAGCAGAGACAGCGAGAATGATGATGAGGATGAGGAGGATGAAAATGACGAAGAAGAAGAGGAAGCAGAAGAAGAACGCTCTTCGAACGAAGAAAGCGAAGAAAGGAGAAGCAACGATGATAGTGCAGATAATTACAGGGATGATTACAGCGACTTTGATGATGAAGATGCTGATAGAAGCAGACACAGCGAAGAAGATGATGAAGAAGACAAAGAAGAAGTGGAAGACAACGAAGAAGAGGAGAACAAGAGACATAAGAAAGGAAAGAGCAACAGAAGGAGGAAAGGAGACGATGAAGACGATGAAGACGAGTCTGACAATGCAGACGTGGAAGAGAATAAAGACGATGACGAAGAAGAAAATGACGAGTAATTAATAGCTATTCATTTAAAAACAATTGAAATATTTACACTTCCTTAAAAAGATGAATGGAAAAGAGATTCATTTCTTGACATTCTTTTTGATGCTGCTACCGTTCCTCTTTCTCTCTGAAACAGTCTTTCTGTTTCAGAATAGTTATGTTAAGAGAAAGAGGCAATATGCTTTTATAAAGGCAAACATAAGTACAAAATATATACATATTTTTCCTGCATCTGAACTTTTTATTGCTTAATTATTTCGATAGAAGTGGGTTGCGTTCATTTCATTAATTTTAAAGTTTGTTTTTGTTGCAATCCTATTGCTAAAATTTTCATCTTTTTTGATATTCTCTCCAAAATTGTTTCTCCAGACTTCTCATTTCATTCATTTCATCCAATTTAATCGGTCTTTGTTTTTTTATCAAAGTTTTAGTTATTTCTTTACAAATATTAAATCACTTTTTTCCCCACACGAAATTTGCCCATTGTCTTCACTTGGAGCGCCTTTATTACAAATGTTAATTAATTAAATTTGGAATAATTGATCATTTCTTTTATTAATCATGGGCTGTGGTGGAAGCAGGAAGCTAGAGCCTCATGATTCATTAATTGATAAACCTATAACAGTTGAATCTGTAACATTTTATAGGTATTTTAAAGTATTGGTTTTTCATTTGTGAACAATGTTTTTATTCTTCCAATTTTTATTTTTTTCATGATAATTTACAGATCAGATGACACAGGAATGCCAAGTGAGAGTGTCGATGGATTATTTTTCACTAACGGTGTTAAAGTTTTTGGCTTTTGCATGTTAGGATTTATTTTTTGTTTTCAGATTTGAAAATACATGCACGCTGTGTTCTTTCTCATGTGACGGTATAATTTCTTGAGATCAAATTTTTATTTATATATAATTAACTATATTTATAGGAAGGTTCATATGGAAGTGTTTCTTGGATATGCATGTTTGCAGAATTTATTTGTTTTAATAATTTATATTTTCTCTAACAATTGATATGAAGTGACTCACATGGTGCAGGTATATTTCACATATGATTCATTATGTAAACATTTTATTTATATTGATCATGACACAAATTTGTTTATTTTAAGCTGTATACTTTTATTTTCTTCTTTTTTTTGAAATCATATTAAATTTTTCCTTATTAGCCACCGGATTATGAAATTGTTTCTTGTAACTTATCTAGTCTTCTTATGAATATAATTGATACTCATGCTGAACTTCCTCGGTACGAATATACTTATATATATTAATTTTTAATGAAAATTTTTATTTCAGGCCATGGCCAGTTGGAAAATACGAATTACGACTTTTTATTAATGACAAATTGCTTTTGAAAGCACCTTTTAAGATTGTTGAACCTCCATCTGAGATTCTTTAAGGAAAGAAAGCATTTGCTTTTTTAAATTGCAGAAGATTTCAACGCTTTTATCGATAAACTTTTTAAAGCGTTAAATCTCAAGAAATTAGAAACTCATTTAAACTTGAAGTATTCATATCTATTTTATTCTTGTGTATTTTATCATTACGTTTATTTTTTTATTTTTATTGAAGACGTTTTTGTGTTTGTATGTAAATATCTGTTTCATGTTTAATGCACATCACTTTAATTTCTATCTTTGCTCTCGTAAATTTTGACCAAGATTACAAGTCAAAGACATTTTTCCTCGAAATTTCTGAAATCTTTAAAAATAATAATTTGAAACGCAAAACTATAATACAAGATAAAATTGTGAAGTTAAAAAAAAAACTAACCCGTAAATAACAAAATGATTTCAATGAAATTTCAAAAATTCTACAAACAACAATACAAAAAAACATGCAAAAGAGCAAATTTACAGACAATAAACAACATTAACAAATAAGAAAAGCAATTTCAAAAATTCAATGTCCTCCTATTTTCATCAGCAGATTCTACAAAGAAAGCTCTGAAGAATTGTATCTCTTCAGTAACAGCAATATTTCATTCAATCGTTCTTCGTAAGCCTTAGCATCTTGTTCATTTTTCGCATTTTCTGTCTCTTTTCCATTCTTCAGCGCAACCGACAATATTGTCACAGGTGCTTCATTTCTCCTCCTCATTGCTTGTGCTTTTCCTCTCAATTCATCTACAGCCGAACGACAGGCAATCTGCTCATCTTCCACAACACGCATCATGTCTGTTGTTCCCCTTCGCAGCGCTGTCTCAAAGAGAAAGGCGCTTAAAGGATAGCTCAAAGAGGAAAGAAGAGGCAATAGTGTGGAGTATAAAAGAGAAGAGAGAGTAGAAGGCTTGCAAAGATGGATAATGTGGGATGATTTAATAAATGACGAAGAAGAAAAAGAAGAGGAAGAATACGATGATGACAATGAAAAAGAAGAGGATGTAGATTGTGGATGTGGAGTCAGTGAATAAGAAAAAGAAGAAAGAATATTCGAAGAAGGTGAAGCCGTTGGGGAAATGGATGGAGAAGCATTTGGGGAAGAAGATGGAGAAGAAGAAGGAGAAGGCATCAATGAAGGACGCTTTTGATAAGGGAAGAAGCCATAAAGCCATTCATGCACCAGACTGAGAGAATAAGAAGAGGAGAGAAGAGAAGAAGGAAATCTGAAGCAGAACAAACGAGAAGACAATGAAGAAGACGACTTCTGGAGCGATAACGAATGCATCACAGAATTATATTCCGTTTGGGATTGTCGAAGAAGCGTGGCAGTGTGAGGGAGCAATGCCACAACAGAGTCAGATATTATTTGATGAATATGTGCTGCTCTTTTATCAACTTTGGATGCATTCAATAACATTTCAGTGTTTTCCTTGCTAATCCAGTTGATTTGTGGATTCTGCGCAAAAAACAACGATGCCCAACAAAGAAAACAACACTTTAACACGTTTATTGGGGAACAGTTTCGCATCTGGCTATTTTGCGACAACTGAGATGCATTCGAAATGAATGGACCGAATGAAGATGGAACTGAGATAAATGGATGCTTGCTTATCAGATTAGCGGGTGAATCAAATCGACTTAGGAAGTCGTCAAACAAATCAGCAGCAAGAAGAAACGAATCGGCGGCAGACAGAAGACAAACCACTTTCAGCTCCGATGAAACAGGACAAACTTCAACACCGGATGGATTCAAATCAGCAGATGAACTCCTTTTGCTTTGTACGTTATGCTTTGCCAGGGACGACTGAATCTCTGTGAATAAAGAATGTTCCACGTAAGTTGGTGAAGTTGAAGACGACTGCAGTGAAGAAGATTTTTGTGGTTGGAGCACTTGCGGTTCACTTCCATTTGAAAATACATCTTCCTTGAAAACGTGAGAAATGCTGTTGGCTCTTAGTCTCTGGGTCTGATTGTTTTGAGAAGATGTCTTTTGGCTCAAATATGCTTTTGATGCAACTGATGCAGCTTTATTATTTGAGAAGAAACTCATTTGCAGATCAGTTCTTCCGCATGCTATTTGAATAGAGGTGTATGCATTGCCCATTGAATCCAAAGCAGCGCTGAAAGAACAACCAAAATGCTGAGCCACAAAGTGGATCAGCAGATTCAAGTGCTGAACAGCAATTGGCATTGCTATTTCGCTCAGCGAACGCATTCGTCGTTTCAGTGCGGTGCGACGAGAAGGAGACGCCGACGGAGAAATAGGAGGAGTAGAAGACTGAGAAGACAAATCAGATGATGATTCAAATGGAGTTGATGCCTTTGAAGATGAAGAGGAAGACAAGGAAAGCTGGGCAGGGTCTCGTGGAGTTGCTGGAGGAGTAGCAAAGGAAGGGAGAGGAGACTCCACGATGAATGAAGAAGGAAGGCTCGTATTTGAAAGAGGCGGAATGTGTGTCGACGTGATGATAGGAGAAAAAGAACTGGAAAAAGAAGAAATAAACAGAGGAGAAGAACTCAGCGGAGATTGAATCGTTTGAGAGTGATTGAGACGTGATGGCTGTGGCTTTTCAATTGTTAATACATTTGAAGTGCTTTTTGCTGAGGGTTTGAGAATATTGTTTGCTTCTTGTTCTGCCACTCGCTTCAGATAGTCTTTCAACAAATATGCCTTTTTTATCTGATTCAACGAAGAAGTGATTGTTCGATAAAGAGCATGGCAGTCAGCTTCATCCTTTTTGATTTCTTCTTCGCAAATTTTGTGAAGTTCGCAATGAAACCGCTGCACTTCACTCTCCAAATCCAGTTGAGATGCCTCTGATAAAACATCTTTCATATTCCTAATTATGTCGCATATTTTCACAACCTCTTGTTTCTGCTGAAGGATTTCAGCTCCTTTTGACAAGCAATACAATTCATTCAGTTTGTTGTTGGCTTCCATCATCTGCAAAAGCAGCATAAATGATGACGAATCACCAACTGTTTGTAGAGCATCCACAAAAAGATGAGGAGAAAATGGAGCAATACCAAAAATATTCGACAGAAATAAAGAAAGAAGGTGCGGTTTGTAAAACAATTCATAACGTGAATCTGGATAAAGTGCTTGCTGATTGAATGAGCAAACAGGAGAGTCAAGAAATGTTGGTGTCAAAAACGAATTTTTTGATTGTTTTCGATTTAAAATTCCACTTGTACTTAATTTTGATACGGATGAGCGTAATCCTTGTTTATGCTTCTGAACATCGAAAGTTGTGGAAAACACAGAAAATATCAGAAAACGGAGAGTTATTGAAAGAGATACAGCTGACAATGAAGGGTCGAATTTAGAAGAACTACTTCGCTTATTTGACAATAAAAAAGATCGAAAGGTGCGAAAAGAATTGTTTGAAGAGTCGAGAAGATGAAAAGAAAAACACAGGAAAAATACGACTGACTGCACACTCGACAGAAAGAGCTCGCATTGGCTCATGTTCAAAGATTGAAGTAACTGAAATTCAGACGGAAGGGGAAACTGAAATGGAGTTGCTGGTGCAAAGCGGACGGAGGTTGATGACAAAGAAGAAATCGAAGATGCACCCGGAGAATGTGGTAAGGAAGAAGATGAGGAGGAAGAATTCGAAGAAGATGAAGAAATAGATGAAGATGAAGGTGAAAGCGAAGGAGAAAAAGAACTTGAAGAGAGAAGAGGAGAGGCAAGCAATGGCGCAATAGGAGATGAAAGTGTTGGAGTCTTTTGAGTTGGCTGAGTGAAGGCTGTGACGAGTCGAGTGCAAAAAGGGCGTCGAGCAGATGTTTGATTCGAAGAAGATGGCAACAATATGGAAGATTGAATGCTAAGTGGAAGAAAAGAGAAAAGTGAAAACATTGAAGTGAAGAAGTGAGTGATAATGGAAGATGGAAATGTTTGATGGTTTGGAAAGAGAAGAGAGAAAGCTGCTTGCTTCGGCAAAGGTGAAGACGAAGACGAAGATAAAGCTGAAGAAAAATCATTTGAAAGAAGTTCAAGACAGAGTGAGTGAAGTGGTGAAAGAGAACAAGAATCCAATTTGGGATTTGTTTGAGGATTCGAAAAGATTAAAGAGCTGTCATTTGAAGCATACAAAGAATGACCAACTTCTTCTTTGATTTCGATTTCTTCTTCCAAAATCAGCCTCTCTTGGAACGGTAGCAACGGAGATTCAGTCATTTTCTCCCACGCTCCACAGACAAACAGCCTGCGAAGCAACGAAGTCACAAATTGTTCTTGTGTGACTGAAAGAGCAGAAAGAAGTGGGCGTAAAAGAAACAGCGAGTGAGGATGTGATGTAATTAGTGATATGATTGAAGAGGTGTGGAAGCAGAACATTGGAGGAACAATTGTTGGGAATATTGATTGAGCAAAAGAATGCTCAGCTGATTGTGAAGAAGAAGAAGATGAATAAGAACTTGAGGAAGAAAACGATGAAGGGAACGATACACTCTTTGCAGATGCTTTTTCAGAAGTGTTTTGAAGGTCAGAATTTGAGAGAATGACTTGTGTCTGAAACTGAGCGTTGTTTGTGAAAGGAAGAGAGTATGAAGAAGACGAAGTAACATTCGCTGAATAAGTTCGATTTGAAGGGAAACCTAATTCCATCGATTCGTGAAGAGGATTCAATCCTAAAGCAGCAAGTGAGAGCACAGGAGAAGGAGCATGCTCAGGAGAAATCTCATTCAGAGATGCCAAACACTGACCTCCATTACTGTTTGTTTTCACTTTTGATGAATTTTCAACATCTTTTTCATTAATGTTATTGACATTCAACTGAGACGCATCAACTTCATTTTTATCCTTTGCATCTATTTTTCTTTGGTGTTTGGAGTTTGAAAGTGATCGTGCATTGTAAACGGCATGTGAATTCAGAGAAATGAAAAGAAGATCAACAATTGTCAATGATAAGATGCTTGAAGATTCAAAAGGACGAACCAAAAGAAGAAGGCGAATCAAACAAAGACGATAAAAGAAATGTTTCAGAACATCACAAGAAATTGGATTCATTTCAGATGAAGAGTGATTCGATTCATCAGAACCTGATGTGGATGAGTTGTCAAAAGTCATCCTTCTATCTTCATTTTCAGTTTGCTGCTCATTTGGCTCTAACTTATCTGTAGACGAAAGAGGATTGCTTGTGGTGATGTTACTTGTCAGAAGGAAGAATAGAAGCAACAACGTATCTGTATGAAAACAAATATCAAAATCAATGTGAAGAATTGTTGATATGATGCACATGACTGTAACAAGAAGAGGAAAATGGCAGACAAAAGAGGAGGTGCATTTTTGTATCGAAGTGACAGCAGAGGCGACGGAGAAAAGACTCTCAAGGAAAGAAGAATGTGCTGATTTTGAAGAAGCACAAAGCAAACTAACAAAATTGGGGCACGAATTTGAAAAGTTTAAAATATTTGCTTTTTCCTTTTCTTTTTCTGTTAAAGATGCTTTAAGCAAAGCCAGCAATTGCTCCAACAGACGGTTTGTTGTTTTTTCCAGTTGAGCTGGCTCAAATTCTGAAGCCTCCTTCCTTTTTTTCTTGTCGAACGTTTGTTTGTCGTTTGTATTCGTTGAAGCAGTCTTGCCTTTTGCTGCAACCTCTTCCTTCCCTTCAGAATCAGCTTCGTTATTTGAAGCAAATAAAGACGTGCTCGAACGTGCAAGTGTGAAGCAAAGCTGCCCAACAAACAAAGAGGGCGAAGGGAACAGAAATGTAGAGGACGCTGAGAAAGATGCAGATCTGCCAGAAGATGTCGTTGAGGATGCAGATAGAACAGGCAAAAGAGTTGTGAAAGGAGAAAGAAATGGAGCTGTTAAATGATTTTTATTTTGAAACTGGTTTGATGTTTTATTTGATTCACTAAGTATTTCTGAGAAGATGAGCTCTTGCTTTTGCAATACAGACTGTGACAGTTGCTGCTGCTGCGTTTTAATTAGAAGTGCTCCAACTTTCCATTTTTTGACGATCTCTTCTGCTTCTGAGACTTTCCCCAAATACAAAAGCGAATGAACCCCATTCTCAAGAGAAGACTGTGGAGGAACAGGAAGCGAAACAAGGCAAACTTCATTACCCAATCCATCACCAGATTGTGGCGAGGCAGATGAGGATGGCGAATTCGCACTTCCCTTTGTCTTTAGCTTGCTCCCCTTTCGTTTAGCAACAAACAGACGAGTCCAACACTGCGGAGGGAGATCAATTCCCACAGAAAGTGCAAGTGACCGAAGAGACATATCGCTCAGCATCGACTCAATCAGCATTGCTCTCGCTGCAGCTGGCGAAGATGCTGCCGATTTTGATGGGCAGACTGAAGCAGAAGGAGTCGCAATTGTTGCAAGAAGATCGGCTGCTCTTTGGGTGATGTACTTTTTGCTTTCCAGAGACAAATGCGGTAGACCTCTTGTTTCGTGTGTTAGCTCAATCTTTTGAGTACATCCAGATGCTTCTATTGAACTTTTGATTAAACAATGTTTCTTTGGCTCCTCTGTTGATTCATTTGACGGCTCATTTTCATGAACATTGTTAAAAACCTGATTCGCGTTGTTGCTAAAAGACTCGGTCAAATAATCGGAAGAGACTTCACTGAAAGAGAGCATCAAAACAGAACTGACAAAAGGATTCTTTGTTCTTTTCTGTATCAAATCACATAAATAATTACATAACTCCAATTCTGACACAGTATCATCTTCAACATTATCCTTGTTGCCTTGTATTTCGCATTGATTTCCTTTACAGTCTTCGGATCTTATTTTTTCACGATAGAAAGTTGAAGTATTATAAGCATCAAAATATTCATCTTCATCCTCCATATTCATATCTACGTCACAAAATAGAGTTTTTTCGGAAAATTGCTTCAGCCATGTGCGAATAAGTGAAACGCACAAATCCACAACTCGAGAATCTGTAAGTGGAGTCGAAAGAGAAAGAAGCTTGTTTATACGTTTGATGAATGAACTACGATGAGTACACAAAACTTTTCGTTCTGTTGCATTGCCATTATCGCTGCTTTCGAGGGTCCGTTCGTCACAAAGACGAAAAATAGAACAAACATCCTGCTCAAAAGTGCTTAAAGTTGATTTGACACCTACAGATTCTGACAGAAATTGAACGCTGTTTACATCTCCTGTTAGAACTTCACCTTTGTGTTTCTCATTGCATTTTCCATCTTTCTGCTTTTGCTGCTTTCGAAGAATTGTTAAATCTGATAGTGACAAGCAATCAGCATCATTATTCATGCTGATTTCATCTTTTTCAAAGTCAATTTTGCGATTGCTTGATTTTTTCCGTAGTTGCTCAAGTTCAAATTCTTTCTTCTGTTTCATTTCAGCAAGCTTTCCCAACAATCCAAAATCAACATCCCCAAACATCATATCTGACATAATGTGCTCCTTCAAATTGCATTTCTGACAGAGCTCTGAGATACTATTTTTATTTGCTGGATTGTCAATCTGCAAATTATCTGCATATTCATTTTTCTTGCTTTGACTAAATGTGGGAGATATATTCAAATTCTCATCTGAACTAATTTCCTTTTCATAAGTGTGCTCATCAATAAAAGTAAGATTAGTTCTTTCTAAAGGCGCTTCATTTGCTGTTATGAAATAAAGAAATGGAGTAAAAATGGCAGGCGCAAGGTGAATTGCACACAGTCTAATGACGCTGCACAAAAAGGGTCGATGCTTAAAGCAAATTGGATACAATGAAAAATATAACGGAGATCGCTTATTTGAAATTTGTGAAGACAAAATTGAAGATGAAGTCGAATGAAATGATTGCAGTGTTTCGTTAATGCTTGCTTGACATTCACCTTCCCCTCCAGTTGCACAACACATCCATTCCACAAACCATTTTGGATAACCGTAATTTGTAGGTTTCGATTCTAATGAAGCTTTGGTGTTGCACAAACTAATTTCTACTGATTTATTGCTTTCTTGAATATCATTTGTGAAAACCTTTTTGCTTGAGCTTGATTGCAGGCCAAAACTTTGGTTGTTGTTTAACGCACTTTTGGTGTCACTTGCGTCAACGGCCATTTCTGTGATGTTATTCTTTTTTTCAAATTCAAATTCTTCTTCGTCCAAAATTAGAACTTTGTGTTTCATCAGTAGTGTTTGCAAGTATCTTCTTTCTGTTTGATTCAGCGCATCTAATATCAGTCCGCATATGAAAATAACAGATATTCTCTGAAGCCATTCTCCGCTTTCTCGAGATTTGTAAATAGGTTCTTCAGAACTCAAATCACGTAATTCTTGTTTTTGCTCCGAAACTTGAATTTTTAAATAATTTTCTTCATCTTCTTCTTTTTCTTTGCTCCGATTGCAAATCTTTGAATCATCCGATGCTCGAACAGTAGAAGCATCTGCAATGGTAGTTAGAAGTGTATTCGAACCAAATGTTTCAGTATTTTTACCATTTGTGAATTTGCTCTCTGTTTTGTGATTTTCACTATTATTCATATCATTCCCTTCATCGCATTCATCTTCTAATTCTTCAAAGCTTTCTTCTTCTTCGTTCTCTTCATCGCTATTCTCTTCATCCTCCTCCTCTCCGCTTTCATCGCTTTCTTCATTTTCAATATTCTCATCCGCATCATCATCATCACTTTCATCATCTCCACAACGGCTAGAGACGCTAACACATTCATCTATATCAAAAAGATTAAGTTGATACCCTTCCCAAAAAGAATTAAAGCTCTCAAAAAACGCTGCTAGATCGTTGAGGGCACGAGTTTCTTGACCAAGTCTGAGTTCTCGATGAAACTTCACAAGATGAACGAGTGGCGAAGTTGGAATAAACATCTGAAAACAACGAAGAAGCGAAAAATGTCGACAAAGAAGTGTCTGAAATATACAGTGTGTATAAAATTCAATATGAGAGATTGGAAATTTTGCTTTCAATTGAAAATTTTCATCTGTTTGAGAATGAAATGAAGATGCATAAAGCCAAGAAATCATTGCATCATAAGGGCAATATCGCAGATGAGTTGAAAAGAATCTTTCAATGATAAACGGACAGTGCGTAGTTTTAGCCCTTTGACATATGTAAGATGACAGTGCATCGCCAACGTTTTTCGATATGTTTTCGTCTTTAAATATTTGCGATGATTTTCGAAGTTGTATATAAACATGGTAAATAATAATTTAAAATAAAATAGCAAAATTAAGAATGAATCATAATTTTAATATAATGAAATATTTGAAATTAGTTAAAATGCGAGGATGATTCAAAAAAATCATACCATTACATATCATCCTCAAACAAAAATTGGAAAAGGTATTTTTTAGCCAGCCGTGGTAACAAACAAGAAATTTGTTGTTTCTATCGTTTTTAAATAGAAGTTTTATTATTTTGGAAATTATTAATTTATTTTGGTTTCACAATTTTGATTTTACCATAACACGTTGTTTGAATCTGATCTTTTCTAAACTCCAAAATGACATCTCCAGACCGCTATCGTTCTCGAAAAGCTGCATTGCTCTATTCTGAAGAAGACTTTAATGCAACGCCTTCTAGAGTTAGCAAAGAGACAGTTTTAAAGGTTTTGATACATTGCATTCTAAATTAAAATTTTCAAAATAAAAAATGTTTTTTTAGCAAGTTGATGAAGAGTTTCGGCAATCTCATCCATTCACACCACAAATAGATGAAGTTTCCAAACGCCTTGCAACGAAACACGTATGCCTTTTTGGCGTTCATTTTTGGATAATTATTTATCAATTTATAAAAATTGCTCGTATTTGTTTTCTATTATAGCCTCGAAAACAACAGGCAAAACCAAAGCAGTGGCGTTTAGAAGAAGATGAAAAAGATTTAGAATGCACATACAAGCCAAAAATCACAGTATGTTCCTTGATTTAATTCGAAAATAATTTAATATTTAATACCATATTATTCAGCCTTACAACTTTAAGGACGATTACGTTAGCACTCCTGTTGTAGAAAGATTGTTTGTCGATGCTGTTGCAAAGAAAGAAAGTGAGCAACAACTTTTGAAGCAAAAAATTGCAGAAGAAGAAGAAAAGGAAGTTGAAGGTTGCACGTTTCACCCAGTTATAAATGAGCAATCACTTCAAATTGTTGCAGCGGCAACATCAAGAGCGGAAAATGGAGAAATGGGAGAAGATAGTGATGACTTTGGGATGACTGAAAGGGCTCCTTTATTTGAACGGGCAGCGATGCTAGAACGGGAGAAAAAGGAAAAATTAAATAAAATGAGAATTGAAGCTGAAATGAATAATGAAAATTTGACATATGCACCGAAGATATCTTCGCAAACGAAAAAAATAATTTTAAAATCATCGAGAATGGGGCCAGGTTTTATTCAAGAAGATGTTGTCAAAAGGATGGCAAAAGAAGATGTTTGCAACATGCTGTTTATGAATATATAAAAGTTATTTTCCCCTTCTGTTTTGGGCAATTTGTAAATTTTATATTTCTTTTTTTTTAAAAATAATCAATTCTTTATAAATTTGAAATCATTCAACATTTCAGCAAGAAGCTGCACAAGAGAAAGAGCGTATTCGGCAAATGGAAAAGAGGAAGGAGAAAGAGACCAAATACACATTCACTCCACGCATCAATCCTCTTTCATCGAAGCTTGTACAGCGCTCAAGTTCATTTATGGGGTCACATGCAGATTTCTTACGTCGACAAGAAGCGAAAGAGGAAGAAAAAAAGTTGAAATTGTCAGTCGCCACTCAAAGAGCTCTGGGGGGACAGTGCACGTTCAAGCCACAAACACACTCAGCAGAATATTTAAAGCAGAGGGAAAGAGAATTGGCAAGAGAGAAAGAGAGAAGAAAAAGAATAGAAGAGCTGGAGAAGTCGCAAAAGATGAGCATGATTGAAGGGCTGGTTGAAGAAAGCGAAGAAGACGAGGAATCCAACGAGCAAGATAAGCAAAAGGACGACCAGTCATCAGAAGAAGACAGCACGTCTTCAGACGACAGCGAGAGCAGCAAGAGTTCTGGAGAGAGGGGGAATGAGCAGACATCTTCTTCACAGAAGCGGATGCAGGAGAAGCAAGTGCCGCGCTACGGGAGGTCGCAGTCAACACCTCGTTATGGCGCAGACGGGGCAATGTCATCGCGCAGCAGAGCGGCTTCTGCCAGGCAGTCGACAGAAAGAGGGATGGACGAGGAGAAAGAGAAGGAGGAGGAGGAGAGAATACAGGCACTGGCTGGTATTCTGAACGAGACGCCGCAGCAGCGTTTGGAGCGGCTGGCGAAATACGACGTGGAAAGGCGGAAGAACGAGGAAGAAAAGCGGAAGCAGGAAGCGCTGCAGAAAGCGAAGGAAACCGCGAAGCCTCGCATCAACCCGCGCAGCAAGCAAATGACGCAGAACAGGACTTTGAATGAGCTTGTTTCGGGTGCATCGACACAGCGTGCGAGGGAAGAGGCAGAAGAGGCGAGGGAAAGAGAGTTCGCCAGGCAGTACACGTTCCGCCCTACGCTTTCAGCAACATCGCAAATGGCAGCGTCGTCGGAAGGGGTGAAGAAGAAGCGTATGCTGTCGTCGCTGTCTGCCCTCGATGCGCACATCAACGAGATGAACAGGCAGAAGCAGCTTCTGCTGGAAAAGGAGCGAGGCGAGCGAGAACTGAAAGAGATGGCAGAGTGCACATTCAAGCCAGCCATCAAAGAGTCGAGGCGCAGTCTCTCTGCGACGAAGAAGGGGCCTGTGTACATCCGCGGCCTGATGCACCATCTGGAGATGCAGGACATTGCGAGGCGGATCGAAGCAGAGAAGAAGGAGATGCTGGAGCGCATATCCATACACGGCTCGACGATCTCTCCGGCCCGCTCGTCAGGCTCGCTCTCAAGCACAACCAGCTCAGACGGCAGAAAGAGCGGAGCGTCGGCTGGCGGCGAGAAAAGGAATGGGAAAAAGGGAGGTGCTGCTGCAGCACGGCCATTTTCCGCATCAACCGCGTCGCAGCAGAGAACACCACAGCGCCGGCCTCAGACAGCACTGGGGCTGGGCAATTCTTCTTCTTCTTCTTCTTCACAAAACACATCATCACCTTCATTCACAGCAACCTCGACATTCTCCCCTACGATCTATTCCTCACCTCGCAGCAGTCTGAATCTGCGAGGCTCGTCGCAGCAGACGTCGTCTTCTCCTCTGCCGGCGTCGCATTTGGAGGCGAAGCAAAGAAGGCAGGAGCAGATGCGGATGAGCGGGAGGAGCAGAAGCACAGAGCTTAGCAGAACAGGAAGAAGTCGCAGCAGAAGCGGCAGCAGAACAAGAGGAGGAGGGAGGAAAGGAGAAGGATACGGCGCAAAGGGAAGGAGAGCATCAGCGCGGAGAAGAAAGAATGGAGGAGGCAGAAGCAGAGGCAGAGGCTCCGAGGACGATGGCAACGACGAGGACAGCTCAAGCGGAGATTCAGAGTATGGATTGAGCGACAGCTATTATGACGACTCGGACAGCGACGATTCGATCGAAGAGCTTATTTTGCGTGCGACGATGACTCCGCGCGAGAGAAAGCTGTTTGACTCGAAGAAGAGAGAAAGAGAACTGATAGCGTCGAAAGACAAGTGGAAGAGCGGCGATGGGACGATGAAGCGGAAGGGGGACGAGCAGATAAAGCCGACGCGCCCGACCATCTTCAGCGAGATAGTCGATGCGCCTGCGAAGGAGAAGGAGAAGAGGCAGAGGCTGCTTAACTCCACGCGGGCGCAGCAGACAGCGGCAGCGTCATCAGCACAGCAAGGCCGCGGTGGAAGAGGATTCCGCGACGGAGAATCGAGTCCGTCTGGGCTGAGCTACTCGCCGTATGCGGGTGGCAGCAGCGGGGCAGACGACGAGTGGGGCAAAGAGGGACGCGGGGGCAAGAAGAAGCAGAGCGTGAAGAGGAGCAGGGGAAGGCAGCTGCAGACGGTTGATCAGAAGCTGCTTTTGTCGACTCTGATGGACGACGAGTCGAGCGACATGCTTTCGTCGTCGAGCGAAGAGGATGTGCGATGGAAGGAGCGGACCATCAAGCGGAAGGAGAAGCTGCAGAGGGAGAAGGAAAGGCACGCAGAGTTCGAGAAAAGGCTGGCGGAGGAAGAGAGGAAGGCGAAGGAGGAGGAGGAGGAGCGCAAGAGACAGGAAGAAAGAGAGGAAAAGGAGATGAGGGAGAAGGCGATGGCTGCTGCGCTGAGGGAGCAGGAGAAGCAGAAGGAGAAAGAGGAGAGGAGGAAAGCGGAGGCGCAGCGGAGAGAAGAGGCAGCCCTGCGGAACAGCCGAAAATACGGATACGGTGCGGGGGTGAGAGGCAGGGCCAGAGGGAAAGAGAACTCCACACCCACAGGCAGAAGGAACTTGTCTGCATCTTCGCTATCTCCGTCCCTTTCGCCGTCGATGTCGACTTCTCGTTCTCTGTCGGCCTCGTCTTCGTCTTATTCGCCCTCTCCGTCACCTTCCATCGCTCGCACTCCTCCTCGCCCTGTCTCTTCACGAACAACAGCTGTTCGAGCTTAGCTCACACTTCTTTTTTCTTTTCTTTCTTTCTTCTTCTTCTTCTTTTTTTGGATGGACTTCATACGTCTTTTTGCTGGTATTTTCTCTCTTCTAACTTATTTTGCTTTATTGCTCGTCTTTCTGTTTCCTTTTCTTATTCAAAGCATCTCATTGGGTGAAAAAGGGAATATTTTTGTGTTAAAAGATTTTTTTGAAATTGTGTTTATGAAAAAGATAAACATTTTTCTTTTTTCGATGCTTCTATCGTCCATAAAATTCAAGGGAATTAGCTGCAAATGATCTCTTCTCATTTCTTGTTAAAGATTCATTTCATATCAGCAAGTTATAATAAAGTGAAATAATCTAATTATTATATTACTTGATTTTTGTTCTTTCTCTTCATTGGATTCAAAATTAAAATAAAAGAAATAGCTTACTAATTATTGCGTCATTGGAGGGCAAATGTTGAACCTAAATGTTATGGAAGACAAATTTTTGCTAATATACAAATGGAACGAAATTTTTTGCTTTATGAATTTTGTTCCACACAATGTTTTAAAAGATTCTCCTCAACTTTTTATTATTTATTCATTTAATTTTGCTTGAGAATGTTGGAATTGCAATTATTCGAAGCAGAAATAGTTCAGAACAATTTTTCGATATTTTCATAAATGAAAGAATTCGTTTCTATTTAGAATTATTGATCGTATTCCCATCATCGTATTATACATGAATTATGTTGGCTTTTTTTTGTTTCATTGAATTATGTTCAGCACTTATAGCAAACAGTTGCACTAATTCAATTATATTTTCAAGAGATTTTGAATCAAAATTTTTGCTTAAAGTTCGAAATGGTTCTCTTTCTCTGTCCGCACTGAATATGGAATCAAAACACGCAAACAGTCTTATTTTGAGTAGTAATAACGGACGCTTGAACATAAAAACTTGCTCTTGTTTTTTAACTTCTTCTTTACAATCATTTTTTCAATTAGAAGAAAGTGCATCTTCGATCCAAAATATTTCTATTCTTTTATCTTCTTTTCGCCAACTTTCAACTCCATTAATGCTTGCTACTGGATTGAAAAATTATATTTCGATTTGTGACTCATCATTTATCAACATGATATTCACAAATGATGAAGCTTTTCTTCTTTCTTCATGTTTTTCTTCTGTTTTTGCTTCATCAATTTATTTTTCAAACATTAGTTCAAATCCAATGCGACATGGAAACAGAAATAAATTTGATATGGGAGAACAATTTATCTCAGAAAATAAAGAATTTTCAAATTGTGAAGTTTATAAATGTCAAAATTCGAGAATTGGAGACCTTTTACCCCATCACGATGCTATCAAAGTCAGGATGTGCAATAATACTGTCAGTGAGTGTAATGCAGATCGCAAAATATTTTATTCCCGTCAACATCTTTTCGCTTCTGAAAACTTTACTGAATGCGCATGGATTAATTGTAGCTCAACACAATCGGAAGCTGGTGCAGCTATTTGCATTGAGGGATGCGAATCATTAAGTGCTCACCACTGCAAATTTTCTTCATGTAACGCAAGTTCCAGAGGAGGGGCTATCTCAACGAAAAACATAAGATTTGTTTATTTTAACGATTGCTATTTTGTTGATACGACTGCTTATAAATACGGTGGTGCTTTGATTGATGACAGCAGCGAGTTGTATGAAGTGCATAACAGCAACTTTTCGAATTGCACTTCGCGTAGGGAAGATGGAGGCGCAATATGGGTAACTTCGACAAGTACCTTTTCAACGAATGGTTTGTGGTTTAAAGATTGCTCCACTGAGAAAAGCGGAGGAGGAATGAAATTTCTTTCGGTGGATTATCTTTATTTGCATAATTTGTATCTTGCCAACTGTAGCGCACAATGCGGAGGAGGAATTTATCTTGTTAATTCAAGTACGTATAGATATGTAAAGTTAGATATTACAATGTTAAAGTTTATAAGGAATAAAGCAAGTCAAGGCTCTGATATGGCTATTTACAATTATTCAATAAATAAACTGAAACTATCCGATTCAATGTCACTATCTGGAGCTGGAAGATTGTTGGTCAATGGATTTACTCGTGATGAATGGTTGACAAGCTTGCTGTATGTGGGCCAGCCTGGGTCATCCGAAAATGATTGTGGCATTTTTGAAAAGCCATGTGATTCAATTTTGAGATATGCAAAGGCAATGGCGCCTAACGTTTCTTCATCAGTGGTTATATATCCTGGTGTTTATTACGAGAATGAAACAAACTTTGTTGACATGAACTTGGTTATGATGTCATCTGAACAAATTTCACTTTCATCGTCCAATTCTGATGTGAACAGAATACGCAGGATTCAGAACCTTTGTTCTTCATTCAGGAGAAATGAAATTGAAGCGCCCGATTTCATTAGCGAGCTGAACAAGATCAAAGGAGCCTGCTATGGATCAAATAGAAACAGTTCAAGTGACAATGAAACCACAATAGCTTTGGAAGTCGGAGAATTTAGCAGAACATTAATGACACTGGAGAATACTAACATAAGTTTTTACTCACTTTTTTTTATAATCGATGCGTCAAATATTTTTAATAGCACTTGCATGCTGCTTTCTTCGCTGAATAGAAACTCTTCAGCTGTTTTTGTACAATGCACAATAAATATAACTTCATCTGGTTCATTAAATGACTATGCCGATGATATAGTGCTCATAACTTCAAAGAATTCAACATTATATTTAATGGAGGTCACAATTAGACAATGCGAATATGCATTTTATTCACAAGAAGCGTTTAGCAATCGTTTTTCATTAGATCTGGACAGTGCTTTGAATGGGAATTCTTCTGAGGTTGTTCCCATTGAAACAAGAACACAGTCAAGGAAGAACAGAAGAAGCAACCGATTACTCTCTTGCGAAAATGCATTGGACGAAACAGAATATGTTTGCGGAATTGGATGCAGGCTTTTTGAACTGACAGACAGCACCGCAGCATTCTCGAGCTGCGTGTTTGCAAACGCCACTGGAGGAATCATTCGACAGAGCGGCGGGACTTTGCTGCTGACAAATTGCACTTTTGATCACAGGGCTGTTCAGAGCCATTACACCTTCCTCCACCGCTCTCATCTGTCGTGCAGCGGAGAAGGCAACGTGAGCATCAGCGGAACGAAGGTCAAGATTAAGGACGAGGAATACACAGAGAGAGACGCCTTCGGATTCGATGTGCAGGAATGCCTGGCATATGGCGAAGATTTGTATGCGGAAAAAGACATGACGGAATTGTCTTCGTTTTCGAAGGCGGTGTTTTTCCACCCGACTTTGAGCAACGCTGATCTGTTCTGGCAGGACGAGATGCACTCGCAGATTGCAGTAAAAGTGGAAGGAAGAGAGCTTTATGGATGCGATCTGACATTCACCATGCAGAAGGCTGTGCCTGATGTGGAGCATGGAATGACAGGGGAGGGGACAGAGCATATGTGCTCGTTCATTACAATCACTGGGACTGCCAAGGCACAAGGCATCGTACCTCTGTCGCTGTTTGATGAAAGCACGGATTTTGTAGCTGTTCGCCTTGTCTTCCCAATGAAGAAAAGCATTCACTATGTGACTGAACCGTATTATGCGTTGATGCCTCTTCGAGACCCAAACAATACAAATACGTCGAGTGATAATGCTGACCCAACTGTTTCTAACAACAGCAGTTACCTTACAAGCATCATTGCCATCAGCACAATTTTTACTGTGTTTCTTTTCTCTTTGACTCCAATTGTTTACATTATAAGACGGCAAAGACGAGCGAAGAATAGAAACAACAGAAATCAAAGCGGAACTGGCAGTTCGCATCCTGATGGTGCTGGTGGCAACGCAGCTGAAACAGAAATGGTTGGAGAAGACGCGGTTTATGAAAACAGCAATAGAAATGAGTATGACGAGAGAAATGGGCTTATTTCCAACGAGGAGCGTTCTATTTTGTCTGTTCCATTGGATGCATTGCCCGATGAAATGGATGAGAATAATGTTAATAGAGCACAATTTCGATATTCACTGCATTCAAGTTCCTCTTTGCCTCCTCCTCCTCCTCCACAGCCAAATCTAATGAGTGTTTCTGCTTTTGGTGCTTCCTCGTTGTCGCTTAGCACTTCAAACGGGCCAGCAGCTGAATTGCACATGTCAGTTGCTCTTCCTCCTCCTCCTTCCTCTTCTCAGTCTGCATTGTCAAGGTCATCTTTGTCATCTTCTGTAAATGAGTTATCTTCTTCTATGATGCAGACGAGGCAACTACCTCCCCCGCCACCCCCTCTTCTTTCATCTGTTTCAAGCTCTGTAATTTTACCTTCTTCTTTTGAGCATCATCCGATGGAGAATTCGGGAAGGTTGACACAATTTGCGTTGCAAATGCAGCGAACGCAGATGGCACAGAGCAATTTGCAGAGGCAAGCATCGTCATCTCCTTTGCAGCTACACCACACAGCTGCTGCTGATGATGCTGCTGCTGCATTACCACAAAATGTGCCAATTGCTTCGCAGCCTTCATCTCGTCTTGGGATTTCTGTAAATATTCATGACCAGCCTATGTTTGAAGACGAAGATGATTACCGAAATTCTATCACTGGATAATTTCATATTTTTCAGTTCTTTTGCGATGTTTTATATTGAGTATTAGTTATTTTGCTTTTCTTTGCTATGCATTATGTTTACATTATTTTATTAATTTTGTATTTCGGTGTATGCATTTAGTTAATCATTGTTATCAAAAAAAATTTTCAAGTTCGTTTAATTTTAATTTAAAAAAAAAAATGATTGGATAAAAGCATATTTGTGGATATTAATTGTTCACTAATGCTATAAAAAAACAAATAACTCAATCCTGGTTCTTCAAATTTTTTTTTAAATATGGTGCCCATAGCATTTTCCATCACAAAAAAGATCAATATTCAAATTTAATTTTTCAGGTTTCAGTCTTTATTTAGAGATTTGAGCAAAATGCCAAGAGTTGCATCCACTATTGAATTCAAAAGCACATGCGATGATGTTGCGATTTTTGCCAATCTTGTGAAGGTCATGGAACTATGTGAAGATCTGGGCCAAACTCATGTCCTATCGTTAATGCATCAGTACCTTGATGGATGCGAGCGTAAAAATATGAAATATTCTTCTTTGACTTTGCACAAGCAGAAAGAAGCTTTAAAATCAAAAGAAACTCTTTGTATTCAACTTTTAAAGGATTTCAATGCTTTTCCACAGAAAATGAAATTTTCAAAAGAGAACAGTACAATGAAAAAAGAAAATACATTTTTATACAGTAAATCAGATTATTGTGAATTTGATTTACCTCAAGTTAAAGAAATGACTGATTCGTTTTCAAAATTTGGAGAAAACATGATTTCAACATTTGAAAGTTCCCAGGAAAGCATCAATTTTTATTCAAAAACATGCGTCCCTGTATCAATTGTACAGAAATTCTCAGGCCTTGTTGCTGTTTTGTTGAAAGTTGTGATACAATCATATCAGAATATTGAGATGCGAACTATTCAAAGTTTAACTCATGCATCTGTTCGTTTTCTTTCATTGCACATCCTCCCAACAGAGTCTGCGCAAATTCTTAGGTTTTTATCGGATTTGTTGCAAAAGCCAGCTCGGTACGCAGGCGCAATGAAAGAGTCATCATCTTTATCTCAGACGAATAGCTCAATTGTTCCTGTACAAAAATGCATGGAGAACATACAATGCTTAATCTTCTCTTTTCCGTCGCATCTTCCTCTTTTAGTTCAATCTTCTATTTTTATCAGAACATCCTGTTTGATTCCTCCTCAATCACTTCTTATCCAGTTATCGGTTTGTCTAACAACACTTCTCATGGAGTGTCAAAAGAATCTGCAAGAAAACAGTGTCAACAAAACAATTTCTTCTTTTTTGCAGGCATCTCCAAATCTTCAGCGAACATTACCAGGATCACCGCCTTCAGATTCATATTTGTTAAAACTTCTTCGTCCATTTTACCTTTCATTGTTTCACATTTGCAGGCGTTCTTTCGATCTAATGCCGACTTCTATTTTTAATTTATGTTCAAATATTCTTTCTTTCAGTGAAAAAGACGATTACGAACTTTTCTTCGAGTATTTGGGCGTACGCAGAATGGGAGAATGCGACATGTGCAAAAAAGCAAGGCTTTTAGGGAGTAAAGTGGAGCAAAGTGAAGAAGATACTCATTTTGATGATAATGATGATGAAGAAAAGCAAAGCACATTTATTGAAACAGACAGGAGCATTTGCAGTGAAAACGATTTTGATGTTTGGAACGCTTTGCGTTATCACAAGCACCAATATGAAATAATCAACAAAAAGCGAATTCAACTTTGCCGTGTTGGTGGCTTTCCATCAATTCATAAAGAACCAGCAACGAATGGACTGAAAGACTCGAAGAGAGAAGATGTCGCAACTGAGAATGATAATGCTAGCAGAAAAGTTGCAGCAGCACCACAAATTCATTCAAATGAAAATATACAGACGACAAAGTTTGCATCACTTCAACCACAACAAAATGAATCGTGTGAAGAAACTCTCATTTCGTTGAGTGAAATCGATGATTTGAAACAACGTGCAGTTGACTGGATTCTGAAAAGCGCCAGAGACTGTGAATGGTTGGAAGCTGCAGGCAAAGCATTCGATGAATTAGCAGCAATAAAAACAAATCTGAGGATTCCTAACAAAGAAGAAGTGAAAAAAGCTGGAGCTGAATCCGCTATCTCAAACAAAGAAAATGTGTTTAATGTGACTTTTTCAGGGCAATCGATGCTATTTCACTATCACTTTAATCACTTAATCCAAACTGTTCGCCACCTCTTTCATTTAGCGCGCTTTTCTTTTGATGCACAAGAGAATTTGATTGAACTTTGTAGCAATTTGCTGATGGCACTGACATTAGTCGTCTGTGAATCACTTCGTTTTTGGATGAAGACAAGAAATGAAAGCGACAGTTGCAATGCATCTTCGGCTTGTTCTTCTGCTCCTTCTGCTCCTTCTGCTGTTTCTGCTTCTGATCCAACTCCTTCTGATTCATCTTCCATTTCAACCTCTGCTTCATCAGGCATAAAAGATTCTTCGTTATCATCTCCTTTAAGCCAATCTCCGTTATGTCTAAATTCAGATTTTTCATTGTTTCTAACATATTCTTCGGAATTAGCCTTGACTTTTTCTCTTATTAATGAATTATACTCAACTCAATCTGAATGCTCTGAATGCACTTCAAACATCATCCTTGTCTCTTGCTCTTTTATTCTTGCACACACTTCACTCGTCAATAACCAATCATCACACTATCTTCCATTCTTCTTGAAATCACAGTCATCCTTCATTTCATCATTCACACAACATTCACCTTCAGAAATGCCTCACACTGAATCATTCTTTCCTTCACTTCTTTTCACTTCTCGGCAGCCGACTTATTTACCTCCTCTTCATCTGAATAATCAGATGACTAACATTCTTGTAACCGAATATTCAGGTCTTGTTCATTATGCTTCTCGCAACATCGCAACTTTCTACTCGTCTGCATCAAAAGAATCACAAGCAACCGCTTTTAAAAGCATGTTTATTGCATTAGACTGTTTCAAAACGCACACTGTATGTCATCCATCCTCAGCAATCTTCCAAAAAATGAGGGTGATGAAACAAGAAGCAGAAGCAAGGCAGAGAAGCAGCGATGAATGGGGAGAAAGTTTTCTTTCTGAAAAGCAAATTTCAACTCCAACATCGCCTCACACTCCTTTTAAAGCTTGGATTGCTCCGTCTTCAAAGAAAGCCCAAGAAATTGCCCTTTCAATGCCTTCCTCCTCTTCTTCTTCTTTAGCTCTTTCAGAAGAGAAAGGAGCAACCTCTTCTGACACAACAGAATTACATCCAATCATCATCTCAGCCCCACTTCCGCTTTTTCCCTTGGAAGAAACAAATAAACTTTCTGCTTCTCCTTTTGCTGCATCAGATGATTCGAGTGTTCAAACGTCGAATGAATCAAATGTTCTCAATCAAAAACTTGTTTCTCATTCTCGCATTCAAATTCCATTGCGGACAATATCTACCTCATCGTCTTTTCCATCTTTCACACCATCAATTTCTTCTGCTTCAGCCCCAAGCACAGCCCAGCCTGTTCTGTCGTATTCAGATGGATGCTGCATCATGTCAGTCGCTCTCACTCCGCTCACATCTCATCTCTTTCGCGTGGCATCTGAAGCGTTGTTTGGCACTGCATTCTATTTGTTCCATCAGTCAGCCAGAACAATGATTCTCCCTTTTCCAACTGCTGTTTCTGTCTCGTGGTGCTTGGTGTTGGTGAAGGCTATTCTCGATTGGATGCCCCTGTCTCTGAAGAGCGTTCCCCTTCCGTCTGAAATTCCTTCCTTTTTCAGTTCTGCACAGGTCCTTTTTGATGACTCGGTTGACCAAAAGATAAAAGATCTTATGAAAGAAATCATCTCAACGTTGCAAATAGCTCCTCCCACAAAACATCACAAGAAATCAAAGAATGCCACTGGGAAAACAGTCAATACGATTGCAAGCCCTTCAATCAGTCGGTCTCCAACTGCATCTTCAATCGACATTGATGCACTTTACGACTCGCTGTATAGAAGGCCTTCATCTGCGTCTCTTTCATCTTGTTGCACGCAATCCACGCTTTCAACTCTTACAACGAATGCCATGGGTGATTTTCTTGATGACGATCGAGACGAATGCAGCAGCGGAAGAGAAACAGATGGAGACAGCTATGCAAGCTCTGGGGGAGATGATTTCTCAGCTGACAGCAATTCAGGGACTGGTGAGTCATCTACAGTGTGCTTCGAGAAAGTGTCATTTTTGAGCAATGAAGAGAGCTTAACGAGAAACAGCACAGAATTAAAGAGTTTTCAAAAAGAGAAAGCAAAACACTCCAAAAGGAGGAGGAGGGGCTTAAAGCAATCCAGTAAAATGTCGCTGTTTCTGCAGATTCGCCCCAAAATAAGCGCAATTTCTGCTGAATCAACAGCGTCTTATCACGAACTGCGCCGCGTTGTGACAAAGAAGTCTCAAATTGGCGATGGATGGTTTCTTCCAATGTCTGTCATTGCCAATCGCCGGCAGCTGAAGAAGATGATGATGGAAGACACAGACGGAACAGAATTCTCACAAGTGCCAGCTGTCCAGCAGCCACTACACATCCAACTTATGAAATCAGAATCCGCTCCATTTTCGTTGAAGGCGATGGAGCAGCTCCGAATGCACACGATCCTTCACACAGACTCTTTTGGAATTGAGTTTCTGTTTGGCTCTCTGTTCGTTCTTTTGGATGCTCTCGTTCAGGTTCAGCTGAACACAGCTCTGACGAAACAAGCTGAAACTGAAGCACAAAACGAAGATGATGAAAGTCCTTTGAAGGATTGCGGGATAATTCGTGAAGAGACTGAGCAAGAACAAGTCGCACTTTCTGTTGAATCAACTGCCAAATCTTTATCTCTTCAAAGAACGAAGGTAGATTTCGATAAGAATGATTCGCTGAGGAATTCTCAATCCTCAGAATCACGAAATTCCATTGGCAAAGGGTCTGTTCCTACAAACGTTCAGCAAAAATCGAAAAATATGTATGAATCGAATGCTTGTTCAACTTCTTCTTCTCCTCCTCCTTCACTTTCTCCTTCTCCTTCTTCTCCTCTGAAAAAGAGGAAAGGCATTTTCTCTTCGAAGGAAGAGAACACCGCAAAGGATTCGTATGTTGAGAATCTTGGCTTGTTCCTCGCTTCTCTTCTTTCTTCTCCCTTTTTCTCGATGTTTTCCATCGCATTTCGTTCCATGCTGATCTATCCTCTGGCTGCCCAGAGCGGACTTCTCTTCATAAATTCGTTTTTCAGACTCTTTCGCATTTGGCTGCGGTGCTTTTCGCTGAAAGTGCCAAAAACACTTTCCATTCCTTTTCTGCAGCAGAAAGAGGAGCAAGAAAATAGCACAAATATTTCTCCAGCAGCAAGCGCAAGCACATTTGCAGTGAAGCAGGCTGCGCAATCATCCACGCCAAATTATATTCAGAACAGAAAGCCGTTGTATCAGCCTCAATCAACAGCATCTTTATCTTTAAAGACTGTCCAGCACTCTTCGTTGAAGAAGGAAGACTCCAAACTAAAAATGCAACCACATACCCAGCTAAGTAAAAGCAGCATTCCTGTATCGTCATCTGCCATCAAAAGCAGCTTGCAAACAAGAAATACTGCAAAAGCAAGTGGCCTTCCACAAATCCGGTTGTTGCCATCAACTCGTCTTTCTCAAGCGACGAGCACGCCTAAAGCAGCCTCGCTTTCTATTTCTCATCGCTCTGAGGCTGACAACAGGCACCCTCGCCTTTCTCAAATGCCTTCGTCACAGTTAAAGAATAAGCAAGATTCCGCAGACACGAATGTCGAAGAAGATTCATCAGATGATATTTCATTCAGTGAAGGCCCAATTGAAAGCGAAACAGGAACAGAAACAGAAAACGAGCAGTATTCAAGCAGAACAGCCGGCTTGGCAAAGAAGCTGAAGAAGCATTTTGTTCAACGTGCAAATAAGATCGATGCTTTTGATGAGCAAAGAAAAGAAAGAGAAGTTTGTTGTGAATTGTTGCCATTTTCGTTGACGGCAATCGATTTGTCCGATTCTTCTCTTCCAATTCCTCCTCTTCAACGAACATTCCGTCTTGTTGAATTGCTTTCTTCTTCTCCGTTGTGCAAGCCGTCACTTCTTCAAGCATCTGACTCCGAAATCTTTCAGAGCCAAGATAAACATCCGCTTTCGCCATTTTCTTCGACTTCAATTGATTGCTGTGTGGATGCCTCTTCTTCTTCTTCTTCTTCTTCTTCGCGTTCTGCTGTTCGTGTCACTCCCATTTCGTTGTATCTTCTTCTGCCTTCTTTGTTCTCCTACAATGTCCTGCTAAGTCGTGCGCATCCTCTCTTCTTTTTGTGGGATTCCATATGTGCAACTGTCATGCTCCATCCTTCATTGACGCCGCTTGCCTCTAGCGCACTCACTCAATTGCAACTGTGTCTCAAATCATTCAGAATAATTATGAGAGGAGACAAACAGGAAAAAGCGCAAGAAAAGCTTGAAAGAAAAGCCGAAAAAGAAAGAAAACTCGAAGCACAACGCGAAAAAGAGCGGAAATCTGTACTAAATGAATATAAAAAGAAAGCCATTGAGAGAAAAAGAAGAATGAAAGCATTTGAAGAAAGGCAAAAACAGATTAACAAATTGTAGAATATGTCATTTAAAAAATTTTTTATGTAACAAATATGAAATGAAATAATGCAATTATATTTTGTTGTTGTTGTTATTGGACTTAGTATTTTTAGGTTTTGTGTTTATGTATGTATTTAATTTTCATACCACTAACAATGTTTTATTTTTTCCCAATAAAAATTTTTAATTATTAATCTTTCTATTTAAAAAAATTATTTATTAAATTTTTTATTTTAATTTTTTTTAGTTCAAAGCAATAGATATCGCACTCATTCCCCAGAAATAAATGGATTGATGATTGATATTAAACCATAATTACTAATATTCCGGAAATATTCCCTTAATAATGAGTGAAACGGATATTTCAACAAAACCTTCCAAACCGAAGGTTCATTTATTGAAACTGTTAGCTGCTGGATGTGCCGGATCTTCTCCAACTATTATGATGGCAACCGTAATGACAGTGTTACAACCTCTTTTGATAAGTATATCAATTATTTCATTTTTCAATTTATTTACGAAGAATTAATCGCATATATATTTGATGATACTGTTGTTCAAAAGGACTTGGTGTTTCAAAATGGGCCAGCCCAATAATACAACTGATGGCCCCAATCATTGGTATTACTCAGCCGTTTATTGGATCAAAAAGTGACAAATGCAAAAGTAAATGGGGAAAAAGAAAACCGTTTCTTTTATTCGGTTTCATTTGTGCTCTTTTGTGTTTTGCGTTTTTTATAATGATCGATGAAAATGGTTTGAGTTGAAATTAAGAAAATAAATTCATTAGTTCATTACTAACTTTCAAATCAGTTTTTGGAGACGGAAATGCTGCGATAGCAATGGCAATAGTGGGCTTTTTTATGTGTACTTTATCGATGAATTTCATGATGGGACCAGGAAGGACAATCGTTTTTGATCTTGCTGGTGACGGGCAGCAATTTGCGGGAAATTTGATGATGATGGTGTTAACTGGAGTGTCAACGCTTGCAGGACTTGGATTTATGGCGTTTACAAAAAGACCATTTATTTTTTCTGCTGTGTTCTGTTCGCTTCTTTGTTTGCCAACGTTTCTTTTTGTGAAAGAGCCTCCACTTGCAAAAGAGACAACTGCAAGCAAAGGATCAGAGTCTGCACACAAAAAGAAAGATGGAACCTTCAAAGAGATGAAAAAGGGATTGTGCTTGATTATTAAGAATCGGCAAATGCTTATGATTATAATTTTTTCGTTCTTTGAGTTGATGTCATTGATGTGTTTTTCTTCGTTTTTCTCATTGTTTATGACGTCTGCCATCTACCGTTCAAACGACCCTGGACTGACGCCAGAAGAGTCAAAGATTCGATATGATAAAGGGATTCAAATGACTTCATTTTCGAAGATGGCGTCAAATCTGATGATGACCCTCTTCTCTGCAATTGCAGCGCCTATCATCATGCTGCTGGGGATGCGTCTGTCGTTCATTGTGACCTGCGTCTGCTCCACTGCAGCGGTGTTTGCGCTTGTGTTTGTGTCTCCGATGGACACGTCTCTCGTCTGGCTGGCGTTCCTCGCAAACATCCTGTCCTCAGTCAACCTGGCGATGATTATGTCTGTTCCTCCAGTGGTGATCGCAGCAGAGTGCCCGCAAGACCAGCTCGGGATGTATATGGGCCTGTTTGCGCTGTTTGCAATGGGCGGGCAGATGCTGGCAAGTCTCATCCCGGTTGGCATTAACAGTAACATCGGGCTCTATTCAGGCGGGAGGCATTACCTGCAGTGGGACTTCTTGTTTTCCGCAATCTGCGGGGTGTGCGGGATAATCGTCATCCCGTTTCTGAAGGAGGTGAACATCCGATCGAAGAACAGGAAGCTGCCAGGGAAAGAGAAGCAAGGCAAGAAAGATGTGAGCAGCAAAGAGCAGGAAGCCGGAAAGGGAGACGAGAGTGAGAGCAGCTCCGGCGAGGAAGTTACGCCGCTGCTGGCTGATGGCGGATACCAGCGTCTGGGCGGAGACTCTTCGGCAGGCGCTTCGCTGGTAGACTCGCCCACAATGAAGAACCTCATCAACACAGCTTCTGCGACCTCGGCCTCTGCGATGACGGCAGCCTCGTCAGCCACACTGTCTCCGATACCGATGGGAGCAACGCCGACTTACAGCTCGTTTGAGACGACGGGGCAGACACCTTCGCACCCAGTCAGAAATGACTATTACGAAGTGTCGCCGAAGCTGACACCGTATTCGTCCTCAGCGAACCAGGGCAATCCTCCTTATGCTCTTGCTTCTTCTGAGGCTGGATATCGAATGCCAAGCGGAGGAATCAACGATGAGGGCTTTTTGTCACAGCCTCTTTTGAACTCTTTGGATACAAATTAGAATGCTCCTCTTTCGTTTATTTTATTTGAGAGGAAATAATGTTGTTTTCATAAAACTTGAGACAAATTGTTTCTTTCTCCGTTATTTTGAATCTGACTGTAGCTGGTTTTTCCTTCAATCATCTTTGGCGATTTCAAGTTTTCTTGGCTTGAAACAGCTTCTCAAATCACTCGAAGGACTACACGCCATTAAACATTTCATGATGTACCTATTCTTATTCTAATTATTCTTCTTCTTCAAATAACTATTATTATTCTTATTATATATATACATATATATGCTTTCTATCTACTTTTAACTCACTGCCTTTTTTATTGTTGAAGATATTTGTTTAAACGCTGATATATTTTTTCATGTTTTAGATTGATTAATCAGCAGCTTGTTTTTTCGAGGGCATTTATTGTTTGAAATATATAAATGTATATTTTTATTTTTTTTCTTTTCTTTGTGGTAAATGCTTTCTTGATTTTGTGTTTTGTCGAATCTTATTGCAAGCATGTGAACATTTTCATGTTTCAATCAACTTCTGAGATGTTTTATTTTTCGAATTATTTTAGAAAAGATTTTCAATAGTAGTAAGTGGTTTAATTTTAAATTTTGTTGATTATCTTTTTTTTTTTTTTTTTTTTTTTTTTTTCATTTCTTGAATTTTATCATTTTTTTCATTTTGGTTTCTTTCGGAAATATTTGCACGGAATTTGATTTTTCTGCAATTTTTTCCAATTTGAATTATCTTTTGAGTTTTAAAGAGTGAAAAAAGAATCAAAATCTTTCTCTTTTATAAATGAGAATTAAATTCTTTCATATCCTATTTTAAATAAATATTGAAATGAATGATGTGAATTTTCAAAGTTAGAGTGAATTCGCGGAAGATGAATGTCGTGCATATGCAACTTCTGTTTTTAAAATGTGAAAAAGAATCATTAGATATTATAAATTTGAATGTCACACATTTAAAGCGCAAATGAAGAAATATTGTTAATTTCTTTATTCAGAGAAAGAACAATATTTTATTCATATTTCTATATTTATTTTTTAATTTTTTTTTTGAAAAATACAACAAAATATTTTATAATATATTAAGATCAATTTAAAACAGTTGATTCTTAATGAAAATTGTTTATTTTCTGCGTAATAATAACAGGAACATGCGAGCTTTTAATTGAAAGGTTTGTAATCAATGAGGATCGAGGATAAACTTTTATTTAAAGAGCATGAAATGATGAAGAAATTAAAAAGCAAGGATGGTTCTCATAATCGTATTTATATGTGTCAAAATTGTAAATACAACGGCAATTCTATTTTCTTCCTTTCATTTTATGTGATCGGATGAAAGGGATTTAGCTTTTGTTTTTCTTTGATATATATTAATAATGACATTTGAGGAGTATGCTTGTCGAAATACCTATTAAATTAGCAATACGCAATATTGCTTATGTTTAATATGGACCATGATCGAATAATCTTCTCACTGATTCATGTGGAAAACTTTTTTGGAAAAAAAATTTTTTTTGAATCAATTTATGATTTGACTTTTTTTTTTTTATTCCGAAATTATATTTTCCTGTGCATTTTTTTCATAAATATTTGTTAGTACTGCATTCATAAAGTATTGAAGAATTTTTTGGAAATTATTCTTTCTTTTTTGTTTTTTGAAGTTCAAAAAATATTTTTAATTCGATTCTTGCTTTATCTTCATCACCTTAGCATTATGCGTACTATTAAATTATTTTTTAATTTCTTCAAGAAAAAATATTTATTTTCAAAAACTTTGAAAATAATTTTTCTATTGAGGGTACTGATCTTGACAAAAAGTGTTGAAAAATGAATTCTAATGTTATTATCGTTAAGCCATGGGTTAGCCGTGGTTATTTGTTGGAAGTGTGCAACATTTAAAATAATTCTACTGTGAAACAATATTTTTCTTATTCGGGAAAAAAACATGTTTTTTTTTATGTAAAAATATAAATTTAAATGTGATATTTGTATTGTTGTTGTTCTGAATGAAATAATACAATTTTTAAAACTAAAACAGGTTCGTGAGCTTGAAGAATTGAAATCCATCATTTTAACGCAACGTTTTTTTAGATTTGAGGCATTGTCTCAACTTCTAATTGCCTTTATAAACAGTTTGATGAAAATATATGACTTTATTGTATATATTCGTGTTTTTGAATTTTTTATTTATTTTGTCGCTTCGTTTTTGAAATTCAGATTCAAACAATGGTGAAATGATGATTCATTGCGGTATTGTCGAATCTTTGTTACAAATTTTGGAAAATGAGGAAGAAGAAGATGTTCAACAGCTTGCATTAAGCGTTTTAAATTTACTATGTATTCATTTTTCATTGAAATTCGCAAAAGGAGACATGAAAGATTGGACATGTGATATTTTAATCACAAATCTTCTTTCAATCGCATCTGTATGGAATTTTTCTTGTAAGTTTAAAGGAGTTTTTATTAATTTTATGTTTATTATTATAAAATGACATTTTTTTCTTTTTATTTTGTAAGGTGCGAGATGCATCTGTAAGCAGAATGGGAATAGACTCTATTTCTTCTTTAGTCAAAGAGAAGCCCTGCCTTTGCAAATTGATTGCTAACTCAGACTTTATGAAAAGTGCAATTCAAATTGTTCTAAAGAATCAGGAAGCAAAATTTCTGTCAGATTTAGACGTCTCGCCTTATCTTTCTAAGACACCGACAAATCCAACTGATTCTTCTGCACTTTTTTCAATGTATCTTGCTTCAAATAGAGCGACTGCAGCGTCCAGTTGTGCTTTTCCGGGTATTTCGTTGTCGTCGATGACTTCGTCCTTCGCCCTATCTCCTCCGCTCTCCGATGAGTTGCCTGAAAATTCACCATTGCTTTCTTATCCTCAAGGCACACAAGACGATCTGCATATGTTTAATGTTTCGCAGCAGCTTTGTTCTCTCTTTCGATTGATGACGCTCCTTCTGGCTAACGGCGAAGGGAGATGGGTGACACAAGAATTGATACAAGGGCTGCTTCAATTGGAAGAAGCTGAATGTTCTTCTGTGTCTGATGGTGCAACATTAACTTTGAAGCAGTTCGGACGGTGGCAAAACACTCAAAAAGTGGGAAGTTTCGCTCCTTCTTCTTCAGCCTCTGTTGAAGCATCATCAATCCCTTCTGACGACATGGCCGGCTTTTCTATTACTCGGTCAACACCTTTTCCGTTTACGAGTGTGTATGGGATTGAGCGGACTATCAACAGGCTTCGGGGCGAGCTGCAGGATCAGCGGGAGCAGACCGAAAGAGAACGGGCACAGAGAGAAAAGCTGCAGAGAGAAAGAGAGAACGAGCAGAGGCTGTATGACGAAGAGGTTGCGGCACGCGAGAAGGAGAAAAAGGAAACAGAAAATATGAAAGGAGAATTGGAGCTTATCAACAAAAGGTGCGCAGATGTATCTTCAGAGATTAAGACGTTGGCCGCAAAATTGAGGGAAGAAGCAAAAGCGAAACGTTTGTGTTTTGTAAGAGGTTCTTGATTGATGCTCTATATGTGAAATTTCCTCTTTTGTTTCATAAAAATATCACATGTTTGCAAATGTGATTATTCGTGGTTATTTGCATATTTCGTTTTATTCTTTCAACGTCGGTCTCTGAAGCATCGTCAGCAAGCCGCTTTTTATTCCTGACGCCAAATACTTTTGCTGAAAACAGAAACATCATAACTCGAATCGGATCAACTTCTGCAAAATCATTTATGTACAATCAGATTCTGGAATCAGTATGTTTTTTGTATATGTTAATGTGAGTGTCCTAACTATGAGTACAAGTATTTAGATCTTTCTTTCTTCTCTCTCTCTTTTTTTTTTTTTTTTTTTTTTTTTTTTTTGTTCAGTTTTGTTTTAAAGAATGATATATTGATTTGCTGTTATTGAATGAATAAAATATATTTTCATTTTCTATTGTGTTATTAGGGAATATGGCAGCTGTATGAATGTTGTTTTTTTGAAATCTCTTCTTTTTTTAACGTTGCTCAATAATTGGATTTTGAAGTTCCTTTATGATAAAAGAAATTAAAAACTGTGTAAGTATGCTTCTTTCTTATTCTGGAAATCAGCTTTCATTGAATTACTATTTTTCTCTTTAAAGCAATGGGAGTTTTTCCGACAACAACTGAATTGAAGCAGACAGAGTTTTCGCGGCATGCTGGATATCATGGCACTCGTTTGTTCAGTTTATTATTATTGTTATGTTTCTGTTTAATTAGTTGTGTGATTTCAGCCGGTCAAAGTTTGTGTTTAAGTGGAACGTGGTATGCTGAACTTGAGCATCTTATGAGCCATTTGAAAAATGAGAAAATGACAAATTGAAAGTTTAGTAGCCTTTTTCGCAAGCAAAATGAATTGTTTCATTGAGGAAATGTTGATTTTTTCTTGACTGTTAGTTTTATATGCAAATTGGTGTATTAATTCATTATTTTCTTATTTGCATGCCCATCCTTTTTTGCAATAATATTCAATTTGCTTGATAAAAGTGGATACCAAGATGCGCACATGGTGAGCTGTGCAGTTCGATCTGACGGCTTTGTTTTTGAGGCAGGTGATATAGTTATGATGGAGTTAAATATGACAAAAATACCTCGAACTGTTCATTTCTTTAAAAATGGAAGGCAATGTGAACAAATTTACATAACCGATGTACCACCTTCTGTTAGATTTGTGGTTTGTGATGTCATCGCTTTCAAATAATTATAATCGTATTTATTTCAATTAATGTTTAATTTTACTATAACTTTATCCATTTTGAATAAATCTATTTTAATTCTTTATTGGATAACATCTGCATGCCCTTACAAACTTATTTTTAATTTTGCTTATTCTTCTATAATTCAGGTTATGATTTTTAAGGTGGATTCTTGTGTTGAATTTCTTGCAATGAACAAGAAAGAAACGGCCACAGCAAAACAAAACATTGGTAAAGCAATTGGTTGCAATTTATAGTGAATGAATTCAAATCAATCCAAATTTTTATTTTGATATATTGAAAATTATTCTGATTTGATATATAGGGTGATTTTTAAACCCGAATATTTTTTTGAAAACCAGAACAAAAAATAAATAAATTTATTTTTGTGCGTTGTGTATTGATTTCGTTTTTAAAAAAATATTAATAATAAATATAATCAACAAGCTCTCGTTTCACAATTTTTCGAGTGTTTGTTTTTCTTTTTCTTTTCTTTTATTTTTATTTTTTTTTTATTTTTTTATTTATTTATTTTTTATTTATTTTTTTTTTTTTTTCATCAGAAAAATTATCAGTTATAATTTTTCACAAAACTGCATTTTCTTTTTTCAGTTTTTCATCTTCAAGCAAAGCCTTCTCTGATTCTTCATTATCTTTTTCTTCATTTTTTGACTCTTTTCTTTCATCCTTTTCTTTTTTCCATTCTATTAAAAATTCTTCGTTGGTGATTAATTTTCCAAAATAGTCAAACATATGAATCATCGTCTTCGTGATGACTGAATGTTCTTTTGGAAGCTTGGCAAACGCTTCGTACTACTAATGAGACAACACTCCGCTCTTCGCAAATGAAGATTTTATTGTTGAAGGCAACAAAGAAGTTTGCAAAGCTTGTGGAAGCACATCAACTAGTACTTCTCATCGCAAAATAATTGAAGAAGAAGAATGTGCTTCAAAATTAGAACTAATCGTCTTTTAAAAAACGGCAAATACTCCACTATCCAATGGCTGTGCGATGTGAGTATGGTGGGGTACGAAGGTTACTATATCTATAGAAAAATCAGCAAACTTCTTCCAGAAGTTTGGCTGCGCTCTCGAAGAATGGGAATCAGAAAGGAGAATGCACCATTCTTCTCTTTTCTTCAAAGTTTCTCTTCTTTGTGTGATCCCTTAGAGCAACACTTCTTCAGCGTATTTGAGGAATAGTGCTTCAATCATCCAGCCTTCATTTTCTCCCCTAACATCCAACTGCGAACTCAAAACAAGGCGTCGTTCATCTGAAAATTTGCGGCATGGCAACAGAACGACATTTTTCGGTGAATAGCCATCAGCTACAGCTGCAATTAATGGAGCTGCATTTTGTATATTCAGCGATGTTTTGGAGAAACCAGCAAACTTTTCGGTTGGATGGAAAAATTAAAGAAGAGAAAGAAGCAGAAAGCTGAATAGAAGATTCATCAATACTGAAGATGAAAGAATTAGAATACTTATGCTTTTCAAGAAGGATTCAAGTTGAGTGAAAAGGGAAATATAGTTTGTTGATTTGATTCAGATAGCCTTTGAATGTCGACATTTCGAGGGTTTGAAGCCTTAAGCTCGGGGTTCCCTCTGGTGTATTGATAGTGATATGCTTTAGAAATGTTCACTTCATCATCTTCTTCATCGAAATCATCTTTTTTCCTATCATTGATAACAGTGTTCAGCTGAATATATATAAAAAATTGATAAATGTAATAAATAAAAAATTGTAGCAAACTAGTTTTCTCAAATGCTCTGCATTGTGAATTGTCCCACTTTCACATTCTATTTTAAGCACTCCAAATATAGATTTCTTTTCTTCCTGCTCGAATAATTCTGGTCTTCCATTTTTTCCTGCCTTCCTTCCTTTTTCTTCAGATGCAACTACCCTATCAAATGCAGAGCGAGTGAATTCCATGTTAGCAACGTCAAAAACCAGAGATTCTCCTTAAGCAATCAAAGTTGCAACACGTGTTAATCCACAGTCGAAATCGGATATAATCACATCAGTTTTTGCACATCTTTTTGTGACTATATCCGATTGTGATTATAGACGGTGTAGGTTAACTCAGCAAAAAATAGAAATTAAATAATTGGAACGAATTATTCCACTTCAAACATTTTCATAGAAAAAATATGAACAGCTGATGAATTTTTTTTGAACAAATAAAACAAATAAACTGTGCTCATTTTAAGAAACAAGAATGATGTAATAAAATATTATGTTGTGAAATCTATAAAACATTTTGACAGATATTTATTAACAATTTTTTTTTAAATCTGGGAAAGAGATATAAAGTTAAGAATGAATCAAAAATTTTTGATTAGTGCAAAAAAAGCTTGACAGTGCGTATTTTCCACAAAGTCGAATGATGTTTGTGTGATTGCAACTGAAATCATAACTTTTTTTCGGGATATTAATTTTTCTGAAATTATTTGTCATTGAGAAGTGATTTAGTATTTTAATGCTCTATTCATCACAAATATTTCAAAAACAAATATTGAAGCTGAAATGAAGATGAGGATATCTGTAAAAAGTCTTTTCACTTTTCGTCGTTCTTTTGTACATTTTCAAGGGATATTTTTGAACCGAAATTATCGAATAGAATAATATGATGTCATAAACAATCGCCCATATGCATCCAATTTTGTCCCATTCGATGTGATGGAGTGAACTGACAAAGTGAAGCCCACAATGCTTCAAAGAACAGTCAAAATTGGACATAATCACTTCGAATGAAATCAACATCAGTCATATTCACTAAATTCGATGCACCATAATTTTTTCCTATTTCTCGTTTATTCTCATTTTCAAAAAAAATTGCAGGGCTTAACATTTATAATTTTATTTTGTTTTTTTTATGGGTGGTTTTTCCAATGAAAAATGGGACAAAATTCTTGCGTTTATGAAAAAACAACGATTTGTTCCAAATTCTTTCTACAATCATATCATAAAAAGCGTAGCATTCTCAAGTAAAAATAATTATGAAAAATCAAAAAATGTGAAAAAAATTAGGAAATAAAGAATGGAACAAAATTCATGAAACAAAAAATTTCGTCCCATTTCATAAATGCAAGATAGAAAACTGAAATTCGAAGCTATATGTGCTTTATCTATCCCAGAAAATCACATTTATCCATCATCTTTTAATTCTGTTATCATTTCAAAAACTACGATTGGTTATCATATGCCAGTTTATATTTAATTGGGAAAGGTAGCGTATAAGCACCATTTACCATTTGCAACTTAAATATCGAAACGAAAGAGCATTTAAAAAGAAAACGAATCTAAAAAATGTAACAAAACCTATTCATCCACTTCACTTAAAGTTTCACCATTTTGTTTTTCTTTATCCTCCATTTTTCTTTCAAAAGAAGATCTCGTTCCAATTTCACATCAATTATCCATGTTTCTATTTGCTTTTAAAATGCCTCTTTTCTAACTCTTCCTCTTCTCCAAAAGCCAATTCATCTCATGAATACAACCATTTCCGTCTTGTCTCATCATCCCCAAACAACGATGCTATCAACTCTTGTCTATCATCCAGATTACATTGTGTCTGCAGTTTTTGTGCAGATAATAACGCAACTATCCGACAGAATGCCCTTTCTCAAAATGCCTCTTTCAACTAGTGCAGCACGTGCATTACTCCCCAGTCCTTCTCGCTTTTCACAACTTCCAGTGCATCGCCTACAACTTCTTGCTGCTCCTCACTGCTGTCCTGGCAGCGCAGAAGCAAAGTGAGTACGCCAAATGTTTATGGTCTGAAATTTATCTTCATCCTTGCAAACTGGAATAAATGAATACCTCTGATGCTTCAGCAATGAAATGCATCATTTCTCTTCTCATCAATTTAATGATTGTCGCACTCGATGCATCAGCTTCACATGTGCCACTCATCTTGAATATTTCCTTGCCTCTTAGGAAGCTGTGCAAAATGAAAACACTCCTAGTTGCATGCTTCACTTGAATTGTCAAGCGATGTGGTGCTTCAGCCATTGTCTTTGTCTTTTTCTGTTTCCCTCTCATTCGTTGTTTGCTTTGTCAGTTGATGCGAAATTTCTGAGCTGGCAAATAGTTATTGCAGCTGACGCAAATGCTTAATTGTCGAAGCGATGCGTTTGATCAGTTGCTGTTGCATTCAACTTTTTCAAGGCTTTTGTCCAGTCAACTGCAATCGATGCAAAAGAACTAAATGTGATTATGATGTGGAATATTATTGTTCTTTTCTATTCTCCAGAAGCAATTGCGTTGGCTGTGCTGGAAGAGCGAGAAGAGGTGGAAGAAGGATGGGAAGAAGGATGGCAGGAGAGAGGGAGGCGATGGAAACCAGACTGAATGCGAATATCACTCAGCTCATAGAGAGCATAACAAGAAGAATGGAAAAGGTCAGACGATTCAGCAAGAGGAGATGATGCCACCGATCGTGGAGGTGCGTGTCTCGCTGAACAAGAATTTTGTGAAGACAGAGACAGTCGTAGCAATATCACCAGGTAGCCTGCCATCTGCAAAAATTGAATGCTGCAGCACTCTGTAAGTCGATCCCATTCAGCTGAAGAATGCAACAGCAGATGACTGTCGAACAAAAATGGCAGCTGACGGGGATGTTCGCTTTATTTCTCATGAATGTGCAGAAGCTGAAGAGGAAAGTCGTTGAGCTGCCACAAAGCTCAACGAATGGTTTGGCAATGAATGAGGAACAAGGAAAGGCCAGAGAACATGTTTAAAGAGTTGATTGTTCCATAAATGCTGAAAAGGAGGAGGAGCAGCAGCAAATATTGGATGTTCTATCTCAACCAATTATTTTGGCGCATTTGGTCAGTGCGTGCGTGTGCAATTAAAATTGACAAAAGTGTACATGGAAGCCGATGAAATCATTTTGAAACGATGAGTGCAGCATCTGCGCTGGCGGAATCTTCTGAAGAAAAAGATAGGATTGCGATGAACCCAGTTGACGAAGGGACGAAAATACCAGATGGGATGATCAATATCACATTATTTGCGGAGATGCAGTTTGAGAGGAAAGTGGAAGGGTGTCACTTTGGAAAAGAGGTGCGGGAGAGAAGAAGGAATGGAGCGATGGCAGAGTGAAATGCAACTGTATGTCTGGTGTCTGATGGAGTATCCTCACATTTCTGTGCAGACAGATGGGGAGGCAGACAGACAGATAGGCAGGTAGATGGAGATGATCATAGTGTTGGCTGTGGTTGTGGCAGTTGTGACGAGGAAAGTGCCATCTGAATACTCAGAAAGATGCAACATATGCAACTAACAAAGAAAGTCGCAGCAAATGAATGATTGAATTGGTTTCTTTTTCGCATTTGGTGTTTTGTTTATAAAAAACGTTTATTTCAGATTAATGGAGAGAATCTTTATGTGCTTCCTCTGCATTCCAGCGAATGTCTCATTTTCCGCAAGGAGACATCGAGATCACCTCGGGAAACATCCTCCCTTTCATCCCACATCAGCGCTCATTCTCTGCACACCACTTGTACCCCATCTTCTCTTTCTTAACAAGCAGCTGCAAATCTGCCTTGCCACATCATCAGCAGCTTTGAAAAGAATGACTCCCCCCTCGTCCTTCACTTTTCCGACTTCTTCTGCATATGTGGACATTTCACTTTCGCTCACACACTCTCTTTCCAAAGCTCATTCTATCATCAACAGCAATCGGATGTGCCATGCAACCAATTCTTTTCCAACTGCCAGGAACATAACATCAAGCTCGACTTCTGATCCAGATCAACCGATTTGGCCAAGCAGACACAAGCCCTCTTCATACAGTTCGTGAGGCTTTTTGTGTTCGAGGAGCCTGCTGTCATCCCAACTCAGACTGCTCTTTCTGCTCCAAAGGCTGTTGCAATGAATGTTCAATGCCAACCAATCGCTTCTGTGCTCACTTCAAGCAGAGCTGAGCCAATTCCATTCACACAAAGAATCACAAAGGAATTGAAAACAGATGCGAAGACAACAACAATAACATTTGTGGTGAAGGCTGCCCATATTCCAATTCGTCCTTTGAAGATGCTTCTGTTGAACTGCTTTTCATCTGCTCCCACAATCCCCTTTCCTCCGTCCCTCCCTCACACTTTCATGAACAAACTTTCCATTCCCCAAATCCAAATGACCTCCCACTTTCAAGTGTGCATTCAACAGCTCAGCCATTTTGACATCTCTCTCTCTCTCTCTTCTCTCTCACAAATATTTGATGTGCCATATCGAATTGTTCCTCTTATCTTTCTTGCTGCTGTGGAGTTAAGGCGTGCTGATGCCATCCTTGCAGGCTTCGCAAAAGGAAATCCAGTGCAACAATCAATTCCAATCCAGGCCCTTTCCTCCTCTTCAATTGATCCTGTTGTGCTAGCTGCCCAAGATCCATTCAACAAAATGCCTCTCAATTCTGCTTTCTGTGCCGCTTCCAGGCAATGAGGCCAATGGACATCCACCCAGCACAATTGAAGAAGCCGAGAATAAATAAACACTATCAGTACCATCCAGGTTTCAACAGACAAGAGCAATGATGCCAACTTCGATGAAGAACTTTGCAAGGGAAAGAGAGCATTCTGGCAGTGTCGCCAAAGGCGAAGATGAAATAAAGCCTAAGCATGCTAAAACAGAAGCAAGAACAAAATAAATCAGGTTCCTCATTTCTGTTTCTTCACATCGTCTGATCAATAGACCATTCGACACATTCTCCTTGGCATTCACAGAACTCTCGCTGTTCTTGCAACTCTCTTCACTTTCATTCCACCCCTTTTTGCAACTGTCCTTTCATCTCTCACAAAAAAAGAAAAAAGAATTCATTCCATTCGCTGCTGTTGTCTTTGCCCTTGCATATCAAGTGAGCAGATGTTTCAAAGTCAAACATGGGGACTTGACTATTCCACAATGATAATGAACAGATGCTTCACAATTTCTCACAAAAATGTTTCATCTGGACTGGGAATGAGATAGATACAGAGAGGAATGGAGATGCTGGTGTTTCTGTTGTCACTTCTTCGCACCTTGTAAACATAATCCAGTGATATAGGAACACTTGTAATTATTCGTGATTTCGCAGTCACTTCCTGATTTGTTGAAATGGCAAAGATGCTTCTGTTCCATTTGGCTATGTTTGCTCCAAAGGTTGAAGATATCATGAAATCTGGATTTTCATTCATCAGCCGAATAAGGATTCCTCCTCACAGTCCGCGCAATATTGAACAAAAGCACTCATCAAAATAGCCTCATTTCACACTGATTTCATTTTCATCTCTGCGCACATCATCATCCACCCTCTGTTGGCTGATGTTATGCTTTCGCATCTAGAAAATGAGCAAGAATTCATGTCGATGTTTGCCTTCATCATTGGAAAACAAAATTCCAGCTGCTCTGCTGGTTGTTCTTTCTATTCCATCAAATGCACATTCTGAAAGTGACAAGACAACTGTGCTTGTTAAAGATAACAAAAATTAAGAAGTGACAGAGATAGACTTTGCCCGGTTCATATTTTCCCCATCTGTAACGACTCATTCTGAACATTTATCTGAGCTGCGGAAAATGCTGCGTTTTCGGTCTGTCCACTTCCAAAAGATGTGTTTATCATGTTCATGCCTCTTTCTTCTGCCCCTCTCATTTCCATCATCCTCGAATCACGATTATTCGGTTGAGTCTAATCATACAAAAGAGCAAGGCCACTGACGGATAAAATGCTTGTCAAGATAGAAAAAAAAGAAGTATAGGCTTTTTCAAATTCTATTTGCTCCGTTCTGCTTTTGTCATTTTGATGCAAACAAAATAAAAAAGCATGCCCCAGGACGTATGAAAAGGCATCCTCCAAATAACAATCACGATTGCATGCCCGTAGGTGTAATTCCGTCTTCTCCAAAAAAAATTCTATTTGCAGGAATGTGAGTGCAATTCAAATTATCAAATGTAGAAACTGAAAAAAATACATCCAAAAACAAACTTTGAAAAACAATTTTCTTTAATTATTACGCATGTTTGTAATGAACAGAGTAACAACAGTTCCCAGGATTTTTGTGGGAAATATGAGAAAGGGGCATTTGTTTTTCAAACAAATCTTGTTTGCCATCATTCAAAATAATGATTTTTTCGTGTAAATAACTTATTTCCTCATTTCAGCCAATGGCCATCAGCCAATTTATTCTATGACCAAAAGGCTGTTCACAAAAAACAACAAAACGAAATAAAAAGATATGAATCAAACAATTGTGGGTTGTTTTCTGATCGATCTGATCATGCAGCCATATTAACGAGTCTGATCTGCCGGTTTTTTTGAATCGACCGCAAACGCTGTTTCTGAATCCAACCGACGTGTCAGCGCTGCAGGGGCATAGAAGCAATGAGTTTTCAACGAGAACACGAAAAAGAAGTGATTGACAAAGCGAAATCCGATCCAACTGCCATGGATAAAGATGGAAGGACAGAGGCGATGAACTGGATCATGAAAAAGAAAACAGAGCCTCCAGCGCACATGCGGCACGATATAACGCTTGGGGGCAAAGACGGGTGGACGATGGCGATGCACTGGATTCAATATGTACAAACAGAACCACCGCTGTGGATGAGGCACGACAACACGCTGGGCAGCCGCAGCGGAGCAACAATGGCCATGCTGTGGATAGGGAGCGTGAAAAAAGAGCCGCCAGAGTGGATGCGGCACAGCACCACGCGATGCGACGCGATGGGATGGACGATGGCCATGCACTGGATTCGGTTTGTACAGACGGAGCCGCCGGAGTGGATGCGGCATGGCACAACACTTCAAGACAAGAACAACAGGACGATGGGGATGCACTGGATGGAGTTTGTGCAGACGGAGCCACCGGCGTGGATGAGGCATGACAACACGCTTGGGGATGAAGACGGGAGAACAATGGGGATGAAGTGGATCATAGAGAAGAAGACAAAGCCACCAAAATGGATGAGGCACGACGCTGCACTTGGGGACAGCAATGGGACCACGATGGCCATGTACTGGATCAGCTGCGTGAAGACAGAGCCGCCAGAGTGGATGAGGCATGAAGCCACGCTTGAGAACAAGAAAGGATGGACAATGGCTGTGTTCTGGGTTGCAAGCGTGAAAAAAGAGCTGCCGTTGTGGATGAGGCACAACGCCGCGCGTTGGGACGGAACAAAAAGGACACTGGCCATGCATTGGATTCAGTTTGTGCAAACAGATCCGCCAGAATGGATGAGGCACGAAGCTGGACTTTGCGACAACGATGGATGGACGATGGCCATGCACTGGATAAGATATGTTAAAACAGAGCCGCCGTTGTGGATGAGGCACGACATCACACTTTGCGACAAAAATGGGTGGACAATGCCCATGCTTTGGAAAATATCTATTGAAGCTGAACCGCCAAAGTGGATGACTTATGACAATACAGTTGGTGATGAAGACGGGTTGACTATGGCGATGAACTGGATTATTGATAAAAAAACTGAGCCTCCACTGTGGATGAGGCATGAAAAAACGCTTTGCAATAAAGACGGATGGACAATGGCCATGATATGGATTCAAGAAGTCCAAACAGAGCCACCAGTGTGGATGAGACATGACATCACACTTGGCGATAATGACGGATGGACGATGGCCATGATATGGATTCAGTTTGTTCGAACAGAACCACCAGAATGGATGAGGCATGACATTTCACTTGGCAATAAAGACGGATGGACAATGGCGATGAACTGGATTATCGATAAGAAAGCAGAACCACCGATGTGGATGAGACATGATGAAACACTTAAATCTGAGAAGGGAAATACAATGGCAATGCTGTGGATTCAGTTTGCCAAGGCAGAACCACCAGAGTGGATGAGGCATGAAAAAACACTTGCGGATGAGGACGGATTCACAATGGCGATGAACTGGATTGCTGAAAAGAAAACAGAACCGCCAGAATGGATGAGGCATGAAAAAACGCTTTGCAATAAAGACGGATGGACAATGGCCATGCTGTGGATTCAAGAAGTCCAAACAGAGCCACCACCGTGGATGAGACATGACATCACACTTGGCAATAAAGACGGAGATACAATGGCCATGATATGGATTGCAAATGTTAAGACAGAACCATCAGAATGGATGAGACACGATGCAGCGCTTAAAGATAACAATGGAAGTACAATGGCGATGACGTGGATTCAGTTTGTCAAGACAGAGCCACCAGAGTGGATGAGACATGACAATACACTTGTTGATAAGGATGGATGGACAATGGCGATGATATGGATTCAGTCTGTGCAAAAAGAGCTACCAGAATGGATGATGCATGAAAAAACGCTTTGCAATAAAGATGGATGGACAATGGCGATGATGTGGATTGCAAATGTGAAGACAGAACCTCCAGAATGGATGAGACATGATATCACACTTCGAACTGAGAAAGGAAATACAATGGCGATGATATGGATTGAGAATTTGAAGAAAGAGCCACCAGAATGGATGAGGCATGACAATACACTTGGAAATAAAGGCGGATGGACAATGGCCATGATATGGATTCAAGAAGTCCAAACAGAGCCACCAGTGTGGATGAGACATGACATCACACTTGGCGATAATGACGGATGGACGATGGCCATGATATGGATTCAGTTTGTTCGAACAGAACCACCAGAATGGATGAGGCATGACATTTCACTTGGCAATAAAGACGAAGTAACAATGGCGATGATGTGGATTGCAAATGTGAAGACAGAACCTCCAGAATGGATGAGACATGATATCACACTTCGAACTGAGAAAGGAAATACAATGGCGATGATATGGATTGAGAATTTGAAGAAAGAGCCACCAGAATGGATGAGGCATGACAATACACTTGGAAATAAAGACGGATGGACAATGGCCATGATATGGATTCAAGAAGTCCAAACAGAGCCACCAGTGTGGATGAGACATGACATCACACTTGGCGATAATGACGGATGGACGATGGCCATGATATGGATTCAGTTTGTTCGAACAGAACCACCAGAATGGATGAGGCATGACATTTCACTTGGCAATAAAGACGAAGTAACAATGGCGATGATGTGGATTGCAAATGTGAAGACAGAACCACCAGAGTGGATGAAGACTGATAATTCTGCGTAAGTGTTTGTTTCATTTGCATTGAAAATATTTTTTTTTTCGATGCCCCGAATAAACGAACAGATTAGCAAGCATCCAATAAAGGTTATTCCACAGCCTATCGAAATGCAAGGCTTTTCTTTCTTGCTTTTTTCTCCTTCTTTCTTTCTTTGAAGGCATTTCACTATTTTATAAAAAATCTGGGCAAATTCTAAATATAACGGAAATTCATAAATCGGTGTTTTATTAAGTTTTTCAAGTTTGAAAAGTGTTATGTGTTAATTGGTGTCAGAATAACTTAATATTATTTTGAAATATCAGAAGGCAACATGAAAATATTCCGTTTAATTGTTTATTGTGAACAATTAATTATCTTCATATTCTGAAGCATCCATTCCATCCTCAGCCCCTGATTCATCATCCTCTATTTCACTTTCATCATGAACGCCAAGAATGTCATCTGCATCTGGAATTTCTTCGTCTATTTCTTCGATTTCTTTTTGATCAGAAATAATAATGGGCTGATTTTCAGGCTGTAATTTTATTAATTCAAAAAATAGATCTTCGAAATTAATGTTTAAATTACGTTGAACAAGCCACATTGATAAGCAATCAGCAATAAATGTTTTTCTGACGCCATGGTGTGGGAAAAAACCCCTTAAATGATTCCAGAGACCTTCCACAGTATTCGTGCACGCCTTTGTCATAGGATCGACAAAGTTTCTCTTGTGACAAACAGTCAAGTGTGTGTATCCACATTCTCCGAGGCAAGAATAACTTTTCCATTCATCGCTGAAAATGGTTGTCCCTGGGAGAATCCATTTTTTTAAAATCGGGATTAATGTTTCTTTAGAACGATCGGGTCCTATCATTACGAAATTTCTTCCTGCGCCTCCACCTTCTTTTCTTTATACTACACCGAATATCCATAAAAGATCCTTTTTTCTTACTCTCGCATGTTTTCTCCTCCTCCAAACTGCCTCATCGATTTCTACCACTTTTCCAAGCCCTCCAATTTTCTCCATCGATTGGTTCCAAATCCTTGTGCAAACAACTCTTATGACGCTTTTCCAATATCCAATTGTGAAGTTAGACACATCTGTCAACATATTAATATGCTTTGTTGCCAATCCAATCCAGCTGCATAAAATAACAATCATTATTTTGTGAAATGGCAATTTGCTTTTACTGAATACTGTTCCGTGCAAAAATGATCGTTTTAATCTGCAAGATGAGCAATGGAAATATCGAAAATTTATTCGTTCGCTGTATATTTTCATATCTTTCCTGCATTTTGAGCATTTTTTCGGTTGATTCGAAAAAGCTTTTTCAAAAAACCACTTCCAGGCTTTATCAGCATCATGAAATATATTGGACAATTCAGCAATAGAAATTTTTTTACTCTATTGCTTCAGGAAATTGTATCGCAAGAAAGATCATAACCCATTGACATGTGAAAAACTATCATTTCAAAAATTAATGTATATGAATATCAAAAAAATAAATTTTTTCAACGAAAAACAATTTCATAAACAACCAATGTTGACTTAGTTGTATTTTAAAGCATTAACAATCAAAATAAAATTTCCGCTATATTAACAATATGCCAAAATCTGAATACACTTCAAACGAATAACATTTTGATCTCCTTCCAATTTGCTTTTGATATTTTTCATTTCATCTCACTGCCTTAAGCAAATCACGTCGACTCTTCATTATGTTATTTAATTTTTTTCTTTATACAGTCAAGCTCGGTTATAATCACAATCCATTTTGCATGATTTTTTGTGATTATAACCGAACTTGATTATAACCGAACCATCTTTTTCATTGAAAAGTTTTTCAGAAAAAATTTTTTTGAAGATTAAAAAAGAAAATTTTCAATATTTATTTAAATCCACACATTTGAATCGATTTTTCAATTTTTAATGTTTTAATGAAAATTTTTGTTCATTATAAAGCAGAAAAAAACAACTTTCATTTTTTCAAAAATTTCAAAATATACAGAAAAATACCCATAAATTTTCAAATTTTGTGATTATTCACGATTTTAGTGTGATTATAACCGATGAAATTACACAAGGAAAAATGCAAAATTTATCGATGCACGAAAAATTGTGATTATTCGCGGTCTTGATTACAACCGAGGTGATTATAACCGAGCTTCACTGTATTATATTATTTTTTTTATTGCATGAACATACAAAACGCGTACCAAATTTTTTAACTTAATAATCATAACAGAAGTTCCATTTGATGATTCTGTAAATATTCAGCACGAAACATTTTGCGAAAAGTAATGTGCGTGAAAAAATGTCTTGTTTTTTCGCAAAAACTTTAAATAATAAACTATATTGATTATTCAAATTCCGAAGAATTTTCTCCTATTCCAGCTCCAAATGGATCTGAATCCTCGCTTTCTGATATATGGGTAATTATTTTTGAAATCATAACTTTTTTCGGAGTGTTGATTTTTCAAAGGTTGTTTGTCATTGGGAAGAGATTTAATATTCAAATGCAAAAATTATCACAACTGTCTAAAAAACAACTGTTTTAACCGAATTATAGATGAAAACGCCTTTTATAAGCCTTTTCTGTTTTCAGTGTTCATTTGGGGGTAAATACGGTCTTTCAAGCTTATTTTGCACAAAGCACAAATAAATTGCTTCATTCATAACTTTCTTTCGCTTTCTCAGATTTCGAAATGAATATGATTTTAATATCCTTTAACATGCATCATTGAAATCAAAATATAGAGAATTGTGTCATTTCACGAATTTCAAATAATCGACCCATTTTTCTAAATTTTTTTGTTCTCAAAGAGTCAATGAAAAGTTCATAATTTTTCAATGAAAATTCATGGAGTGAAATATTTTACCCCATTTGTTAATGTTAAAGGGAATTTTTGAAAACCGAAAATTTTGTTCGAAAAAATAAGATTTTAAAAATAATCACCCATATAAGAATTTTCTTTGTATCTTCTTCATCTTCAATTCCCAAAATGTCATTTTCATCTGGACATTCTTCGTTTTCATCAACTTCTTCATCATTTATTTCCAATTCAAATTCTTCTTCAGATTGAATATTTTTGCTTTTTCAATAATTTCTCCATAGGATAGTTGACCTGATCGTTTCACAATGAACGTTGCAAACACTCCATAAATGAATCGCTCTCTCACTCCTTATCTTGGGGAAAAAGATCGTTAACGCTCCCCTATTCCATCGATTATGTTTGTGTTGTCATTCGTGACAGGATCAACATCATGACACTTGTGGCAGACAGTTTGGCCTCTGAATCCCATTTCTCCCAAACAAGAAAAAACTTTCCACTCGTAGCTTGTGATTGTTGTTCCTTCTTTTATTCGATATTTTATAATTAAGATTTCGGTTTCTTTTTTTCGACATGGTGCAGTGTCCACAATTTTTTTTCATAAATCTTCTTCACCTTTTAATTCGACAGCTCTAAATATCCTCATCAATATAGTTGTCTTCCAAATTCAAAAATTTATTAAATTCAAAATGAATATTTGGGGTGAATTTTAGCATTGGTGTAACTGCGTCCCTTTTGCAATTCTTGTTTTTAAACATTAAATTTGAGATGTTTGAATAGCAAATTTTATTTAAAAACTTTTGTATGGACCGATTTTTTGCAAAACTTTGTGCTTCTTGTTAAAAAACTTTTTTTAAAAAATGACCCATAAATCTGAGTATTTTTTCAAAATTTTAATAAAAATTGATAGTTTTGAAACAAAAAGTAGATGAAAGGTTATTTATTATAATATTGTCCTATTTTAATAATAAAAATTTTGAGAAATAAAACATTTGGGGAAAAATATTTGACTTTAGGCATTTTCGAAGAAAAATTCTGCACTTTTCATTGACTTTTTTATATCAAAAAACAAAATAAAAATGGGTCCATTTTTTGACATTCGTGAAATGTCACAATTTTTTATGTTTCGATTTCAACGATGCCTGTTTACGGATGTGAAAATCTTATTTATTTCAAAATCTGTGTGAGCGTAATAAAGAAATGATTGAAGCAATTTTTTAATGCTTTGTGCAAAAAAAGCTTGAAAGTCCGTTTTTTCCCCCATTTAAAAAAAAATAAATTATTAAATTTGAAATATTTTGATAAATCCCACGATTAAATTTTTAATATCCAAAAAAAAAGAGTATGAGATGTCATAATGAATTGAAAAACATTCAACTTCAAAGGCAAACATGCAGATAAATCTATATCAAATAATGATTAGAGTTATTGATAAATATTCTTCACATAGTTGATAAAAAACAATAAAATCAACGATTGAACAAAAGTATCGAATTAATTTAAGCATGTTTAACATTAAAACTTATTATACTATTTAATAATATTGCACATTAAAGAATATATGAAAAATATAATAATAATCGCTCAAAAAAGCATAATCAACTTTTCATATTGTGTCAAATTTTATTGTGGGTCTGATCAAAGATATTTTATTAAATTTTTTATTTTCAATTAATATTTTTGTGATGAAAATAAACAAATAAAATAAATTTATATTATAATGAAAACTCATTGGATGTCCAAAAATCACGTTTTCTTTTCAATTTGAATATTTTTCGATGAAATTCATGTTTTTATGGGTCATTTTTCAAAAATCATTTTTTTCAACAAGAAAAATTTTTTTCGAAAAATCGGTCCATAAAAAGTTTTTAAATAATTGTTATCTATCTATTCATCATAATAATAATGAATAAAAACGCAATTTGCAAAAGGAGCGCATTTAGACCTATGCCTGAAAAGGACATGAAATGCATCAATACGGATGTGATTTCAATCATGTTTGAAGAATGCGAGGGCAATAGAGAGGCAATTATGAAAAAAGCACTTGATCTTTTCGAAAATAGAGTGATAACAAAGAAAGAATTATTCGACTCAGGAATCATTCATAAAAGCAGATTTTTCAGGGCACTTTCAGCGAAATCAAAAGGAAGAGATGAATGCTCTCTTGGACGACCTCCTTTATTAAACAAACAAAATAAATCAGTTGTGAAAGAATCAATAAAGGAGGAAGTCATGCAAGGTGGATATCCTTGCACAACGCAAGTAAGAGAGATGGTATATTGTTATATTTTTTATTGTTTTATAATTTTTTCTTTCACTGTATTTACAGGCTCAATTGACAATATCTGAAAGTTCGGGGAAACCGACGGATGAAAAAACTATAATCAAGGACATGACCCTATCGATTTTTGAATGATCAATCAGATTTGTTTTTCATACACCCAATTCAACTTCCAGCTGCTCGAGCAGCACACTCAACAAAAGAGTGTCTTGCTCCATGGTTCGAAAAAGAAAAATTATAATATGATGAGTTCAGGTATTCACCTGAACTCATTTTTAATCTTGATGAAGTATATTAATTTGTTTCTGATATCAGGCCTGTCAAAGTGGTAAATACTGAAGATGCAAGTGTACCCTTTGTACCAGAACCAGTCTTGCCTCCATCAATTTCTTCTCTATTCCTTATTTCAGAAGATGGTGTGAGGTATCCTGTTGTAATAAAAATTCGAGCAAAAAAGCTCCCCATTGAATTTCAAAAAGCAAGCGAGCACCAGTTGAGATTTGAACTTGATGAAACTTGCGCAATGACGAAAGAAAGCTTTCAGATGATATTTGACAGAGTAATTATTCCCTCCTTTGTTCACAGAAGAATTATAATAAATGAAAAGAACAAATACTGTTTACTGTTTATGGATTTTCTTGCAGCCCATTTGTCCCCTCAGATTATACAACAATCTTATATTTATAACATTGACTTATGCTTCCCACCATCTCACACTTCACATCTTGTCCAGCCATTGGATCTATATGTCAACGCCACATTTAAAAATTCGCTGAGAACAATGAATTATGAAACGCCTGATCCTTCTGCGAGTGAAAAAAGAAAATCATTTCTTGACAAATATATTAATTCATTACGCGCAGCATTCAAGTCTTCAACAATAAAAGTTTCATTCAGAGATTCAGGAATATGTCCATTTAATCCAGAAATTGTGTTATCAAAAGTCCCTGAGAAAAGACCAGAATGGGAAAAAGTTTCAGAAAAAATTATGGATCCTTCAAAGCCTTTTTTTGCTGGAAAAATGTTTATATCGTCTCATCTAACTGATTACATTGATAAAGATGTTCACCCTAATTTTTCTTAAAAAATTTTTAAACCTATTTGTATTTTGACAATATTTTTTGCTCCTAATTTTTAGAAACATACAATATGAGTGAATATATCTGAAATCATAACTTTTTTCGGTGTCACGAATTTTCACATGTTGTTTGTCATTGTGAAGTGTTTTCGTATTTAAATAATAAATTTCATCAAAGCCATTTCAAAAACAAATGTTTCAACAGAACAAAAGATGAAAATATCTTTAACAAGCATTTTCACTTTTTACTATTCTTTTGTTAACGTTCAAGTGAGATTTTCGAATCGAAATTTTTGAATGAAAAAATCTGATGACAAAAATAATCACCCGTATAATAAAAAAAGCTTCATTATTTTCTAAATGTTCTTTATTTAATGAACGAAAAGATTAAAAACAGCTGAAGTTTATTCATTGTCCCGGATTTGTGACACACTATATGCCAAGAAAAAAAGGAAAAACTTTTCAATGAATGGGATGAATATAATGAAAAACACAAGATGAAAATTGAAGAAATTGAAGAAAAAGAAAAGGAAATCGAAGAAAATGTTGAAAAGGAAAAGGAAATTGAAGAAGAAGAACCGCCTTTGGAGAAAAAAGTGAAAAGGATATTCATAACAATTAAGAATGATGACGATGAAACAAGTGATGAATTTGACCCCTTTGAACGTGAAAATGGAAAAAGAAAAGTTAAAAGAGTTATTTATTCTTGTTTTGTATTTTTTTGATGTGTTTTTAATTTTTTTCATTTCAAAAAATTATGGTACCAATAAAGAAATAAGTTCCAATAAAAAGATGACCCTATGTGGCACGTAATAAAATTTTGTTATCCAGGATTTCAAATGATCTGAGAAGTAAAAATAGTTAGCTAATTGTAACCAGGTATAAACATTTGCATTGAACGTGCAAACCGAAATCACTGAGTTTAGAAAATAACAGAAAAATAAGTTTTATTTTAAAAAAATTGATAACCAATCCTATGAAGAATTCGAAGCAGCCTCATAACATAATATTTCTTGAATCTGTGTAATCAAAGATTGATTTTGCATTGCAAGGTTTGATTCATCAGAATAAATGGAGTTAGCTTCTCCAACAACACCTGGCTGTTCTATCTCTAAACGAGATGGGCCTTGCATCTCAGATAATTCACACTGTTGATTCAAAAATTGGTCTTGACGATGATCGACAGGGAGCTCTGGATTAATATTTGACTGATGATAGTCCTGTAATTGCATAGAATGTTGATAAAAAGGTAAAGACACTCGACAAAGCTCCAAATCCAACGAAATTACAGATTTGTGAATGCAGCGAACACATCCGTCAACAAGAGCCGAGTAATACCTTTCATATGTATGTGGCGAAACATTAACGTCATACGTTAATAGATGCAAAATCAAGCGTTCCATCTCATTTATCATCCGCAACGGTGCACGAAACGTCCTTGACCACCATCCATTTAAATATGGCTTGTCACCTTTATAAAATGGTCAATCAGTTATTATTTCACACAATAATTATTAATATATTGAGAAAATCATTTGAAAATGCGAATGATCACGAAAATCACACATGAACACTTATGAGCAATCATCACTGTAACCAGAACAACGAGAAATACATTTTCTTTGTTCAGCGCGAACCTTCCGTGCTGCCAATGCCGACGTGATAGAGAATCAATTAATGAAAGAGCCACGAGCAACTCTGAAGTCACTAATCCAGCATGATATCTAATCCCACATATAAATGTTGCCACTTCCCTTTGAGTTTTTAATTCTTCCGAATGATTTTCTGCTTCATCAATTGCTAACTTGTTTGCTATTTCCATTTGAGTTTCGACAATATCAACCGAAACGGTTGAAGGGTTCGCAAAAGGTTGAAGTGATGTCGAATTATGAACAATGCTATCTGGAGAAATTAGATTTCGTACAGCATCACAATCATTGCACATTTCATTTGGAAACTGATATATCACAGGTGAGGAAGAAGTTGAAATTGACATTGCAGGAGATGTATGCATTTGTGAACTATTATCTACCACTTCACTTGACTGAATAGCAACAGGAGTTAAATGAACAACTTGCGCAATACCTTAAAAATAACGAAATTATTACGAAATGTATCTTGTTACAAAAAATTACAAACAGTAAGCTGCAAATTCAATAACAACAGTTCGAACACAAGAATTCTCAAAAAAAACTTTTTCAGAAAGGACCTCAAATTGTTGATTCGGAGAAAACGAATATATCTCCTTTTTATCAGTTAGCAGCTGAAAAATGCTTGTATCCATTCACTTTCGTGCTTTGTTCGAGTTTGTAAAAATTTTCAAGTACAACTGTTGCTTTTTTTCCAAATAGTGCAATGTTGCACGCATTGTAGTATTTGCTGTAGTTAAACATAAATCTTTTTTTCACATAATTTGTGAAAGTTCCACTTCAAGTTCATCAAAAATTAACATATGGGATCAAAGTTTTTGAGTTTATCATTTTTAATTTTTCAAATTACGTTTGCACATAGAAATTGTTAAACAGATTTTTTTGACGAAGTTTAACCATCATTTTTGTATAATGAGTTAGATCAAACATTTGTTGAGATGATGGTACCTCAAGGAAGTCTAATGTTAAAAATCCTATGGATTTCATTATACGTGCAACTTGTTTGCATTATTTTCAATTGCATTTTATTAAAATTTTGTTTCTTTTTTTGAAAAGCTTCTTTCACTTGTAAATGCTTTTTTCATTTTAAATGACCGAAATGGATGGATAGCATTAATAGGAATTGTAACAATTTTAGAAAATAGCATTTTAGGTGTTCGACTATTTTGCTATACAGCAGGCATTTCTGGAGTCATTGATATTGTACGATGGGCACAAAAAAGTTTGAATAATATTTGAAAATTATGAATCTTTTCATTCTCTTTGTTTTTAATATTAAAATTATTATGCTGTTGTCGTTAAGATATGTACCATATTGATGGAATGATTCCTTTCACAGTTTTCACTGCAATAGAATTCGTTTTAAAAAGTGTGCTTAAATAATTGTTTCAAAGTTATAGCTAATCTTTTATAATAATTTTTCTAAATTTCAAAATTGATTTGTGTTTTTGCAGTTGGAAATGCTGTTATTTTCTTTTTAGTTCACAATGAAATTATGGCTGGTTCAAGAAAATAAAAATCAAGCAATCAGTTATTTTTTGTTGAATCATTTGTTTTTTTATCGTTAGGAGCGTTGACGTTGCGCAATAATATTTGCTAATAATTTTTTAATGAATAAAAAAAAATAAATCACTTCATTATCAAACAAAAACAAACAGAGTCGAAAATAAAGGAAAATATTATATAAAGGAAAGCCTAAAATTATTATAATTTATTTAGTGGAATCTGACTGTGAACGGAATAGAAATTTGAATGGAGAAAATAAGTTGTGCATAAAAAGTGTTATGGTTATTAAGATCTTATCAAGAAAATTGTTTCTTCATCTTAATGCAATATGACACCATAATTCAAGGGCTTAATGACATTCTAAGTGCTGCTCCTATATTTAAATTCAAACAGTTGAAGAACGAATGCGAGGAAATTCGCGGTTTTCATTCATTATTTCATTATTGACTATTTACGTGTTTTTAACTTTATTTATTCAAGATCAAATTCTTTCAAAGAAGCCAAAAACCTGGTATGCTGCATAATAGAGTTTTCTTGAGATAATACTGAGCTTTTTAAACTTATTGAAGTTCACGTTCTCTGTTTGCTCCGATTCTTAATGGAATCGAAACAGGACATCAAAAGGTCACTATTGCTTCTTTAGGATGTGCACAGGTTAGAAAATTTTATTTTTATTAATTATTAACTCCAATAATGATGAAAATTGAAGAAATGGATTTCTGCAAATTTTATTGTTGGGTCATCTTCAACTCATGGAAAAGATGAGGAAAGAAACCTAATAGATGTGCTTGTTGGATTGACAGAAAAATGTTCAAAGCTTCATTCCGATGGGATTCCATTTGCCTGTGCAACAGTGTGAATTTGCTGAGATTCATATATTGAAGATTATTTTTTTATGTTTGTTTTTTTTTTATAAAAAGCTCATTGTTACCCTTCTTTCTTCAGAATGTCAGATACATGGAGATGTTCTATCCAGATGCATACTTTGCTACGTTAACGTGCATGTTAATCTTACAAAAAGAGAACAAATTGAAGGATCTCTTCGAGCAATTAGTCGTGTCTGCTGCTTGGAAATTGATAGATCCCTTGTTTCTGCTGCTGCAGAATATCATGCGCGATTAAGCAAAGAGAAGACAAGACGAACAGAGGAAAACAAAAACGAGTCTCAAAATGAGAAACCGCAACCTTTAGACACAAAAGAAAAAGAAGAAGGCAAAGAGTGGAGCAGTATTCCAACACAGCACTTCGAAGAAGCACAAAGCATAAAGTGTGAAGCTGATGGTATCGAAGGGAAATTAAAGAACGAGACAAAGCAATCCGCAACTCCTGATTCGCACAGCAAGAGCGAAGGAGCATCTCAAAAAGAGTTATCAGTCGAAAAGAAGCCTGCCCAGTCAGTTTTTGCTTCGTCTTCTGTGCTGTCGCCGTCTGTTGTCGAGTGGACAGGCTTCCGCGATGCAGTGTCTCTGATCACTTCTCTGTGCGATGGGCTTTCTGACTCATCTTCTGCGCTCTCTGCAGCTGCCGGCGGAGCACCGTCTGCGACATTCTCCACCTCCACCAGCTACTCCACCTCTGCCCCGTACACAGACCCTTCCCTGAAGCGCAAGATTGTCGTATTCACTGCGCTGGCTGCTGTCTTCACGTCCTCAGAGCGCTGCAGCTTCATCCTCGACTCCTCAAAAATCCCCTTTTCGCCGCTGCCGCATCTGGCAGAAGGGCGGGTGATGGATGCAGTGATCGAGAACACAGGCGTCCCACACCCAGTCGTGCTCAGCCACGTCTTCTCCATCGCTGCAAAGATCCTCGTCTACAGCACAACCATCGCAGGCGCTGCTTCCACATCGCCTGCTGCACGCTCTGCTTCGAGCTTTCTTTCTCCTCCACCGGCAGATGATGTGGTGAACTCCTCATTCATTCATCCCTCGCTCTACGTCGATTGGCTGGAGACAGCTGCACACAAACAAGATATCACACTTTGTCATTCATCTTCATCATCGTCATCTTCTTCTTCCTCCTCCTCATCTTCCTCTGCATCAACTGCACTTATTCGAGCAGACTCATCCAATCCCCTCTTTTTCGTGCCCACGGCGTGTCCTGCTCTTCCCTTTGCCCTCTCGTTCGGGTCGCTCTTTGTGGTGGTCGAAGATCTGCTGTCGTCTCCCTCTGCTGCGCTGGACGTGGTGAAGTCCTCCTTCGTCACCCTCTTCGCCCAGCTCTGGTTCCGCGGCGATGTCCTCGCTGCTCTCTTCCGCGCCTTCGACGCAGAGTTCGGAGAGCAGACACACTTCGAGCGGCTCCTCGTGCTGCTCTGCCGATGCGCCAGCACCGCCTTCTCGCCTTCCACGTCGGCCATTTCTTCTTCCTCCTCCTCGGCTGCAGGGCAAGGGAAGGAGAAGGAGGTTGTCGTTGCGACACTCCCTGGCATCCCTACCTCACTCAACTTCTCCCCAACACCTCCTCCTGGCAATGCACATACGTCTGCACTAAATCCACAATTGTCTTCTTCTTCTTCTTCCTCCTCCTCTTCCTCTTTTCCTTCTGCTGCTTCTGCTTCACATTCAGAAACAACTGATTCATCATCATCCTCACCACCATCACCATCATCTTCCTCTTCCTCTTCCACCTCTTCACCATCATCCAATGTGCCTCCTCGTCTGAACGAGGCTGAGGCTGTTGCTGTGTCTGCAGCTGATCTGCCGAGTGTCTCTCTCTCTGCTGTCTGTCTGGCTGTCCAGGCAACAGCACAGTTCTGCGAGAGATTTGCAGTAGATGGATGGCGCATGTATGAGAAGGAGAGGAGCAGGAAAGAAGAGAGAGAGAGAGAGGACGATGAGAAGTCGCAGGCAGAAGTGCTGCCCACTCCGGCTGCTGGACAGACACAGCATCAGAATGGAATGCTCGCTGGCTCTTCATCTGAGCTGACTCTACAGCACACACGCAATCCTTCATCATCTGGCATTATTGGTTCATCATCATCATCGTCGTCTTCTTCTTCTTCTTCAATTTCATCTTCTGCCTCAGCTGCCAATGCCTCCGCAGCCTCAAAGCTGCTGACGACGTCTGCAGCTGTGGACGATCTGATGGAGAAGAAGAAGCTGACCGACCGGTTCATCATCCTCTTCAACATGAAGCCGAAGAAGGGCATCCAGTTTGCTCTGAAGCATCACCTCTGCTCCTCCACCGAGCAGATGCAGCCAGAGGAGAACGCGCCTTCCATCGCAGGTAACGTGCAGCTCACGCCGCAGCTTGCGCCGTCCGTGGCGCGCTTCCTGTTTGACACGGCAGGCATTTCACGGATGCAGCTGGGGGACTACATGGGACAGAACGACCCGTTCAACCAGGAGGTGCTGAGGGAGTATGTGAAGTGCTACTCCTTCGAGAACATGGTGGTGGACGATGCGATGCGCAAGTTCCTCACCACGTTCCATCTGCCGGGGGAATCGCAGCAGATCTACCGGGTGCTCGAAGTGTTTGCGGCAGAGTATGTTCTGCAGAACCCAGACGAGTTTCCTGATGCTGACTCGTGCTTCATGATCGCATACCAGTCGCTGATGCTGCATTCGCTCGCACACCAGAAGAAAGTGCAGGAGGAGAACAAAAAAGGGTCAAGCAGCTCGTCGTCGATGCCGGAGTATGGCGGGATCACGAAGCAGGTGTTTATCAACCAAGGGCAAGGGATGGGGAAGAGCGACGAGTTTCTGGGGGAGCTGTACGACAGGATACTGGCGAATGAGATCAAAGTGGTGGATGACGATGACGAGAGGAGGAGGCTGGCGATTGAGGAGGAGGAGAAGAGGATGGAGGAGAAGTGGAATGGGAGGAAAGCGGTGGAGAGGAAGAGGAGGGAGAGGGAAGAGGAGGAGCGGAGGATGAGGGCGAGGGTGATGGCAGAAAGGAGCAGAGATCAGAGGAGGAGAGAGAGGGAGCTGAGAGAGAAGCAGAAGAGAGAGGCACTCGCAAAGGAAAAAGAGGAGAAAGCAGGCGAAGTGTCGTTGGTGTCTCATTCATCTGCCTCTTCTGATGAAGCAACTTCATCATCATCTTCTTCTTCTTCCTCTTCTTCCTCTTCTTCTTCTTCTTCATCATCCTCCTCTTCCTCTCTCAACACCTTCGAAGCTGCCACACCCTGCCCGCTCTTCACCCCGTCCCATGCGCGCTCCATGCTCTCAGCAGCCTTCTGGCCAGCGCTGTCGTGTCTGATCCCTGCCCTCGACGCCACCCGCGACAACAGCACAGCCTCTGCCCTCTTGTCCTCCCTCGCTGCCCTCATCCGCGCTGTGTCCTTGCACAAGATGGACACAGAGAGAGACGCCCTCATCACTGCCCTCTGCAACTTCATCGGCTTTGCCTCGCCTGCGGCGTCTGACAGGCATCTGCAGTGGAAGCACACACAGGCAATCATCGTGCTCTTCAAGCTCTCTCGCCCCTTCTGCTCACTCACCATGAAGGCAGTCTATGACCCTTTCTTCGACACAAAGAGAGAAATGTGGCTGAGGAAGAAGCTGGCGAAGGGAAATGCCGGAGGAACTAAAAAACCTTTAGTGTCTACAACGCCTCCTCCATTTGCTGCATCTTCTTCATCTTCTTCTTCTTCCTCTTCCTCTTCCTCCTCATCTCATTCCTCCTCCTTCCCTGAGTCCACCTCGTTTGTGCCGACTGCCACGCGCCCTGCATATCTTGTGGACGAAGGCGGAGTGGGAGACTTTCTGCGGGTGCAGAACTGGAGGTGTGTCCTCCTTGTTGTGCTGCATCTGATTGCGCTGCATGAGCTGAAGGGGCAGCTCAGAGAAGACGACATCCACAACGCCTTCGCTGCCCTCTCACAGCCTGACGGAAGAGCAGAGGGCGATGGATCTGCAAGCAGTGTGTTGTTATTTATTAATTGAAAATTTGTCATTTTCTTTTAATATTCATATTTATTTATTTATTTATTTTGTTAATCACCTTTTTCCTTTCCTCACCAGTTGTCCGATCATCCCAATCATATTCCCAGTCCTCCTCCTTCCCTTCTTCTTCCTCCTCCTCCTCCAAAGCGCCTTCCAAATCCCCCGTCAAGCCACCCCCAATCCTCAAAAGCCAACGCCAATCGAATGCCCTTCCACTCGTCCCCACAAACATCACTGTTGGGCGTGCCCTCATCCTCCGCCCCCTCTTCTCCCGCATCGATGCACCCCCCGTCCCCATCAGCCACGTCCACATTAATCCGCAGTTCAGCTTCGCCTCTTTCGTTCCTTTCTGCAAAGCTAACCTTGTCCCACTCATCCTCGCTGGTGACTCCGTCTTCGACGTTTCTGCCCCTTCTGCTCAGCTGGTTGATCCGTCTGTCACCACACAGGACTCAGTGGCTGAGGCATCTTCCTACTTCCTTTCTTACGTCCCCGTCCCTTCCTCCCGCTGCGCTGCCCACAATGCTGTCTTCCTATTCAACACACTCTCCCTCCCCTTCGACTTCCTCACCTCCTGCTTCGCCTTCTCTGCCCGTCTGGACTCTCTTTCTTACCTACACATGCTGTTTGCGCTGTGTGAGATGACCATTTTAGCACCTTCCTCTTCTCATCACACCCCTCTCCGTGTGACTGCCCTGCAGCGTCTGCAGGAGCTGCTCGCGCACAACTCCCGCCGCTCTCCTGCTGTGTGTGCAGCTGCTGCTGTGGTGTGTGCGTGGTTCCTGGAGAGGAACGTGAGGGACAGCAACAACCTGAACATGGCGATGCTTGCTGTCGTGACTGAGAGGCAGCTGGCGACTGCTGCGCTGAAGAAGGCAGTTGGATTGGAAGGGAAGCAGAGAGGGCTGTGGGGCGGGTGGCAGGTGAAGGACGTGGTGGTTGATGGCAACGAAAGAAGAATTAGCGACTTCTGCGGGGTTGTTCAGGAGGAGAAAGGAGAAGGCGCATCGGGTGAGAAGAATTCTGATGAGGCAGAAGCAACAACGGCAGCAGCAGCACAACCGCTGCCTTCCGGCTTTGTCTCTCTCTCCACCCCAATCCATTCCCCCAAGCACTCTCCCTCTCCTTCTCTCTGCTCTTCTCCTCTTTCTGCGTCTTCCTTCTCCCTCCAGCCAATTACCTCTTCTCCCTCCTCTTCCTCTTCCCAATGGCCCCTTTCTTCTCTCCCTGATCTGCTCCAGCAGCAGCGTGCATACAACCAGCATCTCCTCCAAAATGTGCCTTTCCCTCCCCTCCATCTTCTGTGCATTGATTACCAGCAGCTCCTCCTCCTCCCTCTCCTCTCCTTCGTCTCCGTCGGCTCCTGGTTCCCTCTCGCCGTCAACGACAGCTACTCTTCCTCCACTCTGCAGCTCGTCCTCTCCAAGTCCCACAGCAGGTCTCCTTCTCAGCCTCCTCTCACCTCTCAGCAGCTGCCTCAGACACAGCCCCAGCCCCACTGGCAGCAGACAGGCACGTTCCTTCAACCAGCAAAGGCGCCTCTGGCACTGACAGACGCTGCACAAAGAGAGCAGTTTATCAGCGAGATACAGAGAGCAATGATGGACACGCTGGCACAGATGCTGGAGCCCATCTATACATCTCAGCAGCGCCCTCTCTCTGCAAGCGATGTCAGAACATTGGCATTGAATGCTCCGAACACTTCTGCCAACAACAAGCAGAGTGGAGTGGATGCACAACCGACTTCTCCTTTGTCTCCTTCTAATTCTTCATCTTCATTATCTGCTTCATCATCTTCTTCTTCTTCTTCATCTCCTTCCTCTTCCTCTTCTCCTTCCTTCTCCCCTCCTCCTCTCCGCTCTATCGGCGCCCAGCTGAAGTCTGGCTGGTGTGTCGTGTTTGCTGTCTGCTCTGTTGTCAGCCAGAATCCAAAGATGAACCACAAAGTGTATCTCTTCCTGAACGACATTCTCCACCTGCCCCTTTCGCTGCAGACAGAAGAGTCACTCGAAGACGACGATGCTCTGCTGATGGAGCTGATGGAGGAGGAGGCAAGGAGAGAGGCAGAAAGAGAACAGAGAGAAGAGGAAGGCACAGGAGATGAGACTAAAAATAGCGATACCGACGCTCCAGCGCCTTTGAGCGATGAAGTCGAATCGAATTCATCAGCATCTGCTTCTTCTTCTACTTCTCCATCTCATCCTCAACAATCATCAACACCGTCATCATCATCTGGCACCTCCTCTGCACGCAGTACCCCTCGTGCCTCTTCTTCTTCTTCTTCTTCTTCCAATCAATCAGCCACCCTCCGCTTTCTTCCTTATTCCCCTCTCTCTCCTTCCCCCAACATCACCGCCAGCACTCCCCAGCCTGCTCCCCTGCCTCCACTTGCTCTCTCTGACATTCTTCCCTTTGCCTTCACTGACCTCCTCGCTGCCCTGGCAGACGTGGCTCTTCACACAGACATGCAGAGGGTGGCTACTGAATGCATCGCAGGCATCGAGCATCTCTGCCGCATTTTGGGCTCAGACGCTGCAGAGAGAGAGGAAGAGAAGGCGAGGCAGAAGAAGAAGCTGCAGGAGATGCTGATGAAAGACAGAGAGAGAGAGAGAGAGAATGTTCGTATTCAGACAAAAGACGATGATGAGGCATCACGTTCAGGCACCCCCACCTCCCACCGATCAACAGACTCCCCCCTGCCTCTGCCTCTCCCCTCTCCTTCTCCCACCCCCTCCTTCACTCCATCTCCATTCTCTTCCTCTTCTTCTCTCTCTTCCTTTGCGCCTCCTCCCTCTCCCTTCAGCAACATGAAGCCCTTCAGCCACACCCACTTCTTTGCCGTGTGGCTGCCCTGCATCCGCATTCTTGCTGCACTCACAATGGCAGACCCCCTCTCAGCCACAACTGTCTCCTCTCTCTCCTCTCCTCTCCCTTCTTCCCACCCTCCCTCTCGTCCGCCTCCTTCTCATCCACACTCCAATGCTGCTCAGCCTAATGCATCAACATCATCCAGTTCTCAATCATCCTCTTCCAATCAGCAGCAGCAGCAGCAGATGAATCAAGAGAAAGGCACAGCCGCTCTCTCACAAGGCATCGACATCCGGATGCCTCTGCCAGACGTGGCGATTGCAGCGCAACATGCACTGGAGCGTCTGCTGCATGACGATGGAGACAGGTTGGACGGGGCAGAGTGGGCAGTGCTGTGGAGGGAGGTGCTGATGCCGATCTCAGAGACAATCAGAGATGCCATTGTGGCGGAAGACGGGTGGTGGAAGGAGAAGAGGCAGATGGTGGAGATTGAAGAAGAAGAGGAAGAAGAGGAAGAAGAAGAAGAAGAGGAGGAGGAGGAAGAGGAAGAGGAAGCGAAAGAAGTGAGTGTGGATTTGAAAGAAGAAAAGGATAAAACAAAAGAAAATGTCAAAAAAGACAGTAAAGTTGCTGAAGATAAGAAGGAGAAAGAAACAAAAGCACCAGCTGTAGACATCTACAGTCAAGGATGTGGATCATCTACGTTTGTCAGCCATCTGTCTGAACTTGAAGATGAAGAAGCTGAAAACAAAGAAGGAGAAGAAGAAACAAAAGAAGAGAAAGAGAAAGAGAAAGAAGCCACAAATGAAGAGAATGCCAAGCCTGTCAGCAACACTGTGAGTAGCAGCATTTACGAATCAGGATGTGGGTCAAGCACATTTGTGAGCCATCTTTCAGAGCTTGAAGATGAAGTTGCTGAACAGAAAGAAGAGAAGGAAGGGGAAGGGAAAGAAGGAGAGAAAGAAGGAGAAGAGAAAGAAGAAGAAAAGAAGAGTGAAGAAGCAGACAACAAAAAGGAAGCAACGTCACAGCAACAGACAGAAGTGTATGACAAATACAGCCAGGGCTGTGGATCATCAACATTTGTTAGCCAACTTTCTGAGCTGAGCGAAGAAGAAGAACAGCAACAGAAAGAGAAAGAGAAAGAGCAAAAAACAGAAGAAGATTCAGTTAAAACATCATTCGACTCTTCATCATCAGCCTCTTCTTCTTCAGCAGACAAATACAGTGCAGGATGTGGTTCATCAGAATTTGTGAGTCAGCTGTCTGAAGTGGAAGAGAACAGCACAATTGAAACAAGTGTTGCTGCCAGTGAGAAACCAGCTGAAGAGAAACAGACACCAAAAAGCGAACAGAACAAGACAGAAACAAAAGAAGAAGCCAAAAAAGATGAAAAAGACAAAAAAGAAGAAAAAACTGCAATTCCAACAAAACGTGTGAAGAAAGTGAAGAAAGAGAAAGCCAAAAAACCGAAGCAGAGGAAAGAGGCAGAAATAGAGACGCTGACCATTTGGGAGCAGAAGAGGCAGTGGGACAAGCTGAGAAGAGAGCGAATGTGGCAGTTTATGGAGAAGATGACAGCGGATGCAGACAGACACTTCTCAGGCAGATTCAAAGAAGGAGATGGAACATGTGCAGGCAATGAACAAGGATGCTGTTTGTCTCAGGAAGAAGGAAAGAAGCAGAAGGAGCCATCGAGAATACGGTGGATGTGTGGAAGAAGACTGCTGGAGCCTGTCGATGCCTCTATCTCATACAGCGATGAACAGAAACACCATGCTTTCGCATCACCATCATCATCTTCTTCTTCATCTTCACAAAAGAGCAGTCAACACAATGACTCAAACAATTCTCATATTCCTTCCACAGTCTGTGAGTGCACTACAATCTGTGTAGAGATCCACCACAGACAGCAGCTGCGTCGCCAATGGAAAGTGGAGGCGACCCGCTGGCTGGAGAAGCTGATCAAGTTGTGTGCAAAGTTCGATCGGTCGATGAGCAGAGGAGGAGAATGGCGATGGATTGAGCTGGAGAGCACACAGCCTGTTGAGTCTGCTGCTGCTGCTGCAGGAGAAGGCAACGGCAATGGACAAGGCGTGTCTGTGAATGCAATGTCGAAGAGTGCGCAGGCAGAGAGTGTGCAGATGAAGGACATGGAGGAGATGAGAAGAAGGAAGGAGATGCTGTTTGGGAGGGACGACGGGATTGTGCTGGTCTTCCCAGACAAAACAGGGTTTGTGGAGTGTGGGCAGATCCAGATGAATTCTGACAAGACATCTGATGAGGCAGCTGAGTCAGCTTCGTCTCAATCACTGAAGAAGCTGATGACTCCGCCATATTCGCATCTTCCTCCACCCACACGCTGGTCGCCCCATCGTCTGTCTTCGTCTGCCATTGCCTCCTCTTCTCTTCCATCTTCTCTTCCATCTTCTCTTGCTCAGCCAAATGCCCTGCTGAATGGAGCAGTCATCAGAGACGAGCGGCAGACAGAGAATTCAACATCGAATGCAGCTGAGTCTGTCACAATAGACGAGCACGGTGTTGTCTCCTCCTCTTCCTTCACTCCTTTCTTCTTCGACACTCTCTTTGAGCTCGCAGTGGATATAGCGCTGCACAACAACCCATTCACTGCCCTCACCCACTCCCCCTCTCCTCCTGTGCTGAACATGATAAAAGACTTCGACCGCTTCAAGATGCGCGACGCAGAGTCCCGCCGGCTGGCGACGCTGCCGTTCTCTCTCTTCTTCTCGCACGAGCTGACCGCGCTGCTGAACGGGCAGATGTGGCTGAGGATTGTGCGTGTGTGTGAGTTCTTGCTGGCAGCATCGATGCCAAGTGAGATGTGCCCAGCAGGACAGAGGCACCTGACGAAGTGGATGGAGGAGGAGGCAATGCTGAGGAGAGAGGAGAGAGAGGAGATGAGAATGAAGATAAAAGAGAGGAAGAAGAAGATAAGACTGATGAAGCGGAGAGCAGATAAAGAGCAAGGGAAGCATTTGGGTGAAGAAGGAGTGGAGAATGCTTCAAAGGCAGAAATTGAGAGAGAAGAGGCAGAGCTGGCAAAGGACATGGAGGCATTGCAAATGCTGATAACCAACCACCACAAGCCTCTGTGGCTGTCTCTTGTTGATCCGTCTGCACCCACCAACATCTTTGCGTTGAGTCTTGCGCTGTGCATAGCACCTACTGAGGAGATGCTGATGATGCCCTCACGCCCTGGCCAGCGCCCTCTCCCGATGACACTCCTCTTCCACTCCATCAGCCTGCGCGTACACTTCTTCGCAGAAGTCGCACGAGGAGTGGATCGCCTGCTGCATCCGCCTCCTTCTCCGCTCCGCCTGCTGTCTGCTGAATGCGCCACGATGCTTCTTCATTCTCTTTCCTCTGTTGTCTCGTTCGTGTTCTCCATCAGCTTCGACCTCCCACTCAGGTCTTTCCTGATGAACACAGTCTTCTCTCAGATACCTCATCTGTTTCTCTTCTTAAACGATGCAGGCATTATGCTGTGGAGCAGGCTGTCTACAATTGTCGATGAGGCACTCGGAATTGAGCAGTTCAATGTGCAAGAAAAGAAGAAGAATAAGAAGAAGAACAAGAAGAATAAGAGCAAGAAAAATAAAGCTCAGAAGGAAGAACAAGAACCATCATCTTCTTCTTCCACAGCATCACCCACAACCCAACCAAACCCCAATATTTCTCTTCCTGTCTCCTCCTCTTCCTCTGCCTCTGCCTCACCAGAATGCACCTTGTCATTCGCAGATGGCGTCGCAGCTGAGCGGCGTCTGCTGCACAGCCTGCTGTTTGTGCTGAGTGCAACAGGCACTCTTGTCTCTGTCTGTGGACGCATCGAAGGCTGCAGCGAGGAGAGGCTGCTGGCAGCAGAAGGGAGCAAGATGGGGATGGTGGAAGAGAAGGGAAGAGGAGAAGAGAAGGAGAAGAAGACGGATGAGGACAAGAAGAAGGAGTCAGAGGCGATTGTTGGACATTCTCTGGTGCTGGTGAACACGCTGGCTGTGCCTGCGCCTCCGAAGCGGCGAGCAAAAGGAGAAAGAAGAGCGAAGAATTCTCACAATGCGAAGACTCCATTGACGGCAGGAGATTTGTTTGAGAGTGAAGGAGCAAGCGTGCCAGGGGTGTTGGAGTTCCAAGGGGAGAGGATGCTGAGGATGTTGAGTGCATACACCTTCTGCTCTGCTTGTGCTGATGACTCTGATGAATCTAATAGAACAAATGAATCAAATGGAACAGATAAATCTGAAGGGAATGGCTATGCCAGTGGAACTGTCTGTGCAGATGCCACACCTTCAGATGCTGTGTGTGGGGTGATGATGGCTCTTCCATCGCTCTTTGCACGACGCAAGAGCAATTCTAATGAATGTGCAGACAATGAGGAAATCTCATCATCATCATCATCTTCTTCTTCTTCCTCTTCAAAGAAGCATTCAATTAAGCTCTCTTCATTTGTCACTGTTCCTTCTCTCCCTCAAACAATCACTTTTGACACTCTTTCTGCTTTGGAGGTTGACGTAGGAGCAGTTGCATCGATCAATGAAATGCACCTTTTGGAGCCATTTGTCATCACTGCCTTCAACTTCTTGTCTCATTTGAGAAGAGATGTGGTATGTTATCTTAATTATTATTATTATTATTATTATTATTATTATTATTATTATTTCATTAATGATTTCCAATCTATTTCTCTATTTTCTAATTTATTCTCTTTTATTCTCTCTCTCTCTCTCTCTCCTCCCAGCTGCGTGTGAATGCTCCTCTTCTTCTCCCTCTCCTCCTTGTCCACAGCACAGCCCCTCTCCAAAAGTGGAGGTCGACTGCCCTTCTCGTCCTCCGCCGCTTGCTCCCCTTGTGCATCTCTACCCGTCTGCCCAGACTCCCTTCACTTCTGTCCGCTGGTGGTGATTCGCTGGAATACGAATATCAAAGCGACGATGAAAGCGATGATGATGAATAAGCAGTTTCGAAAGATGCATTCACAATATGTTGACTATTTTTTGAGAGTTAATATTTCTTACAAAAATTCTTTTTATTTTTATAAATTGAATTCTTAAACTCTTTTCCCTTTCACCGAGATTTGAGGTCATCTAAAATTATTATTCACTTCATTTTAATTATGATAATCCTTCAAACATTATTATTTATAAAAAAACACTTTTTTGGAAATATTCAATGAGTTTTAATAAGGGGATGATCATCAATCTGGGGAATTTTGGAAACAATTCTTTGAGACAAATCAATGCAGAACGAAAAAGTTTGCAATTTTTTCACATTAATAAAGAATAAAACGCTTATAACAATTTTTGTGATTCATGCGATAGGGAGAAAACATCGAACTTTACATTCCGCGCAAATGGTATGATATTTTTTTCCTTTTTAGTCTCATTTTGATAAATCAAATCCAATAGCTCTGCAACAAACCGCATTATTGCTGCTGATGATCATGCTTCCGTTCAAATCACTATTCCAAAAGTGTGAATTCATTTTCTTAAAGACTTTTCACACATATCTTTTCCTTCGTATAAACCTCATAATCACTATTGCTTTTCTTTTAAAATACAATCTTTTTAACAGTTGGATAAGAATGGAGTTATGACTAAAAAGTCAAAGACTTATGCTCTTTGCGGAATGGTTCGTGCACGTTGTGAGGCTGATGCAACTTTAATTCGTCTCTGCACAAAAGATAAAATTGTTAAAGGACTTATTAAATCAACTTCAGCATAAAAATGCAATCATTTTGTTGAACATATCTTAACACACAAAAATTCGCTTTAATCTTGTGAATTTTTTCATCTCACCAAAATTTCTTCAAATTTTTTGAAAAATTAACATACTGCCTCACAAAGTGCAAAAAAATCAAAAGTTAAATAATTTTTCTGAAAGATATTATAATTGTCAAGATATTGAAGAATTAAATATTTCAAATTTAAATAATGGTTCAACAAAAATTCCACGATTGGCTAGTTTGATCTTGTCGAACTTTTGTTTCGCGATGGACAAGGGGAAAAAGAAAGTACAAGCATCAAAAGCTCCTGCAAAGAAAGTCGAGTCAACAAAGAAGGTTGCAACAAAGCCAGCAGCAAAGAAAGTTGAAGCACCAAAGAAGGCACAGGAAAGCAAACCAAAAACTGAGCAAAAGCCAAAGGCCGTTGCAGCTGCAAAACCAGCACCAAAAGCAGAGAAAAAAGTTGCTGCGCCAGCGAAACAGCCAGAGAAGAAAGATGCAAAGAAAGCAACAAAGAAGGTTCAAGATAAGAAAGGAAAGAAAGAAGAAAAAGTCGTAAAGAAAGTTAAAAAGGTTATCAGAAGAAAGAATGGCAGACCTTTGAACAAGAACGACTTTCATGCAAAGAGATTGAAGATGCTGAGACGGAGGAGATATGTTAGATTTGTGATTGATTGCCATCAACAAGCAAAAGATCACATTTTGAAAGCAAGAGAGCTGGTTTGTTGTTTTAAATTGTATTATATTAATTTATTAAATGATTTTCTTCTTTTTTCCCCTTCATTTCATGAAAATCATTTCAAAATATTTTTTGCTTATTAGGAAAAATATCTTAAAGAACACATCAAAGTTCACGGAAAAACTCACAACTTTGGAAAGAAAGTCAGAACTCTCGTGAAGAGAAACAGAGTTTATGTTCTTTCACGTCCACCATTCACCAAAAGATATTTGAAATATCTTACACGTCGCTTCCTCAAGAAGCAAACTCTTCGTGATTGGGTTCGTATCATTGCAAATGGAAGAAAAGGATATAAGATGAGCTACTACAAGATTGAGTCACCAGAAGACGAGGAAGAAGAAGTTGAAGCATAAATGTTATGATTTTTCATTCTTTTTCACTTCCTCTTTGTCCGTCAAACATGTCAATTTCCATCAATCAGAAGTTGAAAGTGATCTTTTTTTAATTTTAAAATGATAATATTAATTAGTTTTTGTGCTTCATCTATTTAAAAATGAAACGCTGATCTGCAATTCAAAACCACAAAGACTTTACTCTTGATCTCCAATAAAAAAAATTATTTTCTTTATTGAATGAAGTCTCGTGTTTTGTTTGTTGGAAACATCAATTTTTCTACAACATCAGAACAACTAAGAGAGTACTTTTCTGAAGCTGGAAATGTGTCTGTTATTTTTATTACTTAATATTTGTCAATTTCTTGGTTTTTAAAATTTTTAAACAGAGACGAAATTTATATTCCTCAAAAATATGGAAAAAATGCTGGTTATAGTTTTATAATAATGAGAACTCCTGAAGAAGCCGAGCGGGCAGTTGAGATGTTTGATAGAAAGGAATTAGATGGAAGAATGATTGGAGTTGAAATCTCACAAAAAAATCCATCAGAATTTTCCAAATATTCTACACCAAAGCCAAAAACCCAAGAAATTAAAATGAACCAAAGGAGAACATTTCGAAGTTTTCGAGGAAGTGGAACTGCAACTCCAAGTTCATTTTCATCATTTCAACCAAGATCAAAGCAAATCATGATAAGAAATTTTCCGGTTACCGCATCGATGTTGGATCTCCAACTATGCTTTAAGGGATTTTCAATACGAAAGGCTCTTATTCTTGGTCAATCATATCCTGAAGGAGATATAACGAGCTGTTTTGTGGAATTCTCCTCTGAAAACGAAGTGGAACAAATACTTGGGGGACACAAAACTTTTAAAATTGATCCTTTTGTTTTAGATATAATCATATCACCAAGAAAAATAAATGAAATTCTATAATAAAGCTGATTTTTCTTGTGTTATTTGATCTTTCACCTTAATTCACTCCCACTCAAACCGTTTGGATATATTTCGGTGATTTTGTGATGATGCAAGCTCAATCACCTCAAATGGCCCAAGCAATTCAATCGCAAATGCAACAACAAGCGATGATGCAAATGGTTTACTTCCTTTTTTGATGATTGGTTTTTTACAAGTACTATAATATATTGGTTGGTTTAAATGTTTTAATTCACCTATCGATGAATAATCACAAATTACCTTTGATGGAAAAGGGAGTTGGAAGTCAATTATCGTTACAGCAACAGCAGCAGTTGCAGCAGCAGCAACAGTTACTTGCTCAACAACGACTTGCGCAAATGCAAGCTCAAGGAGCTTCTCAAGCTGGGTTGGCAACATTTCAATCACCTAGATGTATGAACGATTTATTCGTTGCTCTTTCTTTTTGTGTATTGATATGTGTATTTGTTTATTATTATATTTTTTATAGCTCAATCACCTCAAAATCAATACACTCCTCAACAGCTTCAAATGGAGCTTCAAAATACGAAGCAAGCAATTCAACAAACCGAATCTGCTATTAAGCAAAATGAAGAACAGCAACAACAAATTCAGACTCAAAATGAGACTCTTTCAAATCAATTTCAAGAGCAACAGGCTGCTATGCAACAGCAATTGCAACAGCAATTAGCTCAAGCACAAGCTCAAATCCAGCAATCAAACATTCCTCCACCGCAGCAACAGCTACAGCTTCAACAAATCCAGCAACAACTTACGCTGGCTGGACAACAACAACTTCAACAGTTGACTCAAACTGCTCAAGCCCAGCAACAACAACTTCAAATGAACCTTCAGCAAACAGTACAGCAAAAAGAAATGCTTGATCAGCAGTTGGAGCAGCTGAACCAGCGAGAAGCGCAGATAGAGATGATGCTGGGCATTCCGCACCAGACCGAAAATGAAGCCGACAAAGAAGAGCAGAAGAATGCACCGCCTGCTGACAAGTTTGATGACGACAAGGAAGCACAAGGGTTTGTTGCAACAGAGTCATTGTCAATGTTCAGAGACCAGTCATCTGTGTTTCCTCCGGCCGAAAGCGAGAAGAAAGACGAAAAAGACGAAAAAGAAGGCGAAAAGGCGGGCGAGGACGGAGCTGCCGGAGCGCAAGATAAAGAAAGCTCGAAGCAAGTTTTGATTGACGAAGACTCAAGAGAGCAAAAAGCAGCCAAAGGCGAAAAGAGTTCAGAAGCCGAAGAAGATGCCTTTCTGTCGCAGAGTCACTCATCCATTTCACCTGAGCGACACACAAAACAGACAAAGACTCAAAGCCCGCGTATTTCGGGGCATCTGCGTAGCACTCTATCAAAAGAGAAAGACAGCAAGAAAGCGAAGGGAGGAGAGAAAGCAGAGTCTGCTGGAGAGAATGCGGCTGCAAAGAAGAAGAAGAAGAAGAAGGCAAAGACAGTTACATTTGCTGGGGATGAAGATCAATTCGAGCAAGGGAAGATACCAGAAGAAGGCAACTTTGACGATTGGATCGTTTCTCAGCCGAAAGAATCGAACGACAAAGCCAAAACAGCAATCAAGCCGAAGTCAAAAGCCAGCAAAGACGACAAAAAAAGCGAGAAGTCCAAACAGAAAACAGGTGCCAGCCAAGACGGGGCTGTCTCTCCGAAGAAGAAAGAGACCAAATCTCCTTCGAGAGCAGGCGGTGCATACAGCTCTTGTGCTGCTTATGCTTCGGGTGGGAAGCCGCCTCGCAGTGTGTCGCCCACATCCATTTCAAACAAACACCAGGGCAGTGCATATCCATCTTCGAATTACGCTTCCTCTTCCTCTTCCTCCTCATTCAATTCTTCCAACACACACACACTCCCTCCTCTTGCCCACTCATCTGAACCATCCCTCAAGGAAAAGAAAGAGAAGAAGTTGTACTCGGCATACGGATCTCTGCCTCCGCCTGTCTCGCAATCACTGTCTGTGCCCAATGGAGCAGGGCAACGAAGACGTTCTCCATCGCCAAGTGGGAAAAAAGCGACTTATAACAAAAAAGGTGAATATATTTTGTTTATATTTAATAAAAATATTTATTAATTATCAATTTTTTTAAAAATTAAATTCAATATTTTTTTTTCCTTTCAAATTTTGCACTAAATGAACAGTTATAACAGCCACTCGTCGTAGCATCTCTCCTTCTTTTAGCTCTCCAACGAAATCGAAGTCCAACAGACGCGGGGCAGCGATGCGTTCATCTCTTATTACTCCTCCGCCGACTTCCTCTTTCTTCTACTCGAATGCGACTCCGCCACACACAGCAGGCAGCCTCACGAACGGCGATGGCGACAGCGACGATGCGAAAGGGAGGAGCAGAAGGCGGAGTGTGGCTGAGCGGGAGGGCGATTCGTCGCGGCTGGAGTGCCCGTCGCCGAAGAGAGGGGCAGAGAGTGCGATGGGCAGGACGAGCAGGGTGGGAGATAGAGGAGGGATGACGCTGCGGACAACAGGGACAGAAGCAGGTGTCATCCGCAACCACGCGATGATGGAGGCGAAGTCAGCAGAGGAGGAGATGAGGCAGCTGCAGCGGAGGATTGAGAAGATGATGAGGGAGGAGGAGAAAAGGAAGGCGTCGGCAGAGGCACACAGGAAGAAGCTGGCAGAGCTGGAGAGGATCCGAAAGGAGAAGGAGGAGCAGGAAGAGGCGCAGCAAGTGAAGGAGGAGAAAGGTGCAGCGCAAAAGGAAGAGGAGATGAGGAGGCGGATGGAGGAAAGAGAGCAGCAGCGGAAGCGGATTGAGGAAGAGAAAGAGCGGATCATCCAGATGAAGCACTCGGAGTACGTGGCAGGGAAGGAGGAGGCGTCGCAGATGGCAGTGCAGATGAGCAAAGCGCAGCAGCAGCAGATGAAAGAGAAGCTGAAGCGGAAGGAGGAGATCGCAAGATCGAAGGAGTATGCGCAGATGAGAGCAGCGCAGCAGAGGGAAGAGAACGCAGAGAGGGTGCGGATGGAGATGGAGGCAGAGGCGGAGAAGTTTGCGAAGGACGAGCGGAAGTACAGGGCAGAGGCGGAGAAGCTGAGGGAGATGGAGAAGGAGCTGAGGGAAAGGCTGCAGAAGGCGGTGGAGGAGGACGAGGAAGTGAAGAGAGAGATCGACTCTGTGAAGAGAGGAGACAGGAAAACAGCGAAGAAGAAGGAGGTGAAGCCGCAAAAGACATCTGCGAACTCGCCGAAGGACGGAAGCAGCCGAGGCGAAGGAAAAGGGAAGGGTGGAAGGAGTTCATCGAAGGAAGAGAAGGAAGACAGAGAGAAAGAGGCAGAGCTGAGGGAAGATTCCAATGAACGATTGGGCGACACAACAGGAACAGATGGCCTGTCAAACGAAGACAGCAAAGAAGAGGAAGTGAGAGTTGACAGAGGAAGCGATGAATTTGGAGGCATGGAAGATCAAAATGAGTCAAGCGACATGAGAAACGATGAACTGATGGAAGATGGAGGAGAAAGGATTAACAGGTGAATAAAGGGGAATAAAGGAGCAAGGGGATGAAAATCATTTCATTTTTCATGAAAAAGACATAATTTCGCAACATCTCTTTCTTCTATAAAACCATTTGAATGTTCGTCAATTTATAATTCTGTTTGATTTTAAATGCTTCCTCTATATTTTGGTGGTGAAGTCATATTATTACTTTTTATTGTGATATTTTTAATTCCTTATTTTGTTCTTTTTTATGTTCTCTTCAGAACATTGTATGTAACTTTGTTAGTCTTTTTCCAAGTTAAAAAAAAAATACCTTTTAATTCGAAAGGGAATTTATATTTTATAAAAAAGTTTGTCGATTTTTTGTTTATATATACATTAACGTATTTTTCCTCATGAAATATTGAAATGGTTAAATATTAATAAAGTTGATTTCGCTTCATTATTATTTGGTATTATTCGGATATGGAAAAATAAATATTTATTTCAACATTTTTCGTAAGATAAGTGAAAAAAATTAGAAGTATTTGATCACACAATGAACAAAAATACGCCAATTATTTTTGCACCCTTTGTTGGTTCCATTCATCAAGTCTGCTATAGTTTATATACAATGAAAGTTAAATGTGCTTTATTAAAAATATTTGCGATTCTGTCTTAGGCAGAAGCAATTGCTGCATTTATTGATAGATATTCTGGGCAAGTTTTTGTATATGATGTGTGTTATTGTGTTTTGTATTTTATTTTTCTTTATAATTTGCAAATTGTTTTGAGTGGGATCCTCAAAAAATAGTGGCTGCTGAATTCTTCCGTTCGATTTCAATAAGCGTCAGTCTTTTTTCTCCTCAACATTTCATCGAAGCAATTAATGAAAGAGGAAAAGATCATTCAATTGTCATTTTGCTCACCGAACAATTAAATTATGATGCTTTTAATGAAGCACAATCGGAAATATTCTGTTTGTTTTCAATCTTTTTAGATTATTTAATGCGAAATTAAATTCAAATAATGCAGCATCGATGAAAACTTTGTTCCCCAGAATTATAAAAGATGTTGTCATTGTGAAAGACGAATGTAAAATTACGTTTAACCTTCAGCTCACTCGTTATCTTCGGTCAAGTTCTTCACAAATTTTGTTGAGTAAGATTTTAAAATCTCACAATGGAATATCATCGGTATTTGTTGATCTTGGTGAATTTCCATCTCACATATTTCGTGATGCTGATGTTCTGGGTCAATTGTTGAAAGTTTGCAATTCATGTTAGGTTTTATCATCACTTATTTTTCGCTTTTCTATTCGCTAAAATTACAAACAATTTCAAACATTGATAATTTTTCACAGTTTCATTTAGAAAATCCTGGTATCGTTCTAAAAATTCGGTTTCCTCCATGCTTGCATCCAGACAAGCCTGCCACATTATTTCAATTTGATGAAGAAACTCCAAATGTTGTGACTTCAAAGCCCTCAAAAAACCTTCAAGATGACAATCTCCCTGCCAAAGACAAAACGGTCGATGATGATTTATATGCATCATTTTGGCTGAACAACTTCTCTTCAAATGCTTCACAGAACTGTATTATTCCGTTGAATGAGTGTTTGGCGCCTCTTTCAGTCATTGCTGAATGTGATGTGATAATTGCACAGGATGATTCTCCTTGTGCATTCTATGCATTGTGGATGAACGAATATGCTGAAAATGAGCAGCACAACTCAAAGTCGTTCAAGCATGTTTTGTGTTATGCATCATCTTTGGATGAGAAATCATCCAAAAGTCGGAATTCTTCATCTGCTTCTGCTTCTGCATCGTCTTCTCAGAAACCAAATTACGAACACGAAAAAGCAAATAACATTTCTGATGGAAATGACCTCCCATTGACATCGCAGCTGAAAGGCTCAACTGTATTCTCAGACGGCAAGCAACTTGGAGAGATACTCAGTTCCATTCTCAGCAGCACCTCAGAATCATCAGAAGAAAAAGCAACAATGGAAGCAAGCAAAGCCGATTACATGCAGAAATATTCAGACGCGATTGGTATTCCAACAACATTGGAATGTGAAGAAGTTGCAGTGATGAGAAAGTGGGTTCTGCCAGAAGATTGCTCCAATCCAGCACTTCTAAAAGCTCTGGTGCCTCCCTCTGAGTCATCCTCAACGACAAACCTATTGGAGACTGAAGAATCCATAAAAGCAACACACAGCAAGCGGATGGAGACATTGGCAAGCTCTTTGTCTGCCTCACGGGACATGTTGCCCCAAACATCAGGAAGTCATCCTCTTCTCCCTCTTTCTGATTCAATGTCTCTCCTTCGAATCAGACTGCTTCAGCATTGCGAAAATTCTGCAAAGCTGTGCGACTTCTATTCAACCATTTTGTCTCCGTATGTTCCGAACTCGTCAGATATGCCTGCGCCTGTTTCAGCGCTTGGTACACCAAAATCGCTGCCTTTCCCTCTTTTCCACATTGCAGAATCAGCTGCTGCTCCATTGTCAGAATATGAGGTCTTTCTGAAAGACAACATTGAGCAGCTTCTGTCGCTTTCGTTTCCTCTTCATTTGATAAGAAAGCTGTTTGATGACTGCACCAAACACAGATTTGAGAGTGGAGAGCATCTTATTTCAATGCCAATTGAAGATCTCAATGAAGATAGCGAAAATGAAGAAAATGAAGAAGAGGCAAGCGAGCAAAATGCGCCGTCTGCTTTGCTGATTGATGAAAACGTGATTTCGCCTCAGCTTTTGGTGACTTGTGTTCGACCAGACATCCAAACAGTTTCGACAAATGGCTCTTCATTTTCATCAGCCACTTCATCAGCAAATCGGCTGCAGCCAGCAATCAAGCAGGAGTCAACACTGTTCTTGTTTTCACACAATTATTCATTGTGCACTTCTTCGTCTTCTTCAAACACAGATTATACATCCACATCACAGTGTGTGTCGACAGATCTTCGGGAAAACAGCGACATTCTGAAGTTCGTTGAGAGAGCAACAGGTGTTGACTATCATTTTGACGGAGATGAAGACGAAGGTTGTGATGAAAATGATGATGAGCAGACTGAGGAAGCAAATGAAGAAGAAGAAAATGAAACTGAAGAAGATGAAAATGAACCATCTGAAGTTATTGAGACGGTGGAGCAACTCATGGAAATGATCAAGACTGTTAGTCTGCCATTTTCTGTTGACAATCATATTTCATCAGCTGAATCATCATCGTCGTCTTCAAGTTCCTCATCTTCAAGCGAAGACAGTTCTGCATATTCACTCACACTCGATGACACACAACTCTCTGAAAGTGTCCTCTGTGCATTTGCCAGTTTAAATGATACAGCTTCTCAATCAAGCTCCTCCTGCCAGACAGAATTCAAAGAGCTTTTCGAAAAGCTGAACCATGTCGTTTCACTTTCATTGTGCAGATGCAACATTCTTCGTGTTCCAGATGCACTTCGTTCATTACTTTTGTTGTGTGCACCGTCTCTCACTGCGCTCTGGCTGAAAGATCGTATTTCTCTGGAACAGCTTCAAAAGGAAAGTTCATTGAAAGCAGATGAGCAAGATTCAAAACAGAAAAAACAACCAATTTCTGAAGCAGAAGTTCAGACGCTATGCAAACGTATTGAGATGCTAAATGGGCATTTCTTAGACAACTACACAGAACGAGGTGTGTTGTGTGTAGCTGAAATGACTCTCAATCGTGTTCCATCTGTTTGTGAATCTGAATTGCCATCAAATGTTGATGAAAAAAGCGAAAAAACGGAGACTGAACAGGAAGAAGGCAATGCTGAAGACGATGACTGTGATGATGAGTTCGCGTATCATCCATATTGCTCATCAATAACAACACAGAACCGTATTTCTTGTCACAAGTTTGTACCAAATTGTCGTCCTCTTCTTTCTCTGCATCCAGATGATTTGTGTTTGGAGCACTTAAGTTCAATCTCATTGACTAACAGGAATCTTTCTTCACTTTCTCCATCTGTTTTCTCTCGATGCCTTAACTTGCGAGTGTTGAATGTTTCACAAAATCCAAAATTAGCATTGAAACTGTATGAAGAGTATATTTCATTGGTGAAAATGAGTGAATCAGAAAAGAAGGATGAAAATGTTGGACAGCGCACTCCAACTTTAGCAGTTTTGAATTATTTGATTGAGTGTGGAAATTTGACACGTTTGGAGTGGACTGATTTGAGTGTGACTGTACTTCCAAAATTGATACAGGAAGACAATTCACTTTCAGAGGAAAAGAAAAAACTGTATCAACAAATTCTATCAACTGAAAATTCGGATAAGAAATCATCATTGCCTCTGTCTGCCTCTCAATTCGAAGAACTTTCAACAATCTATCAAGAATTTGTGACTCGTGTGTTCCCTTGCCTTCAACAGTTCAATGGTGTATCACCACATACTCATTACAACTTTGCTAAAGTTTTTGAGTCAAAATGTTCAAAGCGCAATAAATTTGAGGATCCTTTTGTTCTTCTTGCTGAGCACGAAGCGAGAGTGATGAGAGGCACAAGTGCATTCTGGAGGATCTCTCAGAGCTACGATGTTATCATCAAGAATACCTCAAGTTCTGCTTCTTCATCATCTGACCATTCAAATTCAGAGAATGAAGAGCCATCAAGCACACTTGTCACGCAGCACTGGTGGTTCCTTCCTGATGAGCTGGGATCGGGTATTGCGCACAACAGTCAGTGCCCAAATGTTGCTTGTCGGAATCTTTGTGTTATTCTCAGAACAAAAGAAAAGTCTGATGGTTCAACAAAAACGAGCGAGAAGGTGCAGAATGTGATGGTCATGGCATGCTGGCCATTACGTGACCTGTGGAAGGGAGAGGTGTTAACACGAGATTATTGGGATGGACTAATATTCTCAGAAAAGAAAGAAGAGCAGTGCACAGTGACGAAGTACAAGCAAATACTAGACAAATTGTTGAAGGGAGTACCAGCAACAAACAAGACAAAGAAAATTGAAGATATGAAGCTTGAAGTAAATGCTCAACATTCTAAACAAGCAGAAACTGTGAAATTATCGTTATCATCAGCATCATCTTCGAGTTCTCCGCATTCATCAAAATATATCCATTTACCGATTACGTCTTCAATTCCTTCATCCGGTAGTGGATCAAAAATCAAAATATACACAGATTCTTCTCTTGTTGCAACGTATTTATCTGCTCCTCAGTTTGAGCTTACAGAAAATCCTCTTGATGCACATATCCTCTGGATTACACAGGATATCAGAAGCTTTTTAAGAGAGCACTCAGACATTATTACCCAATTAAAAAGCAAGATTGGGCCATTCTTTTCAAACAGCTCAAACACTGAAAAGCAAACAAATTCTCCAGAAGCGTCTGTTGCAGAAGCTGTTGATCTCTTTTCTAAGAAGTATGATGAATGGAACGAAAAATTCAAATCTGGCCAGAGTGATTTGAAAGAGTTTCCATTCATCTTTGTTGATCAATATCCAGGTGAAGAAAGATTTCTATACAAGCATTTCCTTCCTCAAGTACTCCAATCGTCTCCTTCCTCGTCCCCTTCGCCTTTCTTCTTACCAACATTCCGCCTGAGTGAGCCAAATGCTGAAGCAAAAGTCAAACAGCTGGTTGCCTTTTTGAATGAGTTGTCTGCACCTGCTCTGAGCGAAGACTCATCATTTGCTCCATCGTCCGTGTGGATAAGCAAGCCCTGGAACATGGCGCGCTCAATGAACATAGTGATTGCTCCATGCTATTTGCCTTATCCAAACTCTCCATTATTAACTGAAGGAGCATCTCTGTTCATTGCACATAAACAAAATTCGGTCAAGCAAGGTACTTCATCTGTCTTGCAGTCTAGTTTCTATCCTTTTGAATCTCAGTTTGTCCCATTTTCTGCATGCTCATCGTCTCCATTAACCCACATCAAACTCCAAAGCGAACTTACCGTTCCTCGAATTTCATCTCTTTATCTTTCTTCTCCTCTTTTGTCTCCGGTTCCATTTTCGGAGCTTTCTCCGAATCAGTCGCTGCCATTTCCATTCCACAACCAGCCGCCTCTTCACAAGTTTGATCTTCGATTTATTGTTCTCCTTCATTCACTTCCATCGCAAGATCATCCAGAACCAGTAGTGCTGATGTACAATCGGTTCTGGATTCGGTTGGCAAATGTTCCTTATTCACTTGATACATTTGACAATTACGAAAAGCACTTTACTGTGATGAACTATGCTAATGATGAAGAAGGGCCAAATGTTCAGTCGAAGAAGAAAGTGAAGTGGATGCAGATGGATTACACAGAATTTATTGATCTTTACAACAAAGAGAACAACAGGCGCTGCAGATTAAATGAATGTATGCAAAAATTAAATACAGCTTCACACAAAGTGTTCAGTTCAGAGAAGTCTATTTTGATTGATGATAACAATACTTGGGAAGAAGTTTTGGGAAAAATTCAAACAATGGTTGTTGAACTTTTCACAAGAGCATCAACTACATCAGCAGAAAATGAAAATAAAGAGAATAAGCAAAAACCTAATCAGTACACTCCACCAGAGTTAATTTCTGCTCCAAATTGCAGAGCAATGTATGGATTGGATATAATGTTAGAGAGAAGTGTAAAGGAAGAGATTGTAGATGGCATACGCCACTTTGTGTATTCTGTTTCTCCAATTCTTGTTGAATGCAATTATCAGCCTGATTGCCTTCGCGCATGCCTTAATAGTCCTAATCACTCTTTCTACAACGACGTTTTTACATCATTATTTTGCTGGAATGGATGTGATTCTACACTTCCAAAATCTTTTACAGTGTTGAAAAAGAAAGTAGCAGAATAATGCATTTCGTCAAATTTTTATTTGTGTTAGTCATGTTTAAATTGGTAGAGAAATTATTTGATTGTTGAAACTTTCCTGGTTGTTTTTTTGCTAAAAGAACATTATTTTCACAATGAAAAATTATGGATATTTATTGGTTATTAAGGTTTTTTTTTTTTTTTTTTTTTGGTTGATGATAACTTACACCAAAAATTATTCAAAATCGAAAATTTTTCATTCAAATTTCAAATGTTTATCTGTCGTTTCAAACGCTTATGTTTGATTTGAAAAAAAGTTGATTCGTCACAAAACAGATCTATCACTTTTCAGGGTTCATTTATGAATATTCATAACATATGGAGGGAAATAAGGGCAAGTTGAGTAGATCATGGTCCCAAGGTAATCCGACTCACTATTTATATCATTTTCATTTTGAAAATCTTTTCTTGGGTTAACCCTAACCCTTATTTTGCTAGGAAAAACCCAAATCCATCACAATATCCAATATGAACTTGTTTAATCCGTCAAAACCCTAAAACCTTATAAGTACAACAAGAGAATATTATAAAATTCTTTAAATTAATGGCATTGATCATGTGGTACCAGGATCTTCTCCATTTGCCATTATGCGGACTTTCAAGCTTTTTTTTGCACAAATCATATTATTTTCGTTTCACTCACAACTTTATTTAACTCACTCAGATTTCAAAATAAATCGGACTTTCCTATCAGCTATTAATATATATGGGTGATTATTTTTGTAATCATATCTTTTTTCGGGGTGTTGATTTTTCAAAGATTGAAAGTCTTTCGAAAGAAATATTTTGTTTCAAAAGAAAAGAAGCATGATAATTGTATTAAAAATCAAGGATTTTTTCAAAATATGAGATGAAAATGTCTTCAAAAACCTATTCACTTTTCAATTTTTTTTATCGATATTTAAGAAATATATTTGCGCCGAAATTTTTGTATAAAAAAATATGATTTCAAGAATAATCACCCACGTGTGTAATTCTTTTTGAAAAGTTACAAATGCATAATCTTCAAATAAATCAAGATTTTCAAATTTTGCTCAAATTTTTGTTGACACACACCAAACTTTCCAAATATGGAATCCATTATTGGATAATGCTATTTCATGCATTCAAGTGAAGTTACGTGAATGTTAAATAATATTTGAGCAAAAAATGAAGATTAAACATTATTTGAAAATTAAACATTTGCGACTTTTCAAAAAGAATTTCCCATAAATATATATATATATATACCGTTGATATAATAACATCATTTTTTGAAATAAGCTTGATGTCACACTACATTAATTAATTTTTTTTTTTATCACAAAAATTTAATTAAAAGTTCATAATTTTTTATTGAAAATTCTTAAATGACAATATTTTGCTCCATATCTTCAAACCGACATATTTAATGAAAAAATTGGGGGTAAAAAAATAATCACACATAAAAACATAATAAAAATATTTTCTAACCTTTTATTGATTTTCGCCGACTTTTTGAAAATTTAAAGTTTTTCCAACTTTCGACTTCGTTTGAAAGTTTTTCGATTTTAATTTAATTTTGATGTATTTTTTCATCACAAATAATTTTTATTCTAATTTTTAAAAATATGTTTTAATAAAAAATATGACAATATTGCTTAACTGCATAGGGGAAAATACGGACTATCAAGCTTTATATCCACTAAACATTAAATATTTGTTTAGCTCATCACTTTAAACATATTTCTAAGATTTCTAAATAAATTGGATTTTAATTTCCTTTTTCAGACATCGTTGAAATAAATACATAAAGTATTCCAACATTTCACGAACGTCAAAAAACGATCCCATTTTAATTGTATTTTTTAATCTCAAAAAGTCAATGAAAAGTTCAAAATAATTCAAAGAAAATGTATGAAGTTAAATATTAAGCCCCATATTATAAAAAAAAGAAAAAATTAAATAATTTTTGCAATTGCATTCCATTCAAACAAGCCGATAAAAAATTAACCCAAATTATTAAATATTCAAAATCGGATATAATCACATCTGTTTTAGCATGACTTTTTGTGACTATTTCTTATTGTGATTATATGTGATGTTGCTTAACACAGAAAAAAATAAATATCAATTTATTCATTAATTAATTATGTGTCAATTTTTTATTTTTGAAAATTCTTCACAAAAACAATTTTTTCAATAGAAACTGCTTTTTTTGTGTATTATTGTATTATTCAGATTTTTTAACATTTTGGACAAAATATTTGACTTCAGGCATTTTCATAGAAAAATTATGCACCAGAGATGAACTTTTTGTGATAAAAAAATTTGTTATAAATGGGATTATTTTTTGAAATACATAAGAGGTCACAAAACATAATGTTTTAATATCAATGACATTTGTTTTCAGTAATGAAAATCGAATTAATTTTAATATTTGAGAAAGCGAAATAAAGTTATAAGTAAAACTATTTTTTCATTCTTTGTGCACAAAAAGCTTGAAAGTCCATATTTTCCCCCATTTGTTCCCAATATCAGATTCATCTTTCTTGTGTCTTCATGGGCAAGAAAAATTGATTCATTAGCACATAAAATCATTGAAGAATACTTTTCATACACATATTAAGTTAAATGAGATTTTCATGAAATAATGCTTTGTTCAAATATTTTCATTCTTTTTTCGTTTCTCACTCTTGAAAAGACGATCATCAATTCCTCGCTATGCCTTTTTTGAATGTCGAATGAAAATTGTGAGAAGGCGTTTTATGACAAACTTTCGCAACAACGGCTCTTAGCGTTTTCGGTGTGATTTGCTTTCTATTATCTCTCAAAATTTTCAGTAGTTCCTGACTCGTTTTTCTTGTTTTCGAGTCATCAACATGTTTTTTTTCTCAATAACCTTTTTCCTTATATATCCGGTTCGAACCTGGCAGACAAGGCTCGGTGTGCAGTTGAGGGCCTTTGCAATTAGTACGTTTGAAGGTATTTTCACCTTTCTAAATTTGCAGGTGTTGAAGAAGGAACCAATTAATGAAACTTTTGTTTTTGAAGTTTTTAATGACAAGAAGGATTAAATGAAGTGCAGGTCTAATTTTGGATTTAATCCTGTTAAAACTGTTTCAAATGAAGATGTTCAAAAAGTTGATAATACAAAAGACATTTCCAGTAAAAAGATGGGTGATAATTTTTGAAGTCATATTTTTTCATTCAAAAATTTCAGTTCAAGAATTTCCTTTGAATATGAATTAATGATCACTGAAGAGTGAAAAGGCTCAATAAAGACATTTGAATATTGATTTCAGCTGATTCACTTAATCCTAAAACAGTTGTGATAAATCAAGCATTTTAATTCAAAAGCTCTTTTCAATGACAAGCAAATTTTGAAAAGTCTGCAACCCGAAAAAAGTTATGATTTCAAAAATAATCACCCAGATAGACAAATTTGCTTAACCGAAATAACCATAATAATAAAAGAATTAATATTTCCAACTTTAACAATTAGCATGAATGGTGAGTGACTGTCGATACAACATCCAGTTTGTGCAAAAAATACCGGACAAGATCGATATCTCAATAACTGCAAAAAGAAAAATTCTGACAAATTTCCTCAAAAATATATCTCATCAATACAAACTCATGTGACATACAAGACTTTCATAACTTCCTTGTTTATGCACAGAAAAAATATATATCGAAATCTCGGAGTAATAGGATTTTGACTTACTCCGATATTTCAAAAAAAAATTTTTTTTGTGTACAAATGATGCAATTTTGAAAGTTTTGGCCATCAATTGAATTTGCATTGATGAGATGTATTTAGAGGAAAATTATCAGAATTATTACACATGCTGTTATTGAGATATTGATCTTGTCAGGTATTTTTTGCACAAACTGTTAATTTATTAAGGTAACAATTGCATCTTGTGTTTTGATCTAAATAATCTTATTTTTGAAAAATTATTTTTTTATTATTTTTTTCAAAAGCGTTTTTTGGAGCCAGAAAATTTTGTTCCCGATAAAAAAAAAAGCCGCGATAAAATCCTCTAACTTATCAAATATAAAAGATACCGAAAATAATTCAAAGACTTGAAATATCTAAAATTTTCAATTCTGAAAACATAAGCTTAACATGAATTTGAATACTATTCAAAATGTTGTTCAGTTCGACAAGTTTTTTGTTCAATCATATTTTATTATGCTTTACATGATCTGAGAAAATGAAAAGATGCATTTTTGTATTTTGCGTGATAGTTTGCCTGTACGAAGCAAAATGTGATGAACATAATTGTTGCTCAATTATTTCTGCAAAAGTTGATGCGACTAACTCAACAGTTGATTTTCATTTTCACACATTCATAAACCTACCTCACAGCCCAATAATTCGATGCAGGAAATCTTCAAGAATAAGCTTTAAAAACAGCTTGTTAAGAAATTGTATCGATGTTGAATGCTTGTTAGAAATTAACGAAGGGTTAATAGATTGCTCAAATATTTCCTTTTCGCACTCTGGTAGACCGACAAATGTATTTCCTTCCTTTGCATTATCGCCTTTTCAATGGTCAAATTTCATACTTCAATATTCAGCCATTACAAATTTAGTAGTCGAAGATTATTCGTATCTTTTTAAAGGAATGTTTGCTTATAACTCAATGAAATTCAACTGCTTCTCGAATATTTCGTCAAATTTTTTACCAAAACAAAATGAAAAAAATGAATCTTTAGTAAGTTCAATCTCTTTAGAAACAATTATTAAATGCAGCAACTTTAGAAGAGCAGATGAAAACTTAAATTGGATTATGCCAACACAAAGGAGTCAGTACAAATTATTGAAAGCTTTGAACAGCACATTTGTTGAATGCAAACATTCTTTAAACAGTGGAACCCGCGAAATGTTGAATGAGACGACCATATTGAATGATTGTTCATGGTCAGATTGTTCGGCCGAAGGATTAACTGTAAAGGAAGCTAACGGAGGAGCAATATATTTATATGGTAATGGAACAGCAGATCTTTCTATAAACAACTGCACATTTAGCAATTGCAGCAGCTTAAATTCTGGAGGTGCTATATATGCAGATAATGTTGGCACTATAAATGTTAATGAATCAAGATTTATGCAATGCCAAGCTGGAAATTTTGGAGGATCTATATCAGTTCGTGATATTCAAACAAAATATAGTTATTGCTTCAACAATTTTGAAAATTGTACAGCGCTTATTTTCGGTGGTGCTGTATACTTCAAGAACTATACAGCCAATAATCAGGTGAATATGAATGTTGCAAAAAATTGCTCTTCAAGTAGTTATGGTGGAGGATTTATGCATCATGATTCAGACTATCCAGCTCCCTTTTTTAATACATTGACAATGAATTGCTCATCAATAACTGGAGGAGGATTATATCTTTTTTTTCAAAAAATACCACAAAATTCGGAAATTCAGCTCTTCTTTTTTTGCGCTTTTTTCAACAATACGGCAGAAAGTGGAAACGACATTCGTCTTTATAATAAAGATAATTTAACTGATGAATTAAATCCCACTGTTGGATGCTTAACAACTTCAGTTGAAAATCAAGTCTGCATGTGGGCTACTGAAGAAGAAATTGTTAATTGGATACCAACGACACTTGAATCACGCTTGGTGAATTTTGAGAATGGTTTAGATATTGATGTTTGTGGGCTTGAAATCAAAAAATGCAGAACAATAGGGTTCACTGTGACACAAGCTCGACCGTCGACCAACTTTTCGATCATTCTGGAGAGCGCTCTGATAAAAGAAACACAGATAATAATTGGCGAAAACATTGTTTGTATCAGTCGAAAAAACGAAACATTCGTTCCAGAGATAGAATGTTGTTCAACAAATGGATCTTTCTTTCAAGTTGGGACAGGGTCTCTGAAAATCGAAAATATCGTTATTGTTTTGAGTCAAAATGCTTCTCCAGAAATTACCATTTTTCATAGCACGAACTCAGGCGAGCTTATTATACACAATTGCATTATCAAAGGAAGCTGTCCTCCCACTTCAAATAGCCTGACCGCAGCTATTTTTTCTGGATGTAATTCAAAAACAGAAATTGGAATGTGTAATGTTTCTTCTTTTTTCCTTTCTGGCAAGCCTGTTTTTGATATTAAGCCATGCTCTTTACAAGCACCTTCACTTAATATTTCTAATACAACATTTTCAGACATTTCAAGAAAGACCGGAAGCGGATGTATCTTTGAAAAAGTTATTGAAAGCGATGAACTGTTTTCAGTAAATGATGTTATTATTGAGGATTGCACAACAGAAGATGGAAATGGTGGTGGATTTTGGATTGAGTCGAATTATGGAAGTTCGCTGAGAATTGGCGTGAGCGAAAAAGAGACCTCATTCAGCAGGTGCTCATGCAAGAATTTATTACCAGGAAACGGATATGGTGGAGGAATGTACCTTAAGTTTGACAAAGGTGCAAGCGATTTTATTGTGACAAGCACTTCCTTCACTGAATGCAGCGCATCAAAAGGAGGATCAAATATCTTCATCGAATGTTGGTGCCTGAAGGAATTAATAAATGCAACTTCTTTAAACTTTTCGCGAGAAGATATGCTAAACAGGGATTTAATGGGATTTGAGGAAGGAAATGAAAACGCTCCAATCGAATTAGAAGCATTTTTTGTTGAATTTAATGGAACTGGATATGTTTGCGGAGATAATGGTTGTGACTTTAGTGGTTGTGGAACATATTCATATCCTTGTGCATCATTATCACATCTTATTTCCTTACGATTTGAATTGATAGATAGAAATATAATTATAAATTCAATAGTGACGCTTGAAGAAGCAATTGAGATGAACGATTTTGAATGCGAAATGACTGGTGTAACAACTACTACTCAATTCGATGTTTATCCTTCTTCAAGTATTTCTTCAGGGAATGTTATTAGTATTAGAAATAATGCAAATCTAATAAATTTATGCTTTTCTCTTCATCCAAGTTTTTCTTCTGCATCTGCTTTCATAAAATTTGTACCATCAATTGAAGAAGACAAATTATTAAGGATCTTTTCTTGCTCTTTTTCTGGTATCTCTGGATCTGAGATATCATATGCCATTATTTCATCAACAAATGGAAAGATAACAATCAGTGAATGCACTTTATCTGAATTATTATCATCATCTTCACTGATGCTATTTGAATCTACAGTTGAAATAAATCAATCACATTTCCGAGATACTTGCGCGCCAAGCAGTGTTAAAGGTGGGGCGTTAAGCGTTTATTTAAAAAAGGGTCAATGTTTTTCTTTGAATGAATCAAGTAGCAACAACTGTGAATGCTCAAATACATCTGGAAAAGGAGGTTTTGTATACTTGAATGCGTTCCTTTCAATTCTTGAAGAGCCGTTTCTATTTAAGACATGCAGTTTTGAAGGAAATTCTGCATTTCTTGGGAAAAACATATTTTTAGAAGTTAACAATCTGAGTAAGTCTGTATCGATGAATACTTTAAATATAAATTTCGATGGCATGAATTACGATGAGAACCTTTTGATTGGAAACGACATAATTTTTACCAAGCCTATAGATCTCCTTCACTTTTTCATCCCTCGTGTGTATTCTAATGTTTATCTTTCGACTGTAAGTTTCGATCTGATAGGCTGTGGAAGTGTGGATGTGCCGTGCAAATCATTCGGAAAGGCAATAAATCAAAGAGATATGAATCTTTCAGAATGGACAATTTATGTAGGAGATACTGCTATAATTAATGATCACTTTAATCTTTCAAATTGCTTTTTAAAGCCTAAGTTGCAAGAAAACAATAAAGATAGTGTCAGATTTTATCTTCAATCTCACGCATCAACGGGAGAAGTTCCTTCAATGAGTAATGAAGGAAGTCTTTCATTTTTGGATATAGCCTTTCGAATAGAAGCTGTTGGAACAAATACTCTAAAAACAATTGTGATAAATTCAGGTGATTTGCTTTCATTTGCTCATTGTTCTTTTGAAAATGTTGGAAATGAGGCGGATCAAAACGATTATTCTATCGTTATTATGAAGAAGGGAAAGCTTCAAATTGATGATATTTCGATTCAAAACAACAAGAACAAAAAAGATGCTTTTGTAATTTCATTTGGATGCGAATCTGCTTTTAATAATTTGGAGATTATTTCAAGTTTTATCGATGAAGGAGGTGCTATTCGCATTGGTGCTGATCAAGAATCGTTTCATAATGAGCAAATAATAATTACACATATACTTATCAATGGATCAACTTTCAGATCGATTGAAAGAAGCAACAAAGGAGCAAGTGTTATCCAGTCTGAAAAGGAAGGAGAGCAAGTTGATTTAAACATAAATGATACTTCTTTTGAATCTTGTTCTGCTCCTTCTTCAACAAGAGGAGGCGCAGTGATGTTTTCATTGCATGAAGGAAGATCTCTGAGGATTACCGACAGTACCTTTACGCAATGCAATTGTAGTTACTCGAATGGAAGAGGAGGTGCATTGTTCATTTCAGCGAAATCTCACAAAGAGCTCGATTTTCTTTTAAATCGCGTATCTTTTGCGTATAATCTGGCTCATGTTGGCTGGAACGTATTTGTGGAATGCTATAACATATCCTCGCAGATCAATGAAACACAATTTAAACTCGATTTCAGAACAATTCCATCGCAGCTGCATTTGTTCTCTGGTTGTGATACAACAGATCACACTGATGATACAGATCTGATGCAGTTTATTACGATCTATCAGGATTCCACCATCGTAGTGTCAAATGCACCAAACAAATCTTCCACAAATTCGAGGCTATGCGGAAGTTACGAACAGCCTTGCATTTCTTTGGGTTATGCACTTGAACACTTGGTCCACACATTCGAGAGCAGGCTAATGATTGACCAGCAAACGTTCATTGAAAGCGAAATTGATTTGAAAAACCTTTCAATGCATGCGCTTAGCACAGAACAAAGCAATGTGAGTTTTTCATCAGATCTTTCGAAGACTCGTGATTCACTTTTGAACACATTCTCAAGAGTTATTATTGAATCCATTTCATTTAAGTTTTCTCCTCAGACGCATTTAATGCATAACGTTATTTTCTATGCTGTGAATGGATCTTTGAAGATTTTGTCATCCACATTTGAATCGACTGATTTGACTTCAATTGCTTTTGCTTCGCAATTATTTCGAATATCTGCAGCATCATTAATTATGGAAAAGGTCAGATACCAATTGTTATCGCTTCATTCTATTGTCAATTTTCAAGTTGAGAGTTCTTCATTAAGCATTTCGGACATTATATTATCCTCGCTCATCTTATCGGATAATGCAATAAACTTTTTCAAAATATCTGAAACGACATTCGTCACCAATGTTAGAGTTTTTAACACCAGCCTGCTTGGAGGCTCAATCATTTATTTTCATTCTTCTGGCAATGCACATCTTGAGGTTAGCAAACACACAAGAACATCTTTTTCTCTTCTAAATTTTGCAAACATTTCATCTGCTGGTCCATCTGGTTGTGCTGTTTTTATCGAAAAGTTAACTGACGCTCCTCTTGACATAATTAATTGTTCTTTCAACAATTGTTCTTCATCGAGTGAAAAAGGGAATACAATTTCAATTCATTCTTCAAAAGATATTTTGTTCTCATCGTGCTCTATCAGCGGAAGCAATGACCTCCCAGAAACGGATGAGAAAAATCATGAAACGAATGAAAAATTTGGAGAAATATGCAAATGGAGCGGATCTCTTGTGGATGCAGTGAACAGCTCTGTTGCGTTGAAAGATACAACAATCGAAAATTCATCTACTGGAGGCATGACCATTTCTGGAGGGAATATACTTGTTGAAAAAGGAGAATTTATAAATAACAGCCCGTCAGTAGAGAAGTATCCATCTGTTCGCAGAAACATCATCTGCGCAGATTCTGGAGAATTGAATGTTATCAGCTATAAAAATGGAGATGGATTAATGAACGATACATCATTTTGGATTCTGAATGAAGGATGCCAACTGAAAGGAATTATCAGTGATGTGTCTTCAGTTTTGTTTATTCCTTCTCTTCGTCATGTGAAGGCTGTTGAAGAAGACGATGTGTTGAAACTTAATTGCACAGGATCTCTTCTTTTGCCTTGTGGACTATCTTTGCTCTTCATCACGAAAGTGGAAGATCTTCATATTAAAGAAAACTATACTTTCGGAGATGAGGATTATGTTTCAGAAACGGAAGTACATGCAAATATTCCATCATCAGCAATTTCTTCTGCACCTGCAGAAGCTGAAGTTTTTATTTCAATTCAATTTGGTGGGCTTTCATCATCATCAACAACAGCACAATGGATTTTAAAGAACAAGACAGAAGTGCAGACAAATTTAACAGACAATATTGTTAAAGGAGAAAAGAGTTCAAGTTCATTGTGGATAATAATTGTGATAGTGATGTCAGTAATCCTTTTTATTATTCTGATAATTGCGGTTGCTTTTATTGTTCGGTGGAAGAAAGCAAAGAGAAGAACAGAAGAGCTTGAGGTGATCGTGGAAGATACAGTGAGGAAGGATCCAAAGCTGATTGAGATGATGACGATGGAGATGTCGCCAGAGGAGCAATGGCGAAGAACAAAAAGGGAGGAAGCGAAAAAGAATGAAGAGAGGATTAAGAAGAGAGTGTACGAGAAAACAATTCAGCATTCAGAATCATCAGAGTATTTGTTGAGCGAGAGCGGTTCAACTGAATACATCCTTGGGAGAGATTCAGACAAGATTCCAGAATGGGTGCTGGAGAAAGTTGATGAGAAGGAAGAAGATGTTATTTCAAGGAAGCGAACTCCATCACCATCCATTTCATCCACTTCAACCACAGACACTTCAGATACAGAATCCACATTTGTTCGATCAGAGAGTCTGTGCCCAACCACGTCATCCATGTCGAATCTGGTGGATGCAATGGCATGCTCATCGCCACATGAGAAGCTGATTGTGGACCTTAGGGATTCGCTGTTCATGTTGCTTCACGGAAGGAACGAGAAGAAAGAAATGGCAATTGACACTCTTCAGGAGAGAGAGCAAACAGCTGCTCAAATCCTGTTCTGGGTGGCTAATCTCGCGCTCCACTCATTTGATGAAATGGATAATCCTCTTTCTTCACTTGCCAATCTCAGTCCTCACATTGTTCTGTTCTCCGAGCATATGGTCATCGCCATTGCTATGCACTCTGATTGTTCTTCAGACTCAGATTCATCTTCCATCTCTTCTGCCTCGACAATTGTTTCATCCTCCTCTGATCAGAAATCCTCAAATAGAAATGGAAAAAGTTCACCACCACCTTCATCTGCATTTGAGGATGATGAAGACAACAGGAAGGAGTGTATGAGATGGAAGGCACCAGAGCTGATGATTAACAGAAATGCAACAGCTTCAAAAAAAACAGTTTCATTCTCGATTGGGATGATGCTTTGGGAATGTCTAACACTCCAAATCCCATTTGGAGAATATGAGGCAGAGGTTGCTGGACAGAAGATTGTCAACGGAGAGAGGCCAAGCTTGGAAGCAATTGATTCTTCTACTTATTTTGAGTCAGTTAGATCCTGCTTATCAGAAAATTATGATGACAGACAAAGCTTAATTAGATTGAAACGAGAATTTATTCAGCACTTCCCAGCTGGTGCTGTGATAATGACAGTATCCGATGCCGTCGACTTTGCAATCAGCGGCAGAGATAAAAAGAGTGACTACGCTTCGACAGAAGCTGAAGATTTGTCATGTAGTTCCTTTTTTTAAAATGAAAAGATGAATTTTTTGCAGTTATACTCAGATTAAGTTATTGTAATTTCTGATAAAATTATTTTGGATTTAGAACTATTAGTCTTTGTGATGGAGAATTCATTCGTTTGTTTGTTTAGAATTTTCAAAAAATTTTCGTTTATTAGCTTTTGAAACACCTTTTGCTGATTGATTTGTTGTAATATTAGACTTCTAATCTCTTTTTTTTTGGAAGGAAAATTTGAATTTAGTACTGATTATTTTTCTTTCAAAAAAAGTTTTCAGTGTTTGTTTTCATTTCACCTTAGTGATTATCTTCTCTCTCAAATTTTGTATATATTTTTTCGTTCATAACATTTTTTATCTGTATTCAATTTCTGTTGTGATATCATTAACTGTTACAAATTTTTAATTAAAATTGAATTATTGTAATAAATAGAAAACTTCTTTTCATGAGATTACATTAATTTTTTGAACATGAATTAATAGTTGAAATGCACGATCATCTCATTTCAGAATTGGCAATGACTAATATGACATTTGAACTTATTTGGAGAAGATGATTATTCAGATTTTGAATGATTAAACACTTATGTCTTATAACCATCATTCGGTTCAAGGCAATTTTATATTTATTCATTGACAATTGGGATGAATGAAATAGAAAAAGATTCATTATTATTATTTTCAAAATTTCCATTTAACCATTATCATGTTTATCTGATTGCAAATTAATCTTTTATAGTTTTTTAGAATGAGAAATGTCATACGGTTATGAAAATAATGCGGTATCAATTGCATTTTTAAGGTCTTTATGATTTTTGTTTTCTGCTTGTATTCTACTTCCTCGTTGCCGTTTTATTCTGAAGATTCTTTCACATGAATTATCCAGTGAGCTTTTCCAAAAAGAATTATCACAAAAAAGTTATGATGAAAAAAGCATAAAGTTTGCTTTCGGAGATAGGCAGGAGGAAGCAAAATCCCCATTTCAGAAAATAATTGTTGAACAAGAACATATTTTACAAAACCCTTTTTATGGTCTTTCGAAATACAGCTCCGAAACATCAGCAAGCAGTTTTTTTTCTTCAACTCCTTTTATTGAGATTGACAAAAAGAGTTTTAAGCCAGAAGACGAAATTGGACATGACAAAGGCATTTACCAAAAAAGCTTGCAAAAGGACAGCAGCGCTTCTAGTTATTTGTCAAATGAATTTTTTAATGACACTACTTCTTCAAGAGAAATGGATAGATGTTCTCAATCGTCGAGAAGTGCATCTCACTATTTTTTGAGAACAGATGAAAGTTACAATTATATAAGAAAGGAACGGTTCAAGGAAAATAATGATGTGAATCACTCGCTTCCATTCGATATTAATAAATTTAGTTGTGGACATACGAAAAATTTGCATTGGAAAGATGGAACAACCATTTCTGCCTTTGATAACAGCATTAATTGTACTGAAAGTGAAAATGAATTTGGAGATATCGATATTGCAAAAGACACAATGAAAATGAGCTCTAAAATGTATAAAAGCTATGAAAGTCCGGAGGCAATTCTCAGAGAAGTTATTGATAGTTTGCGCTTTAAGTGGAAGACAGATGATTCAAAGCTTTCTGAAAAAAGGGGAAGTTGGAGTCAGTTGCTCGCAGATGGCAGTACAACTACGAAGCGCATACTAAAAAAGAAAGAAAGAAATCTTGTTGATGAAAACGTGTTGAAGATTGTTCGGCAACAGATTGCGGAAGCAGTCGAAATGAAGCTGAAATATGGAGTTTGGGTAAAAAAGGACTGGATATTGAGCGATTGGGAGCAAGAGATGTGGAACAAAGCGGAACGAAGCATGAATGCCGATGAAATCCGTGATTGCTACGATGTTGAAAAGGGATGCGCTGCTGATTTGACAATGGAAGAGATTAAACAGGAACTTCACGAAGCCTTGGAACTTGGCAATGAGAAGAATAGGAAAGAATTAAACGATCTTTTTGCAATCAAAGAGAAAGAAATGGAAGACGAGGAAAGAATAGCTTCAAAAAGTTGGAAGGGGGGCAAAGATGAATTATGCGGTAAAAACCATGAAGAGCACAACATTACAAACAAAAAAGAAAACGAAGACGTAACTAATGAACATCGGAAAATGTTTATTGGAGGAATAAAACAAAATGAGCAATTGACAAGAAACCACAAAATTTCCCGCATTAAATTCACTCTCGCAAGCACTTGTCGCAATGGACTGTATCAAAAGGAACCACTCTGCACACGTTCTGAAAAGACAGTAGATTTTTCTTACCAGCAAAGTACAGATGCACGTCAAATACATGATAGAAGAAATTATACCATTGTACCAGCTTATGATAACAAAAAAGGAAGCAATTATTTTATGTTCTCCGCAATTCCAGAGAATGAAATGGAAGAGGCATCATTTTCTATTGCAAATAAAGGGAAAAAACTACCAATATTTTGCGGTAAAGGGGTTGTTTCTATTGATGAAATTAGAGGAATAGACAACGATTCGAAACTTGAACTCTATATCATTCAAAGACAGACTAAAAGCAGAGAGATCTTACCTTTAGAAAATGAGGACGAAGAGAAAGTGCTTATTACATCATTTTTCGGATGTATGCATTATCACAGACCAATCTTATGCGATAGCATTCATCAAAATGATAAAGATTGTTGTTATTCAAGGATGAAATTTGGTAATAGTAATCTATTTTTGAATTGTAGAAAAGAAAAATCAAATATGATGCGAAAAAAGCTTATTGACCGAATTCGAATCGAAAAGAAAATGATAATGATAAGAGGTATTGATGTATTTATATTTCCTTCTTCGCGCCCTCCACTTCTTGCTAAACCTCATTGATAATCGAAATGCTATTGGTTTGGATTAAGTGTGATTTGATAATTATTTTAAACAGAAATTTGAAACACACAATGAAATTGCATTCTTTTTTGAATCTTTCGTCAAAGCAAAATAGCTTTTAGGAAATTTCCCTTTTAATCCGAATGATACACCAAAAACAATTCAAAATGCGAATTTTTGCAATTGAATTGTTAATTTCAAATACTTTCAATTTTTAATATATTTAATGAAAGAAATACATTTAAGAGAAAAAAATAAAAATTTTCGAATTATTTTCTCACTCGTAAAGTTTATTTCAAAGTCATAATAATTCCAATGATTTTGCAAATTTTGATTTTTGAAAAAAGTTTCATGTCGCAACTAAAAATGATCACTTGGACATCAGTCATTATTTCGAATACAAAAATGAAACATAATATTAATTTCTTAAAATAAGTTTTTTGGGATTAATATGTGTTTATTCAAAAATTCAATAGCATAACATTAGAATATATTGCTTAATTAATTATCTATCTTGTTGAAATGAAGATAGAATAACAAAAATAAAACCTGAAAAGAAGAAAAGTTTAACTTCGATGTGATTGCTTAAACCTTATGATTAAAGATATTCACTGAATAGCCAGCAATACAATAATCATAAAATATGAATGAATAAATAAAATTCTTTAACTCTTGAAAAACTGAAAATACAGTTGAAAAAATGAAAAGAAAAGAAAAAAGAAAATAATTCGCAAAAACTAACATTTCTAGTTACGATTCACAGGCCACAAGCTCGTATAAAGCCGCAGTCAGTGTTGAAATAAAAGAAAAGTTGACAAAAAAAAAAAAAAGAAACATTAATCAAATTAAAGTCCTACTGAAAATACGAATCAAAAAAGATCTGGAAAATACATTACATATTCAAAAAGGACGCCACAAATTTATCCTTTCTTTTCTATATTTGGCAGAATTGATTGTTCCATCAATCCTTCTTTTGTTGCGGTTATTTGAACGTTTTGCTCTCGATCTTGAATGCCATCAAGACGCTGTTTAAGTTCTGAGAAAGACACATTTGGCTCTTTCTGCATAATTTCAATCATATGCTTTGAAAGCCATCCTGTTTGTGTTCCATCACCAAACGTAAGTTGTATTGCTGATTGATCGGCAGCAGAAGCGCCAATGTGAATGGCATTGAGTAGCTGCTTGTCTCTCCGCACATTTCTAAGCTTTACCATTTTATCAAGATTGAACAACGAGCCTGCATGGCAGCACTCAGAGATTAGTACGATTCGAGTGTTTATGGATGCTTTGTTGAGGATGAGATCGAACAAACACCAATCAATCACCATTCCTGAAAACACACCTCGTGCTGTCGATTGAAAAGGAAAACAATCAGAGAAGAGAGATGAGGACAAAGAAGTATCTGCTTGCGAAGATGAAGCACTCAATGCAGTCTTGTTTGCATCAGTCATTTCCGTTGTGTTCAATTGAGCCTGCTCTTCTTTTTTTGGAAATGAATAAAATGAACTCTTCCCTGTTTCATTTAATCCTGTCGGATCTGAAATTTGCCCTCCATGTCCAGAAAAGTATTGAACAAATTCTTTTCCAGAATGATCAACAAGATATTCCATCCACCGATAATACTCAGCTGCTGAACTGTCACACGAATAAAAGACCACAAACCCCCTGCTTTTCAACAATTCGGCAATTAATATTCCATCAGTTAGAGGGCCGATTCCCAAACTATTCGATTTTCCTTCATAAGGATTGAGAAACAAAGCAGCTAAACGAGAAAATCGAAGTGTTTTTGGAAGTTGTGTTTCGCAAATGCGCTTCAGATTGATGCATCCCAAAGAATCCAAACGCTCGAGGTATTTTGAATGCTCAGTGAAAGAATAATCAAAAGGCTTTTTCAGAAATGCGAGTAAATTCACCCATTGCTTTTTTTGTTGTTCTCTTTCTATTTTGGAGGGCGATGCATTTGCTGTTGTTGGTTTCCGTTGAGAAGAACACTGTGCGGAAAGAAGAGGCTTTGCAGATGGTGAAGAGTTTTGAGAGCAATTACTGCCATGCGTTTTCATTGATGTTGCACTTGCATCTGAAGCGGCAGAACCTAAAACTCTTTGGCAAAGCTGATCAGTTAAATCACTGACTTGAATTTCTCTCTCTTTTCCTTCAAGACATCGAATAATTGGAGTTTTTAGCAATGCTGAGTTTGTCGTTGTTATTTGAGGATGCATTGAATCTTCCAAAGATCGATTCAAATACTGCAAGATATCTTTCCATTGAATTTCAACGTGCTTTTCAAGAATAGAAATAAAACTGAAAAAAAATGAATCGAAATAATCGTCATTTGAATAACCCATCATGGACAATCCTTCTTCAGATGAACAAGCGCTGATATGGATTGCATTCCAACGTGTTGCTCTTTCAATCATCAGCATCTCATCATTTTCATATTCCCTGCTCAATCCATCCTTTGAAAACTTTTCTCCTTCTTCAAGAAGAAATACATCGCCAGCATAAGAAGCTAGAGTTACAAGGACAATTCGTGCACCAGCACAATGAGGGTTCTTTTTAAACAGCTTGTGCAGAACATCCTCTGCGAGATAATCTTCTCCATTTCCAAGAAGAGGCTTTCTCATCCCTTTCCCAAAGAAAGTTGTTGTTGTTGCAGTATCAAGCCCAGCTTGAATAGCTTCCTTTTTCCATTTATCTTTTTCGTCTTCAGGCATAAAGCAAAGGGCTTTCTTTTTCTTTTTTTCTTTATTGTTCGTAGTTATTGCAACAACTTCTCCAATAAAAATTGATGCCAATTCTTTTTTTACAGTTCGTAGAAGCCATTCCATCCAGTGATAATACTCAGTTGCAGTGGGATTCACAAAATACAGCACTCGATATCCTCTCTTTTGGTAAAGCCGGGCAGTTTGAATTGCTTGATTCATCTTCTCTTTAATCCTTGTTTCTGGAGAAACCAAACGTTTTTCAGATTCCTGTGGTGCTGCTTGTGGAGATGAGGTCGAAGCAGTAGTCGATGCTGAAGAAGAAGTCGATGCGGAAGAAGACTTGTTGATAGAATCACGAAACTAAGACATATCATTCGTGGCAGCTGCTGGCACAACAAGGAAAATTGCGCAAACATATCTGAGTGAAATTGATGGGAATGTTTTTGGAGTTATACGATCGAGATTGAAGAAGCCTTCAAAATCAAGACGCTGCAAAAATGGATTCAATACAGTAAAATATTTCACAGGCTTCTTCATTTCGAATGAAAACTTTATAAAGCGAGATAATTGGTCTTTGGAAGTGTCAGGAGAAGAGAATGAAGTATGACGAATGAGAAGTTGTTCCATATCGTTCAAGTCGTCATACACATCGTCTTCTTCTTCTTCAGGCGAAGTTTGCTTCGGAGAACCCATCAAATTCAAATAAAACTTGTTTGTGATATCGCTAAGTTGAAGCTCCCTTTGAGATTTTGAGAGTCGGCAAACAATTTTACTCTCAAGTAATTCATCAGCTGTTGCAGATAATTGCGGGTGCTGATCGAGTGGCATTAGTGGCTGAAGCGAGCTTAGCAGCTGTTTCCAATTGAGTTCCATATTTGCATCAAGCAGCTCAACAAATTTCAAAGCAAATGAATCAATAGATGAATCTTTGGTTATCACAAAGTTGGCAGTTTCCCCAATATTGCAAGAGCTAATGTGAACAATTTTTGGTATTTGTTTGCGAGATTTATTTAAAAGTCCTTCAGAGTTATGCTGATTGTCTGTTGCTAGTTTTGAAGTAAATTGTCTAAGATTATAAATATCGCCACCAGATGGCGCAGAAGTAATAAAAGTCAGCTTTGCAACTGAGTTTCTTGAATTTTTCGTCACAAGATGATGCAAAAATCCTTCCGTAATATTATTATTAATTCCAGTAACTTTTGTCCTTATTCCTTTTCCATACGGAACAGCTGCTGAAATTTGTGACGCACCTTTCCCGTATTTTTTCTTCAGTGCTGCCAGCCACTCATCCTTCACGCTCTCCTCCACAAAACATAATCCACTTGACGTATTTGACGAGCGTAGTGTATATCCTCCTGATACGCTGACTGTTGTCCCACAATAAATGCAAACAAGATCTGTCTGAACAGCATTCATCAGCCACTTGACCCAGCTGAGATATTCCGTTGCTGTCGGATGCATCGAATACAAAACACGATATCCTCTTTTGACGAAGAATTCAGCCAAAAATAGCCCACTTCCAACAGGGCGTGAACACGTTGAAGAAGAAGAGGAGGAGGAGGAAGAGGAAGAAGCAGCTTGACGATGCGAAATATTCTCTGCTGATGGAACCATAAAAATTGCGCAAACATAACGAAAAGAAAGAAGTGGAAATGTTCTTGGCGTAATTCTATCAAGATTTATACAGCCCATTTTATCTAATTCTCTTTCTTGTTCAGCCCAAATGGAGTCATAATCAACCGTCTGACTCATCTTCAATGCAAAGTCTATGAATTGTCGCTTGCGCTCGTCTGTGTTATCTTGCAATGCAAATTGCTTTGCTTGAAGCTCGAAGATATCATCATCATCTTTTTCTTCTTCCTCCTCTTCTTCTTCAATACCTCCCACTAATTCAACAGATCCAACACATCTTATGCATTTATTAGACGATGGCTTTGGACAGCCAAGCACTTTCATATGTAAATTATTTGTGATTTCTGTTGCTTGCAGTTCTCTTTCTTTCTTAGAAAGAAGAGGCAGCACAGGCAATTCTTCAAGAGTGCTATTTGCAGCAGTAATCTCCGCATGCTGTGAGTTCCCCAGCAGCAGCTGGATGTGTGAAGCCATTTCTTTCCAGTCAATCAGCGGGTCAATTTCCAGAAGAGATAAAAAGTGTTTGGTGAAAGAATCTTCTTTTCCTCCATCAGGCTTAAAACTTACGTAGCGTGACTCGTCCGCTCTACTCGATGCAATATGAATAATGTTTGGTCTCGACAAAATTGAGTCACCTGAAGATCTTTCGCTCGAAGATGGCAAATGACCATCTCCGGAGAATTGAACCAAAGGACGAGACATCGTTTTGTTTGAAGAATCGTCTGAAGCAGCAGATGCACTTAAGCACTCATCAATCTGCGATAATCCAAAAATATCACCCACACCAGATGAGCAAGTAATTAACACCACGCGCAATCCTGGTTTGGGCTTATTCTTCATTAAAAGCTCACGCAGATAGCTGGTGCGGATGTAATTGCAGCTTCCGATGCCCTCCACCTGCTTCCTCATTCCCTCTCCGCTCAGCTCGGCAACTATTCCCACTTCTCTCCTTTCACTTCTCATTCGATTTATCCATCTGTCTTTTTCCTTGTCATTCATAAAACACAAAGCTGCTTCTGAATTACTTGAAGTATTCGCAGCGGAAGATGCAGAACTTGACTGTAACGTAGATGACTTCTTTGTGCTGTCTATAATATCGACAGTGATGCCAACGTAGACAGAAACAAAGTCAACTTGCACATTCTGCAGAAGCCACTCCATCCAGCGATAGTATTCAGATGCCGTTGGGTCTGCAAAATAACCAACGCGATAGCCTCTCCTGACAAAAAGCTGCACATAACTCATTCCTTGTTCCATTGCTTCGTTCATCTTCTCCTTCATCTTGCTTCTTTCTCCTGCATCAACAGGCTTTCCATCCGATTCGGTTGCATCATCTGGGTCAAGATGGTATCGGGATGTGACAATAAACACGGCTGCAAAGTGGCCAAGGCGAATCGAAGGGAAAGTATCTAAAGTGAACCTGTTGAGGTTTATGCAGCCCAACCTGTCAAGCTGAACCATGTATTTTGCACAAGCAGATGGATATGCAAAGGATTGTTGCATTTCCAACAGAAAGGAGATTTCTCGTTTCAGTTCCGCTTTTCGTTGAACTGTAAAAGATTCAAGAATGTTTTGCGTTTTTTGTTCCCTTTTCTGCTTCTTTTTTTCTTTGTGCAAGCTTTCCTCTTCATTCGCATCACTTTTTTCTTTCGAATTTGTGGAAGAACGCTTTTCGGGTATTTTTTCGTCCAATGTTGGATTTCGATTAGGTTGCCCCTTTCCAGATATTTCTGCAAACATGGCTCTATTTTTCTCTCTCAGCTTGTCTATTTCACTTGCATTTCCCCTGCTTTTGTCACTTTCCATCAAATTTAACTCTTTTTCTTTTGATTTCTTGCTATTTTGTATTCTCTTTTCATTTTCTATTTCATTGTTTGTTTTCCTTTCTCCTTTCAATTGCTCTGCTTCTTTTCCTTCATCCTTGTCTCTTTCCTTTTTCTCTTTTTTCTTGTTGTTACTCAAGTTTGAAGGATTAACACGAAGATCTCCACCAACCTTAGGCTTTTTTGAATCAACTAAAATGTTACTCTGCTGCTCTTTATTTTCTTCATCATCTCCTTTTTTTCCTTCTTCCTTCGGTTTTAGTGAAAAATTCCCGCTATCACTTTTTCCTTTATCTAAATTTTCTTTCCTTCTTCGGAATCTTTCCCGATTTGTGTAAAGTTCATGTGTCACATCATCATCTGAATCAGGTTTTGCGGGATTATTATCAACATTTTGATCATTGTTACGCTTATTTTCCTTTTTGCATTCACCAAAAGCTCCGCCTTTGTTCCCAATCTGACTTCTTGCTCTTTCATCTTTCCCTGTTTTGTTCTGTCTGTCTTCCCTCTTCAATTCGCATGAAGAAGATGCTTCTGTTGCTTCTGGAGCATCCGAAGATTCTTTTCTCAGCCATTTTGCTTGGCATCCGTTGAAGTGCACATCAAATAATTTCTTTGAGAAGAATTCTGTGTTGCACATGCAGCAGAGCAGATGAGTCTTATCGGAAACTGGTTTTTCTTCCGTCAGCTGAACTTTTCTTTTTGTGCTTTCCTGATTCCTTTCACGTGACCTCTCTTTCTTTTGGCTGCTGCATTCATCTTGCTCATCGTTTGACAATGGAAGTACTGATTTGCTCGGAACAGACCGCAAGCTGTTTAGAGAAACATCTTGCTTCACTGTTACTTCAAGAGCAGATGGAAAAGTTGGAAATGGAAAGGAAGGTGAAGGCGATGATGAGTGAGACGAGTTAGAAGAAGATGGAGAAGGCAGTGCTTGATTCTCCGCACGAGGAATGCGTGTGTGAGCATGATGTTTTTGCTGAGTTTCAGTGTCTGCATTTGGAATATGAGAAGTCTGGACTATTTCAACAGTAGTCTTTGTTGGAGTGTGATTAGCAATGTCTGCAGAAGATGATGTTGGCTGAGGGGAACGTGGTGCTCCATTGGCTGCCGTGCGAAGGCCCTGTTGAATGCGATTTTTGCTTTCTCCTGTTTTTGCTCCTGTTTTAAAAGTTGCCTTTTCATCTGTGATTTCTCCACTGGTTTTTTCTGGTTTTTCGGGTTTCTCCTTCTTTGCTCCTTCTTTTCTCGCTGAAGGTCTGTCATCTATTTTATTCTCTGTCAGCCCACCATCACAATCACTAGAGAATGTGCTAGCCGTTGAACGCGTTTTTGAATACTCCTCTTTTGCCTCTGAAGTTGCTCGTCTCTTTTTGAGTGATGGTGCAGGAACCCTCAACTGTGGCGAATACGAAGACGAAGAAGTTGAAGAAGAAGTTGATGTTGATGATTCTGCATCTGCTGAATGCACAGAATGCTTCAATGGAAATCTGAATGTTCTGAGCCTTTCGCTAAGCTGAGATAGTGTTGGTCGCTTTTTTGGATTCTTATTGCATTATCATGTTTTTTAACAATGAAAATTCAAGATCATAAAAGTGAACTTCTGGTTAAAATCCTCTAAAATATTATTTAGCGTCAAACTTCTTCCAGAGTGTCGATAAATAACTGCATCAGCGGTTCTGAAGGATCAGTAATATCATTTTTACTGAAATTTTTCATCGATTCTCTAACCGCATTTGAATCAATTCCTGTAAAAATGGGTTTTTTCGAATGAGCATAAAATATCAGTGATCCTAATGAAAACGCATCGCTTGCGATTGTAGGCCTTTCATTTAAACAAACATGCATCAAGATATTTTTTGTTAAAACATTCAAACCTACAACCATCAATTATCTCGGGAGCAATGAAAGATAATGTAAAAGGTGATGAATGAGATGATAGAAACTTTGACGGAAAAAAGGATGCCAATCCAAAATCATCTTTCTCAAAAATTAATCGAAGGAATTTTAAAACAATTCAAACTTATTTTCATATCCATGTTTTCATTGATAAAAACATTTTCAGGATGGAGCCTTCCATGCACGATACCAAAGGAAGCAATGTAATTAAGTGCATCAATTGCTTGCATTGCAAATTTTAAGATGAACTGCAAAAAAATAAAATATTTTATTAAATTGAATTATCAAACTTTCGAAGAAATAAGTGTTGCAATTTCCGGATTATTTATTGCTGCGAAAAGCGAAGTATCTCCTTGATCTTCTGTTAATGCGTGACACATACGCTCAGTTATTATGCACCGTGTATAACGAACAATTCCCTTGTTATGATAGTGAGTCAGATTCGTAAATTTAGATTTGTTATCCTTGTCTAAATTTATATTTTCTCGTTTTATTCGTTTCCAAATAGATATTTCGCCTGTTTTCGTATATCTTACTCTTGAAGAGGAACCAAGAGTTCCTTTTTTGAGAGAATTTACAACCTCATCTGAAAAATTAGTAATTTTTATTCAAAAATAATATTAACTTCATAGCCATAAAATAAAAAAGAATATTTATACAATCATTTCCCGATTTTTTTGCTGGTGAATCCGGTTTAGCAACTTCACTCATGATCTTGCCCATTTCTAAAAATATCTCTTCAAAAAAAGTAAATTCGAGCTAAATACTTATTACAGTAACATTAGTGAGTATGATGATGATCTTTATTAAAATTAGAGTAAAATAAATATTAATAAACTCCAACTCCAAAAGAAAAATCAAAAATATTATTGTTCTTTTGGAAGTGGATTCTTTTTTGAACTTATTCTTTGACTTTTTAATTCACTTGCTAAGGTTCTTGAAGTTCTTCTAGAAGATAATGCAGAAGGGGAAGATGAGATCTGGCTTTGCCTCATTTCCTTCAGTATTTGCAATTCGCTTTCAAGGCGGTTGCATTCGCTTGCCAATTGGACGTTTCGTTTTCTCAAAGCATCTGCCCCTTTCTTCTCTATTCTAATTTCTTCCTCTTTCTTTTGCAGCTCCCTTTTAGTTTTTGCTCCTTCTTTTTCTTCTCTCTGCAGCTCTTTCTCGATTTCCCTTTCTCTCCGCTCTGCCGCCGAGGCTGAAGACTCTGCAAGCTTCTGCTGGTGCCTTAGAAGCAGCGTCTCAGCTTTGCTGCGCCGAAGAAGCACAGAAAGTGAATGGGGCATTTTCGTGGTGCTCAGCGAAGACTGCCGGAAATTCAAATTTCTCGGATGGTGCGGCTGATGCTGTTTGGAAGACAGGGGAAGAGATGAACTGGATGAAGTTGAAGCAGATGATGATGCTGATGATGATGATTTCTTAATAAGCGCATCTATTTCATCTTTTGAGAAGCATTGGAGATGATATGGAGATGCAGTTCTTGTGTTGGCTTTTGATGTCTTTTTGCTTTTCTTCTTCTTCTTCTTCTTCTTCTTTAACTTGTCCATTTGAAGTGATTTTAGTTGAAGATTTTTAATGTTCATTGGTGAAATGATTCCCGTGTTTGCTTTGGATTTGTGTGAAGATCCTAACTGTGATTGCATCTGATGTGCTTCGTCCGGAGCTGAATGCAAACTTTTGTCATATTCATTACAAGCAATCACAGAACAATTTGCAAAAGAATCGTCTCTTTCAAATTCATCGTTATCATCGTCTTCTTCTGAGTTATCATCTTTGTCTTTTTCTCTTGTTTCTCTGGCTTCTATCTTTAGCTCCTCTTTCTTTCGGTGCTTTTCACGTTCCCACAATATCGACAGCAGCGTGTGCATCATTGCTTCAACTGTTTGTGGAGAAAGCGAAGAATCAGACTGTTCTTGGGAAGCACTTTCTGCTCGCATAGTTCCTGTCGATGTGTTTGAATAGCCAGAAGGCGATGAGAGAGGAGAAGGACGAAAAGTGGAAGAGTTCTCGAAATTTGAGCTTGGCATAGTTTTGTTCATAGACTTCCATTCTGCAGGTGCATCAACTGCCGCAGGGCTTCCAGACAGAGGAGATCGATAAGGGCTGTCTGACGTAATTGGCTTCAAGGAAGTTGGTGTTATTGTTGATTGAGGTATCGCTTCAGTTATTGAATTAGCCAACTTCGAATTAGATTGGTATTTATGATCGGAACTATCGTGAGAATTCGTTGCAAAAACAGATCCAAGCATTGGCGAATGGATTTCTTCTTTGGTCACATTTTGATAAGAGTCTGTAATGTTTGATGTTGGATTAAAAATTTTATTATCTAATCTACTTGCAGATTTTATCGAGTCATGTGAGTTCATTGTGGAATGAAGTGCCGTTGGGGATGTAGACATTGAAGAAGCAAAATCTGCAGGAGATGGCGAACTTGAATGGCCAAAATCCAAAGGCAATGAGTTGGATACAGTCAAATATTTATTTGATTCGTGAAATGAATGAAATGAAAATTGTGATGATATAGGTGGCGGTGGAGGTGGAGGAGGCAGCAACAATTCAAAAGAGGTGGATACTATGTTTCGCTGATATGTTTCTTGGCCAGTATTTTGTTCGAAAGCACCTGATGATTTTAAAAATGAAAATGAAGAAATTCCATCTTGCTGAGAAAAATTAAAAATAAAACATTTGTTCCTAAAAAGAATTACGTACAGTAGGTGAGTTCGGGTGGATGTACACATCATCTTCTATTTGCTTCTGAATGAAAGAATCTTTTGAATTTTGATCAATTTCTCTTTTCTCCGTTCTTTGAGTTTGATCAAAATCATAAAGACTAGAAGGGAAGCGTGGAATATGGATGCGATGTCTCAAATGCTCTTTACGTTTTTCATCATTTCGTTCAAAAGAAAAGAAAGTTGAAAGTGGTTGAATTAACTTTGGTTCGATTGTTTCTTTCGTGGGAAAATCAAATTGTGAATATAAATGATCGAAAATGCAAACTGTATTGCATGTTATTCAGACGGTCGAACTTTTTGCAATTTAAAAACAGAACACTTATTTAAATAATTTTAGCATTGATCGACTTTCCATAAAAAAATATTTACAAAAATTTAAAAATCATTCTTTATCACAAACATAACAAAAAACCGAATCAGGTTATTTACAATTAAAGTTAAAATATAAAGTGCATTGCATGCTGTGCAACAAGATTATTTCTTTTAGGCTTTATTTCCAACGAAAAATATTCTATATTCTTGTGATTTGGCAAGCAACACATGCATTCTAATTAAATCTTCCAATATTGACTTCGTTGTCTATCGTATTTTTGAGTGCTTTAAATTCTCATAAAAATAAGTGTCTCCTCAAAATAGTCAAAGTTCGTGAAACTAAACTCAACCACTCTTCTCTTTTCCTCGTTTCCCTTTTCCATCATCTTTCGACTCTTTCTCTCCATCTCATCTATTTTATGTTTTCCCATCGCCCATAAGCACCTTTTCAGCTCCGTGGAAACTGATTTCTCTTCAAACCTTCTTCTCCTGCAGACATTTCAAATGAATGGTTTTTATTGATTGATTCTCTAATTTCTCTAAGAATTGACCAAAATTCTCATTTCCTAACATAAAACAAGCATTTTCTCGTATCCTACAGCTTTCTCTGTCTTTTTTGGGCAAGGCATTATTTCTGTTCCAAGTGACAAAGAAAATGATTAATCATTCATTGAATAGTCCTTCAGGCATTGAGCTAACATCTTGTCAAAATATCTTCTAATTCAATAAAAAGAAGTTAAGCCGTTTGCATCATTTGCGAGCGCTCATTATGCATTGCGCTTCGAATATCTGTTGAATGCATGTACAAAAATTGGTCGTTCTTTTTCGAGGAAGCACTTCACGGATGGAGTTCTGGTTGATTATGTGAATGATTTCAAATGCTCTTCAGATGTCTCAAATTTTAGTCTGAAGCAACAAAATGACTGAATCATTCGAAGATACCTTTTCGTTTGACGGAAACTTCTTTCTTTCTTTTCCATCTTTGCTGCCATCTGATATAAAATTCGATTCATTTCACTCTCAACTGAGCCGATCCAATATAAAAGGTTTCGAGCAAAAACTTCTTCATTTATTTCTTTGTCCACGCAATACACTTCCTCATCTTAACTCTTCTTTTGTTCTGCTATGTTTGCTTCATTACACTTTCGTCTTAATCTGTGAAGTTTTTTCTATTTTTGCATCGCAACTGCTATTTTGCAAAATCTGTCAAGAAATTGAATAAAATGAATTCCGTTTAATTCAAAATGGAATCCATGCAATATTCCATGTTGGAATAATATAAAATAAATGTATGTTGTTCGTTATAAAATGAATATGCTTTGTGGTTATCACTTTTCATGCTCACAACAAGTTACAAAAAGAAATCACGTAATCAGTTTGGTTGTTCTGTCAGATAAACTCCCTTGTAATTTTTTTTTTCATCTTCTGTACTCAGCCACTTCTGTTTCTTGTCTGACCTTCTCTCTTGCTTGCGCAATTTTCTTCATCTCTATCTTTTGCATTTGAGCCTTCCTCTTTTTATTTCCCTTCTCAGAAATTTTTGCTATTTGCTTAAATGATTGCGTTTAGTTGTGAGTTTCTCTTTGAGTTTTGCTAAATAACAGTCATTTTAGAAATAATGTTATAAATTGCACAAAATGCGAAAATTTTGTACAGCTGCAAGGTCTTGTTGCACGGAAATCGAACTTTGGAAGTCATTGTATTTTTCTCGTTTTCAAATTTGAATTATCTGAATTCTTTCTTTTGCTAAATATCACCAAATTGTTTTATGACCTTAATCAATTTCCCTTTCGTAATGTGTTTGTTTGAGCATTAATCCATCTTCAGTTTAGTGTTAATTTCTGAACAGGAAATACAGCACGCTATGGCCTGCTTCCTTTTTTGATGAAAAAACTGCTTTCAAAAGATTTTCGTCAAAATGTTACTGGCAAAGCATAAAAAAATTTAGCTTTCATTTCAAGAAAAGCTATTTTTTAATTCTTTGGCACTCTTTAAATTGTAGGCACAAATTGAACAGTACAATTCTTTTTTCATTTTCATTACACAATTTAATAACAAATATAACATGAGGAAATTCTTGAAAGTTCTCTTCGAAATAATAACTAGTGAAAAAACATGAAATTATATCTAACCAATTTTTTTTTTTTCTTTAACTCCAGAAAAAATTTTTGATGTGGTAATTCTTTTTAAATAAAATATTGCAATAATTTTATGAAAAAATTTTAGAAAAATCAAACGACATCTCATTTACCATAAGAAAAATGTCTTTAACCATTCTTTAGAATTCGATGAATTGTCTTATCTGCTGGTTTTGCTTATTTTTTGTACATTGTGGGAACATTAACGATTATAAAACAGAAGAACTTATAAGAGAAGAGTATGAAACTTTTGAATAATTAATTGCTTCGGGTGAGTATTTGCTTTTTTTAATTTTTATTTTTGATTTTTGATTTTAGAGATGATCCTTACACAGCGGGTGGACTTTTCACTCTGAGATATAATTTTGCACATAAAGTTGGACCATATGGAAAAAATAAGCTTATATGCCAAACAACTGACTGCGTTGCTCAAGCAGTTTTCAGTGATACTCAATGTATTTGTTTGGGTGATTTGAGCACAGAAAAAATTTCATTTTTCGACAATAGGGAAGGATTTACGTATCAATGTTTGCATTTATAGTTAAATTCAATATTTGAAAAAGGTTATTTTTGAAGATAAAGGATATTCAGATTCAGAGAAAAGATCATTCGTTTGGTCTGTTGAATGTTCACACGATCTCGTTTCAAATGTTTCTATGGATGTGTTTGATTGATTTTTAAAATAAGTTTAAACATTTTTTTATAACAATATTCAATTTCAATTATTTATGACTTTTTTTTTTGAAGTGATAATGACATTTACCGAATAAATGTCTTAACAAAAGGTCCTGTTGGCTGCAAAGGTCATGTTGATCCAGGAAACGGAAAAAATGAAACCAACATAACTATTACAACAACCCCCAATTTATCGGGAGGTGTAATTGCAGTAATTATTATTGTTGTTGTTCTGTTTATTGGAGGAGTAATTGGTGTTGGGGTATTTTTGTTTATCCGCTTTAAAAAGAGGGCAAAATATGATGCATTAAAATAATTTGTATTTGTGATTATTCAAGTCCAGGAAATGGGCTTTGTTTTGTTTGTGACTCCCTCACGCAGAGTTAAGAGTTCTTTCTTAAATTGTTTTTCAAATTTTTTTTATTTTTCGATTTTGTCTTTTGATTTCCATACTTTGGAGTGTCTCTGTGTTTATTGTAAGTCCATTAACATTTTTATGAGCATTTATGAGTGATACAAATATTGATGAATGTTAATCCTTTTCATCTACAAAATATTTTGCGGAATGACTTTCGCATTATCCATTAGTACGAAACATCAAGTATAGATTTGAATTTATTTGTTTTGTTTGTTTTTGTTTTATTTTTTATTTTTATTTTTATTTTATTTTTTATTTTTTATTTGCGAATTTCATGAAGAATTCAGAGTTAATTTTCTGCTTTTTGGAAAAAATTCCACGATATTTTCCAAACTTTTTCTTCTTTCATATCATAATAATGTAAAAATTATTATGCAAAAAAGAATCTAGTGAATTTTTTGAATTACGAAAAGGATTCTAAAATGTTTTAAGGAACATTTTTTTGAAAGATAAAAAAACAGAACCAAATTTTCAAGATCAAAAAATTGTTATTTACGGAGAGGAATTACAAAGTTCTACAGTTGTGAAGAAATATTCCCATATTGTGTAGATTAAAAAATATACGTTCGCAAGGATTTCTCTAAGTGTTTATTGTTTTCATTCATGCAAAAATATTCCATTGACAATAAATCCATGTGTTGCGCAAATATCATCATAAATTTGCCAAGTGAATAAATAAGAATTGAAGATCTAAATTTTGTTTCCTTAACTTCCTTCTTGTTTCATTAAACTGCTGCAAAAAATATCGCAACCTGAAAGTCACATTATTGATAATATCAAATATCTCTTTAATGAATTAAATCATTCATAATCTCTTCTGAAAAAACAATATATCTTCGTAATTCAAAAATGTAAAACTGTCAATAATTCTTTTCTTTTAACTTTTTTTTCATTTTCTATTTTTTGAATGTCAATGACATCAAAAAAGCAATTTCAACGCTCAATTCTATTTTATATTTCTTTTTTGCAATTTTATAAAAACATAAATATATTTTGTGTTATCAACAAACAATTCGTTCAAGAATTGGATAAATTATTTTTGTAATACAATAATTGATCAAATGAACTTAACAATATATTTTTTTTTTCATTTTATCTGTTGTATTTCCAAATTAATGCATAACTTTCATTATGATTTAATGAATTCTAATAAAGAGATCCTTGAAGGAGGAAATTGGTTCTCCACGTTGGCGGAATTTCTGATAATTTAAAACTTAAGTCAACAGGTGTTCCATTGCTATGATTCTTTGTTTAGAATCAAAAATAATTGTATTACAATTAAGAAAGCATCAAGAAAGCATTTTCATTCTATCAGATATTATCATGATATTTTGACTTGACGATTTTTTTATTTGAAGATATCGTGGTTGTGATCATTAATTTAAGATTTAAACAAAGATGATAGTTATATTATATCTAGTATTCATCAAATATTCATACATGAGCCTTTTATCTTCATCTTCTTTGGATATATGTGTTAAAGATGGCAATTCCACAAATTTAAATATCAATTGCGAAAAGAAAATTGTAATGGCGTTGACGTTAGATGGGGGGCAGGTACAATTGCACTGTACATTTTAACAATTGTAACTTTTATTTTTCTTTATTTTATTTTTTTGTGTTATATTTTTATTTCAATTTATATTAATTGCGAAGGATTCTACGGAAGAATTTGAATTTGAAATGACAAATATTACTGATACAAACGGAGAAAATTATATTCTTGATAAATCAATTAGTATTACATGCAAAAAATCAGTTCCATCTTACTATTATCCATTGACTAGTCAACAGATTTACTATTTTAGTACTTATGAGAAAGTAATTGTTCCATCATCAACAATGAGCAGTTGTATAGCAGACTACAGCGCAATGCAACCAACATGCGGGCATCAATATGATCCTGCAACAGGATACAAAATTCCATATTCCTTCGGGTTTTGTTGTGATTGCTCAATGAATTTATATTTATCGACAAAAGGAAACAACACGAGAACAAAAGTATATATCATGATTCATGTTGCATTCAAATAACATATCTTGTTTCTAAACTTCGATCTTATACGAATTTCTTATTTTTTTCTTTCACCTCGCTTACACACATTTTCTCTCTCTCTTTCTCTCTCTCTCTCATTCTCATTCTCATTCTCTCTCTCCTTCTCCCTCTTCATTTTCCTCTCCCTCTCTCATTCACTCACTCAAACTTTGTTTTCATCGTTATTTTATGTGAATGTGGGTGGGTGTGCAAATGCATTTTAAAAATTTTACAGCCTGCTTGCGATAAAGGCATTGGGGCATCATCGGCTCATTGCCTGCGATTTATTGAGCCTAAATTTTTAGGAATGACAATCAAACCTCCTTCTACGCAATGGGATATTTCATGCTCAGTAAAAACAACAAACATGAACACAAACCTGCAAGAAAGAGTTTGTTTTGGAAAAAAAAATCTTTTTGTTTTATTTTATTTTATTCTATTTTATTCTATTTTGTGTGTGTGTGTGTGTGTGTGTGTGTGTGTGTGTGTGTGTGTGTGTGTGTGTGTGTTGATTTAATTCTGCTTGTGTTTGACTTTTTAACATATTTTTAATTAATGAATTTGTTCATTATTTGCGATTCTCTAAAACATTTGTAACTTTTTATACATACTAGGAGATTGTCAAATTATCAACAAGCAAGCATACTTTTATAACAGAAAATAAAACAGTTGCGGGAGAAGTTATTGGGGATTTTATGCCAACCACGCATCCAGAAACACTTGAGTCAAAGATATTGCTCTTCCCATTTGAACCAGCAACACACGAAATGACGAAAAATGCAGGGAACTATACTATTCTTGTGGACAAAACTCAAGTTGACTCGACGGGAACACAGTGCAACAAGATAGGAACAAGCTACGAAGCCTTTTGGCAGCAGGGCAATCGATGCGAGGCGCAAATGGGAAACTGCTTGAATAACCAGATTGAAGAATTCATCAATGGTGATCAAAACAGAATAGCAAAAGGAGAAAAGCCACTTTACCTTCTCAACCGCTTTGAAGGCTGGGATTTCATGAAAAGTAACACATCAGATGTTTGAGTTAACTATATTTTATTCAAAGTTTTTCACTTTTGTGGTATATTTATTCTGTGTTTCTGTTCTATTTCTTTTTCATCTGCCTTATGGTTTTCAGTCAACATTGCGGCTGCAATACAGAGAGCGTTCGCCAACACTTATCACACTCACAGTTTCGGCTGATAATGTTCGGATGTATAAAAATCGACCTGTTGGGAGAATTCAAGACTGTTACATTGAGAACTTTGAAGCATTGACAGAAGGAACGGTCCATGTGACATTGGAAAACACTGGATATGTGGATGGAGATTTTGATGTATGCAGCTTTGAATGAGCTTCTTTATTTTAAAATTTTAATGAAAAGGTTTTTCATGATAAAAAAGAAAGAAATGAGAGAGAAAATTAAAATTAAATGAATAAAATGAAAGATTATTTTTGAAAACGCAAAAGATTATTTTTTACAAAAAATAAGCACTCAAACTATTCTTTAATCGTTTTGTTTCTATTTCGTTTATTTTTAATCAGATTGCAGTCAGAAACTGCACCGACAACATCACACCATCGCCATCTCAAAGAGTCTTTGTGGCCAAGAAAGAGGCACACAGCACCACGTTTTCTGTTCGCACAGGCACTCAGTTCTCAACAGAGAACAAATGTGTGGCATATCTCTCAAACACACTGGGAGACGAGCTGGATGAGTGGGAGTTGCAGTTCAACACAACACAGTCGAATCCGAAGGATCCAGTCATTTCTATTACCCCACACGAGAACAACACTGAAATAGGAGTCCAGGAAGCGAGCAACGAATGCATTTGTGAATTGTGTGTTGTAATATTTAAGAGAGAGTGTGTGTGTGTGTGTGTGTGTGTGGATGAACTAATGGCGCAGTTATATTCTTTAATGTTTAATTCTCGAATTGTTTGGTATTTATAAAGTGGTATTTGCATCATACTTCAAAATAATATTTCATTTTTCTTTTTTCTTTCTTTTTTTTTTTGAATACAATTTTCACAGCTACAATTTGGTGTGCATTTGCCTTTCTCTTTCAATTTGCTGGCGTCGCCTGCTTAACGTGGCGCTGATAGTTGTTGGCATTCTGGTGACTATTTTTGTGATTATTCCAATCATCGTCAAAATTATAAGAAGAAGAAATAAAAGAAAACAGGAAGAGCGAATAACGTGTGTCAAAGAGATTCAACAAGAAGTGATAGCAAAACAATCAACAAAGTCGAAAAAGCGCAGCCGTAAATCAGCCGAGTCAGAGCTTCTGGCTGTTCTGAAGGGAGTTGCTGTTCAGTCTCTTCAGAAATCAGAAGGGAAACGGAATGGCAAATCCAAAGCAGCTAAAAAGAAAAAGAAGATTGGAAAAAAAGGGAAAGGGAAAATCAACAGAAGAGACGATAGCAGCGAGGAAGATGAGGAGTCAAGCTCTGAAAACAGCAACGTATCAGATGTAGACGAGGATGAGAGTGAAAGCGAGGCAGAGAAGAGAAAACTGATGGAACTTCTGAAAGAAGTGTATGGAATTGACATTGAAAATGAAAATGATGAAGAAGAAGAGGAAGAGGAAGAAGATGATGAAGATGAAGATGATGAAGACGAATATGCTTATGATGATGAAGAGGAAGCTGAAAGTGAATGCGACAAAGAAATCAACTGCTGTGCTTATGATAGCGATGAAAGTTCTGCTTCATCGAACACTCCGCTGCCTGTTAACAGAGTAAGTGAAGATGATTCAGAATTGCCAGTCAAAGGGAAAAAAGCAAACAAACAAAAAAACAAAAGAATGCTGAAATATCAGGTTCTGAAGGAGAACAACATCAAAGCCCAAAAGATTCCGAGATCTCTGAAATCTTCAAAAAGCAGAGCGATAATTGTCTCGTAAATGTTTTATATTATTTCTTTTAATTTTCTAGTGTAGTTCTCATTATTAAAGAAAATAGCATTTCATTTGTTGTTTTTATAAACCTTATTTTCTTTTCATATCAATTTTGTCTCTTTTTTTTTAACCTTTGCTTTTTTTGTGTTTTGCTTCTATTTCTTCAATTTTTATTTTAAAAAATTAGTAAAGTTGAATTCACATTACGAATGTTTTTTTTTATAAATTCTATAAGCAAATAGCATTTTAATGCCCTGTTCATAAATCTATTCACAAATAAATAGATTTCACTGAAAGAATGATTCTATTACAATCATTAATGGATGCTCATGAACAAAAAGTAATTTAAAAGCTTAAAAAAATAGCAGAGGGAATGGAATAAATGATTACTAATAAACAAAAAAAAATTAATAAAAGAAAAAAATAAGCCATAAGATTGATTCTAATCCAAAAGTCGCAAAAATAAATATAATTTCGGGTGTTTATCATGGCAACAGACAGTCAAATTAAAACATATCAATATAAATAAACATTCAGATTCGAATAATCAAAACGAAGTGGAGTAATAGCAATACACACTAAAACATGCATATTTATTAACGTATGACGTGGTTGCAGAATTAAGGCGTATACAAAATATCAATAAATAGAATGATGGGCAATAAAGCAACTGTATCAAAGTTGCGGAATGTGTTGAAAAGAAAAATAAAATAAAAATTTTACGAGAGCTGAATAACAAAAAAGACATTTCAATAAATAAATAATAAAGAACTATTTAGAATAATTGATTGGGATATATTTTTTTTGCCCGATAAAACAGAAAAATAGATGGAAAATCACAGAATGCAAACTCATCACAAAAAGAAATTCAAGTAGGCTCTTTTGATACCGAAATTTCGCGAACTTTGCGGAGAAAATGCTTCGAAACACGGCAATACGAATGGAAAATTTTGCGGTCCTCGCTTTTTGCATCGTCAGAATTGATGAAGACAAGCAGCGAGGGCGGAAAGCAGATGTTGTAGAAGTCGAGCGAGTCAACTTCTTTCTCCAGCACGGACAGCGGCGCGTTCTCCTTCAAATACGTCGCTGCCTCGCGGTCTATTTTCATCACGTGCTCCGAAAGCCACGCCCGGATGAAGTGCACCAGATGCTCCAGGGCCTTGTCTGAGTCCAGCTTCTTTGTGCCCAGCTCCATCAGCCGCATGGCCATGACGATGTGGTGCGCCTCGTGCTGCCTGAGGAACGAGTGGGGCAGAGAATACGCCTGCATCAGCTGCTCCTCGTTGGCAAAGTTGCCCAGCATCACATTCACAAAGCGCAGGAACGCCACATGCGTCTCAGCCGCATCCTCTCCTTCCATCGCCACAGCTGCATCCAGCGCAGCGTTGCAGGCAACCAGATGGGCAGAGTCGAAGAGGTTGGCATCGATGTTGTACTTCTCGTTCCACCGCATCGTGTCAAATGTCGTGTCATTCACTGGATCCAGCTCCATAATCGTCCCTGTCGTTTTGGAGATGTAGAAGACGTGCCGTCGCATGGGAATCATGCACACAACATACGAAACAAGAAGTATCACCCAGTGGATCACAAACATCAGTATGAGCAGCACTCGATACGAATTCACAATGCTTTTCTGCTCGCGGATGAGAGCGACGCTGAACTTGTTGATTCCGCCTGTCAGATCATATTGTATTGCAGTGTGCACCATCTGCAGCCTCGTGTCATTCAGCATCAATTTCGACACATTCGTTTCTGAGGCAAATGACTGTGACTGTGTCAGAAACGCTGTGATGAGCCCTTCCAAACCAGCATACGGCGGCTTCATCCCATAAATCCTGTCTTTGTTGTCGCAGTCTGCTCTCCAGGGGTTCTCCAGGCAGTTTGTCTGGTCCATCATCAGCTTGCTGAAAGAAGACTGAGGCACCAGCGTCTTCCGCACAGAAAGCCCATCAATTAGCTCGTCTCCAGTGATTGCACCGTATTTGGATGGCTTTGCACCTTCGCACAGCCGCTGGTGGATGAGAGTGAAAAAGGAGATGGTTTGGTTGATCAGCACAAGCTGCAGCGTCTTGTTGGGCGACATGTGGGACAAGTCGTGCCAGAGAGGGGCGGTTCCATATGGATACTCGTAGTTCACAGGAAGATCTTCCAAAACAGGATCAGCTGCATTCACCATCGACGACGCACAATGCCCGACAAGAATGAAACGATATGCTGACAGCAAAACAGCAGAGTTCATGTCTCCACACGCCTTGGCTGTTATGATGGCAATGATGTAAAAGGCCTCAGCTGACCCGATGATGAGGATGGCGCCAGAGAGAATCTCAAAAAAAAGCCGAGGTGACAATACCATCACATTCTTGCTGATCTGCGCAGCACGCTCCTCCCGCAGCTCCTCGTCTCGTTTCTCTTTCAGCTGCTGCTGGTGCTCTTCGGACTCTTTCAGTCCGTATGGATCAGTTGACATGTGCTCTGTCTTGTTCTTTGGTGTCAGCGGAGGAATTCGCGAACTCTGTGCAGATGAAGTGCTGCTGGCCACTTTGATGGCATCTTGTTTGGCTTCCAGATGATGAGGTGTTTTCTGCTCGTGTTGTGATGCAGTGTTGGGAGACAAATATTCGTGTGTGTGGAATCCACTGGGGTAATTCATCGATTCGTCTGCTTTGCTCTCGTGTCTGCTTCTGCTGCTCTTCTTGTTGCTGTTGCCTTCTGCGGCAGATGATGTCGACAGGCTGTTGTTGTTCAGAGGAATCAGATAGAATGGCTGGGTGTCTGCTGTCTGCACAGTGGGCGCTGTTGATCGAGATGCATTTGAAGTGTGGCTGTGAGTGCTTTGGGGAGTTGTTGGGAGGAAATGAGGTGATGCTCTGTTGGGTGTGCGTGAAGGTGAAGGAATAGCTGGGGGAGAACCTGAAGGTGAATTGGAAGAAGAAGCAGAAGAGGATGATGATGAGGAAGAAGAAGAAGATGGTTGAGAAATGGCATGTTGTGGAAGATTGCTTCGATGGTTTTGAGGTGTTTTTGAAGTGCTCATCAGAATATCCAATCTCTTGTTAAACATTTCGTTGTAGTCGTCATTCACCATCTCAATGTCCTTCAGGAGTTTTGAGCTGGATGCTCTGCTCATCCAAGTTGCTGTGTGTTCGGTGAATGAAGCAAGAGCAGCGTCGTGCAAAGAGCCGCCTTCTTCTCCTTTCTCGTCGTCTGGGTCAAAACCCGGGTCCATTTTCTGCCGATTGATCAGCTTCAGCACTTTCTTCTTCGGAGCAGAAAAGAACTCTTCGAGCACATACCTCCGCTCCACCGACAGCTTCCGCACAGATTTGAACACCTCAAACCAGAACAGCACGCAGGCAAAGAAAGTGATGGTTATCCCGACGACAGAGGTGATGATGTAGTATAAGTTGATGTCCTTCTGTGCGTGGATGATGCAGATGACGATCAGCTCCTTCAGATGCTCCATCATCGTCACAGGCACATTCGCCTTCAACCACACGATGATGTCCACTGCCATCTGCAGCGTCAGCACCGCTGTGTCTGTCTGCGGCAGGTCGAGCGCCCAGTTCTGCACATTCTTCACCATTTCGATGATGTTCGCCTTTCGCCATGTCAAGTCTTCCACTCTTGTGCGGTGGAGGTGGATGACAATTTGGTCGAGCACTTCTCTTTCGAGCATCCTTCGCTCGTGCTCGTGTGGGATGAACATGTTGCTATAGAGCAGCCGCTGAGAGAGTGTGTTGGAGTCCATGTGAAGTGCATCAGAAATAACAGAGTGAGATGGAATGAAAACGAGATTGTCGATGTCAACAGGAGGGGACAACGTGTAGTAATAATATTTCGCATAGACAAAGACATGATATGTCTGAAGCTGCAGTTGTGAGACGTTCTTGATGAGGTCCGTGTAAGTGGCAGCTCTGTTAAAAGTGATGAACGAGTATAAGAAGATTGAGATACCAGGGATAACAACAAGAAAGAGACAGGTGAACATGATTTTCCGGAAGTGGGGCAATATCTTCCGCTGCTCATTGGCCAAGTCGAGGTTCTTCTTCTTCCCTTTGATCGACGACTGCAGAGTGATCGCGGCTCGCTTCTGCATCACCGCCCGTGTCTGCTTCTGCGCTCCCTTTTCGTGGCTCAGAATGATGTTCTTCATCAGCGGTGCCAGTCGAGATGCTCCTGTGCTGCTCTTCGTGCTGCTCTTGTCGCTGAGTGCCAGTCTGCTCTTCTCCTCGTCAGACAGCAGGCTCTGCTGCTGCATCTCGCTCAGCTCTTCCTCCAGCTCTGACACATACTGCAGCAGCATCTGTGCTTCGTCGTCGTGCCGCTCCACAACAACCAGATGGGACGCGTATGACCGGAGGATGCGGATGCTCGTGGGGTGGTCGCCCAGCAGAGAGATGTACAGCTTGGTGGCACGCTGGTTGGCAGCCACCACTTCGTTGAGGAGGAACACTGAGCGGCTGATGTCGATGTTCTCGCGCAGCATTCCCACCCACAGCTGCATCAGATACCCTTTCGCCTTCTCCGACTCTTCCTCTGCCTGCTGCAGCCCTTCCATGTTCCCGAAGAACTGCACCCGGTTGTTCAATGCGTTGAACTCTTCGTCGTCGCTCCGTGCTCGCTCAGGGTGGAGTGCAAGATGACGCTGCCACATCAGCATTTCTGTCTCTGCCGTCAGCTCTGAAGCCAGCCACCTCTCCACAAACGTCGGCGCACACTGCCGCATGATCCGCACACACTCGTCGACAGACGACAGCTTCTTTGTGACGTAGCGGTGGAACAACGCAGTGGCTATCCAGAGCATCGACGATCCTTTCAGCCGCTGCGTCGCATCGACAAGAATCGCCTCGGCCAAGTCGATGCACTCCTTCCGCTTGAAGAAAGGCGGGTTGAACACAAACAGGACGGCTTGCAGCACACGCAGAGGGGACTGGTATTTCGGTAGGACACGGGGCTTGAGTGTGTGAAGTGGGAGTTGAGCCTGCTGTGAATGTGCAGGCAAGGAAGCGAGGGGAGGGAGGGATGTGGTGGACATTGTGACTGTCTGGTTCTGGGAAGATGCCTGCAGACTTGATGGGAATCCAGCATATGCTCCACCTGGGAAGAGCAGGACTTGATCATCGGCTTCTGCGTAAGTCGTTCTATTCTTCCTTTTCTGAGGCAGAATTGGCACTTCTTCTCCATCTCGCATGGCCCACAGCGATCTTCCTTTTATCTTTGTCACCCAGCCAGCCAGAAAGGCAAATATGACGCTGAATATTACCCAGATGATCAGCGCAAAGCCAGAAATAAGCTCAGACAGATCGCGTCCGTGGACAGCAGTGTGAACGATGGCTGCAAGCAGGAAAGGAATGCGCGCTGTGATAAAGCCAGACATCAGGGCATTTCCTTTAAGTTGATAAAACGGCTGCACAAAAAATAAAATGAGAAGCTGGAGAACTGTAACTCCAAGTGCGGTGGAACATGTGGCAAGCGGGTGATAAGGAAAGACGGTGTTAATAACGACGCTTATTGTTGTGAAAACAACAGATAAAGCATCCATAAGGCCAGATTGCGAAGAAAAAAGTGAGCTGCCATTTCCACGAGGTGCATAATTAAACAAAAATAGACGGTGAATGAGTGTTGATAAAAAATGAACAACTGCAAGGCAAAGGCCTACTACTAGTAAAGGTAAATGTGCATCGTCATTGCATCCCAAAGCTTCATTGGTTGAGGGATCTTCCGACGTATAGCATAACAATGGAGTTAAATACACGTTTAAAACAGGAATAAAAAGAATGCTAGTTGTAATAGACCCAATGAGCGTCGTGATTTTTAGAAAAATCTGCAGTTTATTGCGTATATTCGGGAAAAACCCAAGAACAGTTGTTCCACCCAAGCCAAATATAAGCATTATTGTGCACAAAATAAACATTACCAAAAATGTTGTCTTGCTTATCCAGCAAAATGTAAAATCAAATAAGCTGTCATTCAAAAGATAATAAAATAATAATCATCGCGAAGATAAGAAAAGCACACGTGAGAAATGGAATATTTTGTGAATTAAAATAAGTAAAGGATTTTAGCGGAAATGATGATTTTGCGAATGCTATCCATTGAATGGTTATTACCAAATATTTCCATATAGAAGCAGGTGTAGAAAAAAAGCAATTCTTTTACAAAAGCAAAGTTAAAAATAAAATAAAATAAATGTTTAGAAAATGCGTACCTTATAAATTTGGTGGAGAAGCGAAAAAAAACTAAAATAATTTAAAAATACATTTAGCTAATTTTTAAATTAAAAAATATAGCAAACAAGTTCATTCTCCTTCCAAAATTAACGTTCTCTACGGCACGACGTCCTTTTGATTGTCCTAAAAGGGACAAACGTAAATACTCGGCATCATCGTCAGATGAAGCCATTTGAGTAAAGAAGCACTGCTATATCTTTATTTTTCTGATCCTTAACCCATGCTATGTTTTTTATTTGAAGTTTTTTAATCTTCAGAACGAATTATTACGGGCAATAAAGACTATTCGAAACTAAATACGAGGGAGTCATTTATAAATGTCACGTGAAACTCCATGGGTAAATAAATCAGATGAATCTACTGATGCACTCCTTCAACTTGCTTCACATTCTGGATTGCTTGTTATACAAAATGTTGGACCTTTATCTTTTGTAATTCGAGATGCAAATGGTCGTAAAAATAAAGTTTCTCTGGGAGGCGTAAATATATGTTCGTGCCAAAAGAGAAGAGGGGATTTATGCGTACATATTGCTTTTGTTGTTACAAGAGTATTTCGAATTCCAACAACAAATCCTTTAGCTTGGCAAAGGGGGTACATTGATCGTGAACTTACTCAGCTATTGAAGGGTTCAGTTATATCGCAACAACAAGAAATGATTCATCACCGCAGATCCTCATCTCCTGCAAGTCATTCATCGTCATCCTCTTCTTCTTCAAACAAAGAGCGACCAGTTGTCGAACAAAGAGCGATAGGACCTGATTCAATTTGTGCAATTTGTCAAGAAGAAATGAACATTAAGCAGCCTCTGTCTTATTGCAGGTTTGGATGTGGAAACAGTGTTCATACTAGATGTTTAGGATTTTGGGCTCAACACAATAAATCAATTGGTAACACTATTAACTGTCCGTTTTGTCGCGCGGAATGGGGACCGATTGAGACGGCAGCTCCTCCGCGGTCGACTTGTCCATTTGTTCATTCTCGTTCGTCGTGTTCAGAATGCCGCATGTCTCCAATAGTAGGTCCTAAATTGCGATGCATGATATGCAGTGATTATAATCTCTGTGTAGAATGCTATCGCAGAGGGGCGCATTCTAGACACTCTTTTCAATGCTATGACACAAACAGCTGTATGCCTCGTCTTCTTTCAGGCAGTGCTTTGGGAGGGAGAACGAGAATAGATGGCCTTTCTCCCAGTGAGATTTCTGAGTTGCAGCAGAGAGAGATCACACCAGAAGACTATGCTCTGCTACTCCAGCTGGACGAGGTGCATACTCAAGCACGGAAGTTCCCTCTTTCTTTGCGCCTTATCACTCTTCTTCTGGATGCATCTTCTTCATCTGAGCAATCACAGTCCATTGGTACCTGTGCTGTGTGTCACAACGAATTGTATCCTGCTGAAGGAGAAACCGACCCAAGCAAGCGCATTCGCAGTCTCGCCTGTGGCCATCTGTTCCATGCAGGATGTATCGACAAGCAGCTCCTACTGTCTGATTTATGCCCCATTGATAATATGCCTGCCATCGACTATGCATCTCTTGTGGATGTTGAAGATGCTGTGAAAGAAAAAATAATGGCAGCACGCAAAAGCAAACCGCATTCGCATCCATCTTCTCCACATTTATCAACAAAGGATTCGCCCTCATCTTCTTCGTCTTCGTCTTCATTTTCATCTTCATCAGCAGAACAGCACATTGGACACCTGAAATCTGGGCATCTTCGCGATGAGCATCTGACGAAAATGGAAAGTGGCATTCCAAATCTGATGCTGGATGGGATATCTATTGAGGCACATCATTCAAAGAATGGATCGTCTGATATGACTTCTTCCTCTTCCATTTCACAGCTGTCTTCTCCAACAGCCACTTCACTCTCTGCATCTCCTCAGCCACATTCCCAATCTTCAGACCAATTAGATCTCAATCTCTTTGCTAGCACACCACACTCCACTCACATCGATCCTTTTATTCCTCCGCCGCTTCGTCTTCCTTCTCGTTCTCGTTCGCAGTCACGTCATTCACATCAGCCACAACAGCTCCAGCCGCAAAAGCCTGGTTCATTGGGGAGAGTTGCCAGGGGACGTTCTCTCATTTCTCCATTTCGCTCGGCCTCAGCAAGCAGAGAGAAGTCTGCCTCTCCTGGTACCTTCTCATCGGCTCAGCGTTTTACTCCAGTGGCACGCGAAGATGTTTCCTCGTTGGTTCTTGCTCCGTTTCAGCAGCCTGACTTGCACATTGGCCAATCATCGGGAGCAGACACGCAAACGAGGAACTTATCGAGCAACAGATACGACAGAACACGCCAGCTTCAAAATGAATATCATGCGACTTCTGAAAGGCGTCCCAAGCAGAATCCACACACCCCGCCTTCGATGCAGACGAGGACTGCGCTTCTGTTTGAGGTGATGGGAAGACGCCTCGACGGAGGAGCAGAGCAAGCAGCACCAACAAGTCAGAGAAGGACTCCTCAGAGTGAACAGACAAGGGCAGCATTGCACACACAAAGGGCGATGAAGATGAGGCAGGCAAACCCGACAAGACACAGCTCGCAAAGCGGAACACCTCCTTCTATTGTTGCAGAGCGGATTCTGCCTCTGCTCCAGCCGATTGTGACTGCACAGGCACCAACATTCACACGCACAACTGACACTGCTGGAGGAAGTTTTCCTTCATCTTTTCCATCTTCTTCTGCAAGTATGCAACTTTTACAACAAAATCTAATGTTATCTTCTCCTTCTGGTTTTGCACTGTCACCTGAAAACAGCTTCTCTTCAGGTGAAATGCAAACAGACTCTGCGAACATCACATCCATCCAGCTGGATCCAATTGCAGACGATGAAGATCATCATCTTGAATCAGGTTCCTCCACATCGCGTCCGTCTTCGCAGGAGTATCATCTTTTGAGTGCAGCGCGAATAAACAGATCAGCCGATCAAAAACCAGGAGGCACTTTGTATCGAGGGCATGTTGGGCTGTCTGCTCATTCTTCTTCTTCTTCTTCTTCTTCTTTGAATGTGCTGGAATCAGATTATGAGAATGCCTTGGCTGATGAAAGGAGCAATTACTATGCAAATGGCGGGGGAGAGGTTAATAATGAGTCTCATTCACAACAGTTTCAGAGAACTTCAAGCTTCGATAAAAGTGCAATGCAGCCTTCTGTTATCATTGGCAGTGCTAAAAGCAGAAGTCGCAGAGGATCGGACAGTTTGGCCGCAGCTGGCCCGTTTTATTCAGCTGCCAATGCAACTAGAGAGTTCACAGAAGAAGACAGAAACGAGGGATTCCTGTCATTTGACTCTGGGAAAGCCAGCTTCAATGGGGATCCAACACTCCAATCCTATTCTGAGGATGAAAGCTTTCCTACCAGCCAGTTCTACATGAGTGAGAAAGGGGCCAGTGACAATTCAGTCCTTCAGCAACCGCTGATGCTGCCTCCACCTCCTCCTCTTCCGCACTCGCCCCGCAGCTGCCCACCTGCTTCTCCTATTCTTCCTCCTCAGCCACATCAAACACCCTTTTCAGACTACACCCCAGACTCTGTTCTTTGTTCACCCCAGTTTGAAAGCACCCAAAGCTCAGACAAATTCGCATATCCAATCAGTAATAATAATAATACTAGCTCATATCACAATCCTTCAATGGAAATGGCTCCTCAATGCTCAACTGCTTTATCATCCACTCAATCCAAACCTGCTCAAATTCTGTCTGACACATTGGCATGCTCCCGCGGCTGCATCGCGCGGGGCCCAGTTCTTTCGTGTGAAGTGGATGATGAGGGAAACCTGACTCCCAGAAGACGCATTTTGACGATGCAAGACGAAGCAGGTGTGTCACAGCCATCGCTGAGACAGACAGGAAGAAAGCCTCCTTCACAGCAGCTGATCAGAGGGAGGTTTTTGGCTGCTGCAAAAGAAAAGAAAGAAGAAGGAGAAGGAGAAGGAGAAGGAGACAAAGAATGTCCAGCACTTGTGCTAAAAGGAGAAGTGGTTCCTTCAAAACTCTCTTCAGAATCATTTCTACCAAGTTTAACAGTCGCCCCTACCCATTCGCTCCATCTTGATTCGACTATTCCTCATCAGCCACCAGCAACACCTGAGCTCGAAGAGGAGGAACTGTCATCGACCACTCAAACACATTCATTGCCTCATACTGACTCTGCCCCATTTCCATCTCCTTCTACTCCTCCTTCTTCCTCTCCACGTTCTTTTGCTGTTAACGCTTTTTCTCCTGCTTCTGTTTCAGAGAAGCATCAAAATACTTCCTCTTCGCCTTCAAATGACAATTCAGATTCAATTTCTGTCTCTTCTCAAAATCAATGTTCTTCTTCAAGTTCTCCATCAACTTCTCCTTCGGATGCCTCTCAAACTGATTGTCAGGTTGCACAAGACTCCACTTCATCACCCAACATTTCATCTCTTTCTTCATCTCATCCATCATCTCCAAAAGACGACTCCCAAATAAGTTCATCTGAAGGCAAAGATGCAAACAGCACTTCAGATAGCCAATTGCAGTCTTCACCTTCACTTTCACCTTCATCTTCTCCTTCTCCTTCTCCTCCTGCTGCTGCACAGCTGTCAAAGACATTGTCACATCCGAGTCTCCGGTCGCCAAATAAATCAAATTCTTCCTCCAATTTGAGGCATCTGAGCAACACTCTGGATGATGCGCCATCTGCTCGTAAGCAACACAATCTGAGCAAAACAGCCACACAGCCAACGATGCAGATGGCGAGCGGGCATCCTCTCATTGGAGACAAGTCTGTTGGGCTGCGCCCTTTGATTGAGTTCGAAGGCGAGGCACGACAAGATCTTCGGCAGCGGCACACCGCCAACCGCCTTTCAAGAAGCCAGAGCGAGAATGTGTTTTCAGACCTGACGACAAGCATCCGTGTGAAAGGGCAGCCCAAAATATACACTCCTTCTTTCCCCACTTCTGCAGAAGACTATCACCAATGCACAAAATCTGCAACAAATTCGTCCTTAGCGGCAGTTCAGTCTCCAAGACGCTTCTCTGTTAAGCAGCTGACAGATACAACTGACAGAGCAGATGATAATGCAGCAACGAGCTCAACTTCTTCATTGGCTTTTTTGTGCTTATCGGGAAAGCCACTTTCCTCTCCAAATGGAGAATCGTCTGCTCAATCTGTGGTTGAAAGGAATTCTGATCGTCCTCTTCCTCGTTTTCAAAAAGAAAATTTGGCTTAAATAATTTTTAATTTACATATAAATAAAATGATTTATTCACTGGGCTTTTATGATTGCTTGTGATTTCAATTATGCAAAAAATCCACTAATCTTTCAAATCAGTTTAAACCTAAGTGTTTTCAATGCATTGATATCGAGCATTAGTTTCACAATATCCGCATTTTGTGGATATCTTTTTATTGTATTTTGTTCAGGTGAAAATATTCTTTTGTTGTTATTTCAAAATTAGAAAATTTTTTGAAAATTTCAGAATTTTATTATTACAATGAATTTTGCATTTTAAGTTATTAACAGATGGATTTCAAATAAAAATTTGCTGTACAAATTATTTTTTTTCATTTTTTTAAATGAGTTTTCCAAAATGAAGTAATCAGAGACTTTTATGATGAAAGATTTTTTTTTTTTTTTTTCATCAAAAATTTTTGCTTTTAACTTTCCAAAAATTTTGTTTAACTTTCATAAATTATCAATCAGATTATTTCAGTCAACGCAAAATCAATGAAGATAGGCATTTTTTATTTTTTTGATGTTTTGCATCCCGAAATAAATAAAAAACTTGTTCTCCACTTTAATTATTCGTTGATATTAACAATTTTATTTCATGGAAAATGCATATATTGCATTAAATACCGGACATCGCACAAAATACAGGACAAGATCGATTTCTCAATAACTGCAAGAGGAATAATTCTGACAATTTTCCTCAAAATATATCTCATCAATGAAAACTCATTTGATATTGAAAAACTTTCAAAAATGCTTCATTTGTGCTCAGAAAAAAGTTATTTTTAAAATCTCGAAGAAATAGGATTTTGAGTTTCTCAGAGATTTTAAAAATAACTTTTTTCTGAGCACAAATGAAGCATTTTTGAAAGTTTTTCAATATCAAATGAGTTTTCATTGATGAGATATATTTTGAGGAAAATTGTCAGAATTATTCCTCTTGCAGTTATTGAGAAATCGATCTTGTCCTGTATTTTGTGCGATGTCCGGCATTTTATGCAATATCTGTGCGAATTTTCATCAAATTTCTGTGCTTACTAATAAAACGTCACTGAAATGGAAGCAAAACGAAAACAACGTTGTTATTTCCGTTATCGTGAAGTTACTTGAGTGGGAACAAAAAATTAATAAAAATGCGAAGTTTTTGTTTTATTTGAAATTCAAGCAAAAGGAAGTTTAAAAAAAAAATCAGTCAATTGTTTATTTTTCGAACCTTTTTGTATTGCTCTATATAAAATTTATATGAACAAACTATAAAAAAAATTATTATTGTCTTTTTTTTTTGATTCTCTTTATTAAGGACACACCAGCACTTTCCATTTTTAACATACGTGGGGGAAAATATGGACTTTCAAGCTTTTTTTGCCCAAGGCATTGAAAAATTGCTTTTCTCATAACTTTATTTCACTTTCTCGGATTACAAAATAAATTTGATTTTCATATCTGCAAACAGGCATTGTTGAAATCAAAACACAATGTTTTGTGACATTGCTCGTATTTCATAAAATGAACCCATTTTTATTATGTTTTTTGATCTCAAAAAGTCAATGAAAAGTGCATAATTTTTCAATGAAAATGCCTGAAGTGAAGTATTTTGCCCCTTGTGAAAAAAAAAAAAAAAAAGAAAAAATTTAAATTGAATATATTTCATTTATTCTTTTTCACATTAAAAATTAAGAATTATGTCCACCAATTGAATTTGAATCCGAAATAACAATTAAAAAGAAAAAAATTCAACAATAAATATAAACTATATAACCGAAGATGTAAATCAGGTTTTCCGCATTAGGGGTGTTAGCTCAATTGGTAGATCGCTCGCTTCGCATGCGAGAGGCAGCGGGATCGAAGCCCGCACACTCCAAGCTTTTTCTTTTTGTAATTTGTTCTTTTAATGATAATCATCTCTTTTTTCGTCGAACATAAAAATATTTTTTTGCTGAGCTGTTAATAAAAGTTATAATATATTGTTAGCTATTTCTCTATGTTTTTAGACAATTCATTCCTTTCATTAATTAAAAAGTATTAATTATTATTGTCACATAAGTCTTTGTTTTTAATTGTAATATTGATGAAATGAGAAATTCATATTAAATAAAAACTGAAGAAAAAATATTAATATAGTTTAATAAAAGAACATTAATATGAAAACACTAAAATGAAAACAATTATTTCTTGGAAAAAATGAAAGAAATTTCAGTAGGAAGACAGCAGATAGCACAGGTATCTTCATGTTGATTCTGGCACTTTGTGCATTCATCACAATTTCTTTTTCACAACACAAAAAACATCAAATTTTTATCATACATTTATTTCTTTCCGCTCAAGAAGATCTGTTGTAAATTTTGTTGCATCAAAAAGCTCTTTGTCTTTTTTGAAATACAAATATAGAAATTATTTGATTTTAAATGTTTAAAATCAATATATTCCTTCACAACATCCAATGATCATTTTATCCCATAGTTTCATCGTGTTCATTATGATTTATGGGATTATTTCTTTGATGAAGGAGATGTAAATAAAAAAAAAATTTTTTTTTTAAAAAGTGTGTTTTGATTATGTTATAAACATAAAAATAATTCTTAAAACATTATATTTTTCAATTCTAAATACTCTCAGAAACAATAGAATTTTTGCTTTGTCTATAAAGAATGCCAAGTTCTTTCATCATTTCTTTTCCAGATAACCCAGGATGCTTGGTCTTAAAATCTTCTCTATTGCGTTTCACAAATTCCATGAAAGGATTTAACTTTTGATTCCTTACATTTTCTTCATTCTCGGTTTGATTTTTGCTGTTTTCATCATTTTCCATATGAGTTGAGGATTTTGCTTTTTCCTTCTTTTGAGTGGGAATAAAAACCAATTTCCCCGAACATACTCCGCAACGAACCTTTTCAACATCAATCGATTTAGAATGGCGCCTGTACATTTGTCCGCAAATTTCACACTTCCATTGATATTTGTATTGTATTTCATAATGGTGATATGTGCTCACTTCCACGCCAATTCGACTTTTTGTTCTTCTCCCCCATTTTCTAAAGGTTTGCCCATGATGCCTCGTGTCGTGCTCTTTGTCAATGAAGCTTTTAGCTAAATGACACATCTCGTGTGCCATTGTAGAGACAAGACTATCAAAGTTCGTTATAACTTTTGTAGACAATGCAATTCTTGCGGATTCTGGAATTTCAATAACTTCTTCAAGGCTTTGCATTGAATTTTCTGTTGAAGCAGCACAAGAACTTTCACATTCGCTTTTTTTCTCGCTGATTTTTTTAATTTTCTTCCATGTTGTAAAGGCTGTTCCAGCTGTTGTTCGAAGGGTTTTAGACCATTCAATCTTCGTTTCACTTGGAAGACGATCGTCAAATACTCGCTTGTTTATGAAAGCGAAAACAGCAGCTGCCAACTCGTTTCTGTGGCGAGCAAATTGATACTCACTATACATTCGAGGCGATGAAGGGAGTTTTGATAGCATAGCAAATGCGGCTGGTGTCAGCGGAGTTGGAATATGCTTTGGCTTACGTAATGGAGTTGATTTTTTCGTTGAAGAAATTATAAAAGATTGCGAAGGCTTACCAGATTGACTTTCCATTATCTTGTTCATTGGAGTGCTGGAAATAAAAGAAGAATGTGTGGCAGAAGGCAATGAAGAAGAAGATGGTTCTAATAATGAAGAAGGCGTAGAAGAAAATGGATTGGTTCTATCTTTTGATTTAATAGAAGGCGTGACAAAAATTGGAAATTCATCAGAAAGTGTTGATATTTTGGATTCAATCGTTTTCAAAGGGGAGGAATTTTCATTTTTATGTTGAGATAAAATTTGAGGCAAATGAAAACGAGGAGGTGGAGGCGTAAGAACATTCGAAAGAAACAAGTCTCCGGACGATGTTGGTTTTAGAAGAAAAGAAGATAACATAACATCTGAAGCAGCGTCATTTTGCAAAGTTAGTGGAGGAGCAAATCTTTTTTGAGAAATGCATTTCGAATTTGGTATAATATTTCTTATTGCTGGCTGCTCTCTTTGAGGCGTCTTTTTTGGATAAAGTTCTTCTAACGATGAATCACCACTTTCATTTTCACTTTCACTATCCTCGTCGGTGAAAATATCTGGATTATTCTTCAGAAAAAATTCATAAGAATCGCTATCATCTTCACTTTCCTCTTCAACAGATTCAAAAATTTCTTTTTCCTTATCCCTAAATCTTCTTTTTTCAGAAACGGAAGGTTGACTTATGTTCTTTATGAACGCTTCTTTTGGTTCAAAATCCATTTTTTCAGTTTCAAAAATGACATCAGAAATATCTTCATTCTCTTTTTGAGAAGAATGTTCACTATGTGTAAAATTTGTGCATTCTTTTTCATTCTTTTTATCACTTTCATCTTCGAAATCATGTAAGTCCAAAAGAGCAGGAGAATCACAAGTTTGATTCAAATAAAAGTCACCACCATGTAAAATTTTTTCTTGAAATTCTTCTTCAGAAATAGGTTCTGGCTGGACTATATCAGTTTCGGATATAAGCATTGGCTCATCGTCATCATCGTCATCATCATAAATAGATTCTCGAATTTCATCTTCCTTTGACTTCGCATCAACTAATAAAACAATAAAAAATGACAAAAGCAAGTCAAGGCTCACAAACAATTCATTATCTAACAACAAACGTTTAATTGAAGACATCCAAGCATAGTTTTCGCATAATCGCTGCAATAAAGCTTTTGAATTCGGTGAATTCATCAATCCACAATTTTTAAAATCTGTTCATGAATAAATTATGGAAGGCTTTGTTTCTGGATCAAACTTGTAAGGGATTTTCCTCTTGGTAAAAATTTGTTTGTATTTTCTTTATAACACAAAAATTTTGTTAAAAAGTAATGTGTTTCCATTTTATTTATTATATTACTATATATACATAAAGAACAGATACATGGGACGTGTTATTCGTTCGCAAAGGAAAGGAGGGAGCGCTTTATTCAAATCCCACGTTCACAACCGAAAAGGTTCTGCAAAATTGCGTGCTATTGATTACGCAGAAAAGCACGGATATATCAAGGGAGTTGTCAGAAGAATTATCCATGATCCAGGGCGTGGAGCACCTCTTGCAATTGTTGAGTTCCGTCACCCATATAAGTACAAGAAGAGACATGCAACTTTCATTGCAACTGAAGGAATGTACACAGGACAATTCATTTACTGCGGAAAGAAAGGTATTTTTTGATTTTTAAGTTTATCGTTGATTAAAGATATTATTAATAATAATTTTTCTCATACCGTCAGCTGCCATCGATGTGGGAAATGTTCTTCCAGTTTCATCACTGCCAGAAGGTACAGTCATCTGCAACGTTGAATCAAAAGCTGGAGACCGTGGTGTTCTTGCTCGCTGCTCTGGAAACTCTGCAGCCGTTGTTAGCCACAACCACGAAACAGGAAAGACACGTCTTCGTCTTCCATCAGGTTCAAAAAAGATTATTCCTTCATCATGCCGTGCAATGATCGGTATTGTTGCTGGAGGTGGTCGTAATGAGAAGCCAATCATGAAGGCTGGTGTTTGCTATCACAAATACAAGGCAAAGCGTAGAGGATGGCCAGCAGTGCGTGGTGTTGCAATGAACCCTGTCGATCACCCTCATGGTGGTGGTAACCATCAACACATTGGTGTGCCAACAACAGTCGCCAGAAACAGGCCAGCTGGTCAGAAGATTGGTCTTATTGCTGCCCGTAGAACAGGTCGTCGTCTGGGTCGTGTACAGGCAAAGAACGAGTAATTGATTTTAATCATTTATACTCGAATTTTTCCTTTGCTGTAAAATTAATAAAAATAATTTATCAAAAAAATTAGAAATATTTTTATCCAGTTCGAAATAAAAGCATTTATAAAAAATGAAAAAGAAAAGAAAGAAAGGTCATGAAAAAACATTTCACTTGCTAAGCATTTTGCTTTCCGTTGTGCGAGTTTCAAACAAAGATAACAAATGATTGACTGAAAAATCACACCCATCATAAAAAAGAGTGCACGTTGTTTTTTTCAGTATTTGCTGGATTTCTTTTGGTGTATGGATCCTACGCAGAAAAAGGCGGAACGTAGATCAGTAACACCTAATTCTACACAGAAAAATTCCGCCGTACCATTGAATACACTCGTTCCACCTCGTTCTTTGTCTCCTCCAATAAAACCCCGTGCAAAAAATTATATTGAAGGAAAATCAAAAAGTACTGTATTCTTTAAAAGAAACTTGGAAAGTACGGGAAGATATAGTCCATTTCATCCTCCAAAGAATCTTGAAAAATCAGGAGTTATTCCAATTCGCTTTCATCCACCAACCCTAGACGTATAGAAATTTTGATTTATTTTGAGACTTTACATTTTTCATTTTCATTTTTTAATGTTTATTGATTTCAACAACAGAGAACTTACTTTGAAGCACCACCCGAAGCAAAATTCAACTTAAAAACAATTTTGAAGCCTTTTGAGCAAGTTCAACGTCAAAGTGTTAATTTATCGCAATCTGATACGAGTCAGTTACCACTAACAACTCTTAAAGAAACAACTTCAAAGAAAACGGATAATGCATTTCTCAACCAACAATATTCTGCATATCCTGATATCTCTCATCAAGCTCCGCTTCCAAATTCAAAAAGAGCATCTTCTTCGCGAGGGAGTTATGCGTACAATAGAAGGTCATCGTGCCACGATCAAATTTCTTCAAGTTTTGGTGCATCTAGATCTTCTTCACCTGGACTTAATGCAAATAAATTACAGAATTCATTTTCTGTATCCTCATCAACTCGACTTCCTCCGCTGGCAGACAAGTTATCTGCAACTGTTTCAGCGTCTCTTCTCTTTCCTTCTCACCCCCATTCCAGATCTTCTTCTCCATCTCCACTTGTATCTCAAACTACATCTTCTTCTCCTTCTTCATCACGCTCCATCAGAGATCAACATGAAACGTCAAACGGTGCATCATCAGAAACAAGATACAGCAAAACAGCTCAGCTTAACAATAACCAGGCACTTGAAGCAGAAGACGAATACCAGGGAGAAGGATACCAGAGAGATCTGAAGCCCGAAAGCGACTTCATTGAAGATTCTGCATTTCGCCCACATTTTCTCCAAACAGACACGGCACAACAGTCAACGTCGCATCCTGTGAAAGATTCTTTGAAAGGAACTGCGCCAGGCTTGTCGCCAGTTCCTGGTCTTCAATTCGGAGGCTCGCCGTTCTTGCAGCTCACTCCCTTTGACGACAGGACGCTCGCCGGATTCACACCGCGTAATGAAGAAGGGCGGGTGAAGCTGCCAGCAGAAGGCGAGTCGAAATGGCTCACTGCAGAAGGGTGGGAGTGGAGGCCGTGCACAGTTCTGCGGGCGATCGACGAGCGGAATAGACACAAAACAGCCAATGCGGAACACAAAGCAAAAGAGCTGGGAAAAAACGGAGAAAAAACTACAGACAGAACAAATGGCACAGGCACATCAACAGAAGAAGCATTGACACAGGGGCAAATAAGCACAGGAGACAATATGTCTGGACAAGAAACCACAGCACCAACTGCAAACAACACCAATCAATCTTCTTCAGCTTCAACCTCGACTTCTTCTTCTTCTGCTTCTGCTTCTTCTTCTTCTCTGTCTATTGATATTCCAACACCTTTGCCATCCAACTCACTAGATGTCTCTCAAAAGGCACCTTTAAAAAGCCCCAAATCAATCATCGCGCAAACAGCACAACAACTGCAAGATTCCCAACAGCAGAAGCAATCACAAGACATCAACGGAATATCCATCCCAGCTGACGAGCAGGCTTCTTCCGACCCGTTTGACCAGAACGACCTCAACGGCTTTCTCCCTTCTACCCGCACCGAATACAGCCCAACTGCGCGTTCTTCGCTGATGTCACCGAAGTCCCCCCACAGTTCAGACGAGTTTGACGGCTCTTCTGAAGCACAGACAGCTGAGCTGCATCAGCCAACATACTTTCTGATCGAGTGGCATCACATCAAAAAACGCAAAATTGTGTCTCGGCTAAACTTGAGATTTTCCTCAGACGATCCAGACATTTTCGCAGAGAGGCTGTTTCGCTCTCAACTGTACAGATACAACGCAGAGCAGCGCATTCGCCATGCTATTTCTGTCTCTCTCTTTTCAGCTAAGACGATGTCTGGCGCTGGATCGAATTCTCCTTCTGGCACTTCTGCCTCTCTTTTGGCTACTGCTTATTCTGTCTCTCCGCTCAGCCAACTGTCCTCTCTGCAAACAAACAGCCCTTCCTCTTTCTCTTCCTCAGCTGCTGCAGCCATTGCCAGCTCATCTGCAAATACCACTGGCACATCAATTCATCTGTCAGACGAGCACGTCTTGCTGATCCTCCTTCGCAGCGGACTGCCACTTCCACACCGCTTTTTGGGAGGCATTGGATTGGATGCACTTGGAGGCCTTTCTGTTGCTGAAGGGACAATGGCTGCATACACACTGACATCAGCACCGAACTTTCTGACACAGAAAACAAAGGCTATTCAATTGAGGAAAGCATCTAAGCAAACTGGAGCAAGTCAGATGCAGCAAATTGACATTGAGAAGATCCACCAGCTGCAAAGGAAAGCGTCGCTGACACACGAAGAGGCTGCTGAGCTGGCTGCGCTGCATCCGTATCTTCCGTCGTATGTGAAGCCCAATTATTCACCTGAACTTAGCCGCATCCCCGCCGAAGTCATCAATCGGGTGGTTGGAGCACAGTGGTGGAACAGCGCAGCAACAGCTGTCTCACGAGGGGTGAAAGGGAGAGTGAAGGCACCTCGATTGCGAGTGCATTTGGAGTCGATTCTGCAGCGGTTTGGGGTGAGAGGAGAGGAGGATGGGACGAACATCGCAATCACAGGGCTTTTGCGAGAGAAGATTAATCCGAGAACAGGAATCATCAAGCATCCCTCGACAGAAGAGCAGAACACGAAGGTGGTGGATGTGAAGGAGCAGGTGGAGAAGATGAAGAAGAGGCACTTGGAGAGACAAGGATTTGCAAATGATGAGAAAGGACGAGGAGCTGATGACTCAGAAAGAAGCAGTGATGGAGATGAAGATAATGAAGATGAAGAGGAAAGTGAAGATGAATATAACGTTTATTACATTGAAGGGGAGAAAAAGAAAAAGAAGGGAACTAAAAATGGAGGGAAAAAAGATAAGAAAAATGAAAAAGGAGAAGATTCCAAGCAGAAAAAAGGTACTGAAAGAGGGAAAAAACAAGGTGAAAACAAACCGTTTGTGTCAAGTATTCTTCGTCCAAAGAAAGACAAAGAGACAGACGAAGAGAGACGAAGCAGAAAGCGGCGGACGAAGCTTGTTGCAGCCGAAAGAGAAAGAAAACGGAGAGAGCGAGAAATACAACTAGCACAGGAGGAAGAGCAGGCTGATGATCCCGATGCGCAGATCCGGAAGAAGTACGCTGAAGGCATCGAAGGCTTCTTGGAGAAAGACTCAATTCCATATGAAGCGCTTCCACCGTTTTCGTCAGTCATCAACCCGAAGTGGGCGCACCACAGCGGGCTGTCGAATCTCGGGGTGCATGTGACATCTGACATCTTCATGAAGCCAGATGTATTTGACCGCACAGGACTGACGCCGGAGGAGATGAGACACGTGGCACATATTGGGAAGGTAGTGGCAGAGTACATGGTGGAGGTGAGGCAGCAGTATGAGTATGTGGTGAAGATGGAGATACACGACTCAATTGCACTGGAGAAACAGGAGCAGAAGAGGAAAGAGAAACTGCAGCTGAAGAATAGGCTATTTGGAAAATCCAAAGCAATAACAGATGGAAAAGAAGATAACAAAAACGAAAAAGAGAGCAAATATGATACTCAAGAAAATGACAATCATGATCCTGATATTGCAAACAATGCTGCTGACGTTTCTATGACTCCATTACAATTATCAGCACAGGCAACTTCACAAACATCACCACTTTCATACACTTCTCCATATGCCGCTCTCTTTTCTTCGACATTCACACCCAGATCAATCCAGTCACTTTCTGCCACATCGACTTTCCCGCAAAACGCATCCAATATCTCTTCAATGACAGCGGCAGGTTCATCGTCATCATTCTCCTCTCCATCAAGCATTTCCTCCTTCGACGTTACCAATCCGACCTCTGCTCTTCTCCCTGCCCATCTCAGAACCGTCCCACCACACTCCGAATGGTCTGCCATCGATGAGCTCCTGTCTGTGCGCCACCGCTTCCGCAGCTCCATCCACCACCTCCAGCTCACCTTCCACTTATCACACCCAGTCATACTGAAGGCTGCCCAGCGCGCCTGGAGTGCCATCCACGCAATGCAGTTCCGATCTTTCCTGTGGATTCCTGCGCCTTTCCCATCGCCCATCGACCCAGACCTGATTCCTCCGCCTCCGAAGATCAAAACACTCGCCATGATGTTTGAGGAGGAAGAGCGGAACCAGCTGCGGCTGAAGCTGAAGAAGGATGCTGAAGAAGCTTCAAGACAAATAGGAGATGGAGACGATGAAGAAGGAAAGAGCGGAGCAGATGGCACAACCCTTTCTGGCACTTCTTTGAGGCCTGGCTCGATGAATGCGTCGAAGACAGTCCAGCTGCATGGGCCAATTGGAGCAGACGATGCACTTGCACTTCTCAGCGGAGGCTCGTTGCACGGTGGCAGCGGACTGTCTGTACTTTCAGTCAGCACAATGTTCAACCCTCCCGTTCGCCCATCGCCAATTCCAGCAGCACCTCCGATGATCCCTGCAGGAAATAAAGCAGCGCATCAGACGCTTCCTGTACAGCAATCTGCTTCTGCCTCATCTTCGTCGAACTCTGCAACCAGCACAGACAATGCAGTCGTCAGCGGATTAGCAACCGTCGACCCAACAACAGGAGCACTGGTGTTTCAGGACTCGCTCACCACAACCGACGAGGATGCGCTTTCGCAGCCAATCCCACTCGATTTGCCGCGCTATCGTCGTGCGCTGTCTGCTGCCTTAGACACAGCCATCTCCTTTGTGAATGTGGTGACACTCGAAGCATTAGGCTCATTGGTGATGGACGCCCACGAGCGCATTAAGGACAAAGGGAATTTGGCTCGCTCGCAGCCGTTGCTGATGAAGCTGGTGGCTGTTATCAATTACATGCTGGAGCATACAGTTGGTTTTACACTGACAGAGTCATTCAGATTGTTCATTGCGATGTTCCGACAGTTCAGAGACTCATTTCCACAGGATTATTTACCGAATATAAGACAATCACAGGCACTTGCATTGGAGGAAAGACGAGCAAAAGAGAGAGAAAGAGAAAGAGAGAGGCGAGAAAAGCTCAGAGAAATGAGAAGAATCAGACAGTTAAAACGGTTGGAAGCACAGATGAAAAGAGAAAACGGAGAATACGGCAGTGGAGATGAGGATGACGCATTGGTATCTTTCTCATCAAGCCAGTCGCCCAGACAGCCTGAACACTCAACAAGCCCGTTTCAATCAACTCTCAAGAGACAAAACCGGCCATCATCTGCACCGAGGCAGCAGAACACGTTTCTGCATCCATCAGATGTCCAGTTCATTGATGATCTTTCAGTGGACAATCCACCAGAATACCAAGGAAGGAGGCACAGGAAGGGCAACACAAGAGACAGCCATCGGATGTACCACTCGCAAGACCCAGCAGACAGAGGAAGAGGAGGAAGGAGAGATGATCGAGGTGGAGATAACAGAAGCCCTTATGCAATGAACGACCCATTGCGCCAGTTTGCTTTGCATTCTGCCCTTTCGATGGAGGAAGTTGTGGCGTTAGTGACGAAATGCAGCTCTGAGCTGCCGCCTCTGTTCCTCATCAATGTTGTGATGAAGAAGTCCACATTTGCCTTCGATCCTCCAATCACCTCGTTCCGCGACGCCACCTGCCGCGCCATCGACAGAGCAGTGCACGTGGCGAATGTGTTTCCTGTGTTTGAGATTCCTTCTCTGCCTGCACACACCAAAAGGCAATTCCTCAACATCGTGCACGATCAATCGCTGCTCGACTCCTCCCGCTCTGTTGTGAACGCGCTCTTTGACGAATTGGAGGCTGGCCCCATCGCCCTTGTTGCCTCGTTCAGCCGCTATGCCCCATTTCTGACGCTTCCACCAGCCGAGTTCCGCAAAGTGCTGTTCTCTCGCTCCACAGTTGTGAGCGACATTGCCGCAGAAATCAAGTCAATTGAAGCGACACTCGAAGAAGTGGCAGTTAACATTCCACCATTTCTGATTGTTGGCATCTTCTGCATCGACTTCCGCAAAACAAGACAATCCTTCTTCAATGCACTCGGTGCTCTGAGACAAGAACTGCTGGAGGCGCTCTCAAATGAATGCTCTGATGAATGCAGATCGATCATCGCAGAATTCAAGGGATATGACGAAGAACTGTCACAGCTTCCGAAAACAACAGAAGAGCTGTTTGCACTGAACAATCGTGTGGATGAGCTGATGGGCATTATCCAACAGAGAGAAAGAGACATTGCAATGCTTGGCTCTCGCTACAAGGTTCTCGAGTCCTTCCATTTCCCTCCGTCACAAGAAGATTCCCAAGTTCGATGGGAATGCTTTGTTGCACCAGCAAAGCTTACAAAGAAGATTCAGGGCCTGCCCCGCATCATCAGATCCCTTCGAGCAGGAATGGTGGCACAGCTGCAGAAGAGTCAGGAGGCGCTGAAGCAAAGGGTGATTGAACTGACAACCTCTGCATCGCACTTTGATCTTGTGGACGACTTCGACCAGGCAGACACACACGCACAGGAGGCAGCGTTGGTTCTGGCGCAGATCGACGAGGCGCGGAGTCTGGCTGAGAAGTATGCGAACCAGGAGGAGATGCTGAAGCTCCCGCAGCACACACACCCAGAAGCTGATCTGCTGCGAGACACGTTTGAGCCCGTGGCGACACTGTGGAAGGCGATCAGCGAGTGGTCAAAGTGCACGTTCACTTGGACAAACACCTCCTTCCACGAAATAGACGCATACAACATCGCAGTCACCACAGACAACATTGAGCAGGTTCTGTCGCGTATCATCGCACTCTTTGCAGACGACAAGAAGAAGTCCATTTTGGCTGATCTGGCAATGCAGGTGAAGCAGCAGGTCGATGCCTTCCAGACAAGAATACCAATGGTGCTGAAAATGTCGAATCCTTCTATTAAGGCACGCCATTGGCAGCTGATTGCAAAGGAAATCCGCAAGCCCATCCAATACGGTGCGCCAGACTTTACTCTGGGGACGATGCTGGAGATGAAGCTGGAGAAGTACCCGAAGATCCTAACAATCGCAGACAATGCCACAGCCGAGCATGCAATAGAGACAGGACTCGACCGGATGTCATCTGAGCTGAGCCAGGCATGCTTCTCTGTGGTGCCCTACAAATCCACAGGCACCTTCGTCATCTCGCAGACCCGCGACATCACAATGCTGATCGACGAGCAGCGGGCAGCTGTGCAGACATTCCTCTCTTCTCCACTGATCGATCAATACGAGTCCCGTGCGCAGAACTGGCTCGCCATCCTCAGCCGCATCAGCGCTACAGTCGCTGCGTGGGTGCGCTGCCAGAAGCTGTGGCTGTTCTACGCGCCTGTCTTCCAGGGCGCAGACATCGTCCAGCGGAGGCCACACGAAGTGCGAAAGTTCCAAGCTGTAGACACCGCCTGGCGTAAGCTGATGGCTGTGGCTGCAAACAACCCCCATGTGCTGGCGGTGTGTGGGCCACAGGGAAGGAGCAAAGCATACTCCACTCTGGTTGAGTGCAACCAGCTGCTGGAGTCGGTGCGGGTGGGGCTGGGGAAGTATTTGGATGGGAAGCGCATTGCCTTCCCTCGGTTGTACTTCCTCTCAAACGAGGAGCTGCTCGACCTTCTCTCACGCGCACGCGATCCAACAGAGAACGTGCCGCACATTGCAAAAGTGTTCAACAGTGTGTCTTCAGTCGTGCTGGCGAACAACAAGATTGTGGCGCTATCGTCTCCAGGCAACGAGAGGTTGCAGTTGCAGAATGAGGTTGTTGTGGAAGGGTTTGATGCTGACCAGTGGCTGCTTTCGGTGCAGTCCTCGATGAGAGCGACACTCAGCATTCAGATCACAACAGCACTCGCAATGATTGGATATGCCATCACGTCTCAGATGCTCTTCCAGTCAACTGTTTCTTCCTCTTCCTCTTCTTCCTCTTCAGCATCTTCCTCATCAAACACCACTTCATCCACATTCGCCACTTCATCCACCGCACAACCCATGTTTTCACCTCAGCCTTCACTTCAATCGTCTCCCTTGGAATCATTTCATTCATCTCATTCATTGGCACAAACAGATGCATTACGAGGTGCCCAAGAACAAACCAAAAGCAGATACCATATTTCTCCTGCTATTTCTTCTTCCTCATCCACATCTCAGTCTAAACAATCTGATATGCTGCTGACACTTTCTCTTCCACATGCACGAAACCTGCCTCCACTTCAAACCCCTTCACATCAGAAAGCACTCAACCCATCCGCCACTCCGTCTTCCTCTTCCTTCGGCTCGTCCACCCCATCTGCTTTTTCTGCCTTTTCTTCTCTTCCTTCAGCTTCCTCACAAAACACCTTCAACTTACAGATGTCTGCACTTCAGTCTTCCTTCTTTGAAAACTGCATTTCTTCCAACGGAGTCTTCAACTTCGCCACATTCGCCCGCATTTTTGTGCAGCCCCCCAAAACAAGGAAAGCAAAGAACCATCGAATGAAGTCTCAGACAAGCCTATCAAAGCATCAGTCCACACTCAGCGCGATTTCTGAAGTCAGCTCAAACGCTCCTTCAGTCAATCCGTCGCGGTCAGCTTCTCCTCGCCCTGGAAGAGTCACTTCGGCTGTTGGCTCTTCTTCGATGGGAAACGACGAAACGCGAAATGGAGAAATAAGCGGAGAGCAAACTCCACATAACACCAGTGGTATATGGAACTCAGCAACCCAAACACCGTCAAAGGGAATGTCAACACCTCTCAATTCAACACCAAAGGGAAGCACCACACAGAATCAGCAGTCTTCTGCATCTGCCTCTGCGTCTGCTTCTGCTGCAGCCTCAGCACAACAACAGCAACAGATGCAGCAGCAACAGCAGATGCAGCAAGCACTGACAGATCCGCGTGAATGGTCCACACAAGTTCTGATTGTCGTTGCGCAAGTGCTGTTCACAGACGTCGTGTCTCGCATCTTCACAGAGAACGAGATAGCACGTGTGTCTGCCCTTTCGCTCGATCTCCACCGCTCTGTCGAGGCAGCCATCACAACATTTGGCATTCTCCTGCGCGGCCTGCGGGCAACGGCCACGCCAAGAGACCTACTCCGCATCCAGTCGATGCTTCAGCTCTTTCTGCAGATGCGCTCCACACTCAGGCAGATCTGGGCATCTGCTTTCTCCTTCGATAGTGCTGTCTTCGACACACTCTCTGTCAGCGCTGCCATCAACAACGGGCCTGTCCACAAACACAGGAAGCACAACCCAGCTGCATCACCTTCACCCAGCTTCTCAATTCCTCCATCCACTTCTACTACTCCCTCTCCATTCATGCCACTCTCTTCCACTTCGCCATCACCTGCGCCTTCATCCATCCCAACCACTTCATTTACAATACCCACCTCACTCACACCATCCACTTCATCTATTGCCTCATCATCTTCCATCTCATCCACTTCATCCACATCCTCCTCCTCCTCCTCTTCTTCTTCTGGCAATTCACAACTTGCTCTGATGCATCGACAGGCAGTGCATTCTCTCCCAACGGCCAGCCGCTCGCATCTTTTCTCCTGTTTATTCCGCTCATCTCCAAACTCACTTCATTCATGGGACTCCACCCCCCAGTTCTTCTACGACGACAACTTCGGAGTCACCATTCGCATCTTCAACCACTCCATCTGCTACGGAAACGAGTTCCTCGGCATTCAACAGCCGTTCGTGTTCACGCCGAGGACACAGCAGGCCTTCGGAACAGCCTTCCTCGCACTACAGAGCACTTTAGCATGGACGCTGATCGGGCCAGCTGGTGTTGGCAAGACAGAAACATGCAAAGAGCTCGCGCGGATGACGGGGCAGCCGTTCTCGCTCTTCTCCTGCACATCCACCTCGTCTGTCTCTTCTCTCCTGCGCTTTCTGAGAGGATACGCCTGCAGCGGGTGCTGGTGCCTGCTGGACGAGGCGCAGTCGCTGGACCCGGCCTCGCTCTCTGTGATAGCCCAGCAGATACAGGAGATACAGTCTGCCTTCACAAGAGGCCTACAGCGCCTGCTCTTCCAATCAGACGAACTGACTATTGATCCAAATGGAGTGCTGATGATCACCATTGACATCTCTCGCTCCTCTGGCAGCAATTCGTCATTTCAGTCAGCCGATTCACATTCTGTCAATTCATCCACTTCAGTTGGCCATCGCTTTGCTTCTCTATTTTCTTTACCATCTCGTATTCCTCTTCTTCCAGTATTCAATGCAGATCACTTGTCCTCTTCCACCATTTCGCCTTCTTTCTCGCACACATTTTCCTCCACCTCGCAGGACACTGCCTCCATCCCTGACAACCTGAAGTCTCTCTTCCGCCCGTTTGCGATGGTCGAAGCCGAGTTCAGCTACATCGCTGAGGTGCAGCTGATGTGCCTCGGATTCACCACAGCGCCTGTCCTGGCAAGGCAGCTGGAGCGGGTCTTTACGCTGAGCTCGACGCTGCTGCAGAGCGAGCAGAATGTTCTGTTCTACGACTTCTCCATCCGACTCCTGCAGCAGGTCATCAAACTGGCAGAGTCCATTTTGCATCCGCTAGTCTTCTCGCTGTATGACACGTCGCTTCAGAATGAACTGACAGGAAACAAGTCGAACGAGGATAACGACGAAGATGACTTCGATGGCCATTCATTTGGCTTTGGTGATGATGTCAACTCTGTCGGCGGAGAAGACAAATCAAAAAGCCGACTGCCCAAATCCAAAGAACCAGAAAATGGCCAACTCTCGTCCATCTTTTCTGTCACAACCACTCTTTCGCCAACAATTTCTCCGCTTTCCATTCTCGACCTGTCTGAGACGCGCCCAAAAACAGCAACAGTTGGAGCACCTCTTTTGTCTTCTGCTTTGTCGTTCCCAACTCTTCAGAGCAGTGACTCAGGAACTCTTTCACTATCTGACTCACTTACTGGTGATCAGTCTATTTTGTCGCACAACACAGCAAGGGACTTGGAGAAGGAGAAGAACAAGAGACATGCAGAGGCAGAGATGATTGCAGTGTCTTCTGCGCTTCTTTCGTGTGTTGTGCCTTTCTTAACAGGAAATCACGTATCCACGTTTGGAGCAATTGTGTCGTCGTGCTTTGATGATGACTCGATGCTGCAGCACGGAGACAGCGAAGAGGAGGTCTCGGTTGTTGTGCCTGATGATAGAAAATCTCCAATTGATCATTCTTCATCTGCTGCACTGGAATCGAAGTCGCTGCTTTCTCGGGATTCACAAGCGATGCTGGTGAGGCATCAGAATCAGTCTCAGATAATTCAAATGAAACAGACACTCTTTGGGCGCATCGACCAGCAGGCGAGCCATCCGAGCATCCCTTCTCTTCTGATGGCACACAAGAACTCATGGTACAACCACTCTCCTTCTACCTCTCTACTCCAATCAATGACTGCTCTCCAAACAATGTCAGCTGCATCCTTCCAGACTGCATCATCAAGCCTATCTACTCACAGCTCTTCTCTGCATAATTCCATAACAAACTCACCCACATTCTCTCCACTTATGTCACCTTCGCCATTTGATGATGGATCGTCGCTGGATGTTTCGTCAGATAAAGCAGCCATTTCTCGCAGAGCAGATGCGAAGAAAGAAAAGCATTCCTCAAATGAAAGAGACACATTCCCAGATTCGCTTTCAATACAATCAAAACGGACAATGCCAGAAACAACAAGGAACAACATCTCTCCTATTGTAGATGCACGTCTTTCACTCACATCGCTCACTCTGCTGCGGAGTGCTCTCTCCAGCACCATCAAAGAATACCATCTGGCTTCCTGCCCTCAGCTCATCAACAAGTGCCTTCAGCTGCACGAGACTATCCAGACACGCACTGGCGTCTTCCTTGTTGGCAGAGCTGGCGTAGGGAAGACAACAATATTGCGTCTGCTTGCAACTGCGTGGACTCTTCTGAGCTACGAGCTCCGTTGGGCGCTGTCGAGATCTGCGGATCCAAATAGACTCAAAGCAAAGAAGCTCAGGAAGCAGCGGCTGATGCGAGCAAAGTATTCTTTGATGGAGGAAGAGAAAAGGAGAATGGACAGCAGCATGCTAAGTGGCGTCCGTGGCGTTAGAGAGAGGGATAACTTGAGCGATGGAGAAATGAACAGAAATGTTTCGAGAGACGGTGCTGTTCCAAATCGATATGCAGATGCGGGGAATCAGTTGAAGATGATTGGTGGAATGGACACTGTGCTGGACGATGAAGAAACGGAAAACAAAGAAGCAGAATTACGAAGGAGAAGAATCCGAAGAAAGAGAAGAAAGATGAAGAAGAGAAGAATGAGACAACGAAGAATGCGGCAGAGAAGAGAAAGAGGTGAAAGTGGCGATGCAACTAATGGGGAGCGCTCATTCGGAGAGGATATGTCGCCAATCAGAGATGACGAAGAGGATGAGCTTCTGTTTGAAGACGCAATGGATTCAGAGGCATTTGATGAGTTTGACGATGAAGGTAACAGTTTGAGCGATGATGTGCTGGATGATGACGATGCTGGCACATTAGATTCATATGACGATGATCTTGACTTTGATCTCGACAGCGAATTAGATTCATTACTTGATGATGCTGATAGCGATGCATTGGATGACAGACTGCCAACAAGAGCAAGCGAATACAAACGACTTCGCCAAAATCAGCGGCACACTGGAGCATCACCTTCTTCTTCTTCTTCTTCATATTCATCCCCTTCTGCTTCAGCTACAACTGCACAGATGGCAACAGTATATGCAGAAAGGAGCAATTCAGGAATCATTCTCAGCCAACCTCAACGGAAAGCAATCAGCATGTGGAACAACAGCCTCGCCAGCTCCATCAGTTCTCTTGACGAATATGACAACGAAGAAGAAGACGAAGAAGCGAATGATGACAACATGAATGAAATGGAAGAAATGTTGGAGGAAGAAGAAATCGCATTCTGGGTTGATGAGATGGCTGGACAGGTGATTTCATACAAAGATTCTGCTCCAAATGCGACAGGTGCTGCATCATCGTCGCTTCCAGGCCAATTCAGACAGACAGAAAAGGCAAGGCAGCAGTTCGGAAATACTGCCTCCAGCAATCTGTCAGATAACAATATTGACTTTTCCACAGCAGCTGCAGCAAAGAACATTTTGTTTAACAGACAAGACAGACACCGCCGCATGGCAGCTCGCACCCTGGCAAGGAACAAGGCACGTTCTGATGCATTCACCCAAGTTTCTGTTCGAGTAGTGTTTCCTTCTGCATTTTCTGAGGCAGATGTGATGGGCCGTGCAGCGGCTGCAACGAATGAATGGAAAGATGGAATCCTTTCGATGTTTATGAGAGAAAGCTCAATTGGAATAGGAAACGAATCAAATGAACTCAACGGTGCTTCTCTTTTACCATCAGTGTCTTCTTCATCAGCCAGTTCATCTTCAGCCTCCGCGGCTGCATCAGTGAAGCCAACCAACCTTGCTGCTCAACAACTTTCAAAGCAAAGCAAAGTACAGCAAAAACACAATGAAAGCAATTCAGACAAGCACAAAAAAACAGATTCAACAAAAGTTCCTCAGAATCACGAGAAAGACAGTTCTTTGAATGCAGATATGTCGTCAATTGTGGCTGGGCAGAGCGAGAAAGCGCATTGGATTCTGATTGATTGCTCTCCATCTGATTTCTGGTGGTTGGAGATATTCAATTCAGCCATGGATGGACACCGCACACTGTCTCTTTCAAGTGGAGAGAGGCTTTTGTTAGCACCCAGCACACGCATCTTGTTCGAATCCGACTGTGTGTCTGCTGCTTCTCCTGCCACTTTATCGCGATGTGGAATTGTATTTGTGGACAAAACGGTCACTCCAATCGCATCTCTTGTGAAAGCTTGGCTAATAAGACTCATGGACCGCTACAAATTCCTGAAGACTCCACCTAAGAATGAAGCGAATGAATCAAGACAAGAAGGACAGTCACTTTCATCATCTTCGTCAGCAGCTACGTTATCTGCTTTAAATGCGCAGTCAGCTCAGCAAGGTTTGAGATCATCACTCAATTCAGCCCCCAAAACAGGACTTGAACCAGCGTTATCATCAGCCACTGGTGCAATAGCAGCATCTCCTGCTTCAAATTCTCCAGGTAGCAATTCCAATTCAGAAGACAACATTCCAATTCAAGACGTGTTTGCTTCTCAAATGTCAAAGCTGCTCCGTCCTCTGCTGGCGGCGTATCTTCCACCTGCTGTTGCATGCATCCATAGAGAGCAGCAGAATGGCTCTTCGCTCATGGCATCTGAGCAGACGTATGTCAGCCGTCTTCTTACGATGCTGGACTGTATGCTGCCGTGTGTTCTGGAGCAAGCAAAGATCGAAGGAGAGGCTGACATAAAAGAATTTGAAGCAAAACAGACTCTTCAGTTGAACACATTCAAAGCATCACTTGATGTTCCGATTGAAGTGAGGAGGAAAGAGATTACAGATGTCGTTGAACAGGCTGCTGCGATGTCGTCTTCTCCAAGTGAAGTTACAGATTCTTCAACAACTTTGAACTCTTCACTTACAAATACTTCTTCTGAAAAAAGTTCAGATGAAAACAGCAGTTCAAAAGATGCATCTTCATCTTCGACTGATTCTACAACATCAATTAATTCACAGACTGCACAGCCAAATACTTCAGCACCAGAAGCCTTATCTAACTCTTCTTCTGATTCAAATGTTCCGCCTCCATTTGACCCGTTTACCACTGCGGCAGCACCGATAAAGCATGTACAGCCTCTTCAAGCATCGTCAAGACCAGCACATCCTCTTTCGATGAATCAGAGAGCAGACACAAACAGATCAGATACAAGCTCAATTGTGTCACATCGAGGAAAGCACAGTTCTGTTGGCGTTGTGACAGCAGCTGTCAACGTCAATGCTAATGAAAAGCCACACACATATCCAACTTGGTGCTTTTCTGGAAAGAGGAGAATGACCATCTCATTCAATGACACTATTTCAGGGGAGAATCTGTCATCAATTGCAACAGCCATTTTCCTTCGTCGCAGGCAGGATGCTGTGCGGAAAGCGCAGGAAAGAAGAATCCAAAGATTGAAACTGCGAGAATTGAGAGCAGCGCAGACGAAGGCAATTGAAGATGGAAACAACTCAGATGGCGGAGATGGTAAAAGGAATGATGGAGAATCACAGAGCCCCGAAGAAAAGAATGGAAGATCGAGAAACAATAGCGATGCTTCTGGAGAAATTGCAAATAAATCTCCAACAATCTCTCCAAGGACCAGACTAATGATTGACATCAAGTTGAGAGAAGACGGAGAATACCAGCTGGAACAGCGCAGAGCTTCAATCTCTTCGATTTCTCAGGCAATGACAGGTCTATCTTCAGGATTTGATTCGCTTCCCGAGGTGATACAAATCAAAGAGAAAATTGCAGAAGAGAAGAAAGAGCGTAGACGAGAGAGACACGAAGCATTCTTTGAGAGGGTTCATGGAGTGTTCTTGTTCTGCCTCTGTTGGGGTGTTGGTGGACCTCTTCCACTCAGAAGTCGTGTTGCGTTCGAACGAGCACTGCGTTCTGTTCTGGATGAAATGTCATCAGCACCATCGTTGCCCACAGCAAGATCGATTTTTGATCTGAGGTTCAACATTGCGCTGAATGGATGGGATGATTGGGAATCGGTGGCTAAGCAAGGTGTGGATGCTGTGCTTACACAACCTCTCACAGCACAACCTCCTCCTGTGCAGTCAGTTTTAGGTATTACAATAGCACACGGGCTTGATCCACCTTTGATGGCACCTCCTTCACCAGCTAATTCATCGGATGTGCTCACTCAAACTAAAAGCACATCATCGATTCCGCCAACATCCTCCATCTCAAATGGCCCAAGTTCCATTCAGTCATCTTCCTTTGTGTTGCCATCAAAGCCTCAACCTGGCCAACTGCACATTAACTCTCGTCTCCAGCCTACTGCGGCTATTGTACGAGCGTTGTACATCATGCGTGTTCTCACTGATGGCATGCGACCATGCCTTGTTGCAGGACCTTCTGGAAGTGGAAAGCAGATGCTTTTGGAGCACTTTATCAACTACAATCTGAAAGATGTCGCAACAGCTCCTGGTGCTGCTCTTGCTGGACTTACCACTGCTCATAGAGGAGCAGGCGGCGGAACTATGTATCCTTCAACTCGACATGGCCCACAATCGACACTGCGCTCATCTTCAAGAGGGTTTGGCAACTCGTTTTTGAGATCGTCGACAAGAGCGAGGAATTCATCAACAAAGAATTTTGCTGGAACGGGAGGAGCAGTTTCCTCGTCTTCTTCGCTCGTTGGAACAGGTGGACTGCTTAAAGGTGCAAGAGCAGGTCAGACTTCTGTTCGTCATGGGCCATCGTCTTCTCTTGCAACCTCAGAACAATACGCACACAAATTGGGTGGAATGAAAGGGACAACATCGCGAACATCACTGGAATCTTCGAGAGATGGACGTGGAGGAAATATCCAATCTACGTCTTCTCTTGCATCGCTTGCATCATCCACAACAAACCGCAACAAGACACAGGGAAAATTCAATCCGTCAACGCTCGCATCCACACGAGCAACTTCGACAAGAGTTCATTTTGGACCCTCCTCTTCTTCGGTTTCATCTTCCTTTTCTGCTGCAAATGCATCTAATCGAGCCATTTCTTCTCGAAACAACCGTCGCAATTCTATTTCAACGTTCAGCAATGCAAGCGATCCACAGCTCGAAAGCGATGTGGAAGAAGATGAAAATGAGATCCCACCATATTTAGCACAATCAGCTGTGAATGTGACGCTTTCTGCAACAACCACTGCATCCCACCTGCGGATGCTGCTGGAGCAAGAACTGACAGTGCGACGAGGATTTGAAATATCTCCTGGTTCCGGAACTCGTTTGCTTGTGTGTGTGAACGATCTTGGTGCAATCTCAGAGTATCGAATGAGAGAACTGGATGTGAGCTCAATTGTCGATGGAGGAGGTAGCACTGGAGATGCTGATTCAACTCTGCCAATTCATCTTTTAGGAACATCATCAAAGTCGTTTAGTGGCACAAAGTCAGGCCAGCTTGATGCGAAAAACAATGGACCATTTGAGGGAGGCAATGATTGGGAAGGTACAAAGCAGGCTCAATATTTGAATGATTTTGAGAGACAACCACCAACTGAGCTGATTCGGATGTGGCTGAATGAAGGCGGATGGAACGATCTTGATCCAATCACACTTGGATCGCCAATGAGAATTGCAGATACAGTGCTGCTGTCATCATTGAACTACGACTTTACAGCAGATCAGCCTCTTTCTCCTGTCCCTATTTCAGAAAGGCTTCTCCGCCACTTCTTTGCGATCACTTTGCCTGATTTGGATGATGCCACACTCAAAAATATATTCACTTTAGCTATTTCACCGTTTGGATCCGGATATCGTGTGAATGCTCAAGCTATTTTGAATGCTATTGTTACTGGAACAATTCAAATGTATCGATTTGTGAAGAGAGCGTTCATCAACAGAAGGCAAGGCATCGTTTATTCTTCTTCTCAGTCGTCGTCTTCTGCAGCAGGTATTGCTCCACACATTCCAATATTTTTCAATGCAAAGGCAATTGCTGCAGTCCTCGAAGGAGTTGTCTCCTGTGAAGATAATGGAATCACAAAGATTGTCGAGTTAGGAGTCAACCGCGAAACAACAAAGGAGCTAATGTCAGTCGGACAACAAATGCAGCACAATCGATCGTCCTCGTCAATCCTTTCGACTTCTTCTCGGAGAAATTCAGAAGGAACAGGAAGAGAAGCAACAGCAGAAAAGAAAGCTGATGAGATTCCATTTGCATTGACTGTGACTGCGTCTAATTCAGACTCGGCTGCGCCAACATCATCCTCAAAAACAGAAAACGCAACTACTCAACAAAATTCAAGCACTTCTCAAAACAGCAAAGAACTGAGCACTAACTCATCTTCAGAGATGCTTGCTACACTTTCTGTAACTCCACATCTCACGCAGGCTCCCTCAGCAAATGCAGTTACACCCTCCACCACACCACAAGGAGTGGTGGATGCACCTGATGTGATTGTGAAGTTGTGGCATCATGAAGTGCAGCGTGTCTTTGGCGATGCTCTCACAACAGACGAAGATAGGCAGCTTTTGATCACACAGCTCGAAAATGTATCCATGAAACTATTTGGAAAAGCTGCCACAATGATTCAACAGCAAACCTCATCTCTTTCTGCATCATCTTCTCTTTCTACATCTGCTCCTCAGTCAAATCAAGCGACTACTCCTGCTTCAGCCTCTTCAAGCGAAATTACTTTGCAAGTGGCCTCACCAAAATCAAATAGAGACATTCCACAAATAATTCGCCATGAGCCCTTGTTCGGAGATTTTGCTCATCCTGATCGGCATTACGAAGAGCTTTCCAGTTTAGATTTATGCAACAAACAGCTTCGTGCTTATTTGGATGAGTACAATCGTCTTCCAACAACAGAAGTTCCGATGTCACCCATCTTTTTTGAGGCAGCAACGATGGCACTTATCAAATTATGCAGGCTGTTTCGATTGAGAGATGGGCATGCGCTCTTGCTTGGTGGACCTGGGACAGGAAGACGCACTCTCACTAAGCTTGCTGCATTTGTGGCTGATTGCACGATGTTCGAAATGTCTTCCTTTGATTTAGCAGGACCATTGATTACAAATAAAGCAGAGGCAGAGCGTGCGAATGGGGCAGGAGAAAAGAAAGGAGCAGAAGACAGCAATGTTGGAGGAGGTGTTGGTGGTGGACAAAATCAATCCACAGGCTCTAATTCAAATTCATCGTCTTCTTCTGTGGGAGAGGCAGTCACGCCAGGTGCTTTGTGGCGAAGAGACATGAGACGTCTTCTTCTGGCTGTTGGCGCTCAAAATGCATCTCCGACAATTTTGTTCATAGACGATTACTTGTGCTCTGAGCCTCTTGTTTTGGAAGACCTCACATATCTTCTAAGAGATGGTTGCATTGGTGGACTGTTTACAAAAGCAGACTGGCAAACTATTCACACTGGACTTGAAGGACAGTATTATGATGAAACTCGCATTGTTACTCCATCTCCTGTTGACCTGCACACATTCTTTTACAATAGAGTGAGACAGAATCTTCACATTGTTATTTGTCTTTCTCCTTCTTCGCCGAATCATTCAGCAGCCATTCGAATCTTTCCTTCGATTGTCAACCACACTCAGCCAATCTGGTGGAATTTGTGGGACGAAAACTCGCTCAAAGCACTTGCCCGTTCCTTCTTCGTCTCATCTCCTCCGTTTGAAGTTCCAGTTTGGTCATCTTCGTCAAAATCGTCTTCACAGGTATTGTCTACCCAATCGCAACAAACTTCTGGTGATCCAAATTCACAAAAAGATAAGAATCCATCGAAACAAACCTCTATCTCTGTTAGTAAGATCGCCAAATTGCTTGAAGGAAGTGCAGATCCAAAGGAGAGAAGCGAAATCATAAACAATGCCATTCAACCGACTTCTCCAATTGTTGAAAAACCGTCAACAGCTTCGCGCTCTATTCATTCAACGACTTCTTCATCTTCATTGGCATCCGCCTCTTCGTCAGCCACATCTGCAACTACCTCAACAACTGATCCTCTGACGCCTCTGATTGATGCATGTGTTGCTGTCCATCTTGCTGCAGCTGATGTGACCCAGCAATATTCAAAACAGACTGGACGCTGTGCTGTTGTCACACCCAGCCACTTCCGCACACTTTTGACGACAATCCGTTCAGTTACACGGAAGATGCGCGATGCGATGCTGACAACAACAATAAGATTGGAGAAAGGCGTCGTCAGAGTTGCAGAAATAACAGCTGAGGCACCACGACTTGAAAGAAGACTGGCTTCTCTTGTTCCGATGCTGGAAGAAGCGACAAAAGATTTGGAAGAGGCAATGCAACGATTGAAACAGGAAACAACGAAATCTGAGCAAACAAGAAGACTCGCACAAGACAAAGAAGCAAAAGCGAAAGCGCAGGCAGAACTTGTGGCACAGAAGTTGTCAGCAGCAGAAGAAGAGTTGAGAAGATGTGCACCAGACATTGAGAATGCACAAACAGCACTTAATCAGCTCTCGACAAAGCATGTGGCAGAAATTCGAAGAATGAGGAATCCTCCGCAGTCAATGACGATTGTGATTGAAGCGCTGTGTATCACATTGCACCGTCTTCCTGCAAAGCTGCCCGACGGAAAATTGGATTATTGGCCAGAGGCGAAGCTGATGTTTGGAGAAGTGGACTTTCTGAAATCTCTGCAGAACTACGATGCACGCTCAATGACTGAAGAGACAATTCAAAGGCTCACTCCATACATAGAAAATCCTCAATTCCAACCTTCGCTGCTGGAAAGAGTATCAGTTGCATGCAAATCACTTTGTTTCTGGATACGAAGTGTGTATAATTACAACATTGTGTGGAAAAAGATAGAGCCACTTGTAAATGAACAAAAAGCTGCTGAACAGGCACAAAAGGAAACAGAAGAATCACTCGCAATCATTCGTTCTGCTCTGAATGTGCTTGAAAAGCGTATTGCTACTCTGACCCGATTAAGGGAAGAAGCCACACAGAGACGCGAACAGCTTATCAAAGAGATTGAAAACAGCAAAGTTCAAATTGAGCTGGCAAAGCAGCTCACAGTAGCGCTGGAAGAGGAAGGCAGAAGATGGGCAGCAAACCTGGCGCATGAAAGACGTAAGCAGCCGTTTCTTGCTGGTGATGTGCTGTTGAGTGCTGCAATGATATGCTATTTGGGTCCGTTGGGAATAACTGCTCGGAACGAATTGCTCCAACTGAGATGGCCAGCTGAACTTGCAAGGCTGGGAATTCCACACCATCCTGCACACAAAGTGCTGCTTTCGCTTGTAGGAGAGTTGGAGCTGTTGGATTGGTCGAATCAGTACGGATTGCCAGCATCACCACATACTCAAATATCTGCTGCAATCATTCAACAATCACCCGTATGGCCTGTTGTTGTAGACCCACAGCATCAGGCACTGCGATGGCTGCTGGCAATGTACGGAAACAAAATTTGCGTTGTGTCTGCATCAATGCCAGATTGTGCTGTTCTTATTTCTGGCGCTATTCAACAGAACAAGTCTGTGATTCTGCTTGTGGAAGGAGCTAACTCAGCAAGCGTATTAAATGTGAACAGCATAGCTTTTGGACTGAAGAGCGGAGAATACAGTGGAATGGATGACGGAAGCGGAGGAGGAGGAGGAGGAGGTGGTGGTGGTGGAATGATGCTTGGAGGATCGAGTGGAATTGGCATTGGAGGAGGAGGGATAGGTGGTGGTGAGGATGGACGTAATGGCGCATCAGGAACAGCACTTGGAGATATTCCTGGAGGAGCGGATGGAAGTGCAATGAGAACTGTGGAGTTTGGCAAAGGTGGAGTTATGTTCTGGAGAAACGAAACACCTCCACTCACAACTCAAAGAGGATTTAACTTCCTTTATTCATCACTTGGACTCAACCATGCCAGAGGATCTAACTCATCAAACAATGTGCCATCTCCGTCGTCTTCATCGTCATTTTATGAAGGAGATTTAACACCTTCATCATCTTTCCGAATTTCTGGAGAAACTTCTCGAAATCAGCTGCCCAGTATATCTGGCGCATCGCATTCACGTAGTGGGCAGAGGCCATCGTCAATATCGCAAAACGGCGCAACTTCTTCGGCATCTTCTTCGTCAATACATTTTTCATCGTTCACAACAGAATTTTGGGATGCCTTTTCAAAAGTCGATCGAAAGCTGTCCAATCTTCTTTCTCGAAACTTTTCTATCTCCAAAAGCGTGCCCAAAGATTCCAGACTCTCCACACCAACATCAACAGCTGCTTCACTTTCTCAAGTTCCAACTCCGCTCGGTGCTCCTCAAACTCCGACACTTACTTCGCGTTCTGGTCTGGCTACGCCACAGACACCATCAAAATCAACTTACAAGCTGACTTCGACTCTCTCTCAATCACTTGCTCCTCCACAGCCAACACGCACAGTTCACATTGGCAATGCTACAATCAATCTGCCATCATCATTCAACCTGATAATCCACACAACGTCTGCAAACCCGTTTCTTCCTGTTGACTTTCTTGGAAACTTCGCAGTCGTCGACTTTTCTGTCACAAGTGAATCTCTTGTGGAACAACTTTTATCCAAAATTACAATGTCTGCTGAGCCAACACTGGAACGAGAGCGCATCGCTGGGACACAAACATTGGCTGTGTTGAAGAGGGAGCACACGCAGCAGGAGACATCCCTTCTGGATTTACTTACCTCGAATTCGCTGGTTCAACTGATGGACTCCCGCTTCTTCGATAGGCTCACGCGAATGAAGGAGATGGTGTCTTCTTTGAATGCCCGACTGTGGCGAACAGAAGAGACAAAGCAGCAACAGGAGAGCAACAGAGGGAAGTATGTGACAGCTGCACGCAGTTTAGCATCGATGTTTATTTGTGTACAGGGAATGCGAAGAGTGAATCCAATGTATCGTTTATCTCTTGACAGATATCTTGCTTGTGTTGATGCAGCCCTTACAAGAAAGAAGTCGCTCAAAGACAATTCAACACATTCATCGACTTCGCATGGGATTAATATGAAAGAAGAAGAGAATAATGGGCTTTCTCTTCTTGAAGACAGTATCAAAGCAGAAATGAGACGCAAAAAAGTTGTTTGGGAGAATGGAGGAGATGAAGCAAATGCCGAGCAAGATGCAATGAACCCAGAATGGGAAGAAGAAGAGGAAGATGCAAATGAAGAAAACTTGGGAGAAAAAGGCGAAGAAGGCACTGGAGATTCAGCAGCTGCTGGTGCAGATAATCAACAAGGAGAAGGTTCCTCGTCTGAAATCTCAAAGGAAAAGAAAGACAAAAACGATGATAAAAAGGAGAACGAAAAGACAGAAGATGAGGGCGACAAAACAGGAACTGGAAAAGATGCCACAAAAGATGGCGAAAAGACACTGAAACGAAAAGACAAACTGAAATCCACTGCTCTTTCGATTGGGATGGTGCTTGGTGCAACAAAAGAGAAAGACAATTTGACTGAAGCCCAGCGAGCAGAAAAGGACGCTGCTGCTGCTGCGATGAGGCAGCTTCAGGAAGAGGAAAGAGGCAAAGCGCTGGCAACAATCCTTCAGCGGGAAGTATTCAGCCATTTTTCAGCGATGTTCTTTTCAAAAGACCGCGTTTTGTTCTTTGCATTTCTAACTCTTCGCTCTCTGCTGGAGGAGGAGCAGATATCGATTGAGGAGTATCAGTACGTCATCACAGGGAAAATACCTCGGCTTGCGTCACCATTTATGAGTGCATTTGAGGATGAAGAGGACAAGTTTAAGGAAGATGGAGAATTTGATGATGAAAATGAAGAATTCTCAAAAGGCACATCAAATGACAACAGTGCAACAAGTGCAGGACAGCTTGTTATTCCTTCTTCTCTATCTGCTTCATCATTATCTACTCAGCAATCAAGTCAATCCAATTTACGAAGACCTTCAGCCCAGCATGCAAATGAAGGCGCACTCGCAAATTCAGATACAGCCCAGTCTCAGGCGCGCTCTCCATCGCCATCAAAGCTCTATCCTGCTTCGTCTCCACCTCCTCTCATTCAGATTGTCGATTCATCTTATTTCCCAACTGCAGAATCTGAAGAAGTGCTCAGCGAATCTCCTCTTCTTTCGTATGCAAAGCCAAACTGGGCATCTCCCGCACTTTGGGAGCGATTGTGCGAACTCTGCCGATTTCCTCGCTTTTCATTCCTGCCAGATTACTTGGAGAATTCAGACCCCGACTGCTGGATGGCCATATTACTGTCTTCTGAACCACACAAAGAGTCCATGCCTCCAATCGTTCTGAAAAGCGGACTTGCTCAAGCAGCTGCAGCATCTGGAAAGAAAGAATCTTCAACTGAAAGCGGGGGAGCATCAACTTCAGTTGGTCAAACGAAGTCAAAGAAGGGACAAACAGCTTCCACTGGAGCAGCAAATGGATTGTCCGCCTCTTCTGCATATGCTTCAAGAACAAAACAGCTTCTATCAAAGCAGAAAGATAAACAACAGCAACCTCAGGCACAGCATCAACAACAAACAGGAACAGATGCTAAACAACCTTCTTCTTCACAACCTGCTCAATCACAGCAGGATCAACGATCGCAAATGCAGCCAAACGAGCCTCATCCTTTGCTTTTGAACCACTTTACACGATTCTTATTGCTGCGTGCACTCAGACCCGATTGCCTTCCCAGCCTTTTGAATTCGTTAGCTACTTCATTTCTGGGCAGAACATTCACCCAATCTCCGCCTCCTTCACTCGAAGCAATCCTCCGCACGAATCCATCATCACTGCCAATTGTGCTTCATCTTACAGATACAGCAGACATTATGAAGGAATTAATGGCATGTGCACAGCGCATCGGTCCTTCTGGTCTTCGTGTTCGGTGCTTGGCTGCCAGTGACGATGGAGCAAAGAGAGCACCACGTCTTGTCACTGAAGGCTCTTACCACGGCCATTGGATTGTCATTCAGAATTGCCACCTTGCACCACTCTGGCTTCAGCCTCTTGTCAAACTCCTTTCCTCCCCTATCATTGCAAGGGCTCATCAGCGCTTCCGCTTGATTTTTATTTCGAAGCCAGAGCCGATGTTTCCTGCAGCTATTTTGGAAGCGTCGTCAATCGTTGCATGTGAAGCTCCAAAGACAATGCGGATGCTGATGGCAGCTTTGTTGGAATCAGATTCTGAGTTGTGGAAACAGCGGGGCGATGAATGGAAGCGCCTTGCAGCGTCTGCAGCACATTTGCTGTCTGCCATCAACATCAGAAGGCGATTTGGCAGAGCTGGATGGAAAGTTGCTGCAGATGTTGGGTCACTAGCTGATTGGACAGCAGCTGTGGAATTGCTGGACAAGTACTACAACTCTTCATTTAAGACAAGAAGGAGAAGGAGGAGAGGAGCTGGAAAATACGAAGATGGAGACTCCGCAAACGAAGGAGACAGCGATGAATTGGATGAAGACGATGATGATGGAGATTACGAGAGGAACGTTCGTGGCAGACAAACATCGAGCGTGTTTGAATCTCCTGCTGGCAGATCAGATGGGGTGCAACTCGGAATTATGTCCCGCTCCAAGCCATCTTCGCAGCTGCAAATGAGCGCATCTTCTCTCCACTCTGCTGCTACTGCCTCGTCACTGTCATCGACCTACTCCAATCAGCCTGTCGCTCCAAAACGAGGACGGACTGACATTCGCTCTCAGAACGAGAAGGAAGGTGAAAAATCGCTTGTTCCATCTGTGGTCATTCCAGAGAAGTCTGTTTATGTTGTTAATGGAGATAGGCTCCTGATGCAGTTGGCTAACATCATTACAACAAAATCAAAAACATTTGTTATTATAAACAAGCCCCAAAAATCAAAAAGTGGAAAAGGAGATTGGATGAACACTTCATCATCAAACATGATGTCTTCGTCATCCAACCCAAATTCTTCGCAATACATCGCTTCTTCATATGGAATACGAACAGGAATGATCAATTCCACAGCCTCCGCAAATTCTCAACAGCAGTCTTCTCTTTTCCAGCAGCAGCCAAATCAGATGGGTCAAATGGCCTCAATTGGAAACAATGCAGGAAATTCTTCTCTTTCAAGACGCTCCTCCTCAAACATGCTTGCCTCTCAGAAAAATCCATCGAAAAATAATTCATCTCTTCTTCAAGCGCTGTCTGTTATGTCGGCCGAGAAGGAGAATGGCGATCAAGGAGACGAAAGCATCGAGCAGACATTTATTGACCCACTTTTATTGTTCAACACAACACCTCGTGTTGTGATTGTCAAGTCAGCCACTTCAGTCAGACAGATCATGAACAACAATCTTTACGGAGCAGCATTTCTGAACGAGGAATTTGATCGTTCTTTGTTTGACGCGCTGACAATCATTCACAACGCTCCAGCAATTGTGTATCTATCCACAAAAGAGGCTCCTTACTCAAACATTCCATTCATTACACTGACAGCCACAACACAAGACATTTCAAAGCTGATCAGAAGGTTGAGACAGCCTCCTCAAAGATTGGGGCTTCCATCGCCTCGCACCTCTCCAACCAGTTCCAACATTCAGCCATCCGTTTCACAATCTTCATTTGCTTCAATGTCATCTGCATCTCTTTTGCCGTCTCCTGTTTCGCCTTCTCCACAAAGAAATGCAAAAGTGACCTCGCTGGATCCAAATTCATCGTTGGGGATGCCAATGCTATCAAGTTACTCATCAACGTGCACACTGTCCTCCTCCAAAAGCACTTCTTCATCATCCTCATCATCCCCTACGCTTCTTGACACAGTTGCTGAAAACGCCTCTCACATGCTCGTCTCTGCCTCCCGCGAAGATATGCAGGACTGTGCAGACGTTGGTCTTCCGCTGAGCATTGCACCTTTTGCAAGCGGATCCTCTGGCGCAATATTCTATCGCGAGGCTCTGTTGGAAGTGAGCGTCTCGTTTTCCGCTGCATCTCGTTTTGTCATCGACTCTTCCAAACAAACTGGGAATAGGAAGATAAGAAGCAGACGCTCACCTTTTGCAAGCGACAGAATGGGCGAGAAGGCCAAAGAGTTTAATGAAGAGTTCAGATTATCGAACTCTCCATCACCAATTCGCTCGCTTTCACCGTTTGGCGATGTCAATGGACAGAGCACGAGATCTATTTCTAATGCTTCACCACCACCTCCTTCTCCTAATATGCATGATAGTTTGATAATTGGAGGAAACAGCATGAATGGACGGCAATTCAACAGTGTTGGAGGAACAGGAAGAGGATCAGGTATGGTGCAGCTTCTCTCTCTCATTTCTGGTGCGGTCTCGTCTCTTCCTGCACTCATCCCTCAGTCAGCGATGTTCCCTCTTTCGCCGTTTCACCCAGCGTTCTTTGTTGCCTCATCGCTGCTCAATGAAATCCAACTTCTATCAAAAAGCATTCGAGTCTCACGAGTTTTGCTTTCACTCGTTGAAGGAGGACTAAAAGAGCTGATCGATCAGACATCTCGTTCAAAGAATTCGCATCAGTCATCCTCATCCTCCTCAGCATCATTATCCTCGTCTCCTCCAAGAAATACAGTTGTGCCAAATGTTCCTTCCACTCCTTCTCCTTCTCCATCAATCTCTCCGCTTTCTTCACCAATGTCGTATCATCGGTCTTTGCTGAAGAATCCTTCAACAACTGCCTCTGTTTCTTCATTCAGTGGTACCCTCTCAACCACAGGAAACTCATCAGGCGAGCTTTTGCTGCTGTTCCATCGGCTGGCAGCGTATGCAGCACAGCTGAATGAGCGGAATGCATACTTCAAGAAGTGGATGGAGGAAGGAGCGCCAGACATATTCGATCTGCGGCTCTTTGCCGATCCTCGCCGGTTTCTTGTGTCTGCTCTTCTCGACTGCGCAGCTGTTGCTGGAATCTCCTCACAAAACGCAATTTGGGCCGCTGAGGTTATTTGCGTGCCTTCAGACGACGCCTCTGCAGGAGAGCAGTATGCAAAGGATTATTTGGAGAAAAGAAGGAAAGCAAAAGCAGACGAATCAACTTTGGGAATGTACAAAGATGTTTCATCATCCAGTTCTGTGACAAACTCTTCATCAGCCTCTCCTTATGCAATTGGTTCATCAGCATACAATCTTACTCTTTCCAATGATCTGCAGTTTTCTTCAATATTGAAAGGGCCATCACCTTATTTGACACCTCGCTCATCACATGTTGCGGGCAAAGGAAGTGGAAAGGAAAGCGAAAGCGATGAAAACGCACGCGGTGGGGTATTCCAATCAATCCTCAGCAAGCAAAAGCTGTCTCAAGATGGAAGGAATGAGAAAGGAAGCGACGGAGCAGGTGCAGGTGAACGAGGAGAAAAGAGCTCGACAGAGATCAGGATCAACGGATTCGGGTGGGATTCTGACTGCATCTTTGTGCGTGGGCTTTATCTCGAAGGCGCCGAGTGGAACTATCACACGCAGTCGATGATCAAGAACGAGAAGATGGTTCGCCATGCAGGCACTTCTGTCTCTGTGTCAGCCACACACCAGTTTGAGCTCCCGCTGGTGAGGCTGTATGTTGTCGATCGAAGGCTGCTCGAAAGGCACCAGACAAACTCGTTGGCCATGTCTCCTTCAAAGGCATCCCTCGGATTCCAGTCTTCGGCAGCGTCTTCTTCATCAGCCAGGCCTTATGCTCCGATTGGAGTGAAGCCAATGCCAACAAAGCCGCAGACACAGATTTCGCATTCATCTGCCATTTATCCCACTTCTGGCTTGGCACCATCTGTTGGCCCTTGTCCCATCTCCCCTGCGCCGCTGCCAACGCCCTCCCTTACACCCTCCCAAGAATACATTCTTTCGCGCACTTCTTCCACTTCTTCTCGCAACCCGACTCTTGAAAGCGATGCTAATGCCAGCACTCCGCAGCTGCCTTATCTGCTCAACTTGCTCGCTGTTTCTCCTGGCCTTTCTGCGCCTCCTTCCTTCATCAACTCGATGTTCACTTTGAATCGGTTCTCTCTTAATGCCCCTTCGGCTAATGTGCCACCTTCGTCTTCTGCCAATCTGAGGCAAAACGTCAACCAGTCTAATTTCACTGATGCAAGCAGCTTGTATACGCAAAAGCACGAAGCTGCACAGGAGCAGCAGAGTACTTTGTATCCCCTGTCGTATGCTAACTCTCCTCTGCTTGCGCCATTCGCCCCATCGAATTTGACATCCCTGTGCTATTGTCATACTGGCTTGCAGACCAATTTCTATTTGTGCCCTCTTTTTGCACTGTCGCCACTGGATACCGATTTGTCTACTGCTCCTTCGCGGCTTTCTTCGTCGGCCAGTCCCGTTTCTACTCCTTCGGCAGCTCAAATGCAGCAACAAAACATTTCATACACTTCGTTTTCTTACTCTGAATTTAGAAGAGCTTTTCTTGTTGAAATTGCCATGCCATGCGGCTCTCAGCCTTCTCTCTTCTGGGCAATGCGTGGTATTTCTCTGATTCTGCGATAATCACTTGTTTGATATCTTTTTTGAATTATGAAACTTTCTTTTTTTTAAAAAAATGTTTAAAAGATGTTTTTATGAACTTCATATTGATTTTTGTTTCAAAGTTTTTTTTTAAATTAAAAGGAAAAAAATTAAGCTTTCTCTTTCTCTCTAACTTTTTTCGATAAAAGCGTTTTATACTTGACATTTAGAATGAAAAAATTAGAATTTCATCTTTTTGATCATTTGCAAATCCAATTTATTGATCAATACCCTTAAGTGAGTCGGAAATGACAAAAGATGAAAATACAGATGTGAATCAATTTGGAACTGTTGTCATTGAACAAGGAAAAGGTTTTAAATTGTGCTTTTTCAACTCGAGAAAGTTAATGTTATTTTTGATGTTCAAAAACAGCTCTGCTAAAAAAAATTGAAGAAGGAGCGTGTTGTTTGAGTGATATTGAAGAATTTGAAATTTTTACAAACAGCTCCGTAACTACTTTGATGAGATACGAATTACTTCTCGAATTTGTCCAAGTTATATATGATTTAGCAAAGGCTTCTTTGAAATTACCTTTGGATATGAAGGAACAAATTTTAAGGATTTTGAAGCAGCAATTGCTTTTGGGAAGCTCTGATTCTTTGTGGGATTTTAGAAATTATCTCTTATTAGATGAAACAGAACGAGATACCCAAATGAGGGAGACTTTGTTTGAGCTTACTCAAATGGTTTCTTTGTCTCAATCCGCCCATGATAATGCAATTCATGCTTTCTTTTCATTTTGCAAATTTATGCCAATAAGTTTCAAGGAGCGTCGTATTTTAGTTCCAGAGTTGCTGAACATTGCAGAAAGAAAAGCTTTGACCGAGGAAACTTATGCAGAAGCGGGGCAGCTCCTATATGCTCTTGCAGGCTTTACTGTTGGATGTTCCAACGCTAGTTTGTTATTTTATTATATTTCTGAAGCTTCAAAAAAATTTTTTATCTTTATCAATGAAATTGCCTTGATAACTATGAAATAAATAGTTCTACTTGCATTTATTTACCATGAGCGTGTTCCTCAACGCGTAATTGAATTTTTGCATCACCCTTGTGTGAATGTTGTTTCTGAAGCAATGCATGTATTAGGAACTTTTGCATTTTTTAATTCAAGAGTTCTTGAATATTTGAATAAAGAAATAAATTTTTCAGGATTCATTGTTTCTTTCATGAACAGCAATCCATCGTTTCGCAGTATTTGTGGAACTTGTTGTTCTTCTCTTCCAACATCTTCTTCTGCGTCATCTATTTCGTCGATTACTCCTGATCTTAAATCCTTTTTAAGTCCATTACGACAAAAGTTTAAGGCTTTGCCTGCTCTTCCTTTGGATGCTGAATTATATCCTCCAATTTCAACTCCGTTTCCTAATAATCATCCGAATCATTGTCGATGGCCTTCAAGCTGCATTGAATCTCCTATTTATTTTGTGGATCATCCCGAAAAATGGTGTGTGTTCACGATTGTTTTAGAATTTTCTTCGAAGAGAATATGAGTTGAATGCATAAACGCATTATAATTATTTTTTTCAATTATAAATGAAAATGGAGTATTTCCTTATATTTCTCATTCTATTGCTTTATTATTTATCTATTTAGGTTTGATAAATCGGCGGCTGATCACCTCGTTTATGAGACATTTGAAATATTGGCTGCTTTTTTCGGTTTTCGCTCTGAAAGTGAACTTTTAAATGAGAATTTTCTTGATCACGAATCGGACGAAGATTATTCTGACAGCCTCATTTTAGTGAAAGAAGAAAAGAGCCCAGAAAATGAACCGGGAAAATGCACAAATGAAAGAATATATACAAATTCCAGAGTAAATTTTGTGATAAGAGTACTTGATATTGATGAATTGAAGGAGAAAAATGGAAGGAATCAAAAGAACTTCAAAATAAAGGAAAAGAGAGCAGAGGGCAATGATCCTTTGAACGACGATATGGAGCAACGTGGAAGTGGACCTGTTCTTGGAACTTATTTTTCGGTGATGTTTCGCACGCCTGGATTTGTGTCAACTTTAACAACGCTTTTTGAGCAAAAGCAAGTTTTTGCAAAATATGAATTTCTTCCCTGTTCAATTTTAAGGAATGTTATTAAAGATGGGAGCGATAAAGATTTTGTGGAATGGATCAGCAAAACCAAAATTTTCAAGATGTTTGTCGATTACGCTTTCAACAAGAGCAGATTTTCGGAATATGATGAAAGCATTTCTTTAATGAAAGAATTGTGGAGTATGCTTCTTGAAAGAAGCACAAAAGCACATAGAGAGATTTCAGATTCAATGGAAGAAGAAGAAATTTTCGATGAATTTATCGAAAAGAGGGTGGAAAACTGCAGAAAAAGAAAAAAAGAAAAAGATAATTTGGAGAACTCGAAATTTTTTTGTGAAAACAAAACCAGAAAAAATGAGGAATTTAATCCAAAGGATAAAGCTAAGATTGTTCTTGAAGACGGAGCAAAAAGGAAGAAGGTGAAAGATTTGCGTCAAGAGAAAGAGAGGCATAGAGAAGAACGGAAGCGTTTAAAAGCAGAGAAAGAAATGACGAGAAAGAGAAAGAAAGAAAGAAAAGCAATACGAGTGAAAAAGATGTTGCTTGAAGTCTGCGAGAAATCAATGAGCTTTATTGAAGAAGAGGGATTGTTTGATTTTTTGATTATGACGGAGCACATTTTAAAGGATATTAATTAAGTGAAAAGGATTCGAAGAATCCAATTGAATAGTTTTCCTTACAGTGTGTTTATGTATCAGTGACGTTTCATGTTGATTATTTGGAAATTAAAGACATTTTGATAAACCGATAACGAAATTCGAAGAAAGAGTTTCATCCATTGAAACATCTGAAATGTTTAGCCCAACGAGAAAATAATGACAAAAACAGAAAGCCTGTGATGTGAAAGTTTTTTGTTTCAAGTTATTTACGCAAAGAAATTTATGTTTTTTCATTGGCATTGTAAAACTGTAATTTATTAATGAGTATTCTGTTAATTACATTATTTCCTTGATTATTGGGTTCTTTTTTGAAATATGTATGTTGGTGAACTTTATTTTTTTTTTTGACTAGCTTTTATCATAAATGTAGATCTTATTATTTGTGTTGAAATGGTACTTTTTTTTCATATTTTGCTTGATATGAGTTTTAAGAAGAAATCAGATTTACAAATTCTCTTCACTGCATGTTAATCTGATGCATGATATATTTCAGTTTGAAGAAGAAATGCTAAGAGAAAAAAAATAAGAAGACTTAAGCTAAAAATACGAGAAGTGAAAAAAGATAAATTTTGAAAGAATAAATTGGATGAAGAAGAAAACAAAAGAAAATTATTATAATGTGAATTGTGCGTTTCTCATTCGTCTTTTTCTTCGAGCCATTTCTTTGCTTCTTCAATTGCTTGATCTCTCAATTCGTCTGGAACCCTACCAAAGATCTTGTCAGTCGAGCGAACCCATCCAAATTCCAATTCAAAAGCTTTTTCATCTTCGTGGCGAAGGCCATACAAACTGCAATCAATGATGAAAGAACAACGAGAAGAAATAATCATATTGTTTATTTTGAAAAAAGAAATTTTTATTTCAATTTATTCAAATTTATGAATTCACTCAATGATAAAAAGGCAAACATTTTTGCCGCTTCTTTGACAGCTTGTTCGCACGTAAGTTTATCCAAAGGAAGCATCTCTATGTCTGTTCTTGCTTGAGCTTTTTCTTTTCCAATTGCCACTCCATTATATCCCTTAAAAACGTAATTGTTACGCTTTAACAATGATCGTTAAATAAAAAAGAGCAAACATAAAGAGTTGCTGCAGGATCTGTTGAATATAACTGTGGCTTATCATCATAGCCAGCAATAATTGTAGATACACCAAATGGGCGATATGCTCCAAATTGAGTGAATTGCTGAAGGTATATTGAAAGCCTTTCCGCAAGGACTCTAACTGGTATATCCTCGTGATAATTTTTTTTGTAATCAGCGGCCTATTCACAAAAAATAGAAAAAAAAATAGTCCATATACAGTTATATTCATGAATATCAAAAAAATATTTCATCATCATGCAAACAGTTTCTTTGCAATGTGATGCAAGATGCCTTCCATCCGCCAAAAGCCCTGCAGAGACCTAAAACAAATGACGGAGAAATTTCACATTTAATATTTTCTTAAAAATAATTATTATTTCAAATAATACCAATCCAATTGATTTTGCTGCTGTAAGAATACGAGATTGTGAGTATGGAACAACAAGAGGAGAGATCTGGAAATTTACGCATGCAACAACAACTCCATCAACACATTTAATTCCAATTGCAGTTCCGCTTTTTTCTGTTGCTTTCATTGCGTACTCCACTTGGAATACTCTTCCATCATTGCTAAATGTTGATGTTGAATAATCGTACCCCGCTCCGACTGCAGATGTTGTCATAAAAAATTTGATCAATACCATTATATTCTTTTTAAAAAATGATAATGAAACTTTTCGAATAATTGAACTGGTCACAAATAATAGTCTGAATAATTTTGTGACAACAATTAAAACGAAATTGTTCATGTTAAAAGCATTTAAGTTTTATTTCTGAATTCTTATTAATTTTTTGAATAATTTAAATTTTTTTAATCAACTTGACAATAACTTAGAGTTTAAGAAAAGAAATTGTTATTTATTTATCGGTTGTGATCACATTGAAGGAGCGCAAGTTCTTGAAAAGAACAACTTTTGTGAATGACAGTACACTTGGTGAATAAAGCGATTGTTTGTGAAAAAGCAGGAAGTTTGTGTTTTTCATATCCTTTTTCAAAAAGAAAATTTTAGTTTTTTCGACTTGAAAATGAAATTTTATCTTTATTAATGCTTTGTTCCTGAAATATTTTTGATTATTTTTCTTTTTTTTATGAGACAGATATTTGCTTTTTGTCGTGAGTTCGTCAGAAAAAATTTAAAAAATCACGAAAAAAAATAACAACAATAAAATTTAATAAAAACCTGAAAATAATTTGGGTGACAGTTTTATTCTTAAAAAAATATTTGATTTTTTAACATTCTATCATTTACTGACTTTGCAATACAATCAATTCAATTTTTGATCATTTAAATAATGATTGAGTCATCAGGAAAATCATCTTCGAATTCTCTTCATAGACTGTAATCCATTTCCAAATACCGTTCATTTTCATCGCCTTCGCAGAAAGTATTCGAAATAAAAAAGAAATATGATTTATCGTGGAAAGTGGTTGTACCATCGCATTCAATTTCCAACGGAACATGGGAAAGAGGGATTGCCGAAATCAAAGAAAAGCCTGAAGTCGGAAAAGCAGGACGACCGACTGTAAAAACCTAAAGTGAAATTGAAAAGAAAGAGAATCAAACAATCGCAATGTTTTTTGAACAAAAAAGAATTCGACTGAAGGATATGCTATTGATGGTTTGAAAACAATGTTATTTGGTTTTTTCATCAATTTTTTAATGAAGATAAAAGGAACCATCGATTCTTATGCAGAGAACGAAGAAGAAATAAAGAAAGTCAATTCAAATAATTCCAAGATCTTATTGAAAGAAGCTTGATTTTGAATGCATCGAAATCTTTGCCCATGGAAATAGTTAAGATTTGTGCGCAACCCATTTTACGATATGTGCGCGGTTCGAAAATCGATCTTTCATTATCACAACCATTGATGTTGATTCAAGAGACATTTTCAATTTTGACGAATCTTGCATCCGAGTTTGTGATGGAACAACAAAACTTGTTATTTGTTTAAAAAAATCAATTACCCCCTTCCGTCATATCCACCGAAAACTGAAAATGCAACAATATATATTTGCATTTGTGCAGATGTGTCACATCCGCCATTCTTTTGAATTAAAAAAAAAAAAAATCATCTTAATGTCCAAATTTTTGTTTAATTTTCTAAAAAATTGAAAATCTCAAATTCTTATCGAATTTCTGTTTTCACTCACGAAAACACATCCAAACGGATAAAATAACATTATAAAGGATTTGTTTCAATGACAGCAAAGTTTGGTGAGTTGGAACAGAAATTTGATTGAACAATGAAAATTTTTATTTTTTTGAATATTGAACAAATGGAACTATTCAAAAAAATCAAAGAAATATTTTCATTTCTTTCTTCGTTCGATATGAATTATTAAGGATCCTTATTTGGATAGATTTCAACAGAAATGTTTCAACTTATAATGGCAAAAGAGTGGATTCCTTTGATAGCTGAAAAACGAAAATTATTGACAACAAAGAAAACACTCATTGTATTGGACAACCATCGAAAGTTCCATAATTCGAAAGACAAAATATTTTCAAAACAGAACAATGTGATAATCGAATAGTTTCACCCAAATATGACACCACGTCTCCAGCTCTGTGACAATTATGCATTTGCCTGAATAAAGCAAGCACTTCAAAACTCTTACGTTAGACCAGTTAGTTTAACAACTTCTTCATACTGAAAAACTTTGGCAGATGTTTTGCTTGAAGCTTTATCAGAAGCAATATTTCCTTCGGTTACGAAAACAGCATTTCTGTTTATAAGTGTTTATCTTATGGCTGCTGCTCCTGTGTTGAATCGAGTATACAGCGTTCCAACATCTTCAGAAAAAACAACGTCATCAAATTTGTCTTCTCAAAACATGAAGCAAAGCTTATTCAGTGATTTTTCTCCAAAAGAATATCACCAAATGAATGAGAAATGAGATGAAAAGCATAAGTCTGAAATGAGGATTGCGGAAAGATTTAGTGATAATTGTTCTGTCCCCAAACAAGTTGAAGAAGAAGAACAGAAAGCGATTAAAGAACCACTTTGTGTGAAGAAGAAGATTATTAGACAAAGAAGAAAAAAGATTGATGATGATTTTTTGCATAGAAATGAATGAAGTTGTTTGTTTAATTGAGAAGAGACTGATTCAATCAAACTCAGAACCAAGTGAAGTTCGCTCAAAAGGAGATTTATTGACGATAATTCAAATTCAGAAAAAATGAAAACAACAAACAAATATTTATTGTTTAATATTTTTGTTTATCCGATCAAAAAGCTCGGATTTTTCATAAAATTGTTCTCATATCATTAAAACATTTTTGGCATTTTCAATCAATAGCTATCAACAAATAATATATAACATCTGTTTGTTTTCTTGTTAAAATAAACTCAAAATTTGTAGAATGTTATCCAAATGGAAATGAAAATCATTATTGTTCCCGAATGAAGATTGAAATAGACGTTACTAAATTTTCTTAACTACCGGGTTTTCCACGATCTCCAGGATTTTTCCACCAAGGGTTGATAATGATATGAACAATCGGTAAATGCACAAGATACGACCGGTCTCAATATTGTCATATGTTGTAGCTACGATAATAACATAAAGTGAGCTTAAGTTTTTTTCTGCCTGTTGTGTGCGGAAACTGTGAAATATGTTATTTAAATTTACGTGAAAATAAAATATCCTGTTCAATTTTTATTTCATTAATGAGTATTTTAGGGTTTTTATTTGTTAACTTTTTTTATCACAGTTTTGATGTTTGGGTTTATCTCAAATCAATTGGTTGGGGTTGAATTGTGTTGCATATTTCACTTTATTTTTAAAATAAAAAATATTTTCAACACGGATCAAAACAGTTCTTTTCAAATTGGGGTCAAGTTGAATTGTGTTTAATCAAAGCATGTTTTAATGCCTTCTTGAAGAATTTATATTATTTGGGTGATTATTTTTGAAATCATATTTTTTCATTCAAAAATATCGGTTCGAAAATAACCCTTGAATATTAATAAATGAACACAAAAAAATTCTAATGGAATGTTTGAGACATCTTCATCTTTATTTCAGCAAAAACATTTGTTTTTGAAACAGTTGTGATAGTTTTTATATTTGAATTCAAAATCTCTTCCCAATGACAAACAATCTTTGAAAAATAAACACCCCGAAAAAAGTTATGATTTCAAAAATAAACACCCATTTATCTGTTTATTTAAATTATTGTTGAATATAATTGATGTTAAAAATTTTTGATCAATACCAATCTTGAGGGAAATAATAATTTGATTCATTTAAAAATAAAAGTTTCCTCACAAAAGAAAGACATAATAACTTTACGAAACAGATAACAACAATATTATAATCATCGATACAAATTTTTATTAACGGTAGTATATTGTGCAATAACCGAACAATCATTATATCAAGACACGGAAACGCTTTTTCCGAAAGAAAAATTTTTATTTTCAAAATTGTGATAGAGTTACACTTTAACTCTGACCTGTATTTTAACCCCCACCTTTTTTTTGTGGAGCTGGCTACGGCTTAATACAAGCTTGTTGCCAACAAAATATAACCAGAAATGTTTATTTTAATATATTTTGATTATGCAAAAAATATTTTTTTACGAATTTTTTTTTCTCAGAGATCTCGGTATTTTTTTAATTTTATTTTTTGATCATTAAATTGATGGTCTTTCCATGAATATAACATTCTGGAAGTTATAAGCTACATCATCATTACACATCTTATCCTTTTTATTGTTTTTATAACTTTTCACATTTCAGAAGTTTCTTTTTCATCTGTTTTCTCATTTCATCCACTTTTCGAAAAAATGAAAATTTTTAAAGAACGAAGAATTTTTATAAAAAGTTTTAAGATTATCCTTAATATATGTTAGAATGTTAATTATGTAGATATACAAAAAAGCTTTGCAAATTTGATTTTTAATAGAAAAATGAAAAACATTGATTTCGGTAATTTTGATTTTTAAAACAAATCACATTTATTCGACAAAAAATTATGTGAGTGTACAACAATATATAGAGTTTCAAATGAGATACAGCTTATAAAATTTAAAAATTGGTTTTAATACAATAAAAAATTTCATTTTTTCGAAAAGTGGATGAAATGAGAAAACAGATGAAAAAGAAACTTCTGAAATGTGAAAAGTTATAAAAACAATAAAAAGGATAAGATGTGTAATGATGATGTAGCTTATAACTTCCAGAATGTTATATTCATGGAAAGACCATCAATTTAATGATCAAAAAATAAAATTAAAAAAATACCGAGATCTCTGAGAAAAAAAAATTCGTAAAAAAATATTTTTTGCATAATCAAAATATATTAAAATAAACATTTCTGGTTATATTTTGTTGGCAACAAGCTTGTATTAAGCCGTAGCCAGCTCCACAAAAAAAAGGTGGGGGTTAAAATACAGGTCAGAGTAAAAGTGAAACCCTCGTTAATATTTAAACATAATTTTATTCACAATTTTTAGAAAATTTGAGAGGACAGAATTTCGTTATTCTTTTCGGATAAAAAACTGTATCAAGATACACTCCATACAAGAATAACTTTCGAATAATTTCATTATTCATGAGAACATTTTTATTTTGTTTGTTTACTAAATTACAATTTTGAAAGAAAAAAATTCTCATTTTGATTATAAATTTGTTCAATTATCCACTTTCATGGAAAAAACAATAAATATGGAATTATAATTTTCACAAGTTTAGAATGACAAAAAATAAACTAAAATTAATTGAAAATTCAAATTGAAACACACACTTTTTAATAAAAAAACAGAACAAAAAATAATAATTAATTTCAAAGATATACTCATACGCATATTCAGAGAATCATAAAACTTTTGAAATACTTTTGAAATGTTTTTGAAATTGAAATGATTAATCAAAGTAACTTGCATAGGAACTAGATTGCTCATTTATCAGAACTGATCTGGCATATTCATTGAACTTTTTCCATTGATTCTTCCTTGAAGAACGCTTTTTAACAAATATAATTATAAAAATAATTATTCCAATCAAAATAATTGAGCATGGTACAGAAATGGCAAGTATCGTGTACAACTTTCTTTTGCCATTATCACTTGGAGTATCTGGTTCGAAACGAAACGAAACGGAAGAAGATGAGAATGACACTCCACCATCACATGAAATAAAGAAATAGAGAATAGATGGTGGCTTTTCCGAAAGTGTCGAAATATTTAATGAACCTTCTGTAGTTAATACATATGAAGAAGGGTCAGCTGAATCAAGCTCCGCAACAAGAGGCACTTGTAATATTGCATCACTTTCATTTAAACGTTGAAGCAAACTTAATGATAAGTTGTGGTTACAATTGAATTTTGAACCAGCTAAAGATTTATGCAAAGAATTAATTATTGGAATAGAGTTTGTCAAGGAAATTACGAGTATTGGGTTAAATGGTTGAATATTGTTTCCTTTGAAGGTTAACTGCGGAAGGATTGGATATTCTTTTTGCTTAACATTTGAAACGTTGCACTCTAATTTTTCAACAGGCTTGATTCCGCACTGTTTTACGGATTTGTCCTTTTGAGTTGCCTGTGCACAAATATCGTCGCACAGCATCGAAGATTCACTTATATCCTGAGATGGCTCCTTTAACATTACTTTGGAAGAACTGCATCCAATATCAAGAGATGACTGTATGCCATGGTATGTAAATGAATTATCATTAAACTCACTAAATTCATCAATGTCAATCTCAACACCAGATTTTGCTACAATTGCTCCATTCTTTGATTCAGTAATATTCGATGAGCTAATTGACACAGTGAGTGTGCCATCTCCATTTGATTTTTTTGCTTGTCCATTCACTGATAAAGCACCTCCACAAGGAAACGTGACCCATTTCCCTGCTTGATTATGCCTGTCATTTAAGAATAATGCAGAAGATAAATTATTTAAGGCTGTGGTATTTCGTGAAAACTGATTCGATTCAACGCCTAATGATATTTTACGTGAATTTGAAAGAAAAGTTGCATTCCGCCTAAAGTTGTTTGGTAAAACTGAATAACAAGAATTTTCAGAGAAAAAGCAACCATTTAGTATTACAGCTGCTTTATCATCATTTGAATGAATATTTCGTTCTGAATGCAAATAACCAAGAAGTTCCGAAAAATTTGGAAGCCATTTTTCGCTCTCGGTTTTCAATCCATGCGCAACCGCTATTGCACCTCCCTCTTCGTCAGCTGTATTATGGATAAAAGTTGAGTGCTCAATACGAGTTTCTACCCATTTATTGACAATTCCTGCCAGCAGAAAAATGGCACCTCCTCGAGATGAATGACAATTTGTGAAAGTGGCGCCATCAATAGAAACCACGCAAGAGGCATCAGAGATTGAAGCTATGTAAATAGCTCCACCTTTCCCATCATTTCTAATTGTGCTGCAGTTCTGAAAAAGTGAATTCCCCGATATGTTAATTGCTGAGGCCTTATCGAATAAAATATAGACTGCGCCTCCTTTTTTGCTTGCTGTGCAATCTTTGCAAACAGCCGAAAACTCAACATTTTCACAGTTCGGTTTGGACAAAAAAATAGCTGGGCCTGCGAAAGCAGATAAATTTGTGAATGAAGACCTTCCAATTTTCACTTCATTGACATTAGCTATTCTTAAAGCTGCACCACATGCCTTAGAATCGTCTGAAAATGAGCTTTGAGTTGCATCGTAATTAGAAAAGGTCAAATAATTATCATCATTTTGAGGCATCCCCCCTTCTGTTGTTAGCCGATTGCATCCATCAATACTAACCATTGGCAAATGAAATTTTACACCTGATTGTTTTAACAATCCCCGATTATCAAACGAGCAGCATTGCAAAGAAATTGATGGCAGATACACTTTCGTGGACACTTTTCGCTTTAAACGATCTTTTGCTTTAAAAATCTCTGGCTTGCTGTAAAAAAGCTTTGAATTATCACATCCTGCATATAAGGACATCCCATCAACCTCAGCTTTACAATCACAAAAACTTAAAGAACTAAAAGATGTGGAGCGATGACTGCATATTCCACCACCTTTTCCACCAGAGGACGATCCAATAAAGCGGCACTGACTTATATCAGCAGAACTATCTAATAACTGAAAATCATAAATTGAACTATGTGGGAATAATTGAGTGCTGTAAGGATCTAAGTAAATGCTTCCTCCATCCAAAGAAGATGAACAATTTGTGAAATTCACATTTTGAATAGTCACAAGAACACAAGTAGATGGAATAACAAGAACATTCCCATTCTTTGAGCAAACAGAATCAACTTGGGAGTTGATAAATGAAAAGCTTTTCACTTTATCCAATCGAAACAAAGAAGATATTGAGGTTGACACATGATTTTTAAAAGAAGAAGCCTTGCTTTTGCCAATTATTGAAACTTTATCAATATTTGAGCATGCGAATATTTCTGATGCACTGACATCTTTCGAATCTTTATTTCCAGACACAATATCAAAATCTGTTAAAGATACGTTGCCTTCAATACGAGCATCTCCTTCTGATAGCTTGATAGCAAAAAATGCATGAAAATCCCCTTCATTCTCCGAAGTATCTGACACAATTGCATTTGTCACACTTACTGAAGAAAGACCAACATATCGCTGTGAAAAGATACACGCTCCATCTTTTGTAGCTTTCACGTTCGAAAATCTAATTCGGTACATTGAAATATCTTTTTCGTACTCGGTAGCAGATGAATATTTACATATATATATTGCACCTCCTTTCGTTGCTGAAGAACAATTCTCAAACTCAACATTCAAAAGATTTATCTGACTCACATCCGATCCAATGTATATAGCTCCACCTGCATTTGTTTCATCTTTCGAATAAAAATTTGAAAGATTCTTGAATTTAATGTTGCTTAATTGAAATGAAGAGACCTTATCAACTGAAATTCCTGCACAAGAAATGAATGAATTATGGTTGGCAAACGAAAGCAGAGCCTGTGGATATTCAATGGATGAGGTTATCGAAATATCTTTTACGCCTCGTATAAATATTAGAGGACCAGTATCTGAAGGAATATCAACCTGAGAATTTGAATTGCCATCAAAAGTTATGTCTTGTAAAATCGTACTTGCAGTTGTCACGCCTCGTGTTCCTTCAGTATGAAAGAAAATGCAACCATCCCTCGCAAACACATTTGAATACGTAACATCCTTAATAACGATATTGTCAATGTCGCATACCTCAATCGCACCTCCGCTGCTGCCTGACCAGTGAGTCAAAAAGGATGTTTTTTGAACTTCACTTGATGAAATACTTAGAAATGTCAGTCTCTGGGCCACAATAAAGGCAGAAGGGTCTTTCGGACCAGCGGTAACATATTTTCCTGTGAATTTTACACCTTTGATATCTACACGAGGAAATGAAGAACATTCTTTTCCACTAAAAAAAGCAGCACATCCATTTTGAGATGTGCAGTGAGTGAAAAAAGAATTCTCAATTTCAACATTGCAATTAACTATCATTCCGCCACCTGACATATCTGCCACGCACTCGGTAAATATCACATTTTTCAAAACGCACAGATTATCATCATTGATCCTTTTGGATGAGACGAAATTTGAATCTGATGAAGACAAAATCGCAATACCTCCTCCATCACCATGACGTGCTTTGCAATTCATAAACGTAGTATTCTCAAGAAGGATATGAAAATTCGAAGCACTAACATGCAATCCACCACCAATCTCAGATGTTAAGTTACAAAAACTTACAGATTTAATTGTGACAGAATTAGATTTGTTTATGAATATTCCTCCACCACTCACGCTTGGATTTTCATTAAAAAAATAAGCTATAGATTTGAGTTTTGATTCGAAAATTAATTCTTCAACATAATTGAAATGCACGAAGTAAACGCTATTATGACCAATAGCATTTACTCCTGATGTATAACACTTGCAACCAATAAAATGCATCGTTCCTTTTCCATTTACAGTGTCTAAACCTTCATTGCTTTGATAGATAGCATTCCCATATTTTCCGAAAAGGTCAGTAAACGTAATGTTTTCGTAAATACATTCAATACAACGATACAGCTCAATCCCTCCAGCATCAGAATTAGACTCTTGGCTGGATAACTGTGAAGCACCAGGTTGATCACACGTTAATAATACTTTGGTCAAATTCTTAACATGAATAAGTGCACCACCCGAAGCTTTCTCTTCTTGACCGTTTAACAACCCATACGCATTTGGATTTTGGATTGTAAGTGTAACAGGAATATCAGAAATACGCTCGATAGCAATTCCAGTACCAATATCAGATGAGCATTGATAAATCGCAGAGTTAACAAAATTTACAGATCTTAGAGAATATACAGCACCCCCTTTTGAATTATTTTGTGATGAAGACTTTGCACTGCAATCAGCAAAGGTTACATTGCTAATTGTTGTAATTGCTGGACTGAAATCGGAAAGTGATGAAGAAAATTCTGACAAGAAAATTGCGCCACCTTTTCCAGTCATTTGCTTTTCTCCATTCGCAGAGCATCCTTGAAAAATGCAATTCGTGATAGAAACAGTTATTGTGCTTGAATCGATCCAAAGGGCAGCGCCTTCAAAAGAATGCAAATTTCTAAATTGAATATTCTCAACAGAAAGGCTCTGGACAGATTCAACGGTAATGCCTGCGCTTTTTTGATTACTACTTGAACCAATCATATGCGATTGATCGTTTTCATCCCCCTTAATTTTCACATTAGTGTATTTCCTGGCATAAATATATGGACCATATTTATTGACATCTGGTAAAAATTCATCGCTTTTCAAAAAACCACATTCATGAACACTTAAAGTATCTAAAGTATCATTTGATAAAGCGTCAGATGTTGCAACTATCCCACATCCACATGCTCCAACAACATCAGAAAATGAAACCTTGCTTAAAAAAAGTTTGCTAACTTGATTTGCAAAAATTCCACCACTTACAGATGTTGATGCATGATCAACAAACATAGAATGTGCTATAAATTCAAGACGAGAAAGAAAACAAGCAAGTACAAGAACATCATTGGAAATGAAATTATTCTTTGATGAGTAATTTCCATCAAATGTACATCCCTCGAATGAGGCATTCATAGCTTCAGTTAAAGAACCATTAAGAGTAATAAGAGCACCATTTTGATTTGAACTTTTGTAAAAAGAACATCCTTTTGCAACAATTGAACGTTTACATGAGATGCATTCTGATTTATTAGCTGAAGATTTATGAACTGAGCAACCTGACATTTTAAGACCAGATATACTGATAGGCGAAACCGTTGCAATGCTAGATAATGTATGTGAAATCGCAGAAAAAGCTATTCCAGCGCCATCTCCATCAATATTTGCATCAGAAGAGCATTCAGTAAAAATGCAATTAACGATCGAAATTTTTGCAACATTCCCTCCAAAATAGAAGCCTCCACCGATAACTGCTGATGCTTTACTTACTGTTGCGTTTGAAATATCCACCGTTTCAACTTGATCAATAAAAAGCGCCCCTCCATTTTGCGTAGTTGAAATATGATTCAAAAATTTCGTTTGGCAATCTTCTACAATAATTGAAAAATCCTTCACTGAATGAATTGATAGAAGTGATCCGATTTCATCTGGCTCTTCTATTTCTTCGTCAACACCAACAAAGTCACATCCATCGATCTTAAAGCTTGTTGTCAGAGTTGATGTGTTGTCTTTAAGCTGTGAGCAAATGCAACATCCCTCTTTTCCAAATACAGATTTGAATTTCACCTCTGAAAATTCTGCATTGTCAACACTTAACAATTGAATTCCACCAGCATTGCTTGACGAATAACAGTTCTGAAATGTAGTATAACCTCCTGAAGATTTCACATCCAAGCTTTTAATAGAAATAGCTAGCAGAAGTGGTTGCCTGGATTTTCTTGTCACAGACGGTTCCCAAGTTCCTCTGAACGTTGATGAATCAATTGAACAACAAATATCAGAAGAAGATGATCCATTCAGGCACACAAGCGACTTTTGCATTGCATCTCCACCATTGAACTCACAATTAGATATTGCTGTTGTTCTTCCACTCCACAACGCCTCTCCTTCTCCATCACTTGTAACAGTACAATCTGTGAAAATTAATTCATTCACAATTGCATCAGAAAGCTGATCGTTCTCTTTCGCTTTTGTTGCTTGAATATTTATTGCTCCTCCATTTCCATTTAAACCATTTGCAGAACAATTCATTGCAGAACATTCCTTTATCGTTACCTTCAAGACAGAGGATCCAACATATACAGCACCTCCAGAAGATGCGCTTAAGCTTTCAAAGTATAATCTGGAGAGAGACAAAGTATTAACTTCATCAACAAACAATGCGCCCCCAAAATTTTGTGAATAATGATTTTTTATTGTTGAATTGAGTTCACCATCTTTCGCATATCGAAGAGTTACAGATTGAACACCTTTCACATAAATCAGAGAGCCTGACGTTATTGTAGTATCATTTGAAAGTCCATTCCCTTCAATTGAAAAATATTCAAATAAAAACGACTCCATGAAAGAATCTGTATCGCTTTTCCTCTCAATACAAATGCAGCATCCCCTTTGTCCAAACACATTAGAAAATTCAATATGAGATAACGACATTTTTTTCACATTCTCCATCAATATTCCGCCGGCTTTTGTAGATGAGTAATGGTTCTCCATAATGGTTCCAATTGAATTGACCGAACCATTTCCTTCGGTCAATATAAGGCTATCAATTTGAGAAACAACAAGAAGAGATGAATCAGAAGCTTTCGATTCGTTTGAATTCCATTTTCCTCTAAATTCACAATCAATAAAAGTTGCGGTCATATCACTTGAGTTTGATCCATCCAGCAGCACGCCACTGGAAAAATGTCCAGAACAACCAGAAAATTGACATCTTTCAACTTTTATGGATTGAAAGCATGCCATTCCTCCAGCAACACCTTTCTCTCCCTTTGCTTCACAATCTATAAACTGCGAATTTGTAAGATTGGTTATTGCACTTTCATCATTTTTCAAACTTGAACGTTTTGATATGTAAAGTGCTCCTCCATATGAATTTGCGGAATCAGAAGTAAAGCATGACGTAATCGAAAGAGATGATAAATTTATATTTTGAACCAAAGACCCTATAAAAATTGCACCACCCATACATGCACTTATTTTTTGGAATGACCAATTTTCTATCAAAAGATTTCCAACTTGGTCAACATTTATCGCGCCTCCATTGGCAGATGATGCAAAAGATGATGCTTTAGAACGAATATTATTAATTAACGAAGAAAATTCAAGCTTTTCAATTCCATGCAAATAAAAAAGTGAACCGCAATTTTCAGGTTGCGAATCTTCGTTGTTGTTTATTCCCGTTGCAACACAGCTTTGAATGACGCATTTTTTCATTTGAGTTTTGTTGTCTTTCTCTTCATGAAATACGCAACTTCCCTTTGAGCCAAATATTCCAATAAAATTCGATTCGCCTATGAATACAGATTCAACATTTTTTATATGAATTCCCCCACAAACGCCTGCCGACCAATGAGACGAAAAGAGTGAATGGACTTTTGGAGCAACGCTTGCGTCTGGCTCAATAACTAATTTCCCAAAAGATTCAACATTTAACAGTGCTGAAGCTGTTCCTTTCGCTTGAGCTTTATCCCAGCTTCCTATAAATGTGCAACCTTTCAAATGTGCTGTTGCAGAAGATCCTTCACCTTTAAGCTCAACGCAAGAACCATTTTCCCGTGCAGAACGGACAAATGAGCATTTTTCTAAATTTACGCTTCTAGAAATCCATAGGCATTCTCCCTCTGCACCACTTGACTGATCGATGCTGCACAATTTAACAGAGACGTCTGTAAGACTTATGGAAATTGGATCGTTATTCAGAATATCAGCATAACTACATATAACTCCTCCTCCTCCATGGTGGGTGTTGGAGGTGCCTGTAGCCTCACAATGTTCAATCGTCAAATCATTAATTGTAATATCTCTGACATGAGAGCCAATATAAAAACCACCACCACTGAGTGCTTTTAATGAAGATAATGAAATTGAACTGATGGAAAGATTGTTTACTTCGTCGACAAAGATTCCTCCTCCTTTTTGCGATGAGGAATGCCTCTGAATCGTATTTGGTATCTTTTCTGACTGGACATCTTTGGATCTAATAATCACGTCCAATGATCCCTTTATCAAAACCATCGGACCTAATTTAAGCGGTTCTTGCTCTCCTTCAACAGCAACTCCGGTCATTTTGCATCCTTCTATTATTACAGAACGAAGAGGAGAATCGCTGGACTGCAAACGATCTATGTAAATGCAAGAGCCTTTTGATCCATAAACTGAAGTAAAGCTTACTCCACTTATCTCCACTTCTTCAACGTTTTGTGCAAGTATTCCTCCGCTGGGAGCTGAGGACCAGAGGTTCGAAAAAGAAGTCTTTACAGCGTCGTTAAAATTATTTTCAATTAACGTTTGCGATTGAGAATTCAAATTTTGTTGCATCTGGTTGTTTGTATAATCCCCAACTTTTAATGATTGAAGATTCTGTGCAAATATGAAAGATGAATTCCAACTCGCCACTTTAGAGCTTTGCTTTTCTCCTGAAAATGTGCATCCAGAAACAATAACTTTTGTACCATTATTTCCGACTCCATTACAATACAAATTGCTTCCTTGCAAATTGTTGGATTTTGAAAATGTGCTTTCGGTTATGGTCAAACTTCTTGCGCTCCAAATGTCCTCTCCATTTCCTTGTGTCCCGATAGAGCAATTGGTAAACTTCGTTTTTGACACATACGCAGTTGGGGACTCATCTTCATTCTTGCTGGGCTTTGAAAAATATAACCCTCCTCCGTTTCCATCTGATGTTCCGAGTGCTGAGCAACTTTCGATGATTGCCCCTTCGATTGTTATCCCCTTAACAGATTCGCCAACTAAAACAGCTCCCCCTTTGTATCCACGAAGCAAAGAAAAACTGGCTTGACTGATATGGAAATCTTCGCAGTTATCAACATATATTCCTCCGCTCGACTTCGCGGAAGCAAACGATTGGATAGTTGTTGGCGTATCACCAACCGACGAGACTGTAACTTTCTTTGCATTTGAAACATACACACTTGAGCCGACGTTTTCTGGGACAACGTCTGTTTCTACTTTTTGTCCGCTCATTGTGCAGCCTTCAATAGTTACAGCTTCGGAAGGTTCGTCTTTATCCGATATTGGCACAACGCAAACGCATCCTCCGAGTTCCGCAAAAACACTGATAAAATTAGCACAGCTGACATTAACTTTTTTGCATCCTTCAACAAAAATTCCCCCACCATTTTTTGTTGTCCAAAGATTGGTAAACTCTGATCGTAATTTATCTTTCTGTATGATTGAGACAGAAGAAGCTGCCTTTACGTGGAGAAGAGAACATTGCAATGGTTCTTTCGATTTGCTTGTCCATGTTCCTTTGAAGGAGCAACCTTCGACAATAACAGGCAAATTAGAAGTCGCGGTAGCATCACACGCAACACAGGAACCACCCTTTTTGTCGGATTTCGCAAAAGAGCACTCAGACAAATGCAAAGAACGAGCAGAAAAGATGCATTCGCCATTTGCTGATCCCACCGCCGACAGATAGCAAGAGGATATTTGCAAGTTGGAAAGCTCAACTGGTTCGAGATTTTCAAATGACGGAGATGGAGCTGAAATGGAAATCCCACCCCCGCCTCCACTAATTGCAGAAGACGAAGAACATTCAGAAATAGCCACTGAACTGATTTGTATCTTCTCAACATCTGTCGAGATGTATATCCCTCCCCCAGATTCGGCGGAAAGCTTTGAGAAAGAGGAGCCAACAATTTTTACTGATGCAACTTTATTTACATAAACTCCTCCCCCTTTGCAAGAAGAAGTATGGGAACTGAAAACACTTTTGCTCGAAGAATCATTAGAAAATAATGTTGATGATGCACCGGACGGAGGTTTGACGCTAGCAAAAGATGTTGATGATTGTGACGATGAATTATGTGAAATAAAATTGAGTGGAATGAAGGGTGATGTGAGTCGCGATGATGATGATGATAACGATGAAGTGTCTTGATGTGAATTGTTAGAATCAATGTTGTGAGATGATGAAATAAAAGAGAAAGGTGGTGAATTGACACTTGTATCAGAAATTTGCGGTGGATCAAATTGGTAAATTTCAAGTGAAGCTGCATTCTTCACAGAAACAAGAGGTCCAAGCTGAAGTGTTGATTCAGAATCAGTGGAATAATTCAATTTCTCAGTACCAGAGAATGACGAGCCTTCAATTTTCACTGTCAATGCTGCATCGTCAATATCAAGAAAAATGCTACTAATCTCAATATCTTCTTTAAGTTGTTGCTTGAGTGTCGGAAGTGAGGATGGAGTGGGTGATTGAACAATTGAAAAAGTTGATCTTGAAATATAGAGTGAAGGTGAATCATTTGCAACCACTGTTTCAGAATCAAGATAAGAACTATTTTGATTTGCATCTGTCATAAGTAACGCTGTAGAAGTTGCAAGGGGTGATACTTCAATTAGCGCTTGCTTCAAGATAATGTGATTTGAATTTTGTGACAATACAAGAGGAATTCTTTGTTCCAGAATTTGCTGTGGATGCTCTTGCTTTATTGAAGACTTAATAAATGACAAAGAACAAATGCTTTCAACAACCGCAAACGAAGCCAACTGCGACGTCAAAATAATATTGGTTTTCAAAGTGAAATGAGACCCTTTCACTGTGGCATTCGAATTGTTTTTTAATCTTAGTAATGCACAATTTAAAGCACAAATTTCAGAGCCTGATGGAAGCCCGTCTAATATAATATTAGAATTATCGACTATAACATGGCTATATTGAGTTTCGCTTGCGTTTGATAAATTATTAACTTTTGGAAAATCAGGATCAGGAAAAAATGTCATGCTGATAACTGAAGAGTCAGTAAATTGAAATGGAGGAGAAGTTCCTAATGTTGAAATAAATTTTATATCATTTATTGTAACTTCTGCACATTTTTGAATTTCTATTAAAGTTGAAGAGCATTCTGAAAAGCATAAAGATTTTATATCCAATCTAAAAAGTTTAAAAAATAAAGCAAAATAATTTTTTTCCTTTAAAAAAATATTTGAATACAAACTTTGTTATCGTATCAAATGACAAAAGAGATTGATTCAAGGGATTGATCCCATAAAATCCTATTTGATTATTCGAGCCGCTTATGGTCATAGAAGATTTGATTGGCTGTAATTTTTGTTGAATATCTTTTAATTCTTCGATTTTTCCAACTATTATAATTTCCGTATCGTTGTCACAATTGTTCCATGCGTAAGAAAGCGTTTTACATTCAATGTTTGCATCGTTCAAACATTCTTGCACATCGGCTTCAGCTTGTGGATTAACAGTTATTTTATGCAAGTTTTCTAAGGCAACATTTTCCACAAGTAGCAGTACAATAAATATGTTCATAGCCCAATTGCAGCCAAATTTAGTAAAATGTTGACAATTAAATTATTATATGTTGGTTATGCACAAAAATACCATTATAAAAGTATAACATGAGCGATCAACCAGACCCTGATGAAGAAGAGGCAAACGAGCCTAGACAATCATCAAAACTTCAGCAAAATCAGCCTATCTTTTATGCTCTTCCTCCCATGATGGTTTCGCAGCCGAATCAGGTTTTAATGCATTTTTTGTGAAATGATATTTTTAGCTTTATTATTTCATGCTTCACAAAAAATATTTGTGTTATTTTTATTTACAGCGATATCCTAGTGCATTTATTTTAGGAGCAGAACAGAAAAAGTATTTTTATTTTATGACTAATTTATTTTTTATTGTGATATATTTTGATATAGTTTGACAAATACGGGATGGCAAGCCTTTTCTTTGCAAAGTTCTGCCTTCCAACAAGGAGGCCAACATATTGCTCAACTTGGAATTCAGCCTCAAGCACAGCAAGAGCAGCTTAAACAAGAAGATGATGAAAATGAAGAAGAGGAATATGAAACTGAAACTGAAGAATCACAGTCATATACTGAAAGTGAAGAAGAATCTGACATATACGAAGAAGAATCAGATTTTGAAGCAAGAGATGAAAATGATGATGTTGCTCAGAGAAAACGGTCAACAACTTCTCGTTCTTCAGCCAAAGATCAGTCTTCTTCAGTTTCGGTTTCGACTTCTTCAAGTCATTCTTCATCTTCCTTATTACATTCATATTCACCTTCACCGTCACCATCATTAGGTCAGTCTCTATCATTAGGAGAATTATCAACACTTTCTCGATCTAATCAGCAAGAAAACGATTTCAATGAGGACAAAGCAACTCTCCAACGATCCGACGATTCCTCATATCAGCATGGCACAACGTTTTCATCTCCAAAGTCTCGTATGCTTCAATCTGTTTCTCCAAACCCTTCTACACGATCCTATTCATCATTGCCATCTCTTCTTCCATCGCAGCCCCAAATCATCGACCCACTGGCAATGCAAGTTAGCTCGCAATACAACACTTCATCATCATCATCATCTTCTTCTTCTTCTTCACTGTCGGCGTTATCATCTGTTGCACCCTCCTCTTCCTCCGTGGCAACTTCAAATTCCTTATATCGCACCATTTCATCACCTCACTCTTCGAAATTGCCTATTCCCGAAGACACCACTTCACAACTTGTCTCTTCACTCACTTCGTCCTCCTTTTTTTCATCATCTTCATCCATATCTTCAACTTCCTCCTCCTCTTCTTCTTCTTCCTCATCCTCATTTCCTTCCTCTGACAGCATTTCTTCTCCCTCTCCGTCAGTCGTCGCTGCATCCGACTATTCAAACAGCACTCTTCCTGCAGGCCTCACCCAGCCTGTCTTGTACTCCCTCCCAGGCAGCGCCTTCAGCCAGCCGCTGATCATATTTGCCCCACAAATAGCCTTTCCTCCTGCACAAACACCACACCAGCCAGCTGGAAAGCCTGCAAAGCGACGTGACAGAAAGAAAAGCCGGTCGCCTCACTCGTTCATGTCTGTCGGCGGGTTTTCGGTTCCTCCATTGACTTCTTCTTCTTCTTCTTCTGCTTCTGCTTCATCTGTCCTTTCTGACGGAGCGTCGTATTCCTCTTCCTACTTCGTGGCTGGAGCATCAGCAGCGAAAAGGGCAAGAGGAAGTGAGGCAGAGTCATTCCAGTCAACATCGTCTTCATCTGACCTCTCCACGCTCAACAGCATTTCTCTGCCAGACGAGCAAGACGACTTCAACCGCACAGCAACAATGGCTTCTTCATCTGCCTCAACAACGTCTCCTTCCATATCCTCATCCTCCTCTTCTTCTATGTCATCTTCTGGCTCATCATCATCATCATCCTCCTCCTCCTCCTCTTCCTCTATTTCTTTTGATGCGCCTTCTCATTCCCACCTCGCCTCTTCCAAGTCTGACGGCTCCTCCTCACTCGGTTCTGACACACTCTCTTCCTCTTCCTCTCTTCTGTCTCTATCTTCTGTCTCTTCTGCTGCATCACAGTCAACACCTGACATCCCTTCACCCCGCCAGACGGACAAGAGAGCCACAGAAAGAGCACACACACGCTCTCCTCATTCACCCAAATCTTCTCATTCATCGCACTCCTCTCACTCCAACCACTCCTTCAACTCCTCCAACACATCCAATTCTTCCAATTCTGCCAATTCTGCCAACTTTTCGAGCACTTCCAGCTCTTCCTCGAAGCCCCAGCTGCATCGCATCGGCACAAAAAGGAAAGCGCAGACACCAACCTCACGGGGCATCTCCTCTTTCCCGTCTGTCCCTGCGCTTTCACAGCCACTGATTGTGTCGCCCATCCAGCTCGCTGCCTCAAACATGCCTTCTTCTCAGTCATCGCTCTCTCAACTGCAACAACAACAACAACAACAACAACAGATGATTCTCTTTCAACCTGGTCTGAATGGATTCCCTCCGATGTTTCTGGCACTGCCTCAGTCGCCACAGAACCAGGCAGCTCTTTCGTCTCTGCCAGGTTCTCCTTCAAATACTTCATCATCATCATCATCATCAACTTCTTCTTCTTCTGTTTCCTCTTCTTCTTTATCTTCTTCTTTTCCATTATCATCCTCCTCCTCCTCCTCCTCTCCATTATCTGCTTCATTGAAAGGTGCCCAGCCAGCCATGATGCTTCCTCAAGCAGCCATTCTGATGATGCCAACAATGTCTCCAAATACATTATCATCATCATCTTCCTCTTCCTCTTCCTCCTCTTCTTCCTCTTCAAATGGCACTCCAAAGGAATCACAGATGCAATATTATCAGATGGTCCTTCCACAGACACAGATGGCAGCAAGTGTCACTCAGAACATGGCTGCCCCGTCTGCACTGAATGGGAACAAGGCAGATGATGACAGAGCAGCATATCAAATGCAGATAGCTCAGATGTCTCGTCAGGAGCAATCAGGACAAACAACAACAGATCATATTTCTATCTCTTCATCATCGTCAATGTCTTCTTCTTCAAAGACAGAAGATTCAACAGCCACACCACATTCATCAGCACGACTGTCAGACAATCCTATTCCCAACAGAAATAATCTGCTTAACTCGCAATCACCTGGCGATTCAGACAACGCATCCTCTCTTCATCCATTCAACCACACCAACATTAACAGTAGTATTCACTATCAACATCCAGAGCACTCGTCGTCATATGCTGTTACATCTGCCCCTCTTCCACCTTCTTCCTCTTCTGCTCTTCCTCCATCTCCTTCAACAACATCACAACATTCAGTCGCTTCTGCTTCATCTGCCAATCAGCCATCTGTCTCTTCTCTCTCAACATCATCTGTTAGTCTTTCTCCTCCTGTCAATTCTTCCTCATCTTCTTCGTCTTCCTCCTCTTCCTCTTCATCCTCATTATCATCCAATATTTCATCATCATCATCTTCTTCTTCTGACTTCTCCTCCAATGTTCCCCTCAGCACCCCCATTCCTGTGTCTCACCCAGCCCTCTTTCGTCGCCCCTTCTCTCTTCAGCCAGCTGCTGCTGCCACAAACTCGCCTGTCCCGTCTTCTCCTTCCTCTCTCAATGAATCCACTCACCAAGACCCAACACCTTCAAATGGCTCCTTTACCCTCTACGCCACACCTCCTTCCTCTGCCCGCTCTTTCACCTCTCCTCAGCTGCTGTTCACTCCCTCTGCAACTTCGGCTGCTCCTTTCCCTTCCTCTTCTTCTTTCTCTTCTGCCTTCCCTCCTTCCTCTTCCACCTATTCTTCTTCCTCTGCCTCTTCTTCTTCATCTTCCTCCATTATGGCCACCACTCCCACGGGTGTCTCAGGCATCCTGCAATATCCCCCTCTGAATTCGACTCCTCTTCAGTCTGCCTCTCAGCAGTCAACTCCTCTCTTCTTCTCTTCCTCCACACCCGGCAGCGTCGACCGCGTAGGCATCCTCTCAATGGAACGCTCTGCTCCATTCCAGCTGGCCTCGCCATACAACGTGCCTCTCCCTTTCGCTTCTTCTACATCTTCTTCTTCTTCTATTTCAAATGCATTATCATCAACATCTTCTTCTTCTTCTTCTTCTTCATCTATTCTTGGTTCCACCTCCACCCCCATCGCCCTCACTCCTCTCAGCGGCCCAGTTACCTCTGTCACACCATCACACACGCCTCGTCCCGGTGCCTCAGCTCTTCTCTCTTCCTCTCCCTCTCAGTCCCTCTTCTCCTCATATCCCCTCTCGAAGGACTTCCCCTGGGGCATCGCCTCTCCTTCAGGCACTCCCATCTCTCCTTCTGTCCTCTCTGGCGCACTTTCTTCTGCTGCTCCTCTGACAGGCATTGCATCCATGACATCCACCGACCACTTCTACTCACAGCACACACTCCAAATGCTCTCTCAATCACAACAGCAATCACAACAGCAATTAATAGGCACACCACACATTATGTCTTCATTCAGTTCTCAACAACAACAACCACAACCACAATCACTGCAACAACAGCAGCAGCAGATGTCACAGCCTGTGCAAGAGCTGATAATCCCCACCATTCCCACCCCTGGCTCTTCTGTCCACTCTTCCCTCCTCTCTGGACTGGTGTATCAGTCTTCTCAGAGAGAAAGCGGAACACCAAAAGGATCCATCCCTTCCTCTCCTTCCTGCAGCTTCCCTTCTTCTTTGGCTGGCACTCAAATCTCTTCCACTCCGCCTGCTGTTGCCGACTCGCCCTTTGCAGCAGCGTCGAATTCTCTCTCTTCCATTCACTCTGCTTCTGCGCTGCCTCAAATGCGAACAGAACTCACAGAAGAGAAATTACCTCAGATACCAACATCACAATTGACGCTGCTGGCCAGCCCTTCTCAGTCATCAGCTGCTCATTCACAGGCATCTTCATTGGCAGCAGAAGAGTCATTGGCATCTCAGCAGAAGGCAGCCATGTCAAATGCATCTTCATATTCTGTTTCAATTAATTCATCACTTGCTTCTCAGCCTACTCTTGAGCTTTCTTCTCCTTCTATTTCTTCAACTTCTTCTGCCTCTTCATTGGGCTTTGTTGCCCCCACAATCAGAATGCATCCAGTGCTTTCTACGTCTTCTGCTCCATTTACACACGATTCTTCTTCTTCCTCTTCCTCTTCTTCCTCCTCCTCTTCTTCACATTCTTCCCAGAAAGGACAGCCAGTTCTCTACAAACCCAAGCCCTATCCTTCTGATTCTGCGCCTTTGTCTTCTCCATCTGCCCATCCGAACAACGTGGTCACTCCTTCCTTTGTTGTAGCCAATGCCTCTTCTGTCCTGCCAGACGAGCAGACGCACCACGATCTTTTGTTGGACGCCTTCAAAGCAGGCTCCATCAACCTCAACGGCTTGTCTTCTGTCTCTGGCCACGCCATGGCCTTCTGCTGCGACCAGATGGGCAGCCGCTTTTTGCAGTCGCAGATTCAGATGTGTCTGAAGAGCCCTACGGCGTCTTCTGTGCGGGCTGATGCAGCTGGAGACGATAACAGCAGCAGAACAAGCAGAGGAAGTGCAAATGCAAATGCAAATGGAAGTGGAAGTGGAAGTGCCAGTGTTAACAGTGCCAACACAGCTGAGCTGGATGCCTTCTTCGGAGAGATTGAGCCACATCTGCAGCAGCTGATCCGCGATCCGTTTGGCAACTATGTTGTGCAGAAGCTGATGGACGTGTGCTCCTTCCGCCAGCTGCACGCCATCATCGACTTGTTGTGGGGCTCCATCTCTGCCCTCTCCTCTGACGTCTATGCGTGTCGTGTCGTGCAGAAATCACTGGATTTTCTCAGCCCTGACGAATGCTCCCGCTTTGCTGATGAGCTCTTTCCTGATGTGATTGAGAAGATATTCGACCAGAACGCAAACCATGTTGTGCAGCGGTGCATCGAGTGTGTCTCACCAAAGAGCCTCGACCCGATCTTCCAAATTATCCTTAGCACAACCTCTGACTCCCTCCCAGACAGTTCATCAGAAGACACGAAGGACAATGAAGGCAATGGAAAAGGAGGGGCAAAGGGAGCAAAAGGAGGGGTGTCTGTGGAGTATCTCTCGTGCCACAGCTACGGCTGCCGGGTTCTGCAGAGCCTGTTGGACCATGGCAGCGCCGAGCAAGCAGCACAGCTGGTGGAGAGGCTGGTGCCACACGCGCCGCGTTTTGTGCTGAACCAATATGGCAACTATGTCATCCAGTACATCATCCGCTACTGCGGCGACAAGACAAGGACGCGGGTGGTGTCTCTGCTGAGAGGCACGTTCTTCACACTGAGCAGACACAAATACGCATCGAATGTGGTGGAGTCGTGTATCGAGTGCTCTCCACGCCCGCTGAAGGACTGTGTCATCAACGAGCTCTTCGACCAAGGCGGGTCAAAGGAGCAGGCGCTGCTGGTGCTGATGAAGGACCAGTATGCAAACTATGTTGTGCAGAAGCTGTTTGACTTCATCGACTTGCCTTCCAAGCAGACGCTGCTCCGCCGGCTGAACAACCTCCTCGTCAGTATGCGCGCGACACAAGGGCAGAAGGCGCTGCCCAGCCGTGTGGAGAAGATGATGACGACGCTCAATGCACAGCTGGCGGCACAGCTGCAGGGCGTCCCTCTTCCATCTGCACCTGAAAAGCCTCAGGGGAAGGCAGGCAGGCAGGGACAGGCAGCAGCAGTGGGGCATCATTCAGACGGGAGTGTGATTAAGGCAGAGGAGCTGGTGCATCTGTCGTTTGAGGAAGAGCTGCTTCAGAGAGGGATGTTCCAGGCTATCCAACAGAATGCACAGGACTCTCCGGCTCCGATGATGAACTTTCTGCCTCAGCCACAATCTGCACTGTCTTCTGCTTCTGCTTCTGCATATATGTCTTCTTATCCATACAATTCACATCCTCCCTTGTCGATTCCTGTTTCAATGTCTCATTCTCTCTCTGGAGTGGATTTATCATCATCATCATCTTCTTCTTCTTCTTCCTCTTCCTCTTCCTCTTCCTCTTCCTCTTCCTCTTCCTCCTCCTCCTCCTCCTCTTCTTCTTCTTCTTCTGCAACTACAGCCTCTCCCCACTTATCCGTCCCTCCATACAATCAGGAGCCATTTTATGACTTTCTTCCAAACTTCGCTGCACCCACTGCTCATCCCCGCTCTTTCCATCCAAACACTCCTCTTTCTTCTTCTTCTTCTTCTTCTGTCAATTTCCCGATGCCTCCTGTACACTTTTCTACATTTCATTCGATGCCTCCTTCATTGGCAGGACTGCCCTCTCTCCAAGCTCCCAACCCGTCTTCCTCTCCTTCCTCACATTCAGCCACAAACTCCACCTTCTTTCACTCACCCCCTGTAAATATCACACAACAGCCCCAGCAGCCGCTGAATCTGCCCCACCAATCTGCCATGCCTCTGCCTCCTCCTCAGTTTTCCACTCAATCGCCTTCTCCTCATCCGTACAGTACCTCTCCTTTCCATCCTCCCCCGCCTCATTCATCCGCCCCGTCGTATCCTCCCTTTCAGCCGAATTCTCTTCTGAGGCAGTCTTCTCAGGCACAGCAGCTGCCACCTTTTATGTCTTATAATCATTTCTCTTGAGTTTTTGGTTTCTGTGCTTTGTTGGATTTTTTAAAAATCACTGTTGATATCGTTTGTTTGACACTTGTATTAATTTCGTTTTATTTAAAACGTTTTGTGTTTTATTTAATTATTAAACGAATTTTAAATGGATTTCTTGATTTATACATTGTTGTGATGAAATGTTTTTATAATGTTTTTTATTTTTGAGTTTACAGACATTTTTCTTTGAGGAAGTTCTTTTTGCAGGTTCGTTGCATTTGTAAAATTGTTTTAGATGTTTTCATAACAATTCTCGGAGTAATATTTGAGCTAAGTTGATTTTTTTGGCTTGTATTTTTTTATTTTTCATTTTTTTCTGATGAATTTACTTTAAATCAGGAGGTTGTTATCAACAAAAAATAAAAGCTTTAATAAAAGATGAGAAATTTATTCAAAATGGAAATTAAGTTAACTTCATTATTTGCCATATTAAACCAATTTAAGAAACTAATTCAATTTTATGAAAAAAAAAGTTATTATCATCAAAAAATAGCTCTCTCATAAGTAAACACTGAATTACACAACATTATGAAATGCAAACTATCACTTGTTACATTTCTACTCAAACAATATCAAATACAACAAAAACAAATAAGCTTGGCAATGAAAAAAAAATTCCTTTGAACTTTTCTCTTTCTCAAGTGAATGCTTCAAGTGAATGAAAATATGTATGACTCATTTGCACATATTTTCATTATTTCTTGATTGTTTTAAAGAAATTTAGATTTCAAATCAAACGTTCATTGAGCTTTTCAGTTTCCACAAATAATTAATGGAGAACACAAAAAAACTGTTTCATCAAACACAAATGGAAGCATAGAAGTTCTTTTTTAAAAAATATTTAAGCTCAAGATAACAGTTTGCTGTAATTAAGAAACTTGTTGCAACGAACAATGAATTTCATTCAATTTACGAAAATGATGAAGGAGATGTGGAAGAAGACGACGACGATGAAGAAGAAGATGCAGATTCCGTTTCCTGCTGTTTCTTGATATCTTTTTTGTGTACTCCAATTGCTACCATGTGATATCTGGACGATGCAACAAATTGAACAGCCACATCTTCTCTCAACAGTGTTTCCACACCCGTTGGAATGCTCTGATAAAACTTCAGCCGATTTTTTCTGCCTCCTCTCATAAAGCCATCCAGCCCTAATCTTCCATCAGAGCCACATCCGAATGTATACAATGTCCCCAGATCAGACAGACAGAAAGAGTGGATATGTGCCCCACCTGCTTGGATAATGTGCTCTCCATGAAACACATCTGGATAAAGACTGGAATTACTTTTTCCTCTTTTCTCTTCTTTTTCGTCTTCCTTCTTTTCTTCGCGTTCGCAATCCTTATTTTGATGAAATGATATTTCATCACATTCTTCCTCAACTTTTCTTGATTTTCCTTTCGTTTCTTCCTTTTTAAGTAGACCAGCAAATCTTGGCCCTTTTCCTGCTTTCTTATTCTTCACTTCCAAATCACGAGCCAAATGTCCCAGTTTTACTGGCCTCAGCTCATCGCATCCTTTTGGATTCATCACTTTTTCTCTGCAATTCCCCAGCTTTCCTTTGTGAGCAGTGCCCCAGGCAAAGACCTCTCCACATGCATTTACTGCAAACGATGTAGGACCTTCGCTTCCTTCAGGCACTTTCACAAGCTTTAATGAATCAGATGGTGAAGGTGCAGAAGATGACGAAGGCAATGCTCTTGAAGATGTTTCTTTAACGGGTTGCTCTTTTAAATTTGGCTGTCCCACAAGCGCAGATACTTTGATAATTGGAGAAGAAGAAGACAAAGAAATTTCAGTTGGGATACGCTGCTCCAGCACTCGCATCCCAATTCCCAGATTCCCATGCCCTCCATAGCCAAATCCGTACACTTTCCCCTCCAAAGAAATTGCAAGTCCATAAAGACTTCCGAGCGATATGAAACGAGATCTTGGTATTGAGGTTATTACAAATTCTGCAGTCTCAGAAACAGATCCAAGTCCTAATCTTCCATAAGTGTTCAATCCACTGGCAAAAACACGTCCATCTGTCAAAAGTACCATTGTTCCATATAAACTTACACACGCTTGCTCAACTTTCGCAGGCAACAAAGCGGCAAATGGAACCGTAACCATATGAGCAGCAGCATTTCCATCACCAATGCATCCATGGTGACCATTTCCCCAAAAGAGGAGTGTTTTTTCAGCGGTCACAGCGCATGCATGTCCCTCACTTAAATGACACGATTTTATACGAACATGAGGACCAAATCTAATCTTTTGAGGCACAGAAAGAAGTGCTTCATTTGGATGAAACAAAATTCTGCTTTGTGAATTTTTACCCCACATATATAAATCTCCATTCACAGAAACAGCACAAGAAACATTTATGCTGGCAGAAACATGCACAATTGCCGTAAGTCCAGGAACTTGCTCCGGAAAGCAAACATCACCTTCAGCATCAGTTTTTGCTCCCAGAATTCCTCCTTTTCCTTCTCCCCATATCCACACATTGCCAGGTTGAACATATGATCCTTCTTCATAAACAGTATTTATTGGCTGAGGAGGGAGAAGCGACAAGTTGGAAGAAAGAACAATATTTTCCTCAGAAAAAATCATTATGGAAACAAATTTTTGACTTTGTCCAAAATAAAATAAAATTTTTTATGATGTGGTTGTCATTATTATCAACAAAATAAGATCGTTTGACAGAAATAGAAACGAAATGAAAGAAAAAAAGAAGTATTTTGCAGTGAAAGTCATGAGTTGATAATTCAACAATATTTCAGTTAATAAAGTGATGTCTAGTGAAGTTGAATATAAATTATAAACAAAAAACAAATAATGCAACACACTTTTTTCATAATTCGAAGGAAATCTTCTTCATTGATTTCACCATCTCCATCTCTATCGGCTTCGTCAATCATTTCTTGAAGCTCTTCATCTGTCATATTTTCTCCGAGTTCTTTTGCAACACGCTTCAGATTTTTAAACGAAATTTTACCTGTGTTGTCATCGTCAAACAATCTGAAAGCCTTTAAAATCTCTTCTCTTGGATCTCTTTCGGCCTTAACAAATATTTTCAGATTAAAGAAAATAAATAAGTAATCACGAAATGCTTTCACACCATTTTAATAGTCATCATTTCCAAAAAGGAGTTAAAATCTATAGTTCCGGTTCCATCTTTATCGATCTCAGCGATCATTCTTTTGACTTCGTCTTTTTTTGGTTCAAAGCCCAATGCACGCATTGCAACCTTTAATTCTTTTGCATCAATTGTTCCTTTTAAATAAAAGTGTATAAAAGTTCATGTTGGTAATTTGAATTTTTAAAATGTTTGTAATTTCGCAAATTTCAAGTTAAAACAAAAGGAAAATAAAATTCTAGAAAAAAAGACAAATAAAAATTAGCATTTCAACAAACCAGATCCATCAGTGTCAAACAAATCAAATGCCTCACGAATTTCTTGTCTTTGTTCCTCAGTTAATTCTGGACGGGCACGGGCTCTTCCTTTTGGTGCAATTCCAGTTTTCTGAACAAAAATTTCATCAAAAAACAGAATATTGTCAAAACAACAAATTTGAACAAAAAATTCTCTCAAAAAATATGCGTTGAATCTCAAACTGTTGACATTTCACAATAAGTGGTTTTGAAACTCTTGATCTACCCTTAAGTACTAATTGTTTGCCATAATAACTATAAAAAATTTTTATTTTAACTGCTGCTTCTAGGAATAACAAACAAATATTTTTATTCATTTTGCTGAAATTTTTATTTTGCATGTTTGAAAAACAAAAATTTTTATGAAATATTTGTTTGTCAATAGATAAAAATTTACCAATAAAACAAATTATAAATAATTATCAAGAATGAGAGATAATGTCAAACGCCTTTTCAAAATGAAGTGTTTGAAATGAACTTGAACATTTAATTCAATGGGCACTCATTGAGAATGTTGCTTTGCTGAGTTATTTCTTTTTGATGCTGCTCGAGTTTGAGAAATCTTTTTTCGATCAACATTTTCGCTTTTGCTCGAAAATTTAGATGAATTTTTTGTTGGAACATTTTCTCTTTTTGACAATGTCCATTGAATAAGCACGAATAATCCAAGCAAAGGAATCTAAGAAAATATATCATTTCAAAGTTTAATTAATGCAAATATCGAAAAAAAGACGCTTTGATTCAAACTGGAGCAAATCCCCACCACGCTTTTGTTGTGAATGATCCAGCTATTTGCATTGCAATGAAATAATAAAAAACATAATACAAGTATCTGTAAAGAAAAGCCAAATAAAACATAAATGAATATGAAAAATGAAATTAAAAACCTGGCAAATGGGATATTATTAACAATATCTTCTTGATTTTTCACGCAATGAGCAAAATACAAGCAAATCAGGCTTGTTGAAATTATGCACAGCAAATACCAAAACCAATCTCCAAAAAATGATATCGAATCATAGCGCGCGTCCAATAACATGACCCTTGGGATTAAAGTGAACAACTGTTCCATGAAAAATAAAAGAATAATGCTCTCAGCTTTATTAAACAATGATGAATAAAGATATACTCCTGTCAGCAAAAACACTACAATAAGAATCAAGACTCGAGTCACTGCCTCTTTGTCATATTCAACTCCTTCTCCTTTTCGCGTAACCAAAGGCGAATTTAATGGACGAATCATTTGATATGGGTGGGGCAAAATTTTATAATTGCAATATCAGTCAACTGGCCAATCCACTGATAAAAGTTATTGAAACAACTCAACGTGGAAGGGTAGTAGTTTCAACTCAACAGTTGAAACCAGGGGATATTCTGCTACAAGAATCTAGCATTGCTCATGTTCTTTATGTGGAATCCAGGCGGTCATTTTGTTCATTTTGCACAAATCACATATCAAGTTGCTGTTAGCCATCATTTATGCACGCTTTAACAAAATTATGCAACTTATTTTTTAAACTTATAATTATTTTTTGCAGGTTGCGTTGAGTGCCCTAAATGCCACAAAATTTGGTATTGCTCGGAGGACTGCAGACAAAAAGATGAGCAAATGCATTTCTTTGAGTGCAGAGCTTTCTTATCAAATGAAAGTGATTTTTTGTCTGATTCTGACAATCTGCATTTATTAAGATTCCTATCAATATTTTATTTTGATCAATGCTTAGAGAAGAAGAAAGATCACGTCTTATATCCAGAGATGAAACCATTTCATAATTTGTCATTTATCCAGAGAATATTTGATCTTGTTGGACATAAAGGTTCAAGTGCATCATTCATTTCTCAACACGGCGAATCAACAATGTCGGTTCTTGCTTACGCTTCAACAGATGAAAAACTTAAAATGTTGAAAAACATTGTTAAATATGGCATTCACAAAGATTTATGCCCAATTTGCGGAGAAATTAAAGGAAATAAACGAGAAAGTTCACAACATTTTTGCTTGAATGAACCTCAGAAATGGAGGACAACTGTTTCTTCCACGCAGGATACAGAACTGGAATTAAAAGAATTATACGAGAATTGGCTGGAAGACGAAGATGACAAAGACGAAGATGACGAAGAAGAAGAGGAAGAAGAAGGTTATGATTGTGAAAACAATAAAAGCAATGAAAAAGGAGATGAATTGACAAATAAGGAAAATATATCTCTAAATGAAACACCAAAAAACATTCAACGGCCGTCTTCAATTCAATTGCCACCCTGTGTCCAATCAGACATCTCTTCATTTACATATCCGGACTCTTTCATCTCCTTTGTCCTACTCCAAGCGCTTATAAAAGTTCGATCCATTTGCAATTGCAATGCGCATTCAATCCTTCGCGAGACAGGATTTGGACTTTTTCATGTTGCATCACTATTCAATCATTCTTGTTCGCCAAATGCTGCCTTTTCTCACGACTCAAAGGGAACTCTGCGCATCATCTGTTTGAAAGACATACTCAAAGGAGAGGAGGTCTGCATTGACTACTCAGAGACAAGAATTAGCAGGGAAAGACGGAGGAAGGAATTACGGGAAAACTATGGGTTTGTTTGTGGATGTGAACGATGCACCAAAAGCAGCGCCATTGAGAAAGGCGGAGGAAGAAGATGCAGAGATGATGGACTGCTTTTAAGACGTGTTTGGGGAATGGAAGAGCAAAAAATATTGAGAGATACGTATGAAAAGAGAAAAATAGAAAAAAATAGCAAAAGCGAAAATGAGAGCGACAAACTTAAGCAAGAAGACGATTATGATGTATTTGCTTTGGATGCTGCAGAAACAATAAATAATGCAAAGTTGAGTCAGATTTCACAGATCGTGAACAGTTTATCTTCATGTATTCTTAATTCGATGCCAGATGGTACTGAAATTGAAGAAATCAGCAGCGATTGTGTTAAGAATTATGCAAAATTGAAAGAGAAAGGGAAAAATAGTGACATAGATTCAATTTTTGGAAAGTTGGATGAAAAAGGAACATTTTTTGGCTCTTGGGGATATCTTCTTCCTGAAACAAAAGAAGATATTGAAAATGAATATTGGATTAGAGGTGAATTCAGCAAAGATTCCATTTTGAAAAAAGAGCAAGCAAATTGTTCAATTGAATGCGATAAGCAACAGAGGATGCTGATGGCTGATTGTGCAATATCTCCCGATACATCATTTCCATTTTCAAGTATCTCTCAAAGCTTCAATCAAGATTTTGAACAAGCAAAGTCGAACGAAGAAGATTGCATGTATCAGTTTCCACACCAAAAAGAAGAATCTTCAACTGCCTTTAAAATTGGTAATAGAACATCTGATCTATCTGGTTGTGATAACTGTTCATCTGTCTTAATGAGGCGTTTATTTTGCCTCCTCGCTTCACCTTGTTGTTGGGACGATGTTCTTTGTGCAATAATCTGCCCAAGTTGTGGATCAACTATGAGAGAAATAAACTGCGAAGATGTGATGGAGGAAAACAAAAAACGAAAGGAAAAAATGGAAAAAGGAGAAAAAACGACGGATCAAGAAGGAGAAAGTACCGAAACAACATATTTGTATTTGGATCAAATATTGAATAAATTGAACGAATTGATTGTAGACACAGAAATTTCCGACACTGATTGTGAGAGTCTGCAATTCAAGAACTCACAAAGAGAATTAAAGCAATTGTTGAGCTTCGTTATTTCGAAGGGAAACGAGATTCTGAAAGAATCCACTGGAAATGAACAAAAACTTTTGCAAACAAAAGAAGGGTGGTTTGATTGGACTGATTTCCCTCGATTGCTCTTATGCCGCAGTCATCCTTTGAGTCATGGATCAATTGTTGGCAAAAGCTATCTACAGCTGAGCGAACTGATCGAAAAGGCAATGGATGCAGCTATTGACAAGGAGATGGAGGCCAATTACGGGAAAGCCTGGATGCCAATAACGGAGCTTATTGGAGGGTTGGAGATGATGGATAGCCTTTTAAATGTATTTGGCAAACTGCTTCATCCTCAACACGAACTGATGATGCAGTGCTTGTGGTCTGCATTTGCTTTTGTACAGCATCTTTTCACCTCTCACCATATTTGGGATATTGTTAATGAAGGATGGGAAGATGATGAACTTGTTGAAGAGAAAAAAGCTGAGCCCACAATTTGTCAAAAAGAAGCTGGTGAAAAACCAGAAATTAATGTAAATTCTACATCGAAACAAGAACAAGCAAACAAATCATCTTCTTCAATTACAACCGAACAGTCACATCGGCCATCTCGAATCAAGACCGAAGCCATGCTCTACCTACCATCAATTACTTGTGCAGCTCCAGTTTCTTTTACGCCGGAATCTCTTTTAACTCTTTTAGAACATCCTCTTCTCTCATCCAATGTGCTCTGTGCATTGGCTTCTTCTGTTGCTTCCCTGCTTTTGCTTCATCATCCACCGTACTACCCAAAGCGTGTGCTTGATCTCAAAATCTGTGGTTTAATTCTCCTTCTGGCTGAAAGCAGTGAAAATAGAAAAGAAAGTGAGGAAAAAGAAATCTCTCAACATGAAACAGATAAATGCCAATTTCATTCTAGTCAGCCAGAGTCATCGCTTCGCATTTTTGAAGATGAAGTAATTTTCCCACAAGACGGAAAGCGCTTGTTGAAGTTGGCAGAGAAGGAAGGAGTGCAATGCTTCGGTGCAGAACATTGGGAAGTGAAAGAGATACAGCTTTGGCTGGACGATGAATGGAGGGAAAAACACTGCTGGACATATCAGAAAAGAGAGAAGCTAAAGAGGTGGGTATGCAACGTTATTGAAAAGAAGGGTAGAAATGCAGATGAATTAGAAAAGAAAAAATCGTATTCGGTAAGCGATGGAGACCTTGCTGGAAGAGGAATTGTCAAATATTACAAAAAGCTGGAATTTGTAATAAAGCAGCACATCCAAATGATAAAAAGGCTACAGCAAAATGCATCATGACATTATTTTCTTTTATTGTTATTAATTGAAGTTGAACTCTAATTGAGAAGTTCTTCCTTTCAAATTTTTATTAATTATCATTTGATTATGTTGAAATATCTAAATATGGATTTTTTGCAATTTTTGCGAATGAAATTCCGATTTTGAAAGTCTATCCCTTGTAATTATTTTTAAGAAAGCTTTTTTTTTAATGAAAAAGAATAAAGAGTTTATGCCTCAAAAATAAAACTGCATATGGAAAATGGTGGAGCTTGTTATCTTCCTCAGGAAAAAAATTACAAAACAAATCTCATGCAACTTAATAACATTGAAAAGATCGCTCTTAAAAATTGGCAGGGAAAAAACAAAGCAGAAAAGTTCAATATTCGCTGCCAATATGCAAGGTTAAATAAAGTGACGGAAGAAAACTAAGCATCTTAAAATATAGAGAAAAAAATTTTAATTGCTAACCTCAACAGAAAATATGATATTGAATCCTCGTTGAATCTGAATGAAAGAAAGAAAAAACAAAAAGAAAAAAGAAACAAGGTAGCAATTATTCTCAAACTGAATTTCTTCACTAAAAAACTTCTATACATACTGTTTTCATTAATAGAGAAACTTACTCAAAAGAAATTAAACGCACATACAATCAGACTGTTGCTTAACAAATATCATAATTGAAATTCGAAAACAAAGGAATAAAATTTCGCAGCAGTTTTTAAAAAAATATGTATTAAACAGTAAATTTCGAAACCAACCTTTGAATTCTTCATTAACAAAAAACATTAATAAAAAAATCTTCCATTAAATAAATTGAAACATAACAAAATCAAAGGAGTCTGAAATTAATACAACAAGATGAGTGTTATTTTCACTTTGAAAATATTAAAGAAAAACCAATGGAAATCATACTTCACAAAAAACGCTTAAATGTAAAGGCAACTCAACAACAATCACATAAAAAAATAAATTGAAAACAAAATACGTTTTATTATTCAGAAAATAAAGAAATTTAGTTAAATTCATACAAAATATTTGAGAACATAATTCCTCAAAATATTCAAGTGCTGCACAACTCATTCACGGCACCATTAGCCTCTTTTGATTCTTGATGGCTATAGCAAATATTTTCTTTCTCGTCTTCTTTCTGTTCACTTGTCTCTTCATCACTTTGATGTGCATTTTGATTTTCCACTGGTAAATATGAAGACTGGTCATTTCCTGGCAAAGCAGCCGTATAATTTTGAGTTATTTGCTCGTCTGATTGTGTTTCTGGAGGAGCATCATCCAATTCATAGTAATCAATCACATCTTCCTTCTCTCCGTCTGCCGGCGGAAGCGAAGGCGGAGGCTGCGAAAGGCCGAACTGAGGATTGTCAAGAGCCTTCTGCCTCTGCAAATTCTGGTTCTTGCGGTCGGGCCAGTGGTGGCCAAAGGCATGTGGAAAGTTGGGCTTATCTCTTTGAATAATGTCTGATGACTGAACAGCTATTCGTGAAGAGGCTGTAGAATTGTGCGAATATTGATAGTTTGATGGCTGCTGGAATGCTGAATTTGTCTTGGGAGCTAATGCTGATGGCGTAATTGACTTACTAGTTCTGCTTTTGTTCGCAGAATACGAGGGAGAAGGCTGAGAAGGCGAAGAAGAGGAGGATGCAGCTTCACCAGACAGATGAGGAGAAAGAGCTGAAGAAGAAGTAGATGATGATGATGAAGGAGATGATGATGAAGATGGATGTGCGGACAATGACATAGGCTGGCTTGTGAGAGAAGAAGAATAAGCAGGCTGCGAAGGCTGAGCACTTCCAGTTCCCAGGAGCAGCCGAGGAGAGCCTGACACATATGCTTCCGAAGGCGAACGAGTATCCTGAAGAGAAGTATGTGGCGAATTCGAGTTTTCGCTGCCAATGTCACTGTGGAAGCTGACAGGGGCGGTTGCTGATGGAGGAATGCAGAAGGCAGCTGCTTGTACTGTTGGTGTGTACTCATCCTGCTTTGAGTAGTATTGGTCACCAGGAGAATATAGAATGTTGCGAGAAGGAGCAGATGCATTGGCATTTCTGTTGAAAGCTCTTTTTTGCTCTTCAATCACACGCAGCATTTCTGACTCTGTCACAAAATTGACATAGCTGAGTGGCACAGACGCGTCAAATGATGAATGAATGGAGAGTAGATCTTCATACTCCATTGGCTGATCTTTGAAGGCAGCGGCAGCATTGTCATATGGAGTCTCAACACCAAACTCATCTTCCTTTTCAATGCCACTCCTTATTCCTGATGTCGGCTGCTCTGCTTCTGGCATCATAAATCCCTGCGTTATGTTACTCTCATCAGGTTTCTCGACCACTTCGTGTGTCTGCTCAATCTTTGGCTCTGCTTTCCCTTTCCCTTTTGCCTTTTCCTGAGTCTCCGTGCCAGCGGAATCATTCAAATTGCTTTCATCCACAGCTTCTCCTGAATGTGTCTCTTTCTTTGCGATCTGTTGATCGTTGTTCTGAGGTATTTCTCCTTCTCCACTGGCAAAGTTGTCTGCTCCAATGTAGTCCTTGCTCTGCACAGTCATCCGATCCACGCTGCCTCCCTGCTGATACGACGTATTCTGCTCGTTCAGCTGCTTGTTGTAGAGCGATGCCAGCGAAAGAGAGTATCTCAGGATGAGAAACAGATCATCCTGGTTGATGGCTACCAGCGGCTGCGAGAAGAACTCCGGTGCAGACGCAAACAGCTGCGTCGTCTGCGGCACGCCAAACGAGAAGAACGACAGGCGATTCAAAAGTGGCGGGAGAAACGTGCCGTTCTGCTGAGAACCTGCGCCTTCTGGTGAGTCCTTTCGGTCTCCGTGCAATTGTCGGGTGTTGCGCGACATGTCCACAAAGAGTGAGCTGATTGATGACTGTCTTTCTCTCTCTTCTGCCAGCCCATAATACGTGGCTGTATTGCCTGCCATGTAATTGTGCGTATCATTTGCATAGTCCACATATCCTCCATAATCAGACAGATCATCTTCGCTCCCAAAGTCATCGCCTTCTTTCTCGTTTCCGCTTCTTGTTTTTCCTTTCTCTTTGTGTCTTCTGCTTTCGTCAAGTGACTTCGTTGCATTGTCCTCGCTCTCTCTGTTTGACTCACAGTCCGTATATGACTTCAACAGGAATCCTTTACCTGATTTGTGCCTCGTTTTCCTCTTTGGTTCTTCCGCAGGTGGAGGTGATGTTGAGGAAGAGAGGCGCTGTGATCTGTGCATTCTGGATGAGTGTGGATGGGTTGAGATGTCTGCAACACTTTGTGTCGAACGGCCTGTGCGAGAAGACCGATGGAGAGAGTGTTTGAGCTTGTTGGAGTGGGAAGAGGGGCTGGCGGGTGTGGTGACGACTGACAGGGCAGATAAAGCAGTGAGAGCAGTCATGGTGGGAGAAGGAGGCGCCTGAGAAGCAGAGTGTGACGCAACAGAGACTGAGGCTGACGCTGAAGCAGAAGCAGATGCTGATGCTGAGGCAGAGACTGATGCTGATGTAGTGGATGAGGAAGAAGAAGAAGAAGAAGAAGAAGAAGAAGAAGAAGAAGAAGAAGAAGAAGAAGAAGAAGAAGACGAGGAGGAGGAACTTGATAACAACGAAGAGGAAGAAGAAGAAGAAGATGATGATGAAGATAGCACCGATGACGAATAGGAAGAAGAGGAAGAAGAAGTTGACTGTGAAGAAGGTGAAATTGCAGGCGGAGGAGAATTCGAGTTGGAACGATAAACTTTTGAAGGAGCAGCTACATTTAATGAGGAAGATGAAGACAAAGCAGCACTTTCGCTCTTTCTCTGAGCATCGACCGAGTCTTTCATCGATCCCTTCTCGTCTTTGAGTGAAATGCCATCAGAAGACGAGTCACTTTCATCGTCTGCATATTCTTCTTCTTCCTGTTCGCTTCTGCTGGAGCTGCTTCTGCTGGAGCTGCTTCTGCTGCTGTTGGTGTTTGTGTTTGTGTTCTCTTCGCTCTCATCGCTCAACAAAGACAGTGTGCTTTGATCAGAAAACCACTTTGATTGGGTTTGTGTGAACGCTTTTTGAGTGAATTCCTTCGAGTTTGTGTTGAGTGGCTGTGATGGGATGACAAATTGCTCGTTTGCAGTCGCTTTTTGTGGCTGGCTGGCGATTGGCGCAGAAAGACAGAGCTTGGTGAAGGAGAAAGTGGATGAAGGAGACATCGAAGATGAAGTATAAGACATCTGTGAAATGGATGATGAAGAGGAAGATGAGGAAGAAGATGATAATTTAGATGGAGATGATGAAGAAGTGGTGGGAGAAGAAGAAGGAGAAGAGGAAGAGGAAGAGGATGGAATCGATGCTGCAGAAGGAGAAGAAGTGATTGTCAAATAAGGTCCAGCTGGAGGAGACAGACTGGGTGATCCCGAGTGCTCAGAAAGATGAGCAGCAGCATTTGGCGAAAGAGGCGAGGCAGAAAAAGCAGACGAAATGGAGTTTGGCTCAGCCAGCGAAAAGGCCATGCCAAACGGGCTGATCTGCGCGGAGTCGTTGTTCGAGGCGTTGAGAGAGGCATTGAGAGAAGCTGAGGAGCTCCTTTGAGCAAACATGGAGAAGCTCTGGTAACCGTCTGCAGCGGGCGTGTGGGAGGCAGAGGAAAGAGAGGGAGATGTGTTCTCTTCGAAGCTGGTGCTGTTTGAGGAAGGAGAAGTGAGTGGGGCAGGGAAAGGGGCAGAGTCTGGCTGGGCGGAAGAGGAAGGTGTAGATGATGGAGAAGAGGAGGAAGAGGATGATGATGAAGAGGGAGAGGAGGAAGAGGAAGAGGGAGAGGAAGAAGAGGAAGGAGAAGGAGAAGAAGTGCTGAGCTGCTGAAACTGACCGATGGAGAGCATTGGAGGAAGTTTTGGAAAGGGAATAGGATTTGTTGAAGTGTGTGGAGGGTAAGGAGAAGGAGTGAATGAAATATTAGGTTGAAATGCAGATTGTGAGATGAAGGGATAATTGATGGGAGTGGGATGCATTGAAGGAGAGGAAGCACTCATTGCGTGAGGCTGTTGGGGCTGCAATTGATAATGAGAGTTCTGCTGAGTGTATGGCACTTGCATATAAGGCGATGAAGGATAGAAAGCAGAGGAAGGAGAAGAAGGTGGTTGGGATGAAGAGAGATGTGATGAGGAAAGATCTGAAGGCGAAGGCGAAAGAGAAGAGAAAGACAGCCCAGATGTTCTCTGCTGCTGTTGTGTCTGTTGCATCTGTTGTTGTTGTTGTTGAGAAGAAGAAGAAGAAGGATTCGAAGGATAACTGGATGGATAGGAAAAGACATATGGATTGGAGTATGGATAAGGTGCCTGTGGAGAAGTCATTCTATTTTTGGATGAGGCATCTGCTGTGAAAGATGAGGGCATTTGCATTGGCTGAGTGGATGAGTAAATTGGCTGAGGCAGGAAACGTTGTGTTTGGATGTTTTGTGGCTGGAAAGGCTGCCCGCTTTGCTGATAAGGCAGAGAAGAGGATGAAAAAGATGAGTTATAAGAAGAAGATGATGATGATAACGATGATGAAGGATAGCGAAGTGGGGTGAGTGATGGGTTTTGAGGGCTATCTGGATATGTGTGTTGAGATTGGGCAAATGGAAAAGGTGGAAATGATGAGTGGCCAGAAGAAGAGAAAGAGCCCAGCTGTTGGCTCAGCACTGGCTGAAGCACAGGTCTCATCTGGTTCTGCCGAGAAAAGCAAGAATTTGCTCCAGCATTTGCACTTGAGCTTGCAGCAGCGTGCATCTCTCTCAGTTTTGGGATTCTGATTGAAGGGTTTGTGAGGACGTTGGTGCAGAAGCAGAAGGTGACGGGGTCTGCTTTGATTCCTTCCTCAAACAGCTGCAGGGCGCGTTTCACACACAACATCGAATTGTATGTCTCCTTCTCCTCAGGAAACATCACAAAGCCATAATCCTGCAGCTTCCCGTTTTCGAACGGCAGATAGATGTCTTCGAGTGTCAGATAGAGCCTTTCTCGGGTGCTGGATGAGGAGGAGGAAGAAAAAGAAGAAGACAAATTAAGAGGAAAAGAATCAGAGGCAGCTGGAGAAGAAGAATGAGTCGATCCAGTTGAACATTGATCCACAATTTCCTTTGAAACATGGAACAGATTTTCCCATAAAATCTGCCTAATCTCATTGCTTTTAACGGTGAGTGTATGTGGCTTCTTTATAACAAATACGAGTGTATTTTCACTTATCCCTACATTTGCCCAATGCACTGTAAGCGGAATAGTGACTTGAGAATGTGTTACCAAAAGATCGTGGGCTTTCAGCGCTGATGAACGAAGCTCAAACTGATAAAAACACGTTTTGAAGTCGGTGGACAATGCTATACCAGTCAGTTTTCCATATTCTGATCTGTAATTGTTTATTGTTGAAATAAGTTTAAAAAAGAATAAAATCGTTAACATACTCACAAATTTGAGCAATTTTATCACAAATTTCGCGATCAAAGTTTCCGCGAACTACAACTGTTTTGTTGCGAAACGCAGGCTGAACTTTATACACTTTGTCCCCAAGAGTCTGAACAAATAAAAAGAAAAGAGTTCATCAAAATACTTCATTTTTCCATATTTTAGAACATACAACTGACTGTTGTTTGATGAAATGGACTGCTGTTTCTTCTTTTTTAAAGTAGACAAATATATATCCAGTTAAGGCTTTTGCTCTATTTTGCTTATGGATTCGAGAAATCTCATCAATATCTTTAAAGAATTCTTGAAGTTCTTCTTGTGTAAGTGACAGAGGTGCTTCTAGAATTTTAATTCCTCCTGAAGTAAAGTGATGTAAATGGAATATAATATATTTTAAAAACTAAACAAAACAAAAAAAGAGAAAAAGCAAACGAGGCTCATCGTCAAGCGTTGGAGCATCTAAAAACAGCGATAATACGTTGAATAGCTTCAAGAAAAAATGTTTATACAAACCTCTGTTTGCGTTTAGGAAATTTTCATTACCAACGTGCATTTTGAAGATTTCTCCAAGTCTTGTACCATTATACTTTATTTTTCTTAGATTTTTTGTTTATGAGTATTTCTTAAGTATGTTGAAAATATTGTTAAAAAGTTTATCAAAGTGTTCGCTTCAGAACTTAGAAGCATAAATACAAAGAAAAAATGAAATTTTTAAAGTTATTTGATGTGAATGGAGAAGTGAATTTAATAGAAAAAAAAAATCAATTCAAATTCATTTTTCAACATGAAATGATTGCATGTTCATCTTAAAACTCAGCTCTCGAGTAATTTTCTATCTTTGGCATCTTCTGCCACAGCTTCTGCAAGATTCATTAAAAACATCAGAAGACTTGGGAAATTCGAGCGTTGTTGCAAAACATCGATTTTCTGTTCGGAAGCTGCCTTTGCATCCAAACTGGAGCTTTGCAGAGAAGACGAGGAAGGAGTTGTAATTGTGGAAGAGGAAGAGGAAGAGGAAGAAGAAGAAGAAGAAGATGATGATGAAAGTATTTGATTGAAATAAGGAGACAGAACTGAAAGAAGGTCAGATGAAGTTTGCAATGGCGCAGAAGAAGAAGAAGAAGGTGTCGATGAAGATGCTGAAGAAGGGCTCTGAATAAGCAGCGAACGCAGATGAGCCGAGTGGGAGTACAATGAATGGGCCAGAAATGGAAGCTTTCTGAGTGTCCTTCCACTCAATCCCTTGAGAATCAGAGGGAAATTTAAATTATTATGAAATAAAATAGTGAAGCATTTAGTGAAGAATAAATAAATTGTAAATTAACAACAAAAAAGATGATTAAAAGTAATGAAAAAGAAGGCAGACATCTGTGTGCTGTGCAATTATCGCCAAAATTAACGAAGCAAGATTTGTCTCTTCAGAAGAAGATGAAACATTCTCTGATGGAATGACACGTTGTGCTTGAATAAAAGGCAACAGACAAAAAGAAGTATCAGTCGAGGCAATCTCCATCTGAATTGAAGAGGAAGAAGAAGAAGATGATGATGATGATGATGATGATGATGATGAAGCTTTTGGATAGTTCTGAATGACAAGCCCTTTCCTCACAAGCTCTGCCACACACGAGCTGAGGATGGAGTAGCGCCCAGCTGCTGTTGGCGGGCCGATGTATTGTTTGATGTCTGCTCTGTCGAGAAAGGCAGAGTCTGTCCATTTTCAATTGAATGATAGAGATTTGAATGGAGTTTTAAGTCGATTATATAAAAGTCATGTGAGGTTAATGTGTTGACAGGATAATCCAATCATAGAAAGATTTATAATCACATTGAAAAAAAAGAAGAAGAAATATTATTTTCGTTCAACAGCTTGAAAGCACACCAATCGCCTTTGTGATGTTTGATGTTGTGAAGATTATCACATTTCGTTTTGTTTTCAGTGCATCTATTTGTGTCAAAAGTGCGTTAACAACCTGAAAGTCATTTAAACAGAATGAAATGAAGAAAAGGTGTTTGATAGAGCATTCAAGAGTGTCAAAGCAAACAAGAAAGAAAAAAAATGAGTAGAAACGAATGTTAATAGCAATACAAACTCGAATAGCGTCAGATGGCTCGCTTCCGCTCATGGCTGACTTTCTTGAGGCAGACAATGATTCAACTTCATCTGATACAAAATTTATTCAATTTGTCAAAAGAAAAAAATGTTCAATATGAAAGCATCAAAAGGAGAAAATTGTTCAGTTAAAAAAAAAAATTATATCCGCATTCCACAAACCAATCAAAACGGCTACGAAAATCTCTTCTTCTTCAACCAGCTCTTGAATGTGCTGGAACATCTTCATCACTAACTTTCCACTTTCACTAAACCACTTTGAAAACAACGAATGTGCATTGATCTCCACAAGAACACCTCCAGCCGGATATCTGTCATTCAGAAAAAGGAAGCCAATGGTTTGTTCATTATTCAGATTCATTGTTAAGCATGATACAAAAAAATCAAAAAATAGTCAAATATTCCAAATTGAAGAGCAAAAATCTTTGACTTCATACTCATCTCCAAGGCGAATTGATAATTTGTGCGCTAAAGCACGGCAAAGAGAAGTCTTTCCTGTACCTGGAGGACCATGAAGCAGTACGAGGCGATTGCATCCGATGATATTTGGATCAACTCCGCGTTCACTGAACAAAAGTGATGTTTGAACAAATGACAATAACCTCCCCTTCAATCCTGGCTCATAAATCAAACTGAAACATTAAAATCAATATATAAATAAAGTTAAATTTTACGCGAAATAAAATTCGTACTTTTCCCAACTTCCTTCTAAGCTTCCATTCGGTAAAACCCATTGAGTGCAACTTGGAGTATCGTCATCAGCTCCTTCAGAGTCCTCGGTTGAGCCACTTTCTTCACAGCTATAAATCATTACTTTTATATCTGCTTGCCAAAAAGATACAAGTTCAATGCTCCCTTCCCTTTCCTCTATTTAATCACAAAAAGTGAAAATTCAGAAAGCAAACAAAGAAACAGTAAAAACCTTCATCAATAATAATCACCTTCTCAACATTTTGCTTTAAGAATAAATTGCTACTAAAATCAACAGGTCCAGTACGCAAAATAGGGCATGTTCGGCTGAACAAATTGATAACCTCTGTTCTAATTTGAGTTCTGCTAACTGATATTCCAGGCTTCAATCGAACTTCCACTGGTTGAAAGGCAAAGAAAAAAATATATTAATTAAAATAATTTGATATTCTTGATATAATACCTTCGACTGGATAAAGAACACGATTTTTTAACATAATGAATTGATCATATACATTATTTTTTTATAAAAAATCATTTTTCATAATAATTGTTTTCTGCCACTTGCAATTTTTTAAAATCAAAAATTTCGTTTGAAAACAAATAACAAATGGGGCCAACACAAAGCATCAAGCTTGATGGGCCGACTTTAAACTTTTCAAACAAGAACCTGATGAGTATACCAGAAAACGTACTCACGACTAAAAAGACAAGTGTCAGGTCCATCATCGTTTCTTCAAACCTTCTTGAGGATCTTCCACGCATAGATGAAGTTTTTCCTAGTGTTCATTCAGTTACCGCTGCTAAAAATCGCTTTCATGTAATCCCTGCTCATCTAGCAAATCTTGAAGGATTGGACAAGCTTGTATGTTGCAATGTATTTAACTTTAATTTGAAGTTGATTTGTTTTGTTTGTGCGTGTCAAACGCAATTTATGGCTTTTTTCTGCAGGATTTTTCTGTGAACCATTTGGAAGAGTTGCCTCATGCAGTTTTTAAGAAAGTGTTGGAACTTCAAATTGGATTAAACAAGATGTCATATTTTACTCATGATTTGGGAGTTACTTTCCCTGCTTTGATGTATCTTAGCTCATCAAAGTCATGGTTTGAATTGTTATTCTGTGCTCTTTTAAAAAAAATTGTATGTTAAAAATTATTTTTTAGGATGGTAACTCTTCCCCCAATAAATCACCAAAATCTAAAGAAGATCGATTTTGAAGCAAGCAATCTTCATAAAATAATATATCCAATAACATCTCCTCGGTTGACTCAATTGACTCTAATTACGAATGAATTTGAAGATTTTGGATTTCCAAAATCTTCTTTTGTGAATTACTTGGAAATTCTTGATTTGAGAATGAATGAAATTCAACATATTTCTCGATATGTGTGCATATTTTATTTGGTTATCACTTTATATTTTTATTTCGTTTGAAGACATTTAAAATTATGCCAAATGCGAAGCAATTTTATATGCAAGGAAACGAACTGCGTTCTCTTCCTGATGACATTGCAATGCTTATTCCCAACATTCTAAGCTTGGAGCTTAAAATTAACAAACTTTCAAAGCTGCCTCGATCAATTTCTTCATTCAAAGTGTGAAAAGTCAATGTCACTAGAAATATTTTAACTTTTAAATGAGAAAATGATACTCAAATATAAGTTTTTTATTGAACGATGAGCATCATGATTTTAATTTTTCCCGCTTTTTTTTAAAATTCACAACACATTTCAAATTTATTCACTATATTTTTTTTATCCCATTGAATTATCTGTTATTTAATCCTTCCCTCTCCCACCCCCTCCCCCTCACCCAGCAAATTAATTCCCTCTCTGCCACCAACAACCTGATTACGCGTGTCCCTCCTCTTATTTTCAACCGCGAGCAGTTCAAAGTGCTGCTCACCGACAACTTCCTCACTCGCTTTCCGGACGTTGGCGACACCCTCCCCTTCATCTCCGTCGACCGCAACCGCATCACCGAATTCCCCGACCCTCTTCCGCCCACCTGGAAAGTGCAGTCCATCCTCATGCGCTTCAACCAGCTTGAGTGTTTTCCTCACTCGCTCGTCGCCACATCCATCTACAACATCCTCCTCGCTGCCAACCAGATCAGGGAATTAGACCCTGCCGTCTTCCAGATGAAGCACCTGCACACTTTGGATCTCTCCTTCAACTACCTCACCGAAATCCCTGTCTGCATCTCTGGCCTTGTCGAGCTCTACACCCTCAACTTGGACTTCAACCGCATCGCTGAAGTGCCCTGCTGGGTGTTTGCCCTCCCCAACCTCCGCAAGCTCACTCTCGAAGGCAACTGCCTCAGCCAGCTCCCGTCCTACAGAGACATCGAGAGCTACTTCTTCGTCCGCCTGCCTGGGCAGAAGCCTGCCATCCGCACTGCTACCGAGACAGACCCTGGCCCCATCATCCCCGGTGGCCGCCCTTCGTTCGCCTCGCTCGACTCCCTCAAGCTCAACAGCAACAGACTCACCACATTCCCATCCATTGTGCTGAAGTTCACTGACCTCCAGACACTGCTTCTAGCACACAACCGCATCAAGACAGTCCCTGACGACCTGTTCCGCATCTGCACCTCACTCCTCCGCTTGGACCTCTCCTACAACCAGATCTCTTTCCTCTCCCCGCACTTCTTCCCAATGACGATGAAGGCAGTGTATGTGGACTTGTCCCACAACAGACTACGCTCGGTGCCCTGGCGCGCTCTCCTGCACGACAAGAGACTTCATCCAGAGAACATGGCTAAGCTCGATGGGCCGCGGTGGGTGCTGCCTGACTCTTATCGAGCAGCTGCTGAGAAGAAAGAGGAGAAGACGCTGAGTGAGATGGCGCTGGAGGAGTATGCGAGGACGCCGGGACATGCACCACACTGCAAGTGCTATCGGTGTGTGGACATGCCATTCAACAGGAACTCGGCTGAGCTCACGAAGGCGATTGAGAGTGAAGCACACAATAAGAAAAGCAGTAAAAACAACAAGGGAAAAGGGAAGAGTGGAGAAGAGGCAGATGAGATGGATGAGGATGACCAGTGGATTCTGGATGGCTTCTACAGAGCAACAGACGGGTCAGACGATGAAGGCGAGGGAAAATCAAGAGCTGTGTGCTTTTCGTGCTTTTGTGTGTTGAGCTCTTCATCGAAGAAGAAGAATAAGAATAAGAAGACGAAGGAGAAATCTTCTTCTTCATCATCTTCCTCTTCTTCTTCCTCCTCACAAACATCTAATCGTCCACGTGTGATTGAGATGCAGAGCATGCTGGTGGCACTGAAACAGAGAGAGAAGCTGGAGATGAAAGACTACACACCTGACAAGACACAGAATGAAGGAGCATGGCTGATGTATCTGGACATCTCCTTCAACTTCATCGGAGCAACAAAATGGGGCGAAGAAATGAATGTGTACTTGAGAGGCGCCAACAGAGAAGAACTGGAAAGGATTGTGGGGCAGATTAATGGCAATGATGATGACAGCGATGATGAGAATGGCAATGATGATGATGATGATGATGACGGAGAGTCAAGCAAACCTCTTCCAAAGATGGACTTCACCCTCACAGATGAAGAGCCGAAGATTCCAGTGGTGGAAGAGAACATGCAGCCAACCCCACTGAAAGATGAAGCAGCATCTTCTTCTGATTCATCATCTTCTTCTTCCTCTTCCTCCTCCTCTTCTTCTTCTTCTGCCCTTTCAACTCCCACAAAAACGCCTGCTTCCACAGCATCTTCCACTCCAATCACAAAAACACAGTCCCAATCGTCTCTTGCTCTTCTCCAGCAGAATATTCTGGCTGATCTCCACAGCAGACAAAACACTCCTTCCTCTCTTTCTTCTTCTCTTTCTGTCTCTCTCCTCCCTTCCTCCTCCTCTTTCTCTCTCCTCTCCCGCTCTGCCTCTTCATTCTCTTCCTCCTCTTCCTTCTCCCCCTTCTCCCCCTTCTCCCCCTTCTCCTCTGCCTCTTCCCTCCGCTCCCGCTCCCTCGCCCTTCGCATCCCCTTCACCCGCCGCAGCGCAGGCGAGCTGGCTGAAGCACGCCGGCTGTTCCTCGTTCATCAGCCCAGCAAAGTCATCCAAGAGCGTCTGAAGCGCCTGGAGCCGAAATTCTTCTCTTTCTTGAGGGGATCCCAGACATACTACAACATGGTGTTCATGGGGTATGTCTCGAGACACCCTGTCTTCATCCGCAACGTCGGCTGCTCGTTCATCCCGCTCAACGGAGCGCCATGGCTCGTCCACACGCCGCTGATGCTGTTTGAGGCAGAGCTGGCGAGGAAAGTGAAGATTAGAAAGGAGATTGTGCTGAGGAACAAGATATTGGCAAAGAGGCTGAAACCGTCTGATGCGCAGTACAACCAGAGGCAGCTGCTGATGCTGCTGAAAAGGACAGACGAGAAGATTTCTGTGCCAAATTGCTACGAAAGAGCACTCGACGCCTCGTTTCTGCCACTCGCAGAGGGAGACAATCCAATGCCATATGCTTCAATTGCTGGTGGGAGTGCTGCTCAGTCTTCTTCTTTGGCTTCTTCTTCCTCCTCCTCATCTTCTTCTTCTTCTCTTCTTCCTCTCTCAATGTCCCTCTCCTCGTCCATGTCTTCTCTCTCTCTCTTCCCCAGTCCTCTCCCAGAAACTGAGCTTATTCATCAGATAGGCACAGGAATGGCTGACCGATATGAAGAAGACCAGGCGTGGTTCGAGTGGACGAAGTATTCGATGGGCGAAGAGAAAGAGCAGAGCAAGGAGCAGAGCAAGAAAGAGGCAGAGGAAGACGGGTTTGAGATCATGGATGCAGACGAGACGGCAGAAAAGACAGAAGAAGAGAAGAAGAAAGAAGAGTACTTGGCGAAGAAGAAAGAGCCGTTCAAGCAGCGTGTGCCTTTGGTGGAGGGGATGTTGGAGGGCATCCCAAAGGAAGCGCTTTGTCCGAAGTGCTTTCCGCCGACGATGAATCCATTTTTGTCGGTGAACGAGCAGGATGATGTGGTGAGGCAGAAGAAGAAGGAGAAAGAGGAGGAGAAGGAGAAGAAGAAGCTGAAGAAGTCGAAGAAGGGGAAGAAGGAGAAAGACAAAGACAAAGACAAAAGCGAAAAGAAGAAGAAGAAGAATAAAAAGAACAAGAAGAAAAAGCAAGGAAATGGCGATGATTCAGATTCCTCTCCTTCGTCCTCAGGCGAAGAAGAGGAAGACAACGAAGAAGAACTGTCACCACTTGAACCTTCGCCCGTAGACACACCAGACGGGATGAATTCTCCACCAATGCCAATGTCCACACCTGGAATTGATGAAGACGCTCTCCTTTCTGCTTTTGACCCGCCTTCTTCTGCTGACTCTTCTTCTTCTTCTTCTGATTCTCCTGTGCCTCCAATTCCTTCTTCAGATGAAAAGAACGATGAAGAAAACGACAAATTTGCTGAAGAAGACATCTTCGACCCACCTGCCCCTCTTCCTTCTCCTTCTCCAGACTCTTCAGACTCTTCAGACTCACCAAGCATCCTCCCTCTCTCTCCTGAGGCTCCTGCCCTTGTCCCTCTTTCTCCTCCTCTTGTTCCTCTCTCTCCTCCCCTCGTCCCCTTATCCCCGCCCCTCTCCTCTCCCAAATCTCCTCCTCTGTCTTCCCCTCTCCTCACTCCTCTTTCTCCTCCCCTTGTCTCTCCCTCCATCGCTGACACTGATGCCTTCCCTGATGTACTCGATGAACCTCCTCCTCCACTCGACGAGCCTTACACCCCGCCCCTCGGCCCCATCCTCTCGCCTTCTCTGCTCGAACTGCCTGAGCCCCCGCCCATTCCAGAGGAGATTGAGATCAACTTCGACATGCTGGATGAACTGGAGGAGGAAGAAGAAGGAGGAGGAGGAGGAGTGCCGAAGCTGCCTACACCTCCACCTCCGATGCTGAGTGACAGCTTTGATTCGCTTCCTGACCCAGCAGCTGCTTCTCTTCCAAGGCCATTTCCGTTGGGCGATGTGAAGGAGAGTGTGAAAGTGAAGCCGAATGAGAATGTGGAGACACCAGAAGAGGTGCAGAGCAGGATGGAGCAGATGATCATAGGCAGCCAGTCATCTTCGGGCCTTCTGCCTCATCTGACTGCACCCACTGCCCAAATGGCCTCTCAGTCAAATTCCCAAGCAAACATCGAAAGCATTCCGAAGTATGTTGTCCCAGCACATCCATATCCCATCCCGAAAGTCAAGCCCATCGAGATCCCAGCTGCCCCTTCATTCACAACTGATCCTGTTCCCCCGACCTCTCCTCCTCCTGTGCACCCCTCACTCGCCATCCACAACGTGGCGTGTTGCGAAACAAACGGCACCCGCCCTTCGATGGAAGACGCGGTTCTGCTGGTGCCTGTGGGCGGGTGGGACATCGAGGCGCTGATCTGCGACGGAGAAATAGGAATTCTCCGGAGAATTCTGAGGTACCCGCAGGAGCTGCGGATGACGGTGGAAGGGATGCGGGCGATGAATGCGCGCGAGCAGAGCATCTGGAAGAAGCGGATGAGAGAGGCAATGAAGGAAAAGGCAACAGAACTGGCTGCGGCAGAGGTCGCTGCCCAGAGCGGGTTTGCGGGTGTAACTGCCCTTCTTGGCTCGTCTCCCATGTCTTCCACCACAAATCTGCTAGCCACACCGCTTTTGTCACACAGCACATCTGAGACAGGAGGGCTGCCAATGACTGAGAGTGTGCTTCCATTTTATGAAGGTGAGCCACCTCCTCCGTCTGTTGTGCAGCGGCATCTGAACGAGCTGGTCAGGCACAATCCGTGTCCCTACTTCCACCCAGGTGTCAACGGGTGTGGCCTCTACTGTGTCTTCGATGGGCATCACGGGCCAGCCACTGCGAATTTCTTATCGGCGCATTTTATTGAGGCGTTTCTGCTGGTGGTGGAGAAGGAGTGCGAGAAGAGGAGGAGGATCAGAAGAGAAAGAGATGAGAAGATTAAAAAGCTGATACAATACTCAACTGCTCTCAAAGTGCAGGAAAGATACAATGCTCTTTCTACACCGAATCTCCACTCTTCAATAAATGCTCTCTCTTCTTCTGCTTCTTCTGCTTCTTCTGTCACTTTACCATCTTCCCCTTCTTCTTCATTATCTTACCCCTCTTCCTCATCTTTCTCTTCCACTTCCTCACCTTCCTCACCTTCCTCTCCTGAAACCCCCGGCAGTGCCAAGCACCCTTGTCTGTCTCGTCTGTTGGAAGAGACATTCGACTTGTTGGCAACAAAGTTGGATGTGCTGATGGTGCCTGATGGTGCCTGTGCTGTCTCTGTCATCATCACCCCCACACGCGTCTACACTGCAAATGTGGGCGACAGCAGAGCTGTGTTAGTGTCACGCTTTTACGACAAGCGGATGTTTGGCGCGAGAAAAGAGGTGAAAAGGACAGCGGGAATGGTTTTGACTGGCAGTCAGCTTGTGGGCAATGGAGGAGGAGGAGGACGAGGAGGACAGACACTGAATTCTTCAGCGTCTGTGTCTTCTTTGGCTTCTTCTCCTTCCACTTTCTCCCTTTCTTCTAATTCTCCCTCTCCTTCTCCTTCATCTGCCAACTCGAAGCCCTCTCCTCTTTCCATCTCCACAACCAGCCAAGCAAATTCCTCTCCTTCCTCTTCTCTTTCTTCTTCTCTTTCTGCCTCTCCGTCAGAAGCTGTCGTTCCCACATGCTTCTGCCCAACACTCTTCCACAACAGCTCTGCCTCCACACTTCCTGATCTCATACACTCATACACATTCACCACATCATACAACTCTGAATCACCTCACCCATACTCTCTCCCTAAGAATAATACCACCTCAGATCTTTCTCTCTCTTCTTCTTCTTCTTCTTCTTCTATTGTGAGTTCATTGACATCATCATCTTCCTCTTCCTCTTCTTCTTCAACAGCCACTTCAGCTGTTGTTTCCTCTCATCACTCCAAAATCAAGTATTATGACCCTTCCCCAACTGCCTATCTTCAGCCCCACATTTACCCCGAGATGCCTTTAGGTGTGTTTGTCGCCAGCAAAAACATCACCTTCGACCACAAGCCAGACGTGAAGAGGGAGCTGAACTACATCAAAAGCGTTGGCGGCTTCCTGAACGGCGACAGAAGAGTGAATGGAATACTTGCTGTGGGGCGGGCGATGGGCGATAAAGACAACGGCCCGGCCATCTGCAAGGAGCCTGATGTGTATTGCATGGCGCTCAACAGGTGGCGAGGACTCCACATCGGGTGCCGGCCTGAGCGTGCGAAGAGGATTGTGAATGCAGTGAGGACGGAGGATGTGGAGATTCCAGATGACAACGACGAGCCAGATATATACGAGGAGCAGCTGCGCATTGAAGAGGAGATAAGGAAGCAGAGGGAAGAAAGGGGGAATGGCGCAGATTATGACCCAGATGAAGAAGTGCCAAAGGACGTGCTGATGAAGCTGCCTGACTTCTGCCCGCAGGCGAAGAAGAAGCCGTACCGCATCCACGACAAGAGCTTGGCGCAGACGCTGAACAGCTACTTGCTCCAGCTGGCGCCTTATCCTTCAGCCAACCACGATCCACCGCCAGGGCGGAACCCGAATGCGAAGCCAGTCTCGTTTGAGACGTACTTCGACTCAGACTCGTTCACATACTCCACCAGCAACACATACGACACGCAGACAGAGAAGATCATCAACTGCTCGCTGGACGAAGGGCTGCAGCTGCTCTCCACTGCCTCATACATCCCTGCTGCATACTCTGCTCTTCCCTCTCTGACTGCCACGTTCAACTCGATGAAGTTTCCTCCGCTGACAGCGTGGTCGGACTCGTCGCAATACACACACGCCAACTGGGCCAGGGAGGATGTGGCAGTCGTCATCTGCTGCGATGGGGTGTATGATGTGCTCAACAACCAGCTGATTGCGGAGCTGGTGTGCCCGTGGGCGCAGTCTGGCAACCACGATGTGTTCAATGATCCTTTGTTTGACGACGATCAGAGCGAGTTGGAGCTGGAGGACGAAAGAGCGTCTGGAACGGAGGAGCAAGCGAAAAAGAGCGAGGAGTCGATGAAGGAATCGAAAAAACGGAAAGGAAAGAAAGAAATCGAAATGGAGGAAGACGGTGGAGAAGGAGGTGCAGGCAAGGAGAAGAAAAGGAGGAAGAAGAGAGGGATACGGGGTGTGGAAGGGGTTGGATGCAGATGTCATCGCATTAACAAGGGCCATCTTGCAGAGTTGGCTGCTCTTCGACTCAGAAATGCAGCAGATGCGTTGGAGACTCAAGATAACGTTAGTGTCATCGTGGTAATGCTTTGATTGCAGATAATAACATTGAGTCACATATACAATGTTCAAACTTTATATCTTCGATTTACCAAAAATTGAAATGTTGAAAATAACAATAATCAGAATTTCAAGTTGTGATAAAAATTTATATTTTAATTATTAATTTCTCATATCCACCAAAAAGGTTGTGTTTCCGATTTTCATTAATTTTCAGCATATTTCATAGAATTTTTGCAAAATATTAATTTTTATGTTCCAATTATTTTCACTATTTGAAATAAACAATTCTGTTATATTTAATTCCCTTTGTTTGATGTATGCAAATCTATTTTCTATTCTCACATTCCTGTTTTTAAGTTTCTCGTTGTTTTCATTAATTCATTTGTTTATTTTTATCACATCACGTTACATCGATCCCCTTTTTCTACATTGTGTGTTCTCCTCCCATTTTGAATTTTTGTTGAAATTTGTGAATTATGCATGCAAATCCAACTACTATTCTATTTTCAGCACTGATGGATTTTTTGAAATTTTTTTCTTTTTTGAAATGTAAAATAAAAGTTTTAAAAAATGTGAAAATTCAACGAAAATAAAAATTGATTTCAATGTGCAAGCTTCACAGCAGCATCGAACTCTTTCATCATTGAAATTGATGTAGTCTGCAAATCACGGAAAGCTTTTAACAATGCATCTTTGGGAGATATGCTTCCGTCTGTCTGGATTCTGATGATGCATTCATTTTTAAGAGGATGTGGCATTTGGTAGCCAGCAAATTCTATTTCTGGGTATTGCAGAAGCTGCCTAAATTGAGAAGCATATTTATGAAAAGAAAATTTTGCAGTATAAACAATTCAAAAAGATAAATATGTTTAAAAATATTTTTTGATTAATATTTCACAATGAAATACAGTAAATACAATCGTATAATTGTTAAATAAGCACACATTCTAACAAGATTTCCAATAGTATGATCTTCCAATTGCAATGTGTATATAGCTGCATTTGGAACACGTTTATCAATCTGTACTGTAACCTTTTCAACTCCTGATGGTAATGCAACTAAAGCGCCTCGATCAGGAGCGTTCATTCCTATGTCACACTAATTAAAAAATTATAAATAATTAATTATGTTTTGAGATCATAATTTAAGTCTGTGTAGATTATGGAGCTTCTGATTAGAGTTTCTACCGTGTTATTTACGGAATTTTTCGTTGCAAGGAAAATTGACTGGGAAATGGGAAATTATCGGGAAAATTTAGCAAAGATATTTTACATTTCTCAGTTTTTTTACTTAGGAATATATTTCATTCTTATATTGAAAATAATGAAAACAAATCCATACATAAAATCTGTACCAGTGATGAGGACATCTGTTGAAGCGTTATTAAGCGGGTATTTTTATTGCCCTTTTGTTATTTATAAATAGAAAATTTGTTTCCTTTAAAACCATCAGAAGGCCATCATACGACATGCAAAGCGTGCAGTCGTATGATCTTAGCAAATGGAAATCGAGTTTGAGCATGTTTGTTGTGAATTTTGCAGTGTGCTCGATCATGCGAAGGCAATACGATATTGTTTCATTAACGATAGTGCAAACTATTTTACCGTTCTTTAATTTGCTACAGCATTATTTGGTGAAAGAACATATTTTCAGAAGAAAGCAGCAACGTCCAACGCCTTTTGGAATTTTTGAGCGGTTCTTCTTGAAAAAACTGTATGGAGAATCAGTGAATACTTCTTTTGTTGTTGAACAAACAAAAACATCAAATGCAACGAAAGGAAAAGCGAATGCGGAAGAAGGCTTAAAGAAAAAGCATAAAAAATCAGTGGGAATTGGAAAGGCTCCTTCATGAATTTCGAAATCACATATTTTGAACTGGACTCGTTTATTCACCGACAATACAAGTTGTTATTGAAGTCTTCGTTAGAGGCTTGAAAAAGTATATCATTTTATGATTTCTATTTGTGATCGAGAGTTCATAAATTGTAGATTCTTTGAAATTGATGTTTTCTTCACACATTTTGCAATTATTTTTGATGAAAAAAGAAAACTTTTATTAAATATAAAAGGATTAAGGAATATTGAAGGTTACGCATTTGTAGTAATAACCATAAAATTGAAGAAATGAATTAAAAAAAGTGAAATGTATTTAAAAAAACTTAAAAGAGTTTTGCCCTCAAAAATAAGCCTAATGCTACTCCAAGAACAACTACTGCATAAGGAACATATTGACGAATTCCTGCTCCCTTGCTAAGCTCAATTGAACGGTTCCTAAAGGATTTTGAATCAGCAACAAGATTAGTAGAAAGTTGTGTTACAACATCGATTTTCTCTCCTCTTCCGATAACATCTTCAAGACTTTTTGTTAATACTCCTCGAACATCTTTCAATTCTTCATTCAATTCATCAAGTTTGTGTTGTTGCTTCATTTCACAGTATCTTCTCCGCTTTTTTTCCATTTCCATGTCATAAGATACAAATGCGAATGGCCTTATTGCTGCTTCTATTTCAGTTGCATGAAGCCTTAAAAAATCACGTGATATGTCTTCCAAATAGCTAAATGCGATTGAACGAGGAAAAGACGAAGAACAAAGAGCAAGAAATACAACATTATGATCGATAGAATAGCTAAATTGAAAAATATAGTTGTTATTTTATTGGCCTCAAATTGAAACAAACTAGTATATGAATCTTCCTTCTTCGATAGCAAGCTGTTTGGGTGAAGAAAATGTCAATGTTTTAAGAATTTGTTTTGCTTTGTTTTTTTGAGGTTCAAGATCGTATGCTACGGGTTCAAAGGATTGTATTTATTCATAAATTATTAATAAATACATATTATAGTGTATTCAAAAATAACCGAAAAAAATGCAGACAAGTATCATCCATCATTGATCCTGCAAGAATGAGTCCATCTGACAGTCTTGAAATAAAAGTTACATAAATTGTCATCGTCTAAAAATGCAATAAAAACGATAATTTTTCTTGTTAAAGGTACACCGCACATAAAGGTGTTGCAAACACTCAAATGATAATAATAATAACTTGATTTTTTTATTATGGATGAACAAAATTTTTTCAAATAAAATAAATAAATAAGTTAAGAAATTAATTAATTAATTAAAACTTTGCTCAACTTTTTGTAATTTATATTTCAAATAATAAATCGTACAAATCACAAAATCAGAAAAAAAAAAATCAAACAGTTTAATTTGTTAAATATCGAAAAAGTGTTTTAGTGTGAATACGTATTTTTTTAAAAATATCTTCAAATTATATTGCATTTGGTCAGCTCATTTTAAAATTAAGTTACTGAATCGAGAAAAATTGTTGAAAAAAAACAATAATGATATCCATATGGTGCGAAATATTTCTCTTCATGCATTTTCTTTGAAAAATTGTGAACTTTTCATTTTCTTTTTGAGAACAAAAAACACAATCAGAATTGGTCCATTTTTTGACATTCGTGAAATGTTGGAAGACTTTATGTTTTGATTACAACAATACCTGTTTCAGGATATGAAAATCAAATTTATTTTGAAATCTGAGAAAGTGAAATAAAGTAATGAGTGAAGTTGATTTTTTTTTTTTTGTGTTTTGTGCAAAAAAAGCTTGAAAGTCCATATTTTCCCCCATATTAATAACTTCTTCATAAATATTTTTAACTTTTCGTTTTGTCCCCACTTCCCGATATGATTTCATTTCAAAAGTGATTGAAACTAATTTCTCGAAGGATAATCAACAATAACGAAAATATCAATCAGAAAAATCCTTTCTCATCAAGGTGAATTCATAAGGGTCAGTAATTTATCATATCCCCTTTTTTAAATCGGGACCCAAATTTTCTGGCTCACAGGAGCACTTTCAGTAAAAAATAAATAACAGGAAACCTTTTTTAAACTTTTATATACTATGCCAGAAAATATTTTTTATTTTTTTTATTTCTGTAAATAGATCTGGAATTTTTTGTTTTATTTTTCTGATCAAAGACTTGCTCATATTTTCACGAGCTTTTTGTTTTGAGTGTTTTGAGTTATATCATTGTTTATAAACTTAACTTCTTTGCAATTTTGGTTATTTTATATTATTAAACACTTCGTTTTTTTATTATTTTTTCCATTTCATGATTTTTTGACAAAATTAGAAACAATAGCAGAGTTTGAAATTGTTATGGTTTTTCGTATGAAAGAAAAATTGAAAAAATGATTGTTTTGTGCGTTACAAAGATTTTGAAATGAAAGAATGTGATTTGAAGCAAAAAATGCAAAAATAAATTAAAACGTTTTTTTTTTTTTGAAAAAAAATCTCGATCATAAAAAACTAAAGATTTTCATCCTTTTGAATACCTTTGTTAATTGATAGTTTTCATATTTTCCCTTTTGAATTAACGAAAAAACTTATTTATTCAAATGTATTCTTCAATTTGTTGAAATTTAGTGAAATGGAAAAAATAATAAAAAAACGAAGTGTTTAATAATATAAAATAACCAAAATTGTAAAGAAGTTAAGTTTATAAACAATGATATAACTCAAAACACTCAAAACAAAAAGCTCGTGAAAATATGAGCAAGTCTTTGATCAGAAAAATAAAACAAAAAATTCCAGATCTATTTACAGAAATAAAAAAAATAAAAAATATTTTCTGGCATAGTATATAAAAGTTTAAAAAAGGTTTCCTGTTATTTATTTTTTACTGAAAGTGCTCCTGTGAGCCAGAAAATTTGGGTCCCGATTAATTTTTTGGGTACCGAAAAATTTCTGACCCTATTAGAAAAAAAAGTTGATAGCATTGAATTGTTTGAAATAATTGGCGAATAAAAGAAAAAACAAATCAAGAAAGTGTTTTTAAAAATAATGGAGATCCTATCAGTACATCCACATAATCTTTTTTTGATTCGTGGCTTCATTTTTTGGATGCGGTTGAAGGGATATTTGTTTCATTGATGCTTTCCTAAATTTCTCGCAAAAGGTTCTCATTTTGATGATTTTTGATGAATTGCCCCAAATGAAGTGAGGAAAAGTTATAATTTTATTTGCCATTCAATATTCATTTCGGCCAATCAAAAGGAACCTAAATCCAAAGAAAAAACAAAGCAAAAAACAAAGCAAAAAACAAAGCAAAAAACAAATAACCCGAAAAAATTGCACCACACAAACGGAATACTCGTCAAATTCATCGAGTGATCCGTCAATAGTGAAGCATCGTATCCAACGCTCCATATCCGTTCATCCATCCCAGCTGTTGTTTCAAGGCAGTTGTGCTAATCATCTTCTTTCTCTGCTTCCTCCTTTTCATCTATTGCTGTATCCACTCCAGCTTCTGCTCTGTCGAGTCGCAGCCTCGCTGCCTCCATCATCGCTCCTTGCTTCAAAATCGATGGCGTCTGATGCTGTGACAAACACAGCTCCTGCGGGAAACCGACTGAAGAATTCTCGCTTCAAAGTTATCAAGCCCCACCTCTCCGATGGCGATGCAGACAAGCATGCTTTTATCATTTCTCCATATTCCTCACTCCCTGCTTTCTCGGGTTTCGGCCTTTCCCCATTCACAATTTTCTGCCCGGCTGCTTCTGCAGAATAGTCTCCAAACGGGATCTTCAGAGTCAGGCATTCCCACAACATCATCCCCACAGAAAACACAACTGACTCCTTTGTCGCTCTCATCTTTTTCTTCCCCATCAGCTCCGGCGCCTTCCATCGCTTGTATTCGTCTCTGCAGCCTTCATCATCCTCAAATGCCGATGAGGGTGGCGGTGAGTCTACGAATCGCTCACTCATCAATGAAACATCAGAGGATGATGTGACAATCGTGCATGATGAAGCAATGGATGAGGAGTCTGAATCCGACTCATCAGAGCAGTCAGAGTGAAGCGCTATGACAATCACCATCTGCTCAGAGAACAGCACAATGTGCGGACTCAGATTCGCCAATGACTGAAGTGGGTTTTCCATCTCATTGAATGAGTGCAGCGCTCCATTCACCACCCAGAACAGGATCTGTGCAGCTGTCATCTCCCGCTCCTTCAATGAACCAATCGCCATCTCCTTCTTCTCATTCTTCCCATGCACAAGCATGAATAGCGAGTCACGAAGATCCGCTATCAGCTTCTCATGCGGCGACGAGCATGCCATTCCATCCACCAGATTTGACATTGACGAGGTGGTTGGGCACAGACTCTCTGATCGAACAAATGTTGAATCTGAATCAGTTGTCGAAGTGGTGGAAGTGGATGAAATGGATGGCGATGGTGTTCTCTTCTGAATCTCTTCTTCTTCAACCTTCTCCAGTGCCCACTCCGGAATCTTGTCTGAATCTCTCCCAAGTATGTATTCGGTGGAGCCGCTCTCACTTAACAAATGCTCGGATGATTCAGAATGTTGCATATTCGTATCATATGCTCTTTTCTTGATCCTCTCTTCATTCTTCTTCTCTGCCTCCCTCTCTGCTCTCTTCCATTGTTCCTCAGGCGACATCTCCATCGTCATCATCTCAATCAGCTTCGGATCCTTCCTCACTGTATCTTCCACAATCTCCTCCAGTTCTTCTGTTCTTCTTTTTTGCTTTCTCCATCGAACAGTTGTAACCACTGCTATAATCAGAATTACAAAAAGAACAACAGCCATTATTATAACAACCAATGGCCATGATGATTTTTCTTTGTTTCCTCCTTCAACAAGTTTTTCGTTTCCATTCACCTGTGCTTCTGTTCTGTTCTTCACAACAAACCATTTCGTGCCCTGCCGCCTGGCTGCATCTCCAAACTCAATCCTCACCCTCACCTCTGCTGTCTCTGCCGCTCCTCGAGCTGCTGATGCTCCTATTCTGCTGCACACCTCCTCCTCTGACACATAGTCAGATTCCACAAACTCATGCCGCTCCACTGCTTCTGCGTTCCCATCCCATACGCTCACCCCAAATGAAAGATTGCACGGAATTAGCTGTCGCCCCACAAACCTCACCTCCAGCTCCTCCCCTGCTCCCCTCATATGCGCCTCCTCCACAACTGGCACAAACAGCGCCCATCCCCTTTCCCCTGCAATCCCTTCCAGTGTGCACCCTTCACTCAGAATCCACAGCGAGCTGTTCTCCTTTGCACCGTCCCCTCCTTTCAGGCTCACAACATTAACCTTTCCCAAACCGCTGCACACCACATTCCGCCGGATGGATCTGTACTTCTCCACTGTCCCATTGTTGTTCTCAAACATCCCCATCTCAATCCTCACATCCCCACCATCCACCCCAGCCCCTCCACAGCTGCTGTTTGCAATCACTGTGTCTTTCATCCGGCTGCTGCAATTCTCCATCTCAACAACAGATCCATTCCAAAAGCATATCCCTTCCTCCGCTCCCTCCCAGTTTGTCTTCTCCAACAATCCACATCCATCAAACGTACAGCTGTCAAATGCAATGCTCGAAGCACACAAAACCTTCACTCCGCTCCCTCTTGCCGATTGCGATGTGCATCTTCGGAATGTGCAGTTCACAATTTCTCCCATCTCTTTCCCTTCCCCAGCTCTTAGCAATATGCACGATGCTCCTCCAGAGAGGCGTGTGATGTTTTCAAAGCTGCACGATCCAATTCGTGGCAACAGCTTTGCTCCAGAGCAAATGATGCTCCCATCTTCCACGCTAATATCCGCCACGCTCACATTGTTCACGCTCGTCTCTTGCTCCGGCCCTGATGCCTCAATCACTCCATTCACTGTTTCCAAGAATCTGAGACCTGCAACCTGAACGCTTGACACAGCACAGCCACCGCCTCCAATCCATATCAGCGAGAACCCAATTCTCGCCTTCCCATTCTCCTCCTCCCCATTTTGCATCGTGCTGAACGAACACAGCTGTATCCTGAGCATCCCGCTCTGCACTTCAATCAGCCTTGCATGGCCCCATTCTGCTCCTTCTGCAAACACAAACCCCAATCCTGTCACCTCCACATTCCTCTGTGTCGCAATAACCCCTTCCCTTCTCTGCTCTTCAATTCCCTTCACAATTATTTGCGCCATACCGCCTCCGCTCGATAGAACCCTCATCTCCACAAAATCGCACTCCCTCTCAATCACACTCTCTTCCTCCACAAACATCTGGCTCACATAATCCCATGTCACATGCTCCACCCCATAGTCGATCGATCGGCATGGAACTTCAGGCATTCCACACGATCTCTCATTTTTGCCTCCCTTCTCTCTGCTGCTCGACACCACAATCGTGTCCGACTGGAATATCGTAATGATTCCCATCAGATCAATCGCCTCCACTGTGTGCTGTGTCCTGTCCATCCCACACATCCCGTTTTGACGCACATACACACTTTCCCGCAGATCCAACCGGAACTGTGTCTCGTTGATCTGGTTCTCGATGCTGAAGCACTCCACAAATACATCCCGACCAGATGCTGCATCATTTCCACGAAACTCCATGCTCCGCAGCTCAAAGTCCAGCTCCCCTGTCACTTCAGAGTGCAGATATAGCCCTCCTCCCTTTCCTCTCTCTGCAGAACATCCACTCTGCTTTATTGTCGATTCGCTCATCCGCAGCCGCCCCCCTTCGTTCAACGAGAAATACACAACCCCTCCTTTCTCGCTTTCCGACGATTTGCACGACTCAAACACGCACCCGCTCACATTCACACAAATCCCGCCATCACACTTACACTCAACAATCCTCGGCCTATTCCCTTGCCCTGCCACAAACAAAAACGTTGAATTTTCCATTTCAACCACACTTCCCTCATCACCGTTTCCAACATCACCATCCACAACTTGAACAACTGCCCCATCTCTAATTCTTCCTGTCTCCACACGCATTCCAAACAGAATGCATCTGCACCCACCATTCACCTCAAATAATCCTTTCCCTCCATTCATGCTCCTCGACTCCAGCTCATCCACCCTCAGCTCTCCATTCAACATCCTCACAAACACACTCCCTCCTCCTTCCCCTTCTCCTCCCTCTGTGCTCTCTCTTGTCTCAAATACACACTTATCCAGCCAAAGTGTTCCTCCATTGTTTTCAACTGCCCATCCTCGTCCGTTCTCAAACCCTGCTGCCATGCACACACTCATCTCCTTCAGCACAAGCATCTTCGTGTTCACAATCACCCCTCTGCCTCTCTTCTCTCCATCTCCTCCAAACACCAGTGCAGATCGAGACAGCTTCTCCTCTCCATTCCTCCACCTCTCCACACTCAAGCTCGACAGATCCCACTCATCCTCCACTCCCACCTCTCTTCTGATCATAACCCTTTTCTCCTCATTCTCTTTCTCAATCTGCTTCATCCCTTTCCACAGCGTGCCGCACGGATCCCTCTCGCTTCCACATCCCATCACATCAAACCCATCCTCGCTTATGTACACCACCCCCGACCAGTACTTCACCACAAGTCGGAGCAGATTCGTCTCTCCAAGTTTCTCATCCTTCCCCACAAACAAGTTCTCATCCTCTTTCAATTCTCCATATATTACTCCAAACGACTGCTCGTTCACCGTCTTGTTCAGATCCACTCCTTCTATGTATATTGCCTTCCCTTTTGCTCCTCCAACCGTTCCCTTGAATTCCGTGTCTGCAAAACGCAATCCATCCTCTTTCAACCCTTCCCTGCTGTCCACATATATCACCACTCCACACCCTTCCTCCCACTCCCATCCGCACCCTTCAAAATAGCTATTCGATATCCCAAACATATCCTCTCCTTTCAGCTTCACCCTCATCACCCCTCCTCCTTCCCCATCTCCATCCCTTCCATCCCTTCCATCCCCTCCAACCCTCTTCACATCCTCAAACACACACCCGCTCATCTCCACACTCGAGCAAAATTCAAACACCACTGCCCCAATCTCCATTTCTTTCACCAAGCATGAAACTGCCATCACTTTTCCCCCACTGCTCTTCACCATGCTGTATTTCACTATCCCTGCTCCCTCCACCTCAAACTCACACAAAACCAGCCACAGCTCTGCATTCCCTCCCCCACTCCACACAACCTCGTTCTTCCCCCCTTCAAGTCTCACTGGCACAACCATCCTCACCCTCTCAACATTCAGCACCTTTTCGTTCTTCACCACCCAGCTCTCCCCATCTCCTTCGATCTTTTCCCTTATCTCAACAACACTTTTCTCCTCTGCCGAGCTCCCTTCCACCTTCCATCCGGACAGATCTTCCACCTTCCTTATCCCGACCGTATCTATGATCTCCATCTCAATCATCCCATCCTCGTTCTCTCCATGCTCAACCCCTTTCTCAAACGACTCACACGGATACTCCTCTCGCCCACACCCCATGATGTCTGCCCCATTGCTTCCCACCACAATCCTTCTTGAGCGATATCCCACCAAAAAATACATCAGATCATGCGCCTTCTCCGAAAACCGCCCTTCATCCCTGCCCATCATCCTCACTCCTGCCTCGCCTCCTTCTTTCACCAGCTCCAGCTCAAACCGCTCCCCAACAACACTCTCCTTCAGATCTCTGCACTTAACAAACACATCATCCCCTTCATGAGCCGCATTCCCCTCAAACACCATCTTCGATATTCCAAACCTGTTCTCACAGTCTGCATGGATCCACATAAACACCCCACCTCCTCTCCCTCCTGTCTCGTCTGCCCTGCAATTCTTCACTGTGCAATTCTTCACCAGCACTTCGTCTTGCCCACTCATCTCCCAGCTTACTGCCCCGCCATCTCCCCTTCCTGAGCAGCACCCAACAAATTCACACTCCTCAGTCAATTCCACCTTCCTTCCATTTATCACCCTTATCACTCCCCCACTCCCACCCCAGCAGTCCCGTGCCTTCATTCTCTTCACCACTATCTTCGTCCCTTTCTCTCCAACCACCAGCCCACCCCCATCTGTCCTTGCTCCATTCATATTCACATCCTCGCACAACAACCCCCCTCCCTTCATAGCACACATCCCCCTTCCATCTCCAAATTCCATCTGCTCCACACTCACCTTCTTCAGCTCCACTGACCCTCCTCTCCCACAAACAATCCACATGTTTGTCCTCCTCTTCTCTTCTCCTTTCCCTCCAAACACACACTCCACAACATGAACCTCTCCCACTCCCATCTCAAAAAGCTCCGAGTGCACAGACTTCTCTGCCACTTCAAACTCGATCCACTCAATCGTCAGCGTCGTCGACCAGCTCCCCACCATCACACTCACTTTCCCTCTTTCCCCCACCACCACCTTCGACTTCGCCACCTCGTCTCCTCGGATCGTCAGCGACTCTCCTTCTCTCCTGATCTCCTCCCCAAGCTCGCTCTCCTCCATGATGTGCAGAATCGTCTTCTCCTTCCCCAGCTTCTCATTCCCTCCCTCCACCGTGTTGCACGGCAGCTCATCGCTCCCGCAGTTTTCCTGCCCAGTCACAGTCCTGTTCACAAAGATGATGTCTCCCTTCGGCGGAAACAGATATTTCAGCAGCGTCACATCGATCCCCGCATTCCCCGGATCCACCACCCACATCGTGTTGTTGTACTCCTCCCCTTCCTTTGCCGACCCCTCCCACTTCCTCCGATCAATCACCACTCCTGGCTCTCGGCACACCAGATACACATCCACCCCAATGTGCCCCTGATTCCCTTCAAACACATCCCGCCTCATCGAGTAGCTCACATCCACATCTTCAAACTCCATGAACAGCCCTCCTCCCTTCCCTCCGTTTCCATCCACTTTGCTCTCCCGCACTTCGTTCTCCTCAAACACCCAGCTCCCTCCTTTCCCCACACGAACATGCACACTTCCCCCTTCCCCCGTTCCGCTCTCGCACCGAATCACACTCACAACGCATCTCTCCACCACACACTCCATCCCTTCTCCCACACTCCCCACAATCACTGCCCCATTCCCTTCCATACGCGTCACCCCGCTCACATTGCTTTCTGCCATCCTCACACTGCTCGTCCTATCAAACTCCCACACACACTGATCCCCAAATCTCACTGCTCCGCTTGCCGATGTGTTCCCCACCTCCAACGACGACCCCTCTCCAACCCATATCAGCCCTTTCTTTCCTCCACTCGCCACTCTCTCAACCACAACCCCTTCAACACTTCCTTTCGATCCCTCTCGCAATTCAACCATGCTCCCACTCTCAAACTCCTGCTCCCTCACCTCAACACTCTTCAGCTCCATCCTCCCCCCAACACACACCACAAAGCTGAACCCCACTTTTCCACTCCCCATCCTCATTCCGCACCTCTCCATCACCAATCCCGACAGCCGGCTCACCACCACACTCCTCTGCCCTCTCACAAACGTCTTCTCCACCACAAACACCACATCCGCAAACCCTGTATCCTTCCTCGTCTCTATCACCCCTTCGCTTTCTTCTCCCAAATCTCCTCTCACTTCGTATTCTCTCCTCTCTTCACACCCCTTCACATCCATCTCTTGCGTCGATATATCAATCACCGAGCAAAATGCAAATCCCCTCTTCAGCACTATTTCTGCTTTTCTCCCGAAAAACCTCGCCCTCCCGCAGTGCTCCATCGTCGCACACCCAAACCACTCAAACCCACACAACGAATAGTCCATTCCTCTTTCCCCTTCCACATACCCTGGACTTCCCCACTCCTGAACAAACACCCCAAGTGGAACTCTCATCTCCTCTGCCTCATCATACCCCACAAATTCCAACCCATCCAGCTCCCCACCTCCCACATCCACCTTCAGTCTCTCCGAACTCACAACACCCCCCAGTCCTCTCCCTCTCACAAACATCTTCCGACCCACCCATGCCCAGCACTCCTCAAGCTCAACTTCTTCAATCTCAAACCCATCTGCCACACTGCACTCCATGAACATCCACCCTCCTTTCCCTTTCGTTTCCTTTTCTGCACAGCACCTCTCCCCCTTGCAGTTCCCCACAATTACATGCCCTTTCCCTTCAATGCGCACCTTCAGCGCTCCCCCTTCTTCATTCGCCCTTCCATCCACATCCGTCATGTTGCACCACAAAAACTCCAGCTTCCCTCCAATCACGCTCGACACAATGCACGCCCCATTCCCCCCCAAGCACCCAACACTCCCAAACGAACAGTTCCAAAACTCCACCCCACTTCCCTCAACCCTTTCTTCTCCTCCTGATTCAAATTCCAGATCAAACATTGGCTCCTCCACCACAAACCCCTCAAACCGTGTTTCTTCCACCTTCAGCACTTCCCCGCTGAAACGGATAATCGCATACCCCACACTTCCTTGCACCCCGTCCTCCAATCCAAATCCACACTTCCTTATCCAAAGCTCACCGCCTTTCGACTGACAATTCATCAGCTCTGTGACCCCTTCCATCAAATCTGCTTGGCATCTTCACATCCAGCCACTCCAACTCCGTCACCCCTTCCGTCTTTATCGCTGCGCTCCATTCCCCGCTCAGCATCCCTCTCACACTCATCTCCATTGCAATCTCCTCCATCCCTCCCAACCTCGCTCCGCTCACATCCACCTCTTCTCTCAGCTCTGACCCTCCTGTCAGCACCACCCACTTCTCCCCATCCTTCCCTGCATGCCCAAGCCCATACTCCACTGTCATGCATGGATATGCGCTCATCCCGCAATACACCTCATTCCTCCCTCCCTCTTTCCGAACTTCCACCCTCCCTGACACATATCCCGTGATAAACACATACAAATCCGTATCCTCCCTCATCGCCTTCCGGTCTCGCCCAACCAGCGAGTTCCCCCTCTTCCTAATCGACAATCCAAACCCAAACCTCAAAGGCGTCACATACTCGCTCAGCTCATCACATATCACATACACATCTCGTCCAGCTTTTCCTCCGTTCCCTGCAAACTCCACATCCCCAAACACAACTCCATCCCCTTCCACCCCCAGCTCCACAAACACTCCTCCCCCTCTTCCTCCAACCCCTTCCTGTTCCCCTGCTTCACACATCTCCACCACGCTCTTCTCCCCACTTTTCCCACTTTCCCCACCCTCCCCTATCTTCACCCTTCCCCCTTTCTCCACAACCACCTTCATCATCCCCCCATCCCCTTTCCCGCTTCTGCACCTGCTCGCTTGAACATTCACCACCTCCACACTCCCTCCGCTCCCCACAACCCCATTCACACCAACCCCATCTCCTTTCCCTGCTCCTATCGAACTCATGTTGCACCCACTCACCTTCACATACCCTGCCCTTTCGCTTCTCACCACACTTCCTTCTCCAAGCACACACTCATTCGCCTTCGAATTGTTCATCTTCAGCCTGCTTCCACTCTTCACCACAATCATCGACCCTGATTTCTCGTTGCATCCTGTCATCCCCACATTCTGCAGCTCCACCCTCGACCCATCTGCTCCTTCAATCAGCCCATCCCCAGACACCCTCGACACATTCCTCAGTTCTGCATCCTCCAGCACAATTGATGCCTCGCTTCCAGCTGCGATGCACATCCCGTACCTGTCGAAGTGCACAGACTCCAGTCTCAACGACGGCCAAACCACACTCCCGCATGTCACTTTCACCAGCGAAAATCTCACAACAACCCCCGGAGCTTTCAGATCAATCGCACACTCCAAAACACTCAAGCTCCCTCCCCTCACCTCAATCAATGCTCCTCTTCCTGATAGAATCGCCGGAATCCACATCTTCACTCTCTTCAGCACCGTGCTCTTCCACACACAAAACACCCCTTCTCCTTCTCCTTCTCCTTCTCCTTCTCTCCTTGCTGCATTGTTCACCACTGACAGCACTGTCAGCCCTTTGTCTCCAGTCACCTCATAGCTCCCCGATGTCATCTCCACCTGCTCGCTCACTTCCACCAACTCGTGCACCTCCACTTTGTGCTTCTCACCCCCTTGCCGCTCAAGCGAATACTTCAGTGTTCGGCATGTGAAATACTCAAACCCACAGTTTTCGTGATCAGCCCCTCCTCTGCTCGCATGCACAGTCTCCCCAACCTCCTCAAAATACACTTTCACAGGGATCACCAGCGACCTCCACTCTCTGTCTCCTATCCCCGCATAATCCTCCCATCCCCATCCTCCTCCCCGAAGAAACCCAAACTTCTTCACACAGCTCTCCTTCAGATCTGCAGAGCAGATAAACATCATCTTCCCGCTTTTCGCTTCATTCCCCACAAGTTCCATATCCTCCATCCGAACATCGTCTTCCGCATTCCTCATCTCCACATACAGCCCTCCGCCCCTTCCTCTTCCGCTGCTCCCGCTGCCGCTTCCTTCTTCTGCCTTGCAACCCTCAATTTTCGTGCTCACGCTGCTCCCCCCCAAAACTGCCACACTCCCTTCCACAACCCCCACATACACTCCACCCCCATTCCCACTGCTGCACCTGCACCCCTTCACTGTGGTGTTACACACAATCACAGTCTCTCCTTCCCTCAGTGTTTTGCTCATCACTGCTCCATTTCCCCTGCTTCGCACAATGTTCCTTATGCTTCCCCCGGAAATCCTCAGCTCTCCCGGATATCTCGATTCAAGCAGCGCACAGTCTTCCATCTGTATCCCCTCTATCTCGCTGTCTTCAATCTCACACACCCCGTTTTCAACAACAAACATCGATCTTCTGCAAAACACTCCTGCTGCTTCACTCCTCACACTGCACCTCACCAACCGTGCCCTCCCTCCTGCTTCCCTCACACTCATCAACGACCCCTCTCCAGATGCCTCTCCATCCATCACAAACACAATCGAGTCCGCTTCAATTGATCCGCATGTGATCCAGACAAGCGCATCCCCTGCTGCTGCCCATCGTATTATCGGCCTTTCTCCGCTCCCCTTCACCTCAATCACAATCACCCTATCTTCCACCCCAATCCCTCGCTCTGCAAAAGTGCTTCTGCTCAGCGATATCTTCTGTTTCAGCTCTGGATTCCACTTCGTCACTCCATACCCTATTGTCTTGCACTCATCTTCCATTGTCCCACAGTGTATCTGGTCTTCCTTCGTCGGATTCACATTTATCTCCCCTCGAATGGTGTTCGGTATCCAGCTTGGCCTGCTCTCATTTATTGGGCATGTCCATTCATTCGGTGTGAAGCAGTGCCACACCCTTGGTTCCGCACTCGTGGAGCTGCATGTTGCGAAATCATTCGCTGCATACAGCGTCTCATGATCTGTTCGGAATGCCACATCATGTCCGTTGCCCAATGTGCATGTGTTATTCTCAAATAGCAAAAATCTCAGTTTCACAGGTTTCACAGTATTTTTATTTCCTTTAAAAATCATAGCCCCTCCGTAATAATGAGCTGAATTGTTTGCTAATGAACAATTTGTAATTGCTTGATTCAATGATATTGCGTTCCAAACAACAAGGCATCCTCCATATCTCGGATTGGCGCAATTATTAAGAAACGTGCAAGATCCAATGAATAATGCATCGCTAACAGCTGACGAGAACAATCCAGAATAATGTCCTCCAGTATTTTCTGCAAATATTGAAGAAGTGACATATACAGTACCTGCTGCCTTTGTTGTTATATAAACACCTGCACAATAACTTCCACCAGTTTCTTCAACAGAGCAGCTTATAACAGAACTATTTACCATGTTTATGAAACCTGTTCCAGTCGCATATACTGCACCTCCATATGAAAGTCCTGTAATGGATTCCAACGAACAATTTCTGAATGTTGTTCGCAATATTGAAAGTGTGGCATTCCCTCTGATGCACACAGCTCCTCCATAACTCCCAGTTGTGTGCACTGTGAAAATCGAGTCTTCAAGAATCACATCTCCTGTTGAGTTCTCTTGCCTCGTCGAGTTCACATTTTGCTCGCACCTCTCAAACGATGTGTTCATCACAAAACAGCATTCTTGCGTGTGATACCCATCATAAAGCATCCCGCTGTCTCCATTTTCCACCCTCTCAAATATTGAAGAAGCAACTCCAATCCTTTCAGCACTGTTCTTCCTGACTCCGTTTTTTGCTCCATCGCATTTGCCATCCACTCTGTCTCCACTGATTCTTCCTGATATGTTCCTGAACAGGCAGTTCTCCACGAAAATCTCTTTCAGACTCCCTCTTGCCAAAACCATCCCTCCCTCTGCCCTCAAACACTCAAATCTGCTTTCCTTCAGCTTCATCTCGTTGCCTCTTCCAAATCCCTCCACAACACCGCCTCTCCAAATTCCTTTCTCTTCCCTCATTTTCACTGTCATCTCCAGCTCAACCCTGCTGTCTTCGCACCAAAACATCCTCTCATCTTGGCCCCCAATCGCAATCTCGCACCAAACAACCTCCAGCACTGATCCATTCAACCTCCCGATCCATTCAAATCCTTCCCTGCTCCTCAGCTCTGCAGATCTTACAACTAACGAGCTGTTGCAACAATCAAACCTTGTGGAGATTCTGCTCCGCATCACATCTCGCATCTCGTGCTTTTCATGTGCATTCTCGCTCTTTCTTTCTTCCCGCTTTCCATCTCCAATCAAATTTGTGAACAAGCTTGTTTGCATCATCAGCCTCTCTTCTTCTTCTTCTTCCTGAAAATCTTTCATTTGAACTCTCTTTCCACTCGTTTCTTCACAAACACCACAAAGCATGGCCAGCACCCCCAACTCCAGAAATAATATCATTTCTCAATCAATCGCACTCCTTCACAGCAGTTCAAATTTCGAATCACAAAAATTTACGAAGGAACCAAGATCACAGACCCCAATTTTATCAGATTCGAAATTAAAAATTATATAACAAAAATATTTCAAATTTCTTTTTCACAAACTCTCTTTCCTGTGTCTTCCTTCTTCAACAAGTTTCAATTTCTTTTCTTTTTTTTTCTTTTCAGATTTCATGGTTCATTTTGTTATTTTTCCCCCCTGTTTTTTCATTCAAGTTAATAGCAGGATTGTTCACTTTTCAGTCCTTGTTCAAAAAAACAAAAATCAAGATTATATAAGAATAGTTGAAAATAAAAAATCATCAAACGTTTTTTTTGATGCTGGAGCATTCATAGGGGAATATTCAATCTTTTTCTCAGAATCTCCTTCGCTTGGTCTTTTGCTTCCATTTCTCCAAGAAGATCCAAGTTAAATGCTTTCTTCATCACGAAAAAAGTGCTGAAACTCTGAAACGAGATTTCCGCACAGCCTGCAAAAATAAATGCATTCGTTTTGTATTTTTTTCGTAATTTCAAAAGAAAATGAACCAAAAAAGAAAACAGAACTTATAAAAAAATAGTCTGCCAAAAATACAACAATTCTGAATTTTCTTTTCCAAAATTGAAGCAGCTATCCAATAAATATCTTTACAAAAACATCCTCCACAACAATGGATTTTGACAGAACAATTTGCACAAAACCAGAAAAAAAAAGCAGAAAAGCACTCAAGGCATCAAATGCCCTCTCATTTTCATAAAAACAAAACAATAAATCCATGAATTTGTTCGCACAGCCATGAACACACTTTTCATTTCGTCCTTCTTGCCACATCTCCGGAGCGCTCATCCTGCCACGGCCCTCAGGCAATTTCCCTGTTTCTGATTCTGTTTCTGCGTTATTGCCTCCTCCATCAACTCAAATCCTTCTTTGTCTTTGTTCAGCTTGCCTCCCTTCCCTTGTTTCTGTGCTGGCTGTAGACTGATGCTTCTGCTTCCTTTTGGCCATAATCTTTATTTTCTCTCATCCATCGGAGCCTGGTTGATGCTCTGCATCGCTCGCCTGCAAGCCATTAAAGATAATGGATCTCGAATAATACTGGCTGTTTTGCATGCAGCATATCTTCATTTGCTCACAGCAAAAACAATTTGTTCCCCGCTGGTGATAGAAACAGTAGTGGCGCTGCATCCTTCAGCAATAAGCAGTCAGCAAAGTCATCCTTATTGCGCATTTATCGCTTCAAAAAAATGTGCATTGAAGTGTTTTTGCTTGCTGTGCTTTTTTGCTTTCTTCCATTCCACTTTTGCTTGATTTGCACATGCTTTCTTCTTTCTTTTTGCCCAATGGCATTGAAATCAAAAAATAAGATGCTCAATGCTCCTGGACGCAATTAATTCTATTTTATGGTGGAAAGCAACACATTTCACACTCTTGATAGCATCGCCTAAAATGGAGTTTACCTTTTCACAAAGTATTGTCGTGCACCAGCTGCATCAAAGCGTCTGCTCTGTGAATAATGTTTTTTTAGCTCATTGCTGCAATGAAAATTTGCAGCTGATATATTTATATCTGAAGCAATATAACATTTCAGAGCAGTTACGCCCCTTCTTAGGATAATTGATTCTAATTCTTCTCGGCTCTTCAAAGCTTTCTCAAAAAGTCGATATGTTTCTTTTTTAATATTGGGTTTTTGTGAAAAAGATTATCTCTGAATGTGCAAAACAACATATAATACTGCTATCGAGTTTAATTCATTAAACCGTTTCGTTTGTTGTTTTTCAGGAATATGCTAAAAAATTTTTATTCATTTTTGGAGCAATTTTTATCTGTCAAAAGTCTTTATTTGTTTATGTACATATATATTTTCATTAAGATCAATTTTTCGAAAAAATTCATTAAATCTTCTTTTTTTCATGAAATATATAAAAACAACAAAAATTAAAAGAAAAATTTCTAAAATGAAATGTGATCACAAAAACTATTCAGATTTTTCTTTTTCTGTTAAATTATCTGAAAAATGAAATTCTTCTTCTTCACATAATGACAAAGCTTTTGAAATATTGACAAGTATATCAGAAGCAATCATGCCACGTCCCTTTTCCAAAAAAGTTAATTCACACGCTTTTCTAACAATGCAAATTGAAGCATAGCAAGCCAACACAGTTGGATTCCTTTAATCAAAATATTTGCAAGAAAAGTTAGTATAATTTAAGGATAAATTGCATAATTTTGAAGAGATGATAATTTGCTCAAATAATAGAAAATTTATGTTCAAACACTTGGAATCTTTGAGTTATATCGCTTTCAAAAGAAACATCTTCCTTCTTCACAGAAATCTTGAGTTTGTTAATCCAGCATAAAAATGTTGAAGTGACTCCGGATAGAATATCACCAATTCCTCCGCAACGTCTTGGAGAACCGGGGAAGTGGAAAGGAAAGCAAACTAAAAAGTAATATAATTTAAACAAAATATAACTATTTTTTACTGAATGATGAGCTACCTGTTCCGTCACAAACAATGTCAATCTCACCTTTTTTAAGAATTGTAGGTCCATCCAAAAGTTTGGCAATTTGCATTAACGATTCATTTTGGTCACTAATTGACGGTGTTAAAGCTTTCTGCCTGTAATAAAAATATTAACAAGTCTGCTTTAAATTGAATAATAAATAAACATTCTCATAAACTCCATTTGATTTGGAGTAATAATACATTTTTTATATCCTATAAAAACATCAGGATTAGACGATACAATTCTTGTTGCATCCTTACTCACATTTAATTCAGTAAATACATTATATTTCATACAGCATCAATTACACATGGAATTTCATTTTCCTTCAGCATAAAAATGAACTCCCTAATGCAGTCTAACCTAATTGGATCTGTTCCAAGTCCAGATCCAATTGAGCAGCAATGTATTTTGGGCAAATACGATTTGAAAGTTGACAAGGCTTGTTCTTGAGCTATTTTTATTCTGAAAAAAACATGAAAACAAAATGTGAAATTAAAAATAAAGCACAACAAAAAATAAAATAAATAAAATAAAATAAAAATCAAACTGCTCTTCAGTTGCTGAAGATTCCAATTCGGGTAGACATGGATTTGTCATCATATCAGGACTATATGACTTTATTGGAATTGACGCATGCTCTGTGCAAAGAATAAATGCCATATCAATTCCCTTCAAATTAATGAGGGAAAGAAATTATTGCAAACAAGTTGACATGGTTGTTATTTTCCTTATAAATGTGTAATAAAAGATATTCACACAGAACGTAAAGATGACATTGCTGCAAAAAACGGTGCCCCTGTATATAGCTTGCATCCTCCTACCACAAGCAATTTACCATTTAAGCCTTTATGGCTACCATATTCTGGAATTAAGTCTTTAATTTTCATTTTATTCCTTATTTTTAATTCTTAGTAAACAATAATTTCTTATGGTGCAACCACAATAATTTAATTATTTTCCCGAAGCAATGCTTGCATCAGGATACGCTTCAGATTTAAGCATACAAAGTGCACGCATTTCATCAAATAAAGTAGATGATTCTAATGTTAATAAATGGGTAATTCCTGAGGAATATTATCGGCTTCTGGAGGAGTCAACAGAATATTCTTTTAATTCGGTTCATTATCGATGTCCAATGTATATTGGAGGTATTATTTTTTTTGAAACATATATAACTGGAAAAAAATTGTCGACTTATTATCTTTGTTAGGTCGAGATCTTGAAGGAAGAAGAATAGTTGTTATCATTCCAGCATATTTAAAAAAAGACATTGATAAAGAAACGCTAATAAGATATTGGATTAACAAAATTGATCCAATAGTTTGATATTTTCTCTTATTTTTATTCATTTATTCAATTGTTTTGAACTGAATCGAAGAAATTTGAGGAATATATTGTTGTGATAAACTGTACCAATGTGGTTGACAATGGAGATATTCCTATCGGGTGGAATTATTCTCTTTACAAAGTTTTGCCGTATGCGGTATGAAAGAACCGATTTTTTTTTTCTGGAATAAAGAATAAAAATTCACATAAATCTTTAGTACAAAAAGAATTTGAAGCGATTATTAATTGTGAAACCCACAAAAACAATACGTGCTGCTTTGAAAATGGCGCGATCGTTTGTCAGCGGAAAGTTTTTCCAGAAAGTTGAAATGCTGAATAAAACTGAAGAACTAGATGCATTTGCGCATCCAGAGCAAATTCAACTACCCGCAATGTATCATCGCCCTTCTTTGGAGTTACGTTCTTTGCCAACATTTACAGGCATTCCACTTGACATGGCGCTCACACTTGAACTTTCAACTATTTTTATATCTGGAGCAGCGCGCCCGATTCCTCCTCATACTTTTATTCCTTTATTTATTTTGAACGTGATATCCACTTTAATAAGGACAAACAGTTTGCAGTTTTTCATTTTTTTTTAAAAAAAGTTTGACATGACAACATCCATTTCCACACATGTTTTGTTTTCTTCAATTATTTGCACTTTAAATTGAATGATTTTTTATTCATACAAAAACACATATCAGCTCTGGCACAAAAAATGATATTTACGCTAGATCCAAATGAAGTCATCTTTTCGTCGATGTGCAATGACCTCAATTATGGTGTGTAAATTTAATTTGAGTTAACAACAGACTGTTGAATACTTTTTATCTTCTTGTCTTTTCAGATCCTTTCCACATAATTGTTGATGACACACCTGGAGAAGTGTTAATATCTCTTCTAAAATGGTATTTGCGGAGGATTCGCAATGGCCTCATAACATCTGCTATTGTCGAGCGCTTACAAAAGGAGTGGGCTTACCCAGCTGATGGTGTGACATAATATATCTCAATATTCTCTTATTGATTGCCTCGCGCGCATTATTTATGTTTGACGACAATTTTATTTTCTGTTTTCTAGAAAGCGAAGAATCTGTTAATGCATCAGCTGCATCTGCAATTAACATCCTCCTTTCGCTGCCTCGCGAGAATCGGGCGACGTTCCTTCTGCTGTTGGATCTGATGCGCGAGGTGTCCATCGCCCACAAAGAGCAGACCAACATGTCTCCTCTGCAGATCGCTGCTGTCTTCACACCTTATCTCCATCCCACTGAGCCTCTTTCCGCACCTCAATTTCTTGTCGCCTTCATCGAATTCATGATCGTGCATCTGGACACAGTTCACCCTCGCATCCTTTCTGAAAGCCTGAAGGAAGGCAACCCTTACGGAGCATTCCCACAGCGCCTCTTGCTCTCTGACCTGCCTGTTCTCCATGCCATGCTCAACAAGCTTATCCGCCACACGCAGTCTCCCCCAAACAAAAACCCGTTCATGAGCAGGCCTCTCACAGCTGCTGACCCAACGCGCTTCCACCAGGTGTACATCTTCACTGCAGACGAGGTGAGGAGGCAGAGCATAACACCATCGATTCTGCTGATTACGAAGCTGAACAGAGATTTCAGGAGAGCAGGCACTGCTGCCAAGCAGAGCGTGAAAGTGGAACCTCCGCTGCCTCCGCCATCACAGCCGGGGCTGTCTTTCACTGATGATTTTCCTTCTTCGTCTTCTTCTGCTTCTGCTTCTTCCTCTTCCTCATCGTCTTCTTCTTCGTCTTCCTCAGCAATCTCATCAAGTGAATCTGTTTCAACCTTCTCGTCTTCTGCTTCTCCTTTAAGCGAACCAGATATTTCTGAGCATTCTGGAAGAGAATAATTTTGTGATGTTAGATTATGTCAAGAATATTACAAGAAGTTTCAAAACTTTGTCATAATTATTTATCCACTTCTTCATTTCGCTTCTTGATTTTTCTTCATAACATTTTTCGTGGTTCAGATATTCATTTTTCCTTGAACAATCATTGAAATGGCTTTTGTACAGCTTTTCTTGTTTCGTTTCTATTGATGCTATTGTATGTATATATTACATGTCATTTCGCTCTTCTGACAAATCTTTTTTATCTTGGGTTAAAGCAACTTCAACCAATATTTAGACTTCACCTTCGCCATTCATTTCATCATAACCAAAATGCTAAAAATGACTTCTCCATTAGCAACTTTTTCTTTTCTTTTCTTTTCTTTTTTACTGATGATATTTTATAAAGAGATTCATTGTGCATTTAAAAAAAAAACGTTAATGTTCAAAAAGCATTTTATTTTATCAATTTTTATGTCTGTTTAATACTTTTAAAAAGATATTAACACTGACGATGCAAAATACAAAACTGAGTATGAAAATGAAAGGATTGAAAACTTCTAAAAAATTATAAAAGAAAAAAAGAAATATACAAATTAATAAAAAGGAATAAAAAGAAATAAAAAAAAAAGGAAAGAAAAAAGAAATAAAAAGCTTTAATTGTAATGAAAAGATGTTAATTAATAAATGTTTAAAGAGAGACAACGGAATTGGAAGATAAGCAGCAGATATACTTTTGGCCGAATCGCATTTGGCAAGTATAAAAAAGAACAATATTGTTAGTATTGCAAACGAAAACTCCTCCAAGTAGAATTTAGTGTAAAGTCATAAACATAAATTGTTACATAGAACTGTTAATAAAAATGTTATTTTTTTTTTTTTTGAATACAGAGAGAATATAAAGAAAAGGCAAGAAGTTTATCTAATTACGATTAAGAAGATAACAAACTGAAGATTAAAAAATAATAAACCAGAATATCTCAATCAAATACGAAAAACGGCCAAAAAGAAGAAAATATAAAGAAAATACATAACAAATCGCAAAAATAACCTGATAAAGAAAGAAAGAAAGAAAGAAAACCAACTTTCATACAAATAATCAAGAGATTGAAATGGAGGCAAACAGATGCCATATAAAAACCAATTGGTTATTAAACAAAGTCATCATCTAACTTTTTTCGTGAGGAAGCAGAAAAGAAAGGAACGGGAAAAAAGGAAATAGAGAAAAAGAAAAGAGAAAAAGAAAAGAGAAAAAGAAAAGAGAAAAAGAAAAGAGAAAATATCAAGTTCAAAAAAAAGGTATCAAAATGGATAGTTTCATCAGGAAATGAAAGAATAATGCAAAAAAAGAAGAAGAGATCCACATAATGAATTGTTACAATGATATGCATAAAAGTGCTACAAAACAGTTGCAACACAAAAATACATGTTTTCTCATTGCAATTAAAAAATAACAAAAGTTTACATCAAAATAAAAAATAAACATACGTTGCTACATTAAAAAAATCCAGTAAGATAAATAAACAAGTCTACAGAATAACACAGCACAGAAAACCTTTCTGGTGTTGGTGTTGAGAATAAGAAGGGGAGTGTGCTTCAGCAGGCGAATCAGCATAGTCAGATGCATCATTCGCATGGAGCGCTGACGATGTGGACTGTGCTTGGGGATAGCCTGCTGAAGGCCTGGGAGAAGCTAAAGATACAAATGAAGAGGAAGAGGAAGAAGAAGAAGATGATGATGATGATGAAGCAGAAGTAGATGAAGAAGAGGAAGAGGAAGAAGAGGAAGAGGAGGAAGGTGCGTGTGGCGTAGTGGGAGTGGAAGGATATGCCTGCATCGACGCATCCAGTGGGTTGAGTGTCTGCTGGTTGATCTTCGCTGACACGCCGCTCTGCTGCGATAGAAGAGAGGCAGAAAGAGGCGTCGACGAAGACGAAGACATCACCGTCGCATATGTCTGCAGATCTGTCTGCGATGCCTCGTGTCCATCGCGTCCATCGTGCCCATCGCTAGCCCCTTTCCACAGCTCCTTCTGTGTGTCGTTGTCTGCCCCTGTCCTTCCCGGCAGCTCTTCTGTGTCAAACAGCTGCTTCGCCTGGAGCGAGTAGATCACCTCTGCCTCGCTCAGGCTGAGCACATCGCCCCGCCCGCTGAACGGGTCGTGCGAGTTGAGCGAGTCGAAGTGGAGGATGTCTCTGTTTGTGTGCGAGAGAACGCTGTCAATCGACGGCGAGCAGCATCCAGGCAGCATCTGCATGTCGATGTTGAGCCCTTCTCTCCTGCCTTCGTTGTCATACGGGAGAGAATAGAGGGATGAGTATGTCTGACACTTGTGTGACTGACTGGATGTTGGCTGGATGACGGAGGAGCAGTGGAGCATCGAGCTTGTCTCGTTGGAGGTGCTGTGTGGAGAAGGAGATACAATCGAGATCTGATGAGAAGGAGGAGACATCATCGGCGAGCGCTGGGAAGAAGACGGGCAGTTGGACTCCTCACCTGCTGAGAAGGTTGTCAGCACTCCGACTGACTGGAAGGAGGCTGGGGACATGATGCGCATAGATGGCCCAATCTCAGAGTTCTGCGGAGAGAAGAGGAGAGAGGGCGCGAGGGACGGGCAGTTCGGCATGATAGAGCCAGCAGAGACTACAGCAGAGGCGCCCACGACGTTGTCGGGAGAGGCACAGAGTGAAGGCAGGATGGGGCTGTGGATGGAGGAGAGCGGGGAGATTGGAGGGAGAGGAGAGAGGGAAGTGTGGCGGGTGCTCTGATAGTTGGAGAAGGAGGAAGGAGACTGCAGATGAGGGTAGAGAGATGACTGGAGAGTGGCGTGCTGGTGGAGCTGCTGGGGCTGCTGTGTCTTCTGCTGCGAAGTGTTACTGCTGCTGCCGATGCTGTTGATGTTTGTGGTACTTCCGTTAAGTGACGGAGGCAGTGAATAAGGATAGAAGGAGAGCGAGCGGTGGCCCTGGAGAGCCTTTGGCTGGATGGGTTGAGGAGAAGTGGTGGTGCTGGGTGAGGTGGGGAGGTGGCCGAGGGTGCTGGAAGAGAGGTAGTGTGAGGAGCTAAGCTGAGAAGGATTGGATGTGGAAGACAGCTGAGAGGCAGGGAGTGAAGAGGAAAAGGTATTTTCTGAGGCAAGGGAAGAAGAAGAGGAGGAGGAAGAAGAGGAAGAGGATGATAATAATAGCGATGATGATGATGATGATGATGATGATGATGATGAAGACGATGAAGAGGATGACGATGCCAAGCCAGGATTAGCATTAGCGCTAGCACTGAGTTTTTGACTCGAAGAGGAGACGGCCGAGTGAGACGGCTGCTGGAGAGAGGAGAAAGAGGAAGAGAATGCAGGTGAGAGAGGCAGATCGCCCTGTCTGGAGGCGTCGTCGTGTGTGTGCACACCGCTGGAGTCTGATTCTTCCTTGATCGGCTGCATCATCGGCGCCTTGGTCTCAGCTGGTGTCCACAAAGGAGTTCGTATTGGATGATGCACGGCAGGTGTGTTGAACTGGGGAAGTGATTGCTGATCGTCTTCGAAGTCGGAGGAGGAGTCGCTGAAGCTGGAGGAGGCAGAGATGACAGACTGAGGGGGCATAAGGGAGTTGATGACGGGTGACATGTGAGGAGGGAGCGGGAGTGGTTTGGATTGGAGATAGGAAGGAGAGGAAGAGGAGGAGGAAGAGGAGGATGAGGATGATGAAGAAGATGAAGAGGAGGAGGAAGAGGATGAAGAAGAAATGGATGATGACGAAGATGAAGAGAATGCATGCATATACGAAGAAGAAGAGTAAGGGGAAAGAGGAGAGAGAGGGATGACAGGAGAAGGAGAGCAGGGATCCGGAGGTGTTGAAGTGGATGTCTTGTAGTTGTAAGGGAGGATTTTTGTCTTGGTGACTTGGTGAGGTGGCTGGAAGAGGCTGATCTCAGACGGCATGCTGTTCCTCCTGGCCTGCGTGTCAAACACAGGCGTCGTCGGCTGGTTGGTGCTTCTGTCGGTGTCGAGGTATGTCAGAGACTTCACGTCCTTCTCGACGGGAGGGAAGCTGTGGCCGTTTGGGAGGGCTGAGTCCTTGGTGGGTGTGCTGGCGAAGAAAGGGCAGAAAGGAGGAGGAGAAGTGGGAGTGACAAAGGCAGGCGACATGGCAGGGGAGAAGGTTTGCAGATAGGACACATCTGTCTCTTTCCCTTTGGAGATGTCAATCGCATCGCTGGGCTTCTTAGGCGGTGTTGTCTGATGTGTGGAGGAGACTAAGTGTGGCTGTTGGGTGCCAACAGGAGGAGTAGAAGAAGAAGAAGAAGATGATGAAGAGGATGATGACGAAGAAGGGTTGGAAGAAGACGATGTGGAATAAGTTCTTGAGAGCGATGTCGAAAAAGGGAGGGAAGGCGACTGCGAGCGATGGCCAGACACAATCTGCTGATGTTGCTGTTGTTGTTGTTGTTGGCGATATGGCTGCAGAGGAGGCGGTGGAGAAAGCACACGTGGCGGCGAGAGAGACGAGAAGAAAGGGCCTTCCTTTGCAGACGGCAGCACCAGCGCTCCTTTGGGCAGTCTGGTGTTGTTGGCTGTTGTGTTTGTGGCTGTGTTGGCAGCTGTGTTTGGGTTGGTGTTGAGGATGTCAGGTGTCATCAGCACTTGCTGTGTGTCGTTGGCTACAGGCTGAAATGACAGACGCCGCACATTCTGCTCATTGGGCTGTTTCTTCTCGAAGTCTGAGTTCTGATCACGTTGCTGCAGTTGTTGCTGTTGTTGCTGTTGCATCTGTATCTGTTGCATCTGTTGTTGTTGTTGTTGCTGCTGCTGATAATTCACCTGGCCCCGCATGCTCCGCTGGATCTGTTGGTTCTGCCGGTCTGTCGATTCGTCTGGTGGGATGTCCAACTCTGCCCTTTTCCCTTCCTCTTCGTTGGAGATCACGTCGTTCAGCCGCTGGTGGATGTGCTTGTTGATCTCTTCTGCGCCTCTCTTCTTCAGAATCTCCAGCTGCCTCTCGTGTGCCTTCGCTTTCGCCCTCTCTCGCTCCATCTCTGCCTCCAGCTCCCTCATCTTCTGCTTGAACCTTTCCCTGCTCACTCGCTCTTTCTCCGCCTCGTCGATTTCTTCCCACTCAAACGGTCCGCTCACGTCGCACTTCTGCGTCAGCGCGTGCCGCCGGATGTTTTCGCGCATCGAGTCGTATGGAATGGGCTCTCCGTCACGCAGTGCAAAGATCTGCCTCAGGAGAAGATGCAGAAGCACCGAAAACGAAGGCGGCACCCGGTTGCAGATCGCAAAGGTGGGGAGATACTGCTGCTTCAGGGCAAATACCTCATCCTTTATTTTAAAAATTGTTGCATTTACGTTTTAGTGGAAATGGAATTCATTGAATATGTTGAGAAAAAATTACAAATGATAAAATCCAAAGCAAAAAAAGAGTTTAAAAGACACTAAAAAAAGTTACATCACACTTTATCAGTTACATTTGTCCAAGGAAATTTACCTGCTAATAGCTCGATCATCATTAAGATTAATGAAAGAACATCATCTGCTGGGCCAAGCTCCTTTCCAAGATGAGCATTTACAGAAGCATATCGAGTCGTTCCTCGAAAAGGGCATCCGTACATTAACTATTGAATAAATATAATTGGAAAATTGTGTACAAATGAACCACAAATTATTGAATGAACAAAATTTTATTTTCTGAAGCATACAGGAAGCGGAACGCCATTTTCCATTCTGATCTTTTTTGCTAGACCCAAATCAATCAAATATAATGTTCCTCGCATATTTCTTTTTCTTCCAATAACGAAATTTCCCTTCAATAAAAGTCAAACAATAAAATAAAAAAATAACATTGAATTAGCCAAGAAAAAAAAAACTCTTCATACAGGTTTTATATCTCTATGAACATAGCCTGCTTTATGCATGGATTCAAGAGCGCTTAACCCCTGCATTCCTATTTTCAAGCAAGTTTGCAGTGTAAATCGATAAGGTGGCTTTGCGTTCACCAACTCTCTTTTGGGTAAATAAAAAATACAAAAGGATATATTTTGAATTTTTTAAAATTGTCAATAACAAATCGCAAACAAAAGACTTGGCCCCAAAAGTTCCATTGATAAAAATTTATAATTTTTGTGACTTCCATATCCATAGTACTTTGCGAAATGAGGTTGATCTAAAAAATGTATTAAAAAAGAAATTGAAAACATAATTCTGCTTAAACTCACTTTCAAATAAAAACCTTGCAATTCTTTCAATACATATGCTTCTGTAGCTAAAAGTATTCTCTGATCATGGACTTCTTCAAATTTCAATGCGACTTGCTTTTGGGATGTTGGTGAAGAAAATTGCGCTTCAAAAATCTCTCCAAATGATCCAGCACCAATTCGACGCACCAAAGTATACTGGGATTTAATTACTTCGCCAATTTGTAATTGCAAAGAAACTGGCTGAAGGGCCATTTGTTCCTTGGATACACCAACTCCAACCGCCTTTTTGTTAAAATCTATTGTTATGGTTATAAAATCATTAACCATATATAGGGCTGGATCACGGCTCTTTGTGGTTATTCTTTTCTGCTTTCTGCTCCGTCTTGACTGACTAATCTCGTCTAGGTCTGCATGAATGTTACACATACAATTTTTGCTGTTCGATTAATTATATTTTTAACTGTTTATTAAATGCAGAAAACATGAGCTTTACAAATTCAACGCGTAGTCCTGTTTCCTCTTCTGAACGTCCTCAGAATCCTCCATCTAAAGTTGTTCATTTTCGTAATGTTAGCTCTGATATCACGCAGGTTTGAAGATCTTTCGTAATTCTTTTTACTCAACAATAAATATTTTGAAATGTTTTTAGTCCGATCTTACTGAGCTCTGCTCAAAGTATGGTGCTGTTACTGCTGTTCTTATGCTTAAAGCAAAGAATCAAGCACTCGTCCAATTTCAAGATTTAGCTGGAGCTGTTAACTTTATCACTGCGTGCTCAAAATTCGCTCCTTCAATCAGGTATCTTTTTTTTTTATTTATATAAACATCTCACAAACCCATCGTTGATAAAAATAGAACTGTGCCAGTTTATCCACAATATTCAAACCACAGTGAAATACAAACACCTGCTCCAACTCCAGGATCGGAGAATTCACGAATCCTTTTATGTACCATTCAAAATCCATACTATTCAATTACTGTTGATGTTCTCAACACCATCTTCTCCCCATATGAAACTCAGCATACAACCGTTGAAAAAGTTGTTATCTTTCAAAAAACTGCTGGTCTTCAAGCTCTCGTTCAGTTTAGCAACCCAGAATCCGCAATGAAAGCAAAAACTTTATTAGATGGAAAGAATATTTACAGCAATTGCTGCACCCTCCAAATTCAATTTAGTAACTTATCTGATCTGACAATTAAAGAGAATTCTGAAAAATCTCGTGATTTTACCAATCCATCATTGCCAGAAAGAGGAAGCACGGGTGATGGGTTGCTCGGAATTGAGGGCACAGACGGAAGAACAAGAGGAGTTATGGGATTAATGGGTCCAGCTGCGTTTGGTCGCAGTGGTATGGGTGGAATGGGTGGAATGGGAGGTATGGGAAGTGGAGTTCCTTCAACAAGCGAGAGATGCGTTCTTCTTGTGTCTGGCTTTCCATCAGACCGTGTGGGATGCGAACAATTGTTTAACTTATTTAGCAATTATGGAACAATTATTCGTATTAAGATTTTGTTTTCAAAGGCAAACATGGCACTTGTGCAATTTGCGGAAGGTGGACAGGCAACACAGGCCCTGAACTTTTTGCGTAATGTGCGTATGTTCGGATCAACTTTGGAAATCAATTATTCCAAATTCCCGTCCATTACTGAACCATCTCGTCCCTCTTCAGATGGAAAGACCGTTACATATGAAGGATCTCACCAAAACCGCTACCAACGTTATGGACAGGCAAATCTGAGGAACATGACAGCACCAACGGACGTGTTACATATAAGTGGACTTGCAACAGGAACAACGGAAGAAGATTTGGTTCAACATCTTCAAAGAGTGTCACCTGTTGTTGGAGCAAAAATATTTGAGCATTCTGATAAACTGATGGCATTGGTGCAATTTGACTCGGAAGAAAGTTCAATTAATGCAATGTGCATGCTTCACAACACAATATTGAATGGAAAACATATCCGTCTTTCGTTCACACGCAGCCGCATTTAAGTTCGTTAAAGCAAAGTCCACTCTCCGATGGGAGAAGAGAATACAAAAGATAAAAAGGAGGGAAAAAATGAAGGAGAATGATACTTGATAGAATGGGGAAAAGTGATTACTGAATTTTCTTTCTTTTTATCTTTGGATTTGATTATGTTTTGCAATGTATTCTATTTGTTGCTTTCATTTTTGAAACCTTTCCACTAGTTGCTATTTCAGTTGTTTTGCCACTTTGTTTTCTTTTAAATATTCGTCACTTTCACAGTGCTTTCTTCTGCTTATTCATAAAACTGCTTATATCATGTAGAATTAAGTTCGATTTCTTTTATTATGTTGTTATTACCAAATTTTTTCATCAAAAATAATTGTTATTCGAAAAAGAATAATTCAAATTCAAAAGACACAAAATTTTTCGCTAACAAATTAATAATCATTCAAATTTTGCCTGAAAGGCATTTTATATGAATTGTATTTTTTATTTCAATAAAAACCACCATTTTTTGCTGAATATCATTTTCTTTAAAAGAAAGAAAGAAGAAAAGAAGAGAAAAGAGAAAAACGTGTTCTATTTCAGAAACTTGAGAAATCATTTTGATGTGATTCTCAAAACTGACTACAAACAAAAAAGCGCTTTTTGAAAATGCAAAACCAGATAAAAAAAAAATCATTCAGCCGTCGTCCTCAAAGATTCAGCGATGTGGATGGTCGACGGGCGATAAATGAAAAATTCAACCAGAAAAAACAAATCAAAATAAAGGTAAATAAAGTTTCCTCTTCCCTTTATAAGAAGAGTGCATCAACAAGCCATCTGGAAAATACAATCTGCTTCATTCTCAAATATCTCAAAAATAATAAAGCATTTCAAATCAAATCAAATAAATATGTATTTTTGAGCTTACAAATATATAAAATATTTTGATGCATTTTGACCTATCATGGGCATAATACACATGAACGCATATTTCTTCATTCCATGATAGCTTGTGATGGCATCTTCGTATCCTTCTTCTTCCAGCCAATCATACAATTTCCTTTTTATCATCTCTCTTTTCACTTCGAGTCTGATATCATACCTCATTCTTTTCAAACTACTGAAAAGTTCGCAAACAACTTCTAAACAATTTTCTATAGCATCACGTTTTAATGTCCATTGAAATAGTTCTTCCATAATGTAATCAAAAGCACCTCCATTCAGAAGGCCATCAATTCTTAAATAAAAAGTATGTGCAATTTGAGTTAAAGGAACAAAACTAATGTTAAATAGTCTCGGTTCATTTTCTCCTGCGACTTTGCAAATCCCGATAAGGCTGTGAACAAGTTCTTGGTCCTCTTTCCAAAAATCACAAAGTGATAAATAGTCTCTCGCTTCCTCAATCCATTTAAAGATTAAACGAACTTTGAACGCTTCTTCTCTACTTCTTTCTTCTTCTTTCTTCTTCCAATCCACTTCTTTTGTCAGCACTTCCAATTCTCTAGCTATTTCGCTTGCAATATTAAGCTCATTTGCTACTGCTTCTTTAAATTTTCGATCTAGATTTAATCTTTCTAATAAGAAATTCCAAGCAGAATGGTAGGCTACATGCGTCAGATTTCTATGCTCCCCATGATATTGTATAATTTCTATCATCTCATTCAGGAATAACCCTTTTTCTACTGTCTATCATTAATAAATCCAAAAATCAATGAACATAAAATAATAACAAAATCATTTATACAGCGTATTTTCCTATGTTACTCAAAGCAAATAATGCTATTTCTACTTCCATTTGAGTCATCTCGTTTTTTTCTTTCTTCAGCGCAACTTTCAAAACGTAACGCACGCAAATCGGTACCAATTCCGATGAACTGAAATAATCATCCAGTATTAGATAGCATATGCAAAGATCAACAAGAAGCTTTTCATCCTTTTCAAATTTCTTCTTATCTTCTTCAATTATCATCTTCTCAAATTTTTGCTTCAAGTAAGAATTGCATATTCTCGTCTTGAACATGGATTTCTTCGTTTCGTAACATTCAATATGCTTCAGCAACATAATCACAGTTTCCGTTGTCATTTTCTTCTCTTCAAACATTTTGTTGATTTTGCCTAAATTTTTATTCCAAAGCATTTGAATCAATTCATCTTCATTCATTTCTTCCATTATTTCATTTATTTCTTTAATTTTCTGTTTCTTTTCACTCTCATCGCAATCTTCTGGTTCAGAAAACAATTCTGAAAAGATATGAATAAACATATATTTTCTGAAAAGAAAAAAATTAAAGCAAACTTGAAAACTTTTCAATATATGTTATTATATGAGTTTTATCATTTATTGCACTCATTTTATTCATTATATATTCTACACTCATGAAAACACAACGATTCATCAAGCAAACAAGATTATTGACAAATACAAACATCTTTATATATCAAGCAAGAGTATTGAGAGAAAAATAACAAATTAATATGCTTTGTTTGATAAATATATGCAGTCCAAGAAAAAATAAAGATAAAACCGCTCTATAGGTTTTGCCTAAAAGATCAAGCAAATCTTTTTTTCTCGTAGTGATCAATACCATTTTATGAAATTTATTGTGATAAAAAATCCACAATTAAGGATGATGTTTTCGTTTTTGGAATTTTATTCCATACAATGTATTCAAATATTTTTCTCAATTTTAGCCCGGGTAATTGACTGTCCTGGATTGAAAAAAAGGATATTCGATTAATTTGATGGGAAACAATCATGGAAGAAAATTAGGATATGGAGGAAAATACGGACTTTAGAGCTTTTTATGCACAAAGCATGAAAAAATTGTTTCTCTTATCACATTATTAAACTTTATCAGATTTCAAAATAAATTTGATTGTCATAACTGTCAACAAACATTATTGATTTAACAACAAAATTGTTTGTAACCTCACATGTATGTTAAAAAAATAAACCCATTTTTTTCAAATTTTTAGATCACAAAAAGCTATCTTTGATGCTTAATTTAACAATGAAAATGCCTGAAGTCAAATATTTTGTCCCATATGGGTGATTATTTTTGAAATCATATCTTTTTTCGGGGTGTTGATTTTTCAAAGATTGTTTTTTATTGGGAAGAGATTTTGAATTCAAATATAAAAACTATTATAACTGTTTCAAAAATAAATGTTTTTGCTGAAATAAAGATGAAGATGTCTCAAACATACCATTTGACTTTTTTTGTGTTCATTTATTAATATTCAAGAAATATTTTTTAACCGAATTTTTTGTATGAAATAATATGATTTCAAAAATAATCACCCATATATTTTAAGTTTTTATTTCAAATAAAGTCTTTTCAACAGACCTTTATTTTTTTCACTTTTTGAAAAGTCAACCATTAAAATAATCAGCTTGTTTTTTGTTTTGTGATTGACAAGAAACTTTAAAATTCTAATATTGTTTTTCAATTTTCATTCTATTATTTTAATATTTTTATTTATATACTCGATTTTTGCAAAATTTGAACTCATCCATATATAACAAAATTCTTGCATTCATGAAAAGAAACATGGTTTTTTCCAAACTTTTTGTGAAAGATTTTTGTCACAATTCTCACATTTTCATGGTTAAAAAATGCTCATATTTAATACAGTTGAGGGAAAAAATTGAAAGTATTTTCAGGAATAAAATTAATTAATAAAAATATTTCTTTCCAGAGATATGTGACAAAATATTTGACTTCGTGCATTTTCATTGAAAAATCATGCACTTTTCATAGATTTTTTGAAATCAAAATATATGAATAAAATGTGTATATTTATTGAAATACATGTGAAGTCACATAATAATTTGTAATAACATCAATGATGTTTGTTTTCAGTAATGAAAATCTAATTTATTTTGTAATCTGATCGAGTTCAAAAATGTTATAAGGGAAACAATTTTTTCATGATTGGAGCATAAAAAGCTTGAATGTCCATATTTTCCCCCATATGGCATTTCAGCTATAGAACCATCTCGGTTAAGATCAATCAATATTATCTATTAATGTATATCTGATTGTAGTTATCATCTTGTATAATAAGTTGAATATGCAACGATAATAAGATAGAGATCGAGGGTTATTGCTGACACTCTTAGGGGTTTATCATGATTCTATTTTCAGTGATGTTCTATAAAGAAGGAGTTATTGATTGGTGTAATCGAGATATATCTATAGCTGATATACCATACCTCCAAGGAGAAGAATTAGCTAAAAGATTAGCTGAAAGTGTCGAAGATGGTGATGTTACCGTTGATGTTACCGTTGATGGAAATCGCAAATAAAAATAATTGATTTTGTTTTTTGTTTTATAGTAAATGGGTCGGAAGAAGATTTACGCGACTGTGGAAGAAGCGAAAGCGGCTCAACAAAAACAAATTAAACAGTTTCAGGAAAAACGTAAGGAAGAAACTAAGTACAGTCTAAACCGGATATAATCACGTCGAATATAATCACATTCGCCTATAGTCACATTTATCGATGCACCGACATTTTTTGCTTATTTTTCATTCATTTTTCATCGCATATAATCACAGTGATGAAAACATAAAATCTCATTTTTTATTATTATGTGTGGATTTTTCATTGAAAAATCGATTTTTTGATCAGAAATCTCAATTTTTCGCTTTTTCAAAAATGTTCACAAATTTGTCAAAATCATGTGTAATAATGAAAAAAATTAATTTCGCAAGTGAAAAAAGTGTATTTGTATAGAATTTCCAAAAATAAAGAAATCGACCCAAAATTAATTATTTCAAAAATTATTTTTTTATTTTTTTCTGTGTTTAACTGCATCGTATATTATCACAATCATATACAGTCACAAAAACTTGTGCAAAAACCGATGTGATTATATCCGGTTTAGACAGTATGTGGACAAACTGGCAAAGTTAGCATAGAAGTCTAAATACATTAAATATGAAAATTTATTAATATCGGTAATTTTTTAATATAAACCTCAACTTCATCTTCCCGGTGAATTAATGTTTCAATAATGAATCTGTTTCAAAAAAAATATGTTTTTTTTATCTGTGAAAAATTGGCAACTATGAGCAAAAGCATAACCAAAATAATCAGAAACAACAACAAAACGGTTCAACTCCTTATTTGCATGGATGAAAAAACATTGAACGAAAGAATTGATTCAACGTTGTTGATTCATTCAATTTTCAAAAGTATGATGGAGGCAGTGGCTCTGTTGTTACCATTAGAGCAGAATTGGTAAACAAAGTGTCAAATTTTACTGTTTTCGACATTGACATTAACAAATCGTTTGACGATGAGTCCAAACAATCTGCAAGATCAAGAATATTATATAAACAAGACGAAGACGATGTTGTTGTTTAAACAGCTTCAGGGGGATTACACATTTATGCTAATACCGATGACTTTTTCACCAACTCCAACAGAATGATGATTGAATGTTACACTTGAGACGAATTTGATGTTGATATCATGACATCTTTGGATGAGAACAAACTATCATTAATAGTATAACCAAACAGGAAAGTACGTAAGGATCATCGATCAAAGACAAATGTTTATCAGCTTGTTAGAGGTTCGTTTGGCTCGCAATTACACGAAATGTTAAAGAAATGTTGAACGATCTCTCATTGAAACTGTACATCAAAACATCTGATCAAATCGATAATATTGAAAAATTGGACAACGACAATGACAAAATCAGTGATGAATTAGCTTATGTTTTTGTCAACGTGTTGGAGTGTTTTGTCATACATAACGATGCGTGAAATATGCCAATCAACAGAGAAGTCACGTTTTTCACACTGTTTCAAGCTATTAATTCATTACCGAATGAACATATCGAATTAGCTTACGACAGAGGACAAAACAGTGACAATTTGACAACTTACGCACGAGATAACCATTATACTGCAAAACAACGATATAGATGTTTGAGATCATCTCCATTTGTATTCGTTAAGATGTTCAAAATATGGAATTATGACTGTTAGACAAACGAGATATTGCCGTTACTGAGAAACGACAGCAATATTGTTAAACCATTAGATATGTCTGATTCGTTTTCCATGACAGACATTCGACGAAAAGTGGAGACAAAACAATACAAAACAGCTGATAATATAATTGGTGATTTGTCGAGAGTTATTCGATTTACTGAAACAGGAGCGATGAATAAACAAAAAGATTTCAATATAATCGATAAACGTTGGGGGATAACGTTTGTCACAAACACTGATATGACAATTAATTTTAAGATGATTAATCTGTTGAAAACTGAACATAAAACAGCAACAGCATATGACATTCTACTGTCTTGTTTGTTGAAACTAACATTGCAATGTGTAATGTTTAATGCAATAGATGCAGCTGATGTATTCTCAATATTTCAAGGTTTCAAGTACAATTTACGAGAACATGTTGATATGGAAACAATCTCAATGTTTCTGGACTTTGTTTGTGAGGAAATTGCTGACTCCAACGACGATGGATATGAATATGTTATTAACTGGATTGCCAACATTGTTCAACACCTGGAATAAAAAATGAAACAGCATTAATATTGAAAGGCATTCAAGGTATTGGGGAAAACAGATTCACAGATGTTATATCATAACTATTCGCTGGTTATTTTAGCAGAAATGTCACAGAAATAGGAGAATTGACTGGAAACTTTAACTCTGTTGTTGAAAGCAAAATGTAGATTGTTTTGAATGAACTGAAAAATTGTGGAGACGACAGATTGGTAAATGACAATGCATTGAAGTCTGCAATAACACAAAACATTATTTGAATAAACGAGAAGAATCAACCTCGTAGAACCACCGAGAATGTGGCTAATTTTATATTTGTGACTAACCACTCATTCCCAGTAAAGATTGCAACAGACGATTGCAGATATGTTGTTCTTGCATGTAGTGGAAAATACAAGAACAATTTCGAATATTTCGAACAACTATGTTCTTCATTTACGACAGAGTTTAATGACAATTTGCTTCCATATTTGATGAACAAAGATCTTTCATGATTTAACTTCAGGTCAATACCAATGACAGAAGCAAAAATTGATATTATAGAAGCGAGTTAAAGTCCCTTGGAAATGTGGATTTGAAATCATTACGACGAGCTATGTGTCGGAATGAATTGAACAGAAGCTCTCCTCTGCAAACATGTTGAAATAAAAGACATGAACTTCCAACTGCAACTGAAAGATAAATGAGAGCATAAACAGAAATCAATAAATGGAATACGTTCAAGGCATTAAAAATTGAAAGATGAATGCAAACTATTGTTCAAACAAACGGTATTCGATGAAGAGGATAATTAATAATAACAGAAATGTTACTGTCTTGTTTTTGCCAAGTAAATGCATTCTTCCCAATTTTCTCACTTTGCCCTTTTGCCCACATATTTTGGAGAATGAAATTGACTTGGTGCACTCGGTGCACCCAGTTCAGGCAAAATGCACGTGAATTAAATTCAAAATTTCCACGCCACAGCATCACTCACATAAACTGTCCAGCTTAACCTGTCCACCCTGTACAGGCAAATAACCATTAACTTTTTCCATCATCTCATCTAACAGCTTATCACATTCGATAAGCTTTCTCCTCAATAACTTAATCAACATCAATTTCTCAGTAACATGTTCGTTGTTACACTGTCTAAACCGGATATAATCACATCGGTTTTTGCACAAGTTTTTGTGACTGTATATGATTGTGATAATATACGATGCAGTTAAACACAGAAAAAAATAAAAAAATAATTTTTGAAATAATTAATTTTGGGTCGATTTCTTTATTTTTGGAAATTCTATACAAATACACTTTTTTCACTTGCGAAATTAATTTTTTTCATTATTACACATGATTTTGACAAATTTGTGAACATTTTTGAAAAAGCGAAAAATTGAGATTTCTGATCAAAAAATCGATTTTTCAATGAAAAATCCACACATAATAATAAAAAATGAGATTTTATGTTTTCATCACTGTGATTATATGCGATGAAAAATGAATGAAAAATAAGCAAAAAATGTCGGTGCATCGATAAATGTGACTATAGGCGAATGTGATTATATTCGACGTGATTATATCCGGTTTAGACTGTACTTAGTTTCTTCCTTACGTTTTTCCTGAAACTGTTTAATTTGTTTTTGTTGAGCCGCTTTCGCTTCTTCCACAGTCGCGTAAATCTTCTTCCGACCCATTTACTATAAAACAAAAAACAAAATCAATTATTTTTATTTGCGATTTCCATCAACGGTAACATCAACGGTAACATCACCATCTTCGACACTTTCAGCTAATCTTTTAGCTAATTCTTCTCCTTGGAGGTATGGTATATCAGCTATAGATATATCTCGATTACACCAATCAATAACTCCTTCTTTATAGAACATCACTGAAAATAGAATCATGATAAACCCCTAAGAGTGTCAGCAATAACCCTCGATCTCTATCTTATTATCGTTGCATATTCAACTTATTATACAAGATGATAACTACAATCAGATATACATTAATAGATAATATTGATTGATCTTAACCGAGATGGTTCTATAGCTGAAATGCAATATCTCTCGTTTCATACACACTGTTAAGTTTTTATTTCTTTTATGGATTGTCGATAGATGTTAGTCAAGATCATTTTGTCAAAAAGATCCATCTATCAAATGGATTTTTCTATTTTTTGTATTTTATTCTTTGAGAAAATATTTTTAATAATGATTTAATAATGAATTACATTTTTTAATTGAAGTATTGAAAGAATTCAAAAGATTTAGAATTTTTAATATGAACAACATAAATTTATCATTTGTCAAAAACCATATTTTGCATTGAATACATATGCATTCAGATGTTTTTGTTATTTTCCTTATAATCAAATAAAAGTTTTTTTAAAGAATTCCATATTAATCACACATTTCGAGTTTAGCAAACAGTCATAAATTTTTTGGAAATAAAAGTGGAACAGCAAAAAAGGAATGACTGGGGAAATTTAAATTATTATTGAATTCAATGAATAAGGAAAGAAGTTTGATAGGATTATTTCTGCTGATGATATACCAAAAATAATTCATTTTCGAAATGAAAATTTTGTTGATAAGTGGAATTATAAAATATTGTTTTACTGTCAAAATACTCTTGGTTTTAATCAATTGAGCACATTTTGTTCATGAATATTTAAAAAATGATGTATTTCCTTTATTAAAATTTCATTCATTTTGATTGAAAATTTTATAATTCGAAGTTTATTTGAAAAGAAAATGAATTCATTTTCATTTTTAAAAAATTCAAGTTTTTCAAAATTTCATCTAAGAAACAAAAAAATTATCAACAAAAAATTTTTATCTTTTGTTATTCGATAAATTGTAATTGATTATTTGCAGTTTTTTATTGGGAATAATATAGAATGAATTTTCTTTAATATTTTTATCTTTTGAGTGATGTTTTTCGAAAATGAAAAAAAAATATTTAAAAAATTGATTTATTGATTGATTCATTTTTTTAAAAACAGTTTTTTTTAAGTAATAATATTTGATTGGTTAAAAAATAACTTGAACTTTTCTGAAATCCATTTTCGTGAAAAATTAAAAATTTCAGTTTTAAATGAATTTCGAAATTGAAATAATCATTTTCGAAATTGAATTATTTTTTTTCGAATTAGAATTATTTTTGGTGTAATAACATAATTGGAAATTATCATTGTGCGTGTCTGTGGAAAAATGTTCCCTTCAAACGAAAAATAGTGTGCGGACAAGAAATTTAGGAGAAATGCTAAATTCAAACGTTATTCAGGAATTATGAAAAGAAAAAGAAAAAATTTTTTTGGTTTTGAAATAGAAAGCAGAATTAACATTAAAAAAAAAAAAAAAAAAAAAAAAAAAAAAAAAAAAAAAAAAACTGTACAGAGCATATTTAACTACTTTTGAGGTTATTTTCTTTCATATATGAAAATACAACAATTTGTACCAAACTTTTCCCACAACCTTATCATGAGAAATCTTTCATTCCCACATCAAAAACACAAAGGAAATTTTTCATAATTTTCAAACTTTATTAAATGTGCAGAATGAAACAAAATTCATAAAGTGAAAAATATCGCCCCATTTTGAAATTGTGCCTCCTCTCAAAAAACCCAAACAAAGTTAATAATGTTTATAAATAACATTTGGGGCAAAATTTTTGTAATTATGAAAAAAACTGAGATTTGTTTCAAACTTTTTCTGCAATCATTTCATTATAAATCAACCGTAACAATGCAAATAATTACAGAAAAATTCAAGAATTGAGATAAATATTTGTTAGAGAAGAATGGAACAAAATTCATAAAGCAAAATATTTTTTCCCATTTCTTCAATTGACGACTTTTCTCAACAAGAAAATAGATAACTGAATTAATGACATTGCTGTTTTATACATGCAAACATAATAAAACTTCATTTGTGATCATTTATTAATTTTTCGAATTAATAATCATTGATCATTTCCCATTTTCATTACGTGACTGAGCCGTTTATAATTCTTATTTGCTTCAATGGCTCAGAAACTACTTGAAGAGAAAAAATATTACGAAAAACTTGTTTCTCCCGTTGCTCACGAAATGACTGTATGTATTCATAGTTATTACTTGTGTTATGTGAAAATAAACAAAAAATTGATTTTATCATTGTTAATAATGAAATATGTTAATGATTAAATACTTATTTGATACACTAGGCTGGAATGCCCCCTGCTGTGAAAACAGCTTTTGAAAAGCAACATAGGATTTTCAATCGTTTAAAGGAACAAAATGACTTTTTAGTTTCTGAAATAGCAAAGGTGAGAGGAATATTGATATTTTTTTTAACTCAATTTACATTGCTATGCTTTTGTCTATTTGATGCATTTGTAGCATTCTTCTCCAGAAGAAGTTAAGACGACAACTACAAAAATTAAGCCTCCAACAAAAGCAAAGACCAAAAGCACAACACATTATTCAATTCGCATACCACCAACATTAAAAACTATAACATCTGTTTCTATGCCTTCGCCTGGACGTACAGTCAGAGGGTATTTTTGCTTATTTATTAGTTTAATTTTTAAAAACAATTATTTTTTCATTAGTGATCCTGTAAACACGTTAGATCCATCCCAACCACATGGATCAACAAAATTTGGTCTTTCGCAAATATCTGGTCCTTTACGTCCTGTTCGAACACCCGAACGATCGTCATTTCGAAAAGATCCCCAGAAACCATCTCCTCAAATCACGCCCATTTCACATGAGCCTCTTCCACCAATTCGAAGCTCTTCCGCATCTCGGAGACCGCTAAGTTCTGACAATCAAAGCGTACATTCAAGATCATCACAAGCAGATCATTCTCACACAGGATCAAGGACTGGTTCACGCCCAGGGTCTGTCGGAAGATCTGAACGGTCATCTGTTCATTCGATTGGAAGCAAACACGAAGGTTCGGCGTCTCCACAGGATAGAATGTCTCCAAAGGAGATGGGGTCAATACAACAAGAAAACGTGCAAGCTGCTGGATTTGAAGTAGAAACAAGAGAAAGAGAGATAAAGAGGGAGGATATAAAAGGAGAAGGAGAAGAGGATGATGAAGATGAAATAAACGGAGAAAGCGAAGGAAATTTCAACGAAGGTTATAAAATTGAAGTTAATTCTGAATACTGTGTTCAGCAGCCAAGACAAAAGAGAATTCTTCCTTCAGTTGCACCCCCATCGTCTGAAGGGAAAGGAGAGATCCAAGCAATGCTTCCTTTAGAAATGTTTGACGAAGAAGAAGAAAGAGACGAATATCTTAAAAGGCAGATTGCTATCCAGAAAATGTTTCCTTATCACACTGGTGTGCCTGTGATACTAACTTTTATTGATGATTATAATAACTTTTCATATGATGATTTTTCAACATTAATATTTTTCGCAAATTTTGTTATGTGTTTAACACTAAATGAAAACTGTGCTTCTTTACTAAATCGTCAATTACAGGTGACGTGAACGGAGATGTGATGGAAATTCCTGATCATCCGTCAATTAAACGATTGAAAGCATACAGCCGCTTTTTTGCTGCTGATGGAGAATATGCTTGGCGTCCATGTACTGTTTTGCACTACGACGACACAGAAAGGACATATTTGATTCAGTGGGACAATCAAGGATCAGCAAGTCTGTGCAACTCTCCTTCTATTATCATTTAAACAGTTTTATTATTATTATTCGTATAAATTTATTCTTTTGTGACAGACGCAACGTCACGCAGTCGAACGAAGTTTGTGCGCCGTCTCAATCTGTTCTTCGAGGGCGAAGATCCCGACCTCTTCGAAGACCGTATCCGCCACGCGAAGGAGCTCCGGGCGCAGATGGAGGCACAGATGCGGCTGCACACTTTCATCGACTCGCGCCCGTCGGAGGACATCCCGTCGATGCCGGCAGATGTGGCTGAGCGCGTCATGTGCCTAGCTGCGTGCGCAGTGCCAGGGAGATTCGTGCCAGCAATGCGCTCGGCGCTGGAGGAGGCGCGCAAACATTACATCTACTCGAACAAGAAGGCTGTTGTGATGGAGCTGCTGCGGAAGGACAAGACGAGAGTGCAGCTGGAGCCACTCCATCTTCCGCTTCCTCCTCCTCCGCCACCGCCACGTGAGTGCGGGGTGCTTCCACATGCGCCGTATGACTATCATCCTCTTCGGAAGGCGATTGCGTCGCGTGCTCTGATGGGCCAGCCGCAGTTTGTGAAGGCGCAGCAGCAGCTGAGATACATCTGGTTCTCTTTCAAGTCTGCGCTGTTCTTTGCTGACGGAAAGGCAATGCAGGACATCTTCTCTCTGTCTCCACCGTACGAAGCGAAGGACTACCTGCAGAAGCAGCAGACTACGATTGCCCGCACACGAGACGCGCTGCTGTATCAGTGGATCCCTTCTGTGGCAAAGGCATTCAGAGAGATCATCCCGAATCCCGAAGAGGCGTCAGGAATGGTCGATCCGAACCAGAAAAACAGCAAGAAAAAGAACGACACATACGCCGGAACCAGATTCCATACGCTTTCTTCCTCTTCTTCGTCGAGCTCCCTATCATCATCGTCATCTCTCACTTCAGCAGGCAATGACGCCATCCGCTTCACCAGTGGGGAAGGATCTGTCCCGTCAGGCACTTTTCCAATGCTCTACCAGCTTACTGGCGAAGAGAAGGAGGACGAGAATCCCGAAGACAGGCTCAGCGAACTCACAAATTCTGAGCAGATTTCTCGGCTGAGGCGCTTCCGGGCAACAGATCTGGGGAGGCTGTCGCGCCTGGCTGATGCAGTCATGAGAGAGCAAGTGCATCAGCTTATTGTGCACTCGGTGGAGGCGTTTAGAGATGTGATTGTGGAGAACTATAGAGACTATGCGATGCAGAACTTGTATCACTTGGAGGAGGTCAGGATCAGGTTTGTGGACTCACTTATGCGGCACAGACAGAAGTACATCATCATTCCACCACCACCAAAGAAAAAGAAAGAGAAAAAGAAGGCAGAAGAGGAAGAAGAAGCAGAAGAAGAAGAGAATAACAAGGTGAAAGGAAAGAAAGCTGCAGCAGGAAAATCGCAAAAGCAGCCAACACGGGGTGGAGACAAAAAGAAAGGAGCATCTGCCTCGTCTTCAGTGAATGAAAGAGAAGACAGCGAGACAGAGTCGCACGGCAACAGCGAAGAGCAAACACAAAAGCAGCAGCAACAGCAACAAGCACAGCAGTCTGACATCATCGCAATCACCTCACCGAATTTCGTGTGCTCCGCGTCAGACTTCCCAACGCTCGGCACAATGCTCTTCCGAACGAACGAGCTGATCGAAGTGTCACGCTGCGCCATCGACGACCAGATGGAGCAGGACATTGCTGAGAAGAAGCGGATGGAGAAGATGGGAATTGTGCTGTATTCTTCGGGTGCTGGCGGAGCACCCGGCACTGCCGGTGGTGCGAGAGGTAGCTCAGCCAGGCGAAGTGCATCGGCTGGAAGAGGCTCACGTGCAAGCTCTGCAGCAAGACGGTCCACCACAAAAGGGCCACTTGCACTGAACTCGCCTGCAACACCGTCTGCTTCTGCCTCTTCGTCTGCTGCGACACCTTCAAGCACTGCATCTGCTGAGAATAACCAGCTCTCTGGACAGCAGCAACCAAACACGCCTTCATCTCCTGCTGGAGCATCTGGCCTTCGCAGGTCGAATTCGCAGGTGTCGTTTGCTGTGGCAAACTTAGTCACAAAGGAAGGAATGGGCACAGACGGCAGAGGGAACATCATATCAATCCCTGCTGCATCGATGGGAATTGGCAACGTGACTGGAGAATCAGTTCCACACGCCCCTCCACCCGAAGGCCCTCAGCTGCCAACACTCGAATCAGATGCCAACGACACACCTGTCGCAACCGCTGAGAAGCAAAGCGCTTTTTCACTGAAGAAGGCAATCTACACAGACGATATTCTGCGAGAAGCTGATCCATATTACTGGAAAGGTCGGAGTTTTGTACCGTTCCCATGCTCTGCTCCTCCTCTGTTCATATTTGGGCTGCATCTGATGGACACAACAGCTTCGCTGCCTGACGACCCAGACCAGCTCTTTTTGTCATCTCTTTCTGTACCTGCACCAAAAGCTGTGGAACAAGGAGCCATTGGCCACCGTGTGGTGATTCTACCTCCTGTGGAATCGATCTACCAGATGGCCACATCCACTCTGTCTGCCATGCACATCTTTGCTGGCCGCAACATCCCGAAGTTTGAGTCATTTTTCGTGCCTGATCTCAACTTGCCTGTGCTTCCCAACTGGGATATTGCTCATATGGACTCAGACATCTGTGCCATGCAGGAGCAGGTGAGAGAGACACTCCGTCTGTCGATGGAGCCACCGCTGCAGCTGAAGTCTCTCTACGATGCAATCCACGAAGAAGTCATTCAAAGAGCAAAGCAGCCAATGATGAAACTGAAGCCGCATTATATGCTGCTTTCTGGTGCAGGAGGTGCGCAGAAGGAGAAAGGAAAGAAAGAAGGAAAAGGAGATAAAAGTACAAGAGACAATAAAGGAGACAACGAAGAAGAAGGAAAAGAAGAAGGTGCAAAACAAGAAGAACGAGAAAGGGGGAATAACGAAGAAGTTAAAGACGGTAACAACAACGAGAATGAGGATGAACCAGAAAAGCCGAAGTATCGTGTTGAAGGAAAGAATAAGATCAGAGGAAGACAGCGGAAGATGAAGAAGATCACTCAAAAGGGATCGTCATCATCGACTGCACAGCTGCCAGCAGCTGAACGTGGAAAGGGAGGAAATTCAGGGGCTGGAAAGGACGGAGCAAAAGGCGGAGAAAAAGCAAAGTCTTCGATAAAGAGGAGCCCATCAAAGGCAAGACTTGGTGGAAGGAAAGTTGGAGCAAGCGGAAATGCTCTGCAAAAAGATAAAGACAACAAAGAAGATGGTGAAGGAGAAAAGGAAGGAGGAGAGGAGGAGGAGGAAGAAGAAGATATTTACGAGTACGAAGATGAGAACGGACGTTTCCCAGGTGAATCAGAATTGGATGCGTTGGAAAGGCATCTTCAGGAAGAAATGAAAGATCTTGAAGTGGAGATCCAGCGCTTGGAAGATCTGAACCAGCGTATTCGCACATTGACTGAGGATGTGGTGCCTTGTGGAATGATGGCTGTGAACACAGTTGCTGTGAAGGACAAGCTGTGTGAGGTTGTTCAGGGAATGTTGAAAAAGATGCTTGACAGAATATTGAAACAGGTGAACAAGAACAATGAAACAACACTGAAGCGCTTCCAGACACTTACTGAAATGGCTGGGAAGAAGCCATCAAATGTGGAGGAGCTGTTTGAGTTGCTGAATGAGAAAGACAACAGCGATGCTGAAATTCCTCGTTTGGAGCACGAAATCGCTCGCTCGTTTGCTGTTCTTGAGCTTCTATCGAAGCGGATCCAAATTCCGAAGCAAACATATGCTCTACTTGCACAAACACAACAGGCTCCGACGAAAATGGATTCAGTCAGAGACGAGCAAGGCTCGAGGCTGCTCAACATCCGGAAGGAGTTCGAAGAGAAGCACAGACAAGAAATGGCTGCGTTCCAGGAAGGTATGGACACACTGGCGATGGATGTTGACTCTCTTGTTAAGTTCAACAAGCTTGGCGATGTCGACGAGGCATCCTCAAAAGTGTTTGGCATCAAAGCACGACTCGACAGATGCCTTGCGCAGGTGCAGATCTTCAACAGCCACGAGAAACTGTTCGGGTGGGGAGAAACCAGCTTCCCTCATCTGGCAGCAGTACAGCGATCTTACGAGCCGCACTATCAGCTGTGGTCAGTTGCTCATCAGATGACCACCAGCTACGAAGAATGGACAGAAGGGCCATTTTTGAAGTTGAACCCGAATGATATTGAAGATAAGATCAATGAATGGAACAAAACGATGTATCGTCTGGCACAGAAAGCATTCAAAGATCTGTCTGGGCCTCGCTCAGTGGCAAATGCAGTGCGAGAGAAGTTGGATGGATTCAGAGGAAACTTGGCTCTGATTGCTGCTCTGAGAAGAGAAGGAATGCAAGAGAGACACTGGGAAGAGATTTCAAGACAAACCGGACTTCCACTGAAGCCCAATATGGAGCTTACACTGAACTATCTCCTCGAGATGGGCCTGCTGAATCACATGACTGTGATCGAAGCTGTTTCAGCCACTGCAGCTGCAGAATACAAACTGGAGAAGGAGCTTACAGAAATGGAAGATGCATGGAAACTCCTCGAGTTCCAGACTTTGCCATACAAAGACACAGGAACGTGTGTTCTGCGTGCTGTTGATGAAATCATACAGCTGATGGATGATCAGCTTGTGTCGACACAAAACATGGCAGGCAATCCGCATGTTGGAATACTCGAACCGAAACGTCGTGCCTGGGAGGAGTTACTTGTTCTATTACGATCCACAATCGATTCATGGCTTCACTGCCAAGTTGCTTGGATGTATTTGGAGCCAATCTTTTCATCTGGTGATATCCAGAAGCAACTTCCAAGTGAATCCAAACGGTTCCAGGGAGTCGACACGATGTGGAGAACGGTGATGACTAAAGTTACGAAGACTCCTCGTATTCTGCCTCTGATGAAGAGAGAGAAACAAAATCTTCTTCAACAGTTCGATAATGCAAATAAAGAATTGGATTATATCCAGAAGAATCTTGATGCATATTTGGAGAAGAAGAGAACAGCCTTTCCAAGATTCTATTTCTTGTCTGACGAAGATCTGTTGCAAATTCTTGCTAAAACAAAGGAGCCTCAAGCTGTTCAACCACATCTTCGAAAATGCTTTGAAGGTATATCTAAGCTCACTTTCGTCGGTGAAGGAGAGAAATGCACTGTCTTAGCAATGACTTCTGCTGAAAACGAAACTGTTCAGTTTGACAAGCCAGTTGCTGCTGAAGGAGCAGTTGAAGCATGGCTTCTGAATGTTGAGGCTATGATGAGGACTTCAATCAGAAAGCAGATCCAAGATTCACTCACAGCATATAATCAGTGCGAGAGAGAGGAGTGGGTTCTGAAATGGCCAGCGCAGGTTGTGCATGCAGTGAATGGTATTATGTGGACAAGGCAAGTGGCAGATGCACTGAAACGTGGAATGAGCGGGTTGCAGGCATTGGAAACGAAACTGACAATGCAGATTGAAAGTATTGTGAGAATGGTTGGGTCGGCTGGCAAATCAAAGAAGAAGAACCAGAAGAAGAAGTCAAAGAAGAAGAGAATTGAAGATGATGAAAGTGAAATTACCGAGACAGATGGAGCCGAACTTGAAGGAGAATTTGAAGAAATGAACGAAGAAGCGGAAGAAGATACTGATTTGGATGCAACAGCAGCATCTTCAGACGGAAAAGGAGATAAAAAAGAAGTGAACTTAACAGACAACGACCGAACGCTTCTCGCTGCTATGCTGACAATTGATGTCCACTCACGTGATTCAGTTACACATCTTTTGGAAGCACATGCCGATCTCGACTCTTTTGAATGGGCATCGCTGCTTCGCTATTACTGGATCGATGGAAATGTGCGTGTGATGCAAAACAGCGCAAATCTTGCATATGGCTATGAGTATCTGGGAAACACAACAAGGCTGGTTATCACACCATTGACAGATAGATGCTATATGACACTGACTGGAGCACTTCATATGAACCTCGGTGGAGCACCTGCTGGGCCAGCTGGTACAGGAAAGACAGAAACAGTGAAAGATCTGGCAAAGGCTATTGCTAAGCAATGTGTTGTGTTCAACTGTCAAGAAGGTCTAAACATTGATGCAATGAGCAACTTCTTCAAAGGGCTTGCCATGAACGGAGCGTGGTCTTGCTTCGATGAATTTAACAGAATTGATATTGAAGTGCTGTCTGTTGTGGCACAGCAGATATCTTGCATTCAGGATGCAGTGAGAGGACACGAAACTCACTTCATGTTCCAAGGATCGGACATCTCTCTTGATCCAACATACGCCGTGTTCATCACTATGAATCCTGGATACGCAGGAAGAACAGAGCTTCCTGATAACTTGAAGGCGTTGTTCCGTCCAATGTCTATGATGATTCCAGATTATGCTTTGATCTCTGAGATTTCACTGTTTTCATGCGGTTTCACAAAGGGTCGTCCACTTGCTCAGAAATTGGTGGCTACTTTCCAACTGTGCTCAGAGCAGCTTTCTTCACAGGATCATTACGATTTTGGTATGAGAGCAGTGAAAACTGTTCTTAATGCTGCTGCACAGCTGAAGCGGGAGGCAATTGAAGGCGAGGTTACTGAAGACGAGTTGGTTTTGAGAGCGTTGAAGGATTCGAACGTTCCAAAATTCTTAAATGAAGATCTTCCTCTGTTCGATGGTATCATTGGCGATCTGTTCCCTGGAATCAATACACCAGTGCCTGATTATAACGATCTGACCGCAGCTCTCGTTGAAGCAGCACATGAATACGGACTTCAACCAGTTGATGCTCTCTTGTTTAAATGCATTCAAATGCATGAGACAACATGCGTACGTCATGGAATGATGCTTGTGGGGTTGCCATGGTCAGGAAAATCGAGCGTTGCGCGTGTGCTTTGCAGAGCTTTGTGCATTCTTCATGAAAAGGAGATTGGCTCGTTTGAAGAAGTGCACATGCATGTGCTGAACCCGAAGTCAATTACAATTGGCCAACTGTACGGAACGTTTGATGAACGATCACACGAATGGTCAAATGGTATTCTTGCACGTGTTGTGAGAGATTGTGCAATGGACGAGTCACCTGATCAGCACTGGATTGTATGCGATGGTCCAGTCGATGCTCTTTGGATTGAAAACATGAACACAGTGCTGGATGATAACAAGAAGTTGTGCTTGCCAAACAGAGAAGTGATCATATTTACTTCTCAGATGCGAATGATCTTTGAAGTGGCAGACCTTTCTCAAGCTTCACCAGCTACAGTTTCTCGTTCAGGTATGGTGTATATGCAGCCAGATACACTGGGATGGAAGCCAATGGTAGTCTCATGGCTTATGGATCTTCACACACGTCTTAATCCGCCAATGTTTGGAGAGAAAGCTGCTGAATATAAAGCACGTGTAGATGCAACTTGGCAGCTTCTTACATGCGCTGGTGAAGGACAGGAAACATCTCGTTCCATGCATGACTTGTCAGCATCAACAGCAAAACTTGCATCTTCAGCATCTTCTGCTCACATCTCATCAACTGTGCCGCTTGAAAAACTTCGCCCACTTGGACAATCGCAATCGCAAGCCAACATTATTCCCAATCTGCCCGGTGTTCCTAAAACTGGATCAACAGCAACACTTCTCCTGAGAGAATTTTTCCAGACGAAGTTGTGGAGACTTGTTGAATGGCTCATTCCACCAATGCTTCAATTTGTGAAGGACAATTGCTCTGAAGGAGTTCCTCATGAGGACTTTGGGAAAGTGAATGATGTTATGAAGATATTTGAGTCTGTGTTCTGCTCATTCATCAAAGACGAAGCACCAGAGCAAATGACCCAGACTTCTTTGAACGTTTGGCTCGAATGCATCTTCGTCTTCTCTGCAATTTGGGGAATTGGAGGTTGCATTGTCGGAACCGATCGTCAAGCATTTTCTGAATTTGTTCGTGAGCTTGTTGCACCTGTGACTGATGAAAAACTTCAACCACAAAATTACGTAAAGCTTGTCAAACCACTTCCAGAAGCTGGACTTGTATTTGACTATTGCTTTGATAAGAAAAGCAACTCGTGGCTTTTGTGGAATGCAGTTGCTCCACCGTTCTCAATTCCTGAAGATGCTCAATTCCACGAAGTCATTGTTCCAACAACAGATTCTATTAGAGCAACATATCTTATTGAACAGCTACTGGGACACGGAGTTCCACTTCTCTTTGGAGGATCAACTGGAACAGGGAAAACAGCAACTGTGCAATCGTATCTGATGTCACTTGACAACAAAGTGTGGGAACCTCTTGTTGTCAATTTCTCTGCTCAGACATCCGCCAATCAGACTCAAGATATGATTGATCAGAAACTTTATCAGAGAAGAACAAACTTATTTGGTCCACCCGGAGGCAAAAAGCTTGCGACATTTATTGATGATTTGAATATGCCAGCACCAGAGCGATACAAAGCACAACCTCCTTTGGAATTGCTTCGACAGTTGATTGATCAAGGGGGATGGTACAACAGAAAAGAACTTGTATTCAAGAAGATTATTGATGTGTTCCTGGTGACTGCTATGGCACCTCCAGGTGGTGGAAGGACTGCAGTTACCCCACGTCTTGCTCGACACTTCACGAGACTGAACATGCCAGATATGGATGTGACAACCTTGAATCAGATCTTCAACATTCTCATAAACTGGATTTTGAGCAAATTCCCAGTATCTCTCAAGAGACTGTCCGAACCTATTGTTGAAGCAACCACAAATGTGTACTTCACCATTTCTGCACATTTGCGTCCAACACCAGCAAAGTCTCATTACACTTTCAACCTTCGTGATTTGAGCAAAGTCTTCCAAGGAATTGCCCATGTTGGACTTTCAGATGCAGTTGCTGATGGAAGCGACGGAAAGGAAATGATATTATCAGATGTCGACTCTCTTATTCGATTGGTAATGCACGAGTGCGAAAGAGTGTTTGGCGATCGTCTGATGGGAGAGGAAGATAAAAAGTGGTTTTCTGATATGTTAGGAGATACGTGCCAACAATACTTCCACAAAAACTACAAAGAAATGCTTCAACAAAAAGAAGAACAAGGAGCCGGACCTTCAACAATCTTTGGAGACTTTGATAACAGTGGAAGATATGCAGAAGTGTTCTCGATGTCTGAGCTACACACCCAACTGCTCCAATCATTGGAGGACTACAACTCACTTCATAACAGCTCTCCAATGCATCTTGTGCTATTCAAACAAGCAATTGAACATGTGGCTCGCATATTACGTGTTGTGAGAACTCCGAAAGGGCATTGTCTTCTGATTGGTGTTGGAGGAAGCGGAAGGAAATCGCTTGCTCGACTCGCAACACAGATTGCAGATTATGAAATGCACTCAATTACACCAACAAAAGGATACTCTCGAGATGACTGGAGGGAAGATCTGAAACAATTGCTTCTTCGTGCTGGAAGAGATAAAAAATGGTGTGTGTTCCTTTTGAGTGATGATCAATTGAAGGAAGATGCTTGGCTGGAAGATATCAGTGGTATATTGAATACAGGTGTTGTTCCAAATCTGTTTGATAAAGATGAAACTGATGAAATCCTTCAAGCAGTGACACCTGATGCTCAAGCAGCAGGCAAAGCTTCATCTCCAGCTTCAGTGTACAACTTCTTTGCTGAACGGTGCCAGGCGCGTGTGCGTGTGGTGTTGTGCATGTCTCCATTGGGCTCTGCATTCAGAGATCGATTGCGTCAATTCCCTTCGCTGATTAACTGCACAACGGTTGATGTGTTTGAGGAGTGGACAAGGGACGCGCTGTTGTCTGTCGCAAAGCAGTACTTCTCGGAAGGCGAAGGTGTTGGGACAATTGATATTGACTGGCTCACAAAAGTTGCATCTGAACAAGGAAAAGAATTTTCGTCTGGATCTTCAGCATCTGCTTCTTCATCAGCATCTGCTCCACAAGCTGGAACTGAAGGTTCAACTGATTTAATCGACGAGATTTGCGAGCTTCTTGTGACAATTCACTTGAAAGTTCAGGAGAAGGCAAAGCAATTCATGGCAGAAGAGCGTCGTGTGTATCACATCACCCCAACATCATTTTTGAACTTTTTGCACACCTTCCACAAAATCGTTATGTCTCGCAGAGCAGAAATTATGGCAACCAAGAAGAGATACGTTGGTGGGTTGGATGTGCTGAAGAAGACTGAGGACTCTGTGAAAGGAATGCAGGCAGAACTGGAATCGATGGTTCCACATCAGAAACAAGCACAGCGTGAAACTCAGGAACTAATGAAAACAATAGAAAAAGATCAAAAGTCTGCTTCTGAAAACAAACTTCTTGTCGAAAAGGAAGAGAAAATCGTGTTAGTTCAAGAAAAAGAAGCAAAGGAGCTTTCTGATGATTGCGAAGCACAGTTGAACGAAGCTATGCCCGCTCTGCTTCGTGCACAGGAAATGGTTGCAAAATTAGAAAAGAAGATGCTTGATGAAATGAAACAGATGAGGCATCCACCATCTGGAGTGAAGTTGGTGATGGAGGCTATTTGCGTGATGAAAGGAGTGAAGCCAACTGCCATTCGTTCTGGAACTGGGAAAACAGAGTTGGATTACTGGGAATCCTCAAAGAAAGTGCTGGCAGATCCTAAATTTGTATCGTGGATCTTCGGGTTTAATGCAGATGCAGAACTTAATGATGACATTGTTGCTGCAATGCGTCCATATTTAACAAACCCCGATTTCACACCAGAAGTTGTCAAAAATCACAGCGCAGCCGCAGCTAATATTTGTGGATGGATCCATGCTATTGTTGACTATTATGAAAAGATGAAGATTGTCCGTCCAAAGAAGAAGGCATTGGAGGAGGCCAGAGCAACATTGGAAGATGTGAAGAAGCGGTTGGAAGAAAAGAGAGCAACTTTAGCAGCGATAGAGGCTGGTTTGAAGGAGCTGATGGAAAAATACTCTGCTGCTGTTGTTAAACGGGATCGTCTCGCCGAACAAGTGGCAACATGCGAAAGAAAACTGAACTTGGCAAAGGCTGTGATCAGCGGGCTGGGTGGAGAAAAGACTCGTTGGTCAGCAACAGCAAATGAACAAGATGCACGAATGAAAACGCTGACTGGTGATATGGTCCTTTCGAGTGCTGCATTATCCTATTTTGGTGCATTTACTATCTCTTACAGAAGTTCACTGTCAGACTTCATTAAAGATGAAATCGCAAAATACAAATATCTTCCTATTTCCGCTGACGCTTCGTTGATCAATTGCCTTGGAGTGCCAACGACTATTCGGCAGTGGCAGATTTATTCTCTTCCAACAGATTCTTACTCAACTGAAAATGCTATTATTGGCACAACTGGACTTCAATGGCCATTGTTCATTGATCCACAGGGGCAGGCTAACAAGTGGATCAAGCAAATGGAAAAGAAGCGCAACTTGAAGATCCTTCGTCCAGATGCGAACCTGATGCGTTCGTTGGAACAGGCTGTCCGTTACGGATGGTGCGTTTTGATTGAAGGTGTTACAGAATCAATCGATTCTGCACTGTATCCGTTGCTAGCAAAGGCTGTATTTAAATCACGGGGACAACTGCTTATCAGACTCGGGGATAATGATGTTGAATATGATCCAGCGTTCCAACTTTATCTCACAACTAAACATCCAAATCCGTCTTATCCACCAGAAATTTCCACAAAATGCTGCTTGGTGAACTTCACACTTACACCAGCTGGGTTGGAAGATCAGCTTCTTGGCATGGTCATTCAATCAGAGATGCCAGCAATGGAAGAGCAGAGAAACAAACTTATTATGGAAAATGCAGAGGCACAGGAGCAGAAGCAAGCAGCAGAAGATGGCATTTTGGCAATGCTGACAGATCCTAATCAAACAGATCTTCTTGCTGATGCAACACTTGTGGACAAACTTAAAGATTCTAAAGAACTTGCTGCTTCTTTGGATATCAAAATGCAGGAGAACCAAAAGATGGGGCAGAAAATCGCAGAGTCTCGAACAGTGTACATGTCAATTGCACAGCGGGGATCAGCACTTTTCTTCTGCATAGCTTCGTTGAGAAATATTGATCCTATGTATCAGTATTCACTGAATTGGTTTGTGGGGCTTTTCACAACTACACTTTCTGACGAGCCGCAGAATCCGGACCAGATGGCGAAGATTCAGTTGATTATGTCTCATTTGTTGGAAGTTGTATACACGAATGTTTGCCGATCGTTGTTCCAATCACACAAACTTCTCTTTGGATTCTTATTGGCAATAACTGTCGAAGGACTGAAAGGTAAAGTTGATCAAAATGAACGAAAATTCCTTGCTAATGGCCCATCCAGTTTATCAAGCAGAATAGCAAATCCAGATCCATCTTGGATAACTGAGCAGATGTGGCGAGATATTTCTGGAATGACCGAGCTGAAGACATTCGAAGATATCGAAACTCACTTCACAAAGAGAACAAGCCAATGGAAAAAATGGATACATACTTCAATGGATACAGATCAATCACAGGGAGACAACCAATTCCAAATTCCACCACTGCCAAAGCCATACGCTGAAAGAGCATCTCCTTTGGGAAGATTGTGCTTGATTCGTGTACTGCGTCCTGACTGGCTTCCATTTGCGATAACTGACTACGTTGTATCAACTATTGGAGAGAGATATGTGCGTCCTCCACCATTTGATCTTGCAAGCGCTTTCAAAGATTCAAACAACTTGACTCCGCTGGTATTTGTGCTTTCACCTGGAGCTGATCCTTCAATTCTTCTGAAGGACTTTTCTGTTGCAATGAAAAAGAAGGACAAACTTGTAACTCTTTCACTTGGGCAGAAACAGGACAAGCCAGCTCAAGAACTTCTGCGAGTTGGAAAGGAAAGAGGATTGTGGGTGTTCCTTCAGAACTGCCATTTGTATCCTTCATGGATGCCTGCCATGGAAGAGCTTCTGGAATCCATTAATCCAGTCACAACACATCCAGAATTCAGAGTATGGCTAACCTCAATGCCAACTCCGACTTTCCCTGTTGCAGTGCTGCAAAATGCTGTAAAAATGACAAATGAACCTCCAATTGGTGTCAGAGCTAATGTTGAAAGAGCATTCCTTCGCTATTCAGATGAGTTTGTGTCTGAAACATGCAATGGAGCACCAATCCACTGGCAGCGTCTTCTTTACAATTTGACATATTTCCATGCTCTTATATTGGAGCGAAGACAATTTGGGCCACTTGGATTCAACATCCCATATGAATTTAATGAAAGCGATCTTTTGATTTGCGAGCAGCAGCTTCAGATGTTCATGGAGCAGACGATTGCAAAGCACAAGGCACTCCTCGCATTGACTGCAGGAGCTGAAGGCAACACAGATGATTCGAATGCAAAAGAAGAGGAAACTGGTAAAGGGAAGAAAGCAGCCGCTGGACGTAATCAACGACCTGGTTCTTCTTCTTCAAAGTCCACAGTAACTATGACAAAAGAAAAGAAGAGAGGAGGATCAAAGCAAACCATTGCACTTGCCGAACAAAACAAATCAAATGCAGTTGCTGCTGTGTCAAGTGAGGTTATCGCCCAAATTAACGAACTTATTCCGTGGAAAGCGCTTATTTATATAACTGGTCATGTGAACTATGGAGGAAGAGTTACAGATGATTGGGACAGACGCACATTGCTTTCTCTTTTGGATGAAATGTACACTCCTGCTGCCCTTTCTGATCCTGAATACAATCTCTTTGGAAAGCCTCCTCCTCCTCTTAATAATACTCCATTTACGCGAGATGACTTTTTGAAGTATATTGACGATAATCTATCTAGCAGAGATGAACCAGAGCTATTCGGCTTGCATGCTAATGCTGGTCTTACGCTGCTGAGAAGACAAGGAAATGAGATGGTTGGATGGCTTGTTGATCTTCAACCTGGAATGTCAGGAGCTAGTGAAGAAGGACAGTCGAAAGTTGTTGGTCTTGCTAAAGATATCCTTGCGCAACTTCCTCCAAACAATTTTGATATTCCTGCCATTCGCAAGAAATACCCAACGAGGCATGACGAATGTATGAACACTGTACTTGTACAGGATCTTGTGCGATACAACAAGCTTTTGACGATGATACGATCAACACTTACAGAAACAATCAATGCATTGCTTGGTCTCGTTGTTCTGTCAGCTACATGCGAACGTATTGCTTCACAGTTAACAGCAGGACAAGTTCCAGATGCTTGGGCACCTGTGAGCTATCCTTCACTTAAAGGTATTGGTGCTTGGGTTTCTGATTTGAAACTTAGACTTGGATTTATGTCTGATTGGGTACGTGATGGTCCTCCAGTAGTATTTCCTTTACCTTACTTCTTCTTCCCTCAAGCTTTTCTTACGGGCACGTTACAGAATTATGCAAGATCACGTCATATTCCAATTGATTTGATTGCATTTAGACATCTTATAATTGAAAACCCAGACGAAGAGGAAGAGGAAGAAGAAGCAAAAGCAGAAACAGATGGAGCTACTGATGAAGATCTGGATAAAGATATTGATGAGGATGAGGATGAAGATGAATCAAGACGAAAACGAAAACAAAAGAAATCAAAAAGTGCATTTATCAAACAGCCACCACCAGATGGAGAAGGTTGTTTTGTTAGCGGACTATTTATGGATGGTGCAAGATGGAACAGACACACTCACACAGTTGGAGAGTCAATTGCTGGTGAGCTGATTGTATCTATGCCCATTATCTGGCTTCGGCCAGAAGAAAAATCAGTTATCAAAATCTTGAATGCATCAGATGACGAAATGCCAGGAGACGGTAGCGACAAAGGAAAGACAGAAGAGGAGCATGAGAAAGAAAGGGAGATGCGAGAAAAGGATCGACAACGGATGACCGATCTTGTTGCTGCTGGAAAATTGCCTTCTGGACTTGTAATATCTTCACCTGCAAATCGTTATGATTGCCCAGTGTACAAGATTAGTACACGTGCTGGAACACTTTCAACTACTGGTCATTCAACAAACTATGTGCTCACAATCACTCTACCTTCTGATATGCCTCCAAAGCACTGGGTTAGACGCGGGGTTGCACTTTTATGCCAGCCAGATTAATCATATTAATGAACTCATTCACGTCGCACAAATCATATTTTTCTTTAAAAAATCCAATTTTCAAAAATATTTTTTTTTTCAAAACTCTCAACACCTCACGTGTCTTCACTTCTACTTTTTTTTCGTTTTTCCCTTTTTTTTTTTTTTTTTTTTTTTTTTTTTTTTTTTTGTTTTTGCTTCATATTCCCCCATTTTGCCAATAAACTATTTCCATTGACAATTTTTTAAAAAAATAATTTTTAAAACAAAAATTTAAAAAAATAAACTTGATGTGCGAAAATCAACAAAAAACAATTTTTTGGTTTCAGGTGGATCAGAAATGTCTGAAGGATAATCACCTACCAAAACGAATATGACATTATATCATAAAACTTTTAAGGTGAAATATAGGGTGGTCCTTTATATTTTGTCCAAAGAATAAAAAATGGGTTAGTAAAAAATGAATTATCAAAAATTTTTGGATATTACAGAGTTTTGCACTCTGATTGGAATAAATTACGAAGAAATATATGAAAAACTGTAAATTGCGTATGGTTTATTTCTTCAGGATATCAGAACTTTTCGTTCATGGAACATTAGAATTCAAAGGCGAGAAGAAATTGACAGGAGACATTATAATCACGGCAGGCCAACAAATGAAGTGTTGATAAAGAAGATACAACAAGCAGTGGAATAAAATCCTGATATTAGCTCCAGAGCGTTGGCAGAACAATTTAGTGTTGCAAAAACAACTATTAAAAGGATTTTTCATGAAAAATTCCATTTTCATTCTTATCAAATTAGGTGTGTGCAGAACTCACTGAATGATGATCAGGAAAAAATCCGTTTTCAAACTGGCTCACAATAACTGGAGAAATTGGAAGATAAACAGAAAAGAAATTTTGAAGGACTGATTACAGGAGATGAATCCTTTTACTACAGAAGGTATAATTTCGAATGAGAATGGAGAAAAGAAAAATCTGAAGTGTCTACAACAGCAAATGACACTTATTCTGATAAGAAATTCATGAACACAATTTTCATTTCAGTCCATTGGTTATTTATTCTCAATATTGTTCCAGAAAAAACAAAAATGAATACAGAATATTTCGTGGATTCGATATGAAAGTCCTTTAGCCTAATTCAAATTGACCTTTCTTTCGTTTCTCCTAAGGATTTTTTTATTCATTTCGATAATGCTCGTCCGCACACAGCAGCAATTTCAAAGGTCTTTGTGGAGGAGCACAATTTAAATATTCTTCCACATCCTCCTTATTCTCCTGATGTTGCACCATGCGATTTTTTTCCTCTTCGGCTGCATAATGCAGGCTCTGAAAGGTAAAAAAATATCTTGTTCTTCAGAATTAGAAATCAATATAAGAAATATTCTTCATTCAATATCTTCAGACATGATTATTCGTGCCTTTGAAAGTTGGATAAAGCGATTGGAGTTTATTACAACTTATAACGGAGAATATTTTTTTGATTGAATTTTTTTTTCGCATTTATCTTTAAACCATATCAAAAATTTTTTACAAAATATATAGGACCACCCTATACAAGATGGAAACTGTTTGAAAATTAAAAAGCACAACAAAAATGAAGAACAATCACACTTTGAATTCAAACATTTTGTGAACAACAAAGCAATGAATTAAACTAAAAACCAGCAAATATTTTATGGTTTTTTATATCATCTCAGAGAATAAAAAATATCTGATGATTTTCCAAATATATTCATCAAAAAAACTGATTATCTTTTTATTGCTCCATTTAAGTAAAGCAAAACAAATCGATTCTTTTCGTTTTTGATTTTCTTGATTAAAAAGTCTTAAAAGAGGTTAACATAGTTAAGAAAGTTTTTATTCATTGAGAATTGAAATTTTTGAAAAGTTTCTTTTTGAAAATTGAATGAACACAAAAAATAAATAAAAAATTACTGCTTTGTTTTTCAGTTGAAAGCAAAATATCAAATAATCACAATCGAAAACAGTCACAAAAAGTTCTCAAAAAATTCAATGTGATCGTATCCGGCTTTGGTTGATATTCTTATTTTGAAATTTCACTTTTTTTCAAAATTGTCGAAAACATCAGAATTGTCGTCAGGTGAACTTGCACTTATGAAACAAATCACAATCAAAAGAAGTTTTTTAATGGAAGTTTTTTTTTGAGATTTTTTTCTTAATATATAAGGTTTTATCTAATTTTCCAGTCCTAAATAATGAAAAAATTTTTCATATTATATTTGAAGAATGGAAGTGCAAAGTGGAATTTTGAAATAATTGTTTTCACTTATTTTTTTATTTTTCTATTTTTTATTTTTTTATTTGACATTATGATTATTTCCTCAGTATGTTATGGAATTCACGGGAACTGATCAAGGTTGACGTTCTTGTTTCAACTACAAGAGATGCTTTGTGTGTGCCATTCTGAATTTGATTAATATTTTTTTATCTTCTGTTTTTTTTTAACATTCTTTCAAAGTTAAAATTTTGAAAAGAAAAGTGAGAATAGAAGATTCAAAATATAACAAATGTCAATGATTTTTTGAAAAGTTTCTTTTGTTCTGTTTTCATATGAAAATGAGAATTAAACATTCTCATCAAATTTTCATTCCAACTCACCAAAATTCACAAACTAAGAAATAGTGACTTTTTTAAGCATTTATTTTCAATCCGGAAAATTTTGGTGAGTCGGAATGAAAATTTTATGAGAATGTTTTATTCTCATTTTCACATGAAAATAAAACAAAAGGAATATTAAAAAAAATTTTAGACAAATACTTTAATAATTTTAGAGTTTGTTGAATTTTCTAACTCATTATTCAAACAATATATTCAGAGTGATCTATTTATTCATTAAGAAAATGCAATTCAATAGTATTCCACGAATGATATTTTCAACATAATAAATTAGTTTTTATAAAAGAAAATAGTGATTTTGTACATTAAACTTCGAGTTTTGATATTTATTGGTTTTGGTATTTTTATTTTTATTTTTATTTTTTTATTTTTAATTAATTTAATTTAATAAATTTTTCTATTTTGTTTTATTTTATTTTGAGATTTATTGGATGAAATGCGAATAAAAAGTTTTTATTCGAATGATCTGATTTTATTCGAATAAACTGCCTGTATTTGAAATAAAGACTATTTATTCAAATAAACTATCTTTATTCGAAATAAAATGTCTTATTCAAATTTCATCCATTGATTGTTATTCAAATGTGAAATAATTAATTAAACAACAACTTTATAAGTTTGAGTGTTTTGTTAAAATGCAACTTAATTTCATTTTAGCATAACCTCATATATTCAAATGTGAAAAAAAGTAGGGTCATAATTTTATTAGTACCCCGTTTTTTATTAGATCCTAATTTTTTTTTTCTCATATTGCTTTATATAGAAGCTTATACGCAATGAGAATAAATTTAAAATAAATAATATATTATTATAAGGTTGTATACCAAATATTTTTGAAAATCATTTCTTTTAAAAAAAGATCTGAATTTTTTAAGTTTTATTTCTTGATCAATGTTTTGCTCGTGTTTCCACGAGTTTTTGAAACCGAGTGTTTTCCTTGTTGGCATTGTTTTTAAACTTTTCTTTTTAACATTTTTGGTTATTTTATAACTATAGAAACTCTTTTTTTTCACTAGTTTTCACACCTCACCTTTTTTTCGTAAAACTGAAATATTAACAAAGAGAATATTATTTACACCTTTTTCTTATGTTCAAATAATGTATTATTGTTTGTTACAAATATGTGATATGGTAAAAATATTTTCCACAAAACATTTGGCACACAAAATGAAAAAGACGATATTTTGTTTTTCGTGTTAAACTCGTCATTCACAAATATTCATATATTATAGCTTAATTATATAATATTATACTAAATAATACATTAATTGAACATAAGAAAAAGGTGTAAATAATATTCTCTTTGTTAATATTTCAGTTTTACGAAAAAAAGGTGAGGTGTGAAAACTAGTGAAAAAAAAGAGTTTCTATAGTTATAAAATAACCAAAAATGTTAAAAAGAAAAGTTTAAAAACAATGCCAACAAGGAAAACACTCGGTTTCAAAAACTCGTGGAAACACGAGCAAAACATTGATCAAGAAATAAAACTTAAAAAATTCAGATCTTTTTTTAAAAGAAATGATTTTCAAAAATATTTGGTATACAACCTTATAATAATATATTATTTATTTTAAATTTATTCTCATTGCGTATAAGCTTCTATATAAAGCAATATGAGAAAAAAAAAATTAGGATCTAATAAAAAACGGGGTACTAATAAAATTATGACCCTATAATAATTTAAAAAAAATATTTTAAAAACCATCTGTTGAACCACCTTTAAAGAAATTCCTCAAGTTAAACAAACAAATTAAAGTTATAAAAGATAATGAAAATCATTTGATACTCGATCATCAATGGATTTTTCAAAATATTTTAATCATTTAAAACCACTTATTGATTCGATTGCTCCTTTAAATGCGTTTTCAATTGAAGAAGAATGAGCAATAATTGGTACAACTTCTGCAAAATGAAAATTCATAAGCATTCAAATTTTCGGAGTACAATATTATAAAAAACTAAAAAAACCTTCTCCGCTCAAACGTTTGGGAATATCTAAAAGATTAGGCTCAATGGATCTGTATGTTTTATCCTCTTCTTTCCATTGCCTCCCTCCAGGAAGTTTAAATTCTGATGAAAATCGGAAATCTTCCAATGCTTTTCTATAAAAAAATAATGAACGATTCTATATATTTTAAAAATGAAAGTTAATTGCATAACGAACGAAATGATGAAAAAATGTTTTCAAACTATTCTTGACTCCAAAATTTCACTAAGGTCTGTACTTTGATAAATGGATCCATAAAGAACGTAATATAAATCAAGCATCCTTGTTTTTGTTTCAGTTTCTCGAAACCGTTTTGCAATTATAAATAAGTCTGTATCATGATCTTCAATAGAAAACTCCACTCCACGTAAAGTTCGAAGTCTTTCTGCTGGAAGTTGCTGCATTTTCACAACCTCATTGTTGCATTCATGATCATAAAATGATGACCTGGAAAAATACTCCATAACTGTCTCCATATTCAAAGGATTGTGAAGCAACCATGCATCATCTCTTTAGAATATTTCAACAAAGAAACAAAATGTTTTAACATTTAAACTTAAAATTACAGCTCCAATTTAAATGAAAAATTCAACCTCCAACTTGTATGATGCAAATCTTTGCTTTTCACATCCATCAAAAATTATTAATGTTAAGATCATGTGCAGATAATTATTTTCATTTCTGAAGCTCACCATTTATTTAATATTTTCATTAAAAACACTCATTCAAAACACAATGAACAAAAGATTAAAACTAAATATTTTTGTTAGACTTAAACAAAAATTTATTTATGTGCCCATCTTATGATAACTAACTGGATGACGTCTTTAAAGAAGGATGAGTTATCATTTTTGTATCAACTAAATGCGGCACTTCTGTTGCCAACCAAGGAGATAAACCTAACGCAAGAGCGTGAGCAATTCCAAATCGAGGTTGATTTCTTGCCCAAAGGGGCTTGAAATGAACTGTCAAGCAAATCTTTCCACCTCTGTACATTTTCACAGTTTTTCCTTCAAGTTCTGGTATTGCAATTTCCGGAGCAGAAACAGGATAAGATGTAGGTATCTTTTGATAAAAATCAAAACATGATTCATAATGGAAATTAAAATCTCAAAAATTCATTGGAAAAAAGAACAAACATCAAATTCAAATTTAAATTCATATGTTAGATGTTGATAAACATGAGAACATGTTCCGAACCAACTGAACAAAATTTTGATAAATTAAATTGTCAATTCAAAAAACAAATATAATGATAGAAAAAAAAAATAAAACAAACTGTAACCCATCGTCGCTAGATTCGATAGAAAACCAATCATCTCCAGATTCTTGGTTTGACTTAATAAAAGCAATTATACTTTTATATTCTTCTTTGAGGCGCTCTGTCCACTTTTCTTTATCTAAAGGCCCAGCATTCGTTCTCATAACTGGAATTTTACGCAACTTATCTCTTATTTCCCCACCAGAAGATGCAGAAGCAGCCATCACAAAATGACAAGGAATGTGAATTGATCATTCAATATAATTCAAAATGGAAATTCAAATTCTTTAAAATATAACTTTACACAAAAAGATGAATTTTCAAATTTCAGTCAATTCATAATAAAAACGATTTATTTGTATCAAACCATTTTCAAAAAATAAATGACACTAATTTGCATTTTCTTGTGAAACTGTTTTCTATTCAAAGAATTATATTTTTCCATCATTTTTCTATCACACAAAATGAAAAAAGAAACGCACTGAGCAGGATTTGAACCTACGCGGGATAAACCCAACAGATTTCAAGTCTGTCGCCTTAACCACTCGGCCATCAGTGCTTGAAGAAAAGAAAATTTGTTCACTGTTTTAAATAATATAAAAAAATACTTTATTAAAAGTGTAAACAAAATTAATATAAAAAAATCAATTATTTTTTAATTATTGTTTGAAATCACTCCTTATTTTTTATCATAATATTTGCAGATAAAAATTGAGCTTTTTTTGAAAGATAAACGTAATCCATTTGAAAAAAAAAATAATAGAAATGAAAACAATTTATCATTTTTTATTAATGATCAATATTGATCAAATATATAAAGTGTTTTTTCCGAAATTGAAAATTAATTTTTTAAAAATCCGCGCATGTCGACACGACAAAATAAACGTTTGCATTATAATATATATTTATTAATTTTTATTTAAAATTAAATTGTTTTTTGTTTTGGTCAAACAATTTTATTATTTTGATTTATATATATATTTTTTAATTAATGATTCAATTATTTTGATAGTTTTTCAATTGCAACAAAATAAAAATTCTGTTAAAAGCAATCAAGATTCTTTAAATACAAAGCAACATGAATTAAAAGTTCAATCCGGAAAAACAACCGAATTTGCAATTGAAATTGAAGAAATATCTTCTGACTCTGATGAAGACATTTTAGAAGTTGAATCTTGCAAGAATGAAACAAATGAAACATTGACTAACGAAAGCGGAGATTCACTTAAAGAAAATCATATTTCTAAAGCAACAAATGCAAAGAAACGAATGATTCATCATGAACGGCAATTAGATGTTTTTGAAAGACGAATGAATTTAATTGCAACAACGTTTGAGTCTCATATCAGAGAAAGATACAAACATTCCATGTTTGGTCCAAATTACTCAAAACCCAAATGTTTGAACATCGTCCCTGCTTCATCTGCACAACGATATTATTCAAAAGATTTTTGGTGGAATAAAGAACAAGATATACAAAAATTAATTGAGATGATGATCGATATTAAGCTCTCTTCTCTTTTTATTTCGAATTCGAATGATTTTTCATTTTCATCGTTGTTTTATCTTGTTAGAAGCAGTTACAATTTTCCTTGGATAGAGCCTGAATTTTTGAATGCGAAGTTTTGGGGCTGTTCTTCGGTGGAGGAAGTCATTGAAAATATGAGAGATTTATATGGCGTAATTGTGTTAAAAGAAAGCGAAGAGATTACTCAAAGAGGCTCAATGGACACCCAACAAGGGAATCAAACTGAGAAAAATGGACAAAAAAGAGGAAAACCACCGAGAAAAAAGAAGCTTGAGACAGAAATTCAACAGTTGAAATTATGGGATGATAAAAAAATAGAATTTGATTTCAACGAAGAAGAAGACAAGACGCTTGACGAAGAGCAAAGGTTGAAAAAGGAACAACTGATGAACATCGTGAAAGGCGAAATAAAAGGAGGAGGGAAGAATGCTGCAGTTGATGCGAGACTACGAAAGCAGCAAAGATTTAAGCATAAACATTTCGCAAACCGCAATGGAGTCAGCAGAGCTCAAAGGCCGCAGGATTCTTTGGAGAACGATTCATTGAAGAGAGACAGCAATACAAATGAATTTGAGAACGGTGAATTCGAAAATTCCACCACAAGCCACACAGAAGATACCACTTTTGGTTCAGCCAATTATTTTGCCACGGGTCCAAGCGCATCCATTTTGAATGAGAAAGATATTTCAACTGCCATCAACAACTCTGCTGAGGACAACGAAAACAGCGGAACAAAAGATTCAGAGTCAGATTCTGATTCTGATTCGAGCAGCTCAGATTTTCTGTCTTCGATTAGCTCGTCTGAAGAGTCGCACAAATCGAACTACAATTCTGCCGATGATGAAGCTAATGACCCACAAACACATTCAAAGAAAGTTGAACAACATTCAACTGAAACAAACACTTCTTCAAATGTACATCATCCAGCTGCTTCTGCCGATTCTCTTCATATGCCTCTTCCTTCTCTTCCTTCTTCAAAGGACGGGAAAACGCACAGACTGCTTTCGGCTAATGATTTACACCGTCCAAAAACAAAAGCCACACCACAAACCAAAAATAAACCATCGGCACAATCTGATTCTGCCTCAAAACAACCAAATGCTTCACACAGTTTATTGCCCAATTTTTTACACCTTCCATTTCCAGCCTTCGCTTCACAGAAGCCTTTCCAAGAAACGTATAAATCATTGGCACAAAAAACTTCATTTCCTTCAACATCAACTTTAAATTCAACAACAACATCTTCAGCAGCACCAGCACCAGCAACTTCTTCTTCAATCACTTCTTCTTCATCCACAGCTCCTTTCCCTTCTTCTCCACAGTCTTTTTCATCTTCAATTTTTCCCACTCCATTTTCTTATCCACCGTCAACATCTTCTCTTTCAATGAATTCTTTGAATTCTTCTCGTTCTTCTTCATCTGCCATCGGACAAGCCTTTTCGATGCTGTCTTCTGAATCTCCCAACGCTGCTCTTCTTTCCTCTGTCCATTCTGCTTCTTCTTCTATTTCTCAGCCACACACAGACACAAAAACAACTCACTCTTCTCAAACAAAAACTGAAGCTGATAACACAAACATGCCTGCAAACCAGTCAAAATTCGATTCCTTTCCTTCTTCTTCCAATTCTCCTTCCAATCTTCCTTCAAACTCTTCTTCCAATTCTTTTTCAGAACAATCATCATCATCATCATCAACAGCAACACATTCATCTTCCCAACAGAAGCCATCTGAAGTCAATCCAAGTTTGGAGCAGCTGAAAAACACGCTTTTGATGGCAAGTGCACCGAGGCAGCATCCACGCAGGTCTTTTCTGGCAACATTGGCAAACACCATCTTGCTGTTAATCAAAGTTGGCAATGAACAGAAAGAAAAAGAGACACAGAATTGTCCATCGAACAATAAAAACGATTCTTTGTTCTCTTCTCAACAGAGTCAAAATCCACAGTCGTCAGCTGCAAAGCAAACATCTTCTCAAAATGTGTCTTCTTCTTCTTCTGACGAGTCTGCAAATACTCTGACAACTCAAACACAACCCAATAAGATTGCTGAGGCAACAACTGCATTTCCAATTCCCAGCCAAGCTTCTTCAACATCCCCGTCTGAATCGCTCTTTGCTTCAGCATCTCTTTCCCCTTCCTCAACCTCCTCTCCGTTTTCTTCACCTTCACCTTCACATTCACCTTCATCTTCACCTTCACTTTCTATTTCTACTACACCTTCTGCTTTTCCTTCTGCTTCTCCAACACCAACATCTCCTTTATCACCATATCACTCATCACCATCATCACCATCACTTCATTCTTCTTCTTCTTCTCCTTCTTTTCTTATTCCTGAGAATCCTCCTCTTTTTGTGTCTTCAACGCCATCTGCTGCGCCTCCTCTGTCTCTGACACACACCCTCTTCATTCCCCAGCAGCTGCCTGTATCCACACTCAACGTCGATCTTCTGCTCCCCCCGACTCCTCGCTTGACTCCCTCTCATGCCTCCATCTTCACTGCCTCCTCTTCTCCTGCTCCTTCCTCTGCTGCTTCTGCTTCCTCATTGCATTCAGCCTCACAAACATCCAGCCAATCTTCCTCTTCTTCCTCAAATTCTTCAAATAGCACCACTTCAAATGCAAATTCAACATCAAATTCTGCTGCAGCAAATGACAGAAAAATCGTTGATAATCAAAATACTCTGCAGCAAAAGATTTCCACTCAGAAATCTCAAGTGTCCATAGTACCTCATTCCGCTTCAAATACACCCAATCAGTTTGTTTCCAGGCAAAGCCAACAAAATAACCAAGATTCACTGAGTGTTGCATGGGCATTCAAGCCTTTGTCAGCACCTGCCATACCAACTAAACCAAGTTCTTCGTATTCTTCTTTGCTGAAGCCTGCACTTTCGCTTCCTCCTCCCCCACCTCCTCCTTCCATCCCTTTTCCTTCTTCATCTTCCATTTCCATTCCCCATTCGTCTTCATCGCTTGCTTCTCCACACAATCCAGCAAGGCTTGCATCATATTATTCACCAGCACCATCTGCTTCGCCTTCTCCAGTTCAGCCATTTTCTTTGTCGCCTTCACCTTCTCCTTTATCACCTCCACTTTCTCCATCCACTTCGTATTCTCCTTCTCCTTCTCCTTCGCCTTCGCCTTCATTTCCATTGCAATCCACAGGAAATACTTCCCATTCGTCACAGAAAACATCTTCGTCACATGCAACTGACTCTTCGTCTGGATCTTCTTCTTCATCTGACTCACCTTCTCCTTCATCGTCTGCCTCACTTCATTCTGTTGAGAAGCCTTCTTCTCCGCTGCGAGCAGTTTCCTCTGCTCAAACATCACTTCAGTCAGAAAAGCCGAAAGTTGTGCACAAATGGAAAGGAATGTCGAAGAAAGAGAGAGAAAAAGCGGAGAAGAAGGAGAAAGAGGCTTCGCTGGAGACGAGCACGAACGAAGAAGGGAGAGAAAGAGAGTCTGTTGACGAGCAGCTGCTGAGCGAAGGGTTTGTGTGTGTCATCGAAGAGACAGCACGCGTCTGGGATCAGTTTCAGATGATGCTGCAGCAGGAGAAGAGGTGCGAGGAGAGAGGGAATACGAAAGATGGGCTGATGGAGAATGCAAATAGAACAGAAACAGAAAAGAAGGAGAAAGAAGTCGGGCGGAAAGACGAGCAGAAGGGAAAGAGTGAAAAGAAAGAAGAAAATGAAAAGACTGACGAAACCAAAAACGACTCCAAAAGGGCTAATCATGAAGATGAGCCACATTCCTCTCCTAACATCGTCAGGTCGCTCCGTTCAAGTGGGAAAAGCTCTTTTTCACTCAGTTCATCGCCTATGCGTTCAGCCACATCTGGCTCTTCTTCGCTGAACTCTCCTGCTTCGCACTCGCCTTCTCCCGTGCTGAGAGACAGGCGCTCAAACATCCCTTCGAACTTGCTTTCGTATCCTCCTCTGAAAAAGCTCCAGGCGTCGATGGGGCCTTCTTCCATTTCTCGCTTCCACTCAGCCAAAATATGCCGTCTGGCCAATCCAGCACTTATTTTCCCATTGACTTTGAATGAAAGCGATTATTCTCCATTGAAAGTGATGGTTGAATTTCTGAACAAAAGAAGAAGTCTGAACTTGTCAAATTGCAACACATTTAGAACATTGCCAATAAATTTAAAAGAAGAAACACTGAGTGTGAAGGACTCACTTTATCAACAATCGGAACATGCTACAAATTCAATACATTCACCAGACACAGACACACATTCACTTTCTTCTTTCACCTCGGCTTCTCTCTCAAATTCCGATCCAGCCTTTCATTGGACAACATCGCAGTTGCGTGATATTTCCATACGGCGGCATTTGGTTATTGCTTTGCGTGTTGCATTTGGGTCGATGGTTCGCGAGGCAATGGGCGAATGTGTGAGGGAGATGCGAACGAAGAGAGAGGACGGAGGGATTGGCTGGGCAATGAAAAGGGTGCTCGGATGGGAAGGGAGAAGAACAAGAAAAAGAAAACCAGGAAGCGATGGAGATAAATGGGAGAGTAAAGGTGAGGGCATAAAGGGAGCAAAACGGAAAAACTCAGAATTCGAAGACGGAAAAGAAGAAGAATTAGTGCAAGCAATATTGCATGAGTTTGATATTTGCAATAGCGCTGCATCAGAAAATATTCAGTTGAACACTTCGAGTGATGCTGAGAGTAACTGGGGAGAAAGCATACACTTTTTGACAGAGAAGAACAATGAAGAGGACAATTCGATAACAGACAATGATACTTCAGATGGCAACAGCAATAAAACAGATACAAATCAAACTATTGAAGACAACACGACACAGTTGGAAGTGAACGATGTGAATGAATCTACTTCTCCTGCTTCAAGTGCAAGTAGTGGAGAAGAATTAACAAAAGCAGAAATAAACTCACCACCATCAACTTCTGCCTCTGAGCTTGACTTGCCGCTTTTTAAAAGCAACGATCCCTTTTTGGAGGTGAGAATGGTGACAGAAGAAGCACAGTCGCAAATGTGGACAACATTTATCAACTTCCTTTTTGATGTTTTGAATCTTATTCTTCTGGAAAGGCAGATGGAAGAAAGAGAAACAGATATTTTATTGTCTATAAGCGAAAGAAAGGAAAAGGAGTCGCAGCAAAATGAAAAAGATTCACAACAAGAAGATAATACCTCAAAAATCACAAAGGAAGAAGGTAAGACAAATAAAGAAGAAGAATCGAACGTGAAAATGGAGATTGAAGATGCTGTTTCATTGCCAATTTCAAATATGACAATTGATCAAAAAGTAGATTCCAAAAATACAATCAATGAACCAAAGAAATTTGAACCAATTAATTTTAATCAGCCTTTTTCTCTATCGAACATTCCTCAGCTGCGTCCTGCACGAACAATTTTCAGTGTTCCTCTGCATTCAATCAGAGTGGGAAATTTCGTGTTAGCAATTGAAGGTCAATGCATAATTGGTGAGGATGAAAGACCTTTCAAGAAAGAAGAAGAAGATTCAAATATTTCCTCTTTAAGCAAAACTGACAGTCTTTTGAAGCGAGAAGAGGAAAGCGTCAAACGCAATTTTCAAACCAAAACTGATGCAAATCCTGCCAATTCAGAACAAAAGAACTCCTTTGAACAACAAAAAAGCTCATTCCAATATGAACAAAATATTTTGAAGAAGAGTCGTTTGCCTTTCATTCGATTTACGGTTTCTGTTTCGACAGAGACAAAAGAGCAGCAACAAGATTGGGAAAAATGCGTAACTCTTTTAGCAGCACACAAATGTATCATTGAAAAAAAGAAAAAAGAAGAAAGTCATTCTGAAAATGAGAATTTACGCAGCAATGATAACACAAAACCAGAAAAGGAAATTGCTAATTCTTTATGTTTTGACTCTTCATTTTCAACAACAGTGAAATCAGAACAATTAGATGTACTGGAGAAGACGAATAAGGAAGAAGAAAAGCCGAGAATATCAGAAAATTACTTCACACTAATTAAGGAAGAGGAGCCAGATCAAACAATTTCTTCATTTCAGGTTACGCTGTTTCTCAGAGATGCATTGTCTCTTTCATCACCTGCTTTTGTGAAATTCTATCAACCTCTTCAAACAGTTGTTCTTTCATTGTTTGCAAGTCAATTCAACAACACGTCTTCTGATAGAAATTCTTTTATGAAATCATCAACTTTTGATATTTTCTCAAATAAAACTGGTTTCTCAACACTGGAAAATGAAAAGCTAACAAGTGAATTCGGTAGGAATTTATTTAATTCGCTCCAAAATGAGTTGGGAGATAGAGACAATTGGTTGACACTGTTGTTTTCTCCCATTCCGGCTCAGCTGAATGAAAACTTAATGTGTTCATTCCAAAGCCATCTCAAAGCAACAGATTGTTCATCTGGAATGAAATACGCCTCGCAGTTCTCTCAGAACATTCAAGAAAGCTGGGCTATTTCTCAAGCTGAATCCTCAAAGCAAAACCAAATAGATTCATCTCTCCTGTCTCACACAGGAATCTCATCGTTTTTGCAGTCATCGTCTGCTTATTCGATGCTTCAACAATCTACGAGTGCAACAAGCACTTATACAAATAACTTTTTTGACTCAGCTTCAGAGCCACAAAAGCTTATGAAGTCACCGTTTAAAACAACAAACTCTCATCTGCATATTCTTCTCTTTTGGCTAGCCACTGTTCCATATCCATATCTTCCACATTATTATCCCATACTCCTGCTACCAAACGATTGGATGTTATATCTTTTAAATGATTTCCAAAAGAGTTCACAAAAATTATCTGACTCTTCTTATATCAACCAGGAAAAATGCTCTGCTGATATTCCATCTCCTCTTTTGCTGCTGACTGCTCCACCTTCGCTTCGATTTTCTCTTTGCCAGCATCTTTCGTTTGACTCAGCTGTGATGGCTTCTGAAAACGAGGCAGCTTTGAAAAGCCCAAATGTGCTTTCATCCTTCAACTATTACATGGATCATAATGCTTCTGTTGCAGAGCAGCTGAAATCTCTTGCACCTTCTCTAATTCGAATAAACGAATCAAACAAAAAAAAGCAGCAAAACTCTGCAAATTCATCCGAACTTCAAAAAGCCAATGGCCCATCAGGTGCATCCTCTTCAACGTCCAAAACATCTTCACAGAACACGAAAACGGGGCAAGAACGTTCAAACAAACCTGCTGCAATGTCTCTAGCTTCTTCAGTTACGTTTCCTGTATTGCCATCACCTTCATCTTTAATTCCGTCCTCTTCTCCGTTTTCTTTGAAGTATTATGAATTGTATCCTCAGCATGATTCTCCAGGTACCCCCATTCCATCTCTTTCACATTCTTCCTCATTCTCATCACCATCTTCTCTTTATACTGCTGCCAGGCCCATTCCAGATCCAATAGCTGCACAAGCTCAATCACAATTACAAGGGCAGACAACATCTAACTCATCTTCTTTTCCAAATAGAAATTCTTCTGTTTCGTCTGCTTCAAAATCAACAACGCAGTCCAATGTGTCAAATGAATTAAGAACAGATAATTCAAAACTGCCTTCTTCAATTCAACAAACTTCAACAAAGATTGCACCGCTTTCTTTGGCAAAATCAATTACTTTCTTGGAAAGTGACAAAAAGTCAAAAGTTCAAACTGCAGTTTCAGACACTTCTTTGACGAATTTCACTCAGCCATTGAATTCTCCATTGGGTAGTTCTCAAACATATCAACCAATTTCATCCTCTTCATTTTTCAAGCAGCAAAACAACAATGAGGCAACTTCTATGTCTTCACAAAGTGGACTTGTTAATGCAGCATATGCGGAAGTTGAATCAAAACTATCATCAGTTCAGAAACTAGATTCATTTAGTCCAACAACAGATCTTTCACATCCGATTTCATATCACATTCCAGAAGTGCAACATCACGAAAGCATTCCTCAATCAAACATACCAAAAGTACCTCAACAGGTGAATTCCTCTCCTCTGACGTTTGATCCCCCACTTGTTCCTCACCTTTCTCTTCTTCCTGGATCGTCTTTGTTCCCAATCATTCTACGCAAAGTACAATCCTTCATCCGCTTGCTTGGCACAGATGGAGATTCTCATGTGACATCATATCCATTTGGACCAGGCGCTGCAGATCCGGTTCTGCTGACAGTTAGAGACGTCGAACGGCTGAGGCAAGGAAGATGGCTAAACGATAACATCATTACATTTTATATCAGATATCTCATAACAAATGTGTTGAGAGAGGATGAAGATAATGATGAATATATCATGGTTGAAAACAAAAATTCACAAAAGGAGGCAAATGACAGTCAAAATCAGAATTTAAAAGTTGATCCGCAAGATTCTTCACTAAACCTGACAACTGCTCTTGCAACATTGTCACCCAATTTATCAACAACCGAAGCAAATCCTGGTTACACTTTATTAAAAGTTCCTTTTAAAGCCCCAAAATATAAAGATCGTATTCACGTGTTCAACACGTTCTTTTTCAAGTACATGGATGCAGAATATAAAAAATGGGAACGTTTTAACAGAGCAGAAAGAAGACTAAATTCTCTCAGATCATTTTCTGCACAGCAGTCAGTTGCAGATGCTGCAACAGCAACTTCTGAAAGAGAACACATCCAAGTTTCTGATAGCACAAAAGAGAAGGAAATAAAAACACAACAGGGAGAGCATCCATTTTTATCGCAGTCTTCGTCAAATTTGGAAAACAGTTGGCTTTCGAAAAGAGGAGGAAAGCTTCTTATTAATGATACAAGCTACAAGACTTGGAGAAAAAGAAAGCGCAAATTAGTTCAAAGTTTGAAAAGCTCTGAAAACAAAGAAAAGACAAATGAGAATCAAAGCGATGAACGCCCACCATCTTCCAGTGAATCCTCCTCCTCCTCCTCATCATCTTCTTATTCTTCTGGTTCAAACATCGACCAATTTGAGATACCTCCTCCACGTCTTCCATTTATCATACCACTTCCAACAAAAGCAAATAGGAAACGATTCATCGAAATGCCAATTGCATCTATCACAGCAAATACGCCAATTGTTGCGTCAATAGAGAAGGTTGATAGCTCAGACTCAACTGAGGCTCAATCTGAGCCATTTAATTCTGCACCTCCTATCGATGCAGCAAAGAGCGATTCTAATGAAATGGATACTTGTTTGAACGCAAATAGCAATGGTTGCGTTGACATTAAAGTTGATGAAACAACAAAAGCACAAAACAAGAGTGAAAATTCAACTGAATCGACTGAATCAACAACAGAGATCAGCAAAAACTTAACGCCAGAAGCAAAACAAACTGAAGATTCCAATTCAGAGCTGAAGACATTGCAGCACATCTCTTCATCATTTTTGACTCTTGTCAAGCAACCACCACCTGTTTTGATAGAGAATGAATATCATCCTTTTGATTTTACAAAATATCGACAAACTTCATTTGCTAAAGGAATAAAATATCCATTTAAACTTCCAAAGGAGTATTTATTGGAATGCAAGGAAGACAATCCAGAAAGGGCCAGTGAGACGGAAAGCACTTCTATTCATCAATCAAATATTTCAAAGGACAATATTCATGCAGATGATACAGCTGCAACTAAAATTGAATCTAATGATGCGTCAAACAAAACATCTTCAATTTCAATGGAAATTGAACCATTTGAAGAAAAGCAAAATGATATGGATATTACAACTAAACAGTTATCTGACAGCCAAAGTGATGGCCAGCCAAACATTGAGCCATCAAGCAATGCATCGGTTGTTTCTTTATCTTCTTCTGCAAATACACATTCTACATCAATGAATAATTCATATTCTCTTTCTCGTCCTCTTAGTGAGCGCTCTTCATTGTTCCCTGCATTGTTTATGACTCCTCGACATTTTAATTCATTATTAAACATACCAATTACAGCACCTCCACCAAATTTATTCCCGGAAGATTACAGTTCGTTTCATTCATCTTCAAATGCTTCTTCATCTTCTCAACTTATGAACACAAGCCATTCTACGGTTGCTCCTACTCCAATACCACCGTTCATGTACCAGCATTCAGATGGACATCAACAGTTCACTTTTTCGAAAAGTGAAGATAAATGCAGCCATGTCAATTACTCTTACCACCCTCCCTTCTTCATCTCTCAGAACTCCTCATTCACTGCGGCGTATAATCGAGTGCGGAATTGGACGAAAAAGAAAGACTTATTCCAGAATGACTTTGTTCTGATTCCAATCAATGAAGACAACCACTGGTCACTTGCTGTTGTATGCTATCCTCGGTTGGTATTCGATGGTTCTGTTTGGACTGGGGGATTGCGAAAATTGTGGGAAAATGAAGTAAAGAAAAGAGAAATTGACAACGAAATAAAAAGAATAGCAGAAGGAAACAGAAGGAAGCATGTTAGTAGCAAAAGGGGAAGAAGTGATTCAAATAAAAGAGGAGGAGAAAACAACGAGAGTAATGAAGTTGAAGAATGCACAGTGAAAAACGATAATGTTGATAAAGATATTCTTCTGCATCGAAATATTGACGAGCAGCTGCATGAGTTACTGGATGAGACAGAATGGGAAATGTATGATATTCGCGGAAAGCTGATGGAAGAGGAGATGTGGAACGAGTGGAAAAGAAAAGAGACAAAACATGAAAATGAAATACGGAAAAGAATCAGGAAAATTAAGATTGACGAAGAACTCAGTGAAGAGATGGAAGAAAGTGAAGCATTTTATAGTTTAGATGAAGTTGACTTTCTGAATTGCGAAACATCTTCTTCAGAGACAGATGATTCTGATGATGCTTCTTCTGACACAACAAAAAAAGGATACAAAAAAAGTGGAAAGAAAAAAAGAGCTCTTCGTATTTGCAGCGACGATGCCAACAATGGAAATGTGGAGAGTGCTGAAGAAGCGAAAAAGGATGTGGAAATTAAACCATTGAAAAAGAAGCCAGATTCTCAGGTTGTGACGCAATACAAGAAGTTAATGCACAAAGCAGATCCTCCACAATTCTTTTTTGTTGAAGTGTCAATAGATGTGGTGAGATCTACAATTGAACAAATGACAAGTGATTGGCCAAGCAAGACGAATCTGATTGATTCTCAATCAAAAGAAAAAGAAATTGAAAAAAGACCAAGCCGAACACGTCTTTCAGACAGCACTTTAAACAGGGAAACAAGATCCCTTCAAAATGCTGATATTCAGTCGAATGCTCCTTTTTCTTCTCAGATGTCCTCATCTGCGGATGCATCTTCGGAATCAGCCGAATCTGAGCCAGAACATTTTTCCGAGAAAGAGAAATTGCCAAGTTCTCTTTTGATGCCATTAAGTGAGCTGGATGAAAGACTTCTTTATCTTGTGCTTCTTTCTGACAAAGTCTTCATCTCTCTGTTTAAAAGACATTTAACAGAAACAAATATTATTGACGCAACAATGAAAAAACGATACAAAAACTTTGAGACAGAACTATATCGAAATCTAAGAGGACAGTTCAACACGGAAGTTGAAATGAATTCGACGCCAGAAGAAGCAGAAAAAATAAAATTGCAAAGAAGAGAATTTGCCATTTCCGAAACAAAAAAGTTTCATGAACAGTTGCAAAGAGAAGAAATGGAAAAGCTCTTGAAAACCAAAGGCAAAGCTAAGAAGAACGAAGATGATGAAGAAATGGATAATAACTTCATTGAGAGTGTAAAAAGCGAAGTTTTGGTGAAAGAAGAAAAGAAAGATTCTTCTGTTGTTGAAGAGAGAAAAGAAAATCTTGATGCAACACTGTTGAACAAAGAAATAAGCGAGACTCAACCAACAATCGAAATTCATCAAATAAATCCAAACGAAAGTTCTTCGTCTTCATCAAGTCTAACATTCAACAAATCAACAGAAGGGCATCAAAATGAGGATAAAACCAGAAACAAAAGTCCAAAAAATAATGAAACATCGAAAAAAATTGGAACAAGTATTTCAGTTCGCAAGAGAAAAAAGCCGATAAGAAAAGAAAAAATAAAGCAAGTGCACATTAGCTATGAAACTCGAAGCCAAGATGAAACATCAAAAAAACATGAGGAGAGAGAGAAAGCTAAGGAAGATAAGGAAGCAGTGCAAACTGAGCTTTTGGATGAAGAAGATAACAAACAAAACGATAATTTGAACAGCGAATCTTCAACAGAATCAATGGATTCAGATTTATCAAATACACCATTCACTCCTTCGGATTCCTCGACGCCAACTGCAAGTTTGTCAAGCGATTCTTTGAAGCAGCACAAATCACCAAAACAAGAAAGCAATACTTTTTGCGGGGAAAATACAACTCTGAAGCAGGATGATGCTTGCAAATCTGCATCTACATGGAATTTGAGAAGCAGTGATCCGAATGAAACATCGATGATTATAATAAAAAATATCGAAGAATCTAATTCAAATAATCAAGACGAAATTCCAATTATAAGTGTCAGCAATATAGAATCCAATATCGCAGACGAAGATGATGGTACAATTGAAAAAGATGAAGGAAATTTTGTATCAAAAGTTGAACAGGATATTGATTCAGACCATTCTCCAGAAGCAAATGTAGAAAAAATAGAGTTCATAAAAATTCCGGATTCTACAGGCAACTTCATTCAAAAACAAATTCAGAATTCCGATTGCATAAAGGCTGAGATAACTAAAGAACCAGAAGACAAACCAGTTTTGAGTATTTTTGAAGATGAAAATAAGAACACAGAAAAGGAAGTGACAATAATCGAATCTAATACAAGTGAAAATTATGCATCAGGGCAAGAAATTGAAGACAATAATTTAACTTCAACAGTGATTTTGAGCGAAAATGAATTAAAAATGAAAGACGAATCCATAAAAGTAACTGATAGTCGCGAAGAACAAAAGCAGACATCAATTTTTAGTTTATTACAAGACGATTCCAATGAACACAGCTGCGATGCGTTTGATCTTCTTGACGCAAAACCAACTGATCAATCACTTAAAGGCGGAATCTTGACGACTTCGCAGAATGTTCGTCAGAAAAATTTTGAAAAGGAAAGTGATTCAAAGTCCTGTCCCATCGAAATTGAAACAGAAGATGAAGATTCTTCAGAGGCATCATCGAATTATGACAAGGGCATAAAAACTCGAAGCAGATCAGGAAGGAAGAGGAGAACAAAAGACAGGAACTTTCCCTCTGATGTGAACACGCATTCGGATCATGTCGTTCCTCCTAATAGAAGTTTGGGTGGAGACTCTGATGGTAATTATTCTGAAGAAGAGAGTGAAATGACAGAAAACACACATAAACGAAAGAAAAGTAAGCGAGGCCGTAAACCGAACAAAGCTAAAGTGCAGAATGAATCACATAATTGCAGATCGATTCCAGAGCCACATGCTTCTCCCAAAAATAAATCTCTTTATACATCCCTGTCTCCTTCAAAAAAGACAACATCTTCAAATAAATCTGAAAAAGGAATACATTCACCACATTCTATTTGTCGGTCGCCTGCAAGCTCTCCTCTTCTTTCCCCTCACTCTCCATTATCACCAATCGTTTCTGGATCAGTTTCTTCTCCTAATTCTCCTCATTCTCCTCATTCACCTGATGCACCTCGTGCTTTGTATCCTCAATACACTCCGCGCACTCCACGCTCATCTCAAAATACAAGTTCGCCAGCTGGATCTCCACAAACCCCAACTTATTCTCCTCGTCGCGTTTCAAGATCTCCTCGTTATTTAAGCAGTAACCACTCAATTTCTTTTCGCCATCAACCCGATGATTTCTCGAGTTCAATTCATCACAAGTCATCAATTGGAAACGAAGAATCTCAGCTCACTCTCCGCCAACGTGCAATGTTAGAAAATAAGCTTACCAAAACCAAAAATTCTGAAAGCAATCACAAATCTAATCCATCTGAACCAATTATTTTAATCGATGATGAAGAGACAACTCCAGAAAGTCAGGCAAAAACGGTGGAAAAGGCAGAATCTGCTCAAAGAAAGTCTCGTAGAGCCGAGCATCAACATTTCGGTTCACCTCAAAGCCCGAATCAAGAATTTAATTCTAGCGTTGTGAATGTTGCTGAAGAGCCTTATTCTCCGCGAGAGAAAGGAAACCTGATGAAAACAATAGAACATGATAATGATTTTTGCGAAAATTTCGGTGATGATTCGAAAGACGAAATAAATAATATTTCACACGAAATTCGAGAATCTACGGAAGGAGGTGGAAAAAGTGGATATGAGTCAGACGCTGAATTATCAAATGGAGACGATGAAAAAGATCAAATTCAAAATTATGCTTCCAACGACAATATTACATCACATGGAGAAATAGAAGAATTCAATTCGGCAAACACTTCAAGTGATGAAATCAGCTTAAATGCACAAAATAATGAAGACAGTTCTTTGGGAGAATTTTTAACCTTTTCAGAACAAAATGACTTTGCATTCTCAAACGAAAAACAGTTTGAAGAAAATGAGGAAAAGCAAGAAAATGAATCATTTTCAAACAAAAGGAACTTATCAATTAGAAAGCATCTAAATATTCCAAAATTTGATACTTCAATAAATTTAAAGCAGATTGGAGATTCTGCAATCAAGAATTCGCTCACGAAATATTCAGATTCATCAACTGTAGATTCAGTACAGCAAGATCAACAGAATAATCCAATTTGTAGTGAAGAAAACAATAGTGAAAACGCCCTAGATTTTAGTCAAGATTCAATAAGGAATAACGAAGAATCAAATAAATCATCTAATTCTTCCGAAGATACAAATAACTTAGAAAAGAAAAACAACGACGGAGAAAAAATTAACGAAAAAGAATCAACAGATAATTCGAAAGCAGAATCACAACTATATGCAGCGGGCTTGGACAAAAGAAAAATATCACCAAATAAGACCAATCTGTTGCAAAATGATGGTTCGTTAGCCGGTTCAACACATTCTGATGTATCTTCATCAGCTCAGAAGAAAATTCTTCCTACGCGTCCTTCGCCGCATCAAAAAGCAAATCAAAGTTCTGAATTGGATTCGTTTCATGTGACTCAAGCACCACTTTCAAAAACTTTCAGCTTTTCGAATTCGAAGCACATTAATCAATCTTCGTCACAACCTTCAAGCGAATCAAGCGAAAAGAAAATGGAATCCTCATCATCTCATTCACAAATAAAACCGAAAGAAGTTAAGGATTTGCAATCACTATCTGCGTCAACAACGGGAGTTGAACAACGAGCAACATCTCAGTTGATGCAGAATGTTAATGAACAAAAAAGCGTATTAAAACCGAAGGGAGTCGAAAAAACAATAGCTCGTAAAAGGAAACCAGATAGAACTGAAAGTGTTGATTCTGCGCAAAAAGAAGAGAAGAGCAACCAACATTTTCCCGTTACAAGGCTTTCATCTTCTTTGCAAACGAGAAGCGAGGCCAGAACTAAGTTTGAAGAGAGCAATCACAAACACTTACATGATGAAAATGACATAGCCAAAAGCACAAAAGATTCTGATGGCGAACATGAAAGCAATCAAAACAAGGAAGTTGAACATCCATATCACACCAGAATTAGAACAAGGAAAGCGGTTGCAGACTTTCCAGAATTTCGAACTTCTTCATTATCTCAAACACTTTCAACTCCGTCAACCTCAACTTTTCTGGCAACGCAAGAGGATGCAAATTCAACCTCTTCATACGAAAGCCTTGACACATCCAAAGATGAGCAAGAGGAGAAGCATGCTTATGAAATTAGGCGCTCAAATCCAAGACTGAAAAGAATTAAAAAAAGTCAATTTAAAGTCAAACATATTGACATGCAAACGATAAATTTTGATCCAGTTGGAAATAAATTAAAGGAAGCAATTCGTTTTCATCAATCTTCAAGCGAAAAAGATAACACATCAAAAGAGGACAATCGAATGGAAAGTGAAGAAGAGAATAATGAAATAGTCAATAATGTATCATTGATGGAAGAAAACAAAAATTATCAGAATAGCTTTCCAGAAATATTTCAGCAATCATATCCAGATTTTGAATATGTTGAATGCCAGGAAGAACCTGATTCATCAACAGACCTCGATACTATTTCTCCACATTATTTATTCCCACAAAGTAAATTCAAAAAGCTATTTTTTGGAGAAAAAGCTGAAAACACTCTAAAAGTTGAATCTTCTCAGTTTCCAAAAAGCAATACGGAAAATAATGAGAATCCGTTGTCTCATTCATTGTTTGAACATATTGATGCGAATAAATCTAATTTAGCTCAAGAAACATTTTCTAAAGAAGACAAAAAAGCATTTCTTGATAAATCATGCACTTCAATAAATCATTTGAACAAGGCAGATTCAAGTTCAATGAATCAGTCACTTTCTTCTGTTTCTCCTCCAAAGAGTTTTTTCCAAATGTCTCCGTCTCCAATGATTTTATTTTTCGATTCACTTGACACTTCAGAGAATCCGTTTCTTTATTCTCGTGCTGCTGCAATCATTCGTGGTTATCTGACACACGAAGGTTATTATCGCGTAAAGCGTTGTTTTGATTCATCATATACTGTTTTTTCAACTGCTGCAATGCCAGCTTCTTTGCCACTTGTACCGTTGCAACGAAATAATTGCGATTGCGGAATTTTTATGTTGAAGGATGTTGAAATGTTTGTAAAAGGATGGGTGAAACAACAGGAAATCGAACGAGAAAGAAAAGAACTGATACAAAAGGCTAAACTTGAAAACATGACAAATTTGTTAACGAAATGTTGCAATTATAATGCAACATCAGAAATCTTAAATGTTGAATCAAAAATGGATGAAATGGACAGGTCTCCATCTTCGCCGTTGATGCCGCCTGTAACTATAGCAAAGGCAAAACTTTTGAATGTTTCATCATCTGATCTGCCGATACGACCTTCGATCTGTTTGGACTCAAGCGTTGGATCAGAAACGATCGATTCATCAGATTTGCGATCACTTTTTGCGCATGGCATTGTTTTCTACACAAATGGAAAGATTAAACTCGTCAAAGATCGTTTAACAGTCTTGAATGAAGCAGTGAGAGAAAAAGAAAGGAAAAATGAAGTGGAAAGAGAACTACATCGAAACACAGAGCTTGCAAAACAGTCTGAAAAAAGAAAAAGGACGAAAAAGAAGAACGAAGGAGGAAAAGAAGATTCTGAATGGAAGGAAGCGAAAAAGAAAAAGGCAGATGAAGAAAACGAAGTGCTTCCTTCAACGTATGTGGCTTCATCTTCTGCATTCGGAGAATATGAGAGAGTGGAAAGAGGGTTGATTGAAATGGGATCTTCTCCCGAAGAATGGTTTGGATTGAGAGAAGCATTTTTGCTGAGATTTGATTTGGAGGATTTGATAATGCTTTTTGCAATATTGGAGTACGTTGATGGCAAAAAGAAGAACATGTTTTGTGACAAAAAGGGGAGATTGATGCGGTGGATGTGGTTAGAGATGGACAGCGTTTGCATGCAGTGTGGATGCATTGACGATGGAATGAGTGCTGGTGGGCTAAAAAATAGAAGAGGTGTTTTCTGTAAGTTCGGATAGGAACTGAAAATGGTTGTTGTGAAATTAGTATTCACAACATGATTAATGTTGTAATTAAATTTTCCGTTTCTTCAACAACAATCTGTTTTTAGAAAAGCTGAATGGACTTTGGATGTCAAAGCTATTCAGAATTTTCAATATTTTCATTTTTATAATTGAAATTTACAAACTTTTTAGTTCTTTTGGATTTGTGATCATTTAATTAATGTTCGTAAATTCGGGGTAAATAAATTTTTATCCGCATTTAAAAGAACATGACTTTATTTTAAAAATATTCGTTTCTTACATAAAAAATTTTATAAATGCCACCTCTTTATCATTATGGAATTTGATTTTATTGATTTCAATGATCTTCTTCAAATTACATAGCTGTAACAATTTTTTAAATAAAAAAAAAAAAAGCGAAGGTTTGAACTTAATCCAATTTCATATTATCAAATAAACAAAAATCTATTGAAGTGCAATTTATTTACTGAGTTTCCTCAGCTTTAGCCGTTGCATCTTCGCCTTCTTGATGCGAGCTTATGTCTGTTTCTCCAGATGCCTCCTCGCTCTCATAAGGAGATGCTGGTTCTTCTTCCATTTCCTCATCTTCCATTGGCATTTGATCTTCTTCTTCCTCAGGTTCTTCCGATCTTCTTTTCTTATTTCTCCGTTTTCTCTTATTTGTCTTTTTCGATTTATTCCTGCTTGATCCATAATCTTCGTCTGCTGACGTATCGTCCGCAATTTGATCAGTGTCTTCGCTATCTTCATGTCCCTTTCTTCTTCTCTTCTTCTTCTTACCCTCACCAGCGTCTCTCCTGCGCTTTCGTCTTTCAGTTCCTTCTTCACCTGCATTCTCTTTCATTGCCTGGTTTGTTTCCAGCTCTTTCCACCGAGCTCTCAACTCCTTCATTCTCAAGTCGGCTTGGAGTGCTCTTTCATTTCTTTCTCTTTCTTCTTCTTCTTTCTTCTTCATCTCTTGCTCTTTCTCGCTGTCGATAACTCTCATTCTCTCCAGCTGTTCTTCTCTTCTCTTTCTCATTGCTTCAATCATCTTGTTACTCTTTTCCTGTGCCAGCGACATTGCCGCTGCTGCGATAACCTGCAATCTTTTGATGAGACGCTGAGCCTTTTCAATCTGAGCAGCAATACACAACAGGACGTGAGAAATCAACGTTGGTGGCAGATTCAAAGGTCCAAATGAAAATTCTGGAAGAGAAGAAAGATGATAAAGTTTAGTTGCGTTGGTGGATGAGTTTTGCATTGAGTTCAGAGAAAGAATAGATGTTGACGATGTGTTTCTCTCTTCTTCTGTGCTGGGCACCAAAGAAGAAACATAAAGAGCAGTTGAGGCTGAAGTGGTGTAATGAATCATATCTGCAACATTCAAAATCTCTTCAAAGTTATTTCGAGGCAGTTTAATCACTTTTCGCTTTAGCATTTCTATATCTGCTCGTGCAGATTCACTCCCTGGTCTTGCGAAGTCGCTTCTTCCTGCAATTTCCTTTTCTAATTCTAACTTTATGAGTTCTAAAGCAGAGTTAAACCAATGCTGAGCATCATTAAGATCATTTGCTGCACCACACATGCGAGTCCAACCACGCCCATCTCTGTCGACAAGAAGGTAGATGGAAGGTAATTTGTCTGAAGAAGCAGACGCAGAAATAAGTTTTTGTTTTGCTTCAGCAACAGCCTCTTTATTGTCTCCATCGATAATCATGATGTTATCTGCATCAACTTCTTCCTCCTCGCACTTTTCGCTCGAAGAAGCAGAATCTGCATCATCAGTTCCTTTTTTACCATCTTCATTGGCAGATTTTTTTTCACCTTCGGCTGTTGCAGATTGTTTGTTTTCTGGTTTTTTCAAAACCATTTTCGTAAGAGCAGCATCAATCATCTTCTGAGCGCAAGTCAATAAAACAATAGCTGTATTATATTTTGGTGTGATAGCATTTGGGAAGTTACGAATAGTTCTCAATGCAACTTTTCTGGCCTTTGACCACTCATTCAGTGCGCAATGAGCTCGTACGAGTTGTGTGAAAGCTGACAAATCTCTTCCAAAAAGAGTTCTTTCGAGAGCATTTGACAAAATTTGCACAGCTCCCCCTGGCTGGTCACCTTCAATCATCGCCATAGCAATGTTCAGTTGCATGTACGGTGGAGGAAACACAAATGGAATTGGTATTGGAAGTGTAACAGATGACAGCGCTTCTTTGGCACGTGCATCTCCTCTTGAGCCAAGCAACATGGAAGGTGAAAGTGAAGTGGTAATTGGTATCATTTTGATGGCTGGTGGCTTTTTCTCGGGTGGAATTGGAGCAAACTGAATAACACTATCCCATCCAAATCCTCTTGTTGCTATATTTCCGCAACCAACTCCCACAGCCATTCCACAATTTGTGTTTACGCGCCACAACACGTTCTTTGCAGCGAAGTCGTTATCTTTTTGTTTGGAATCAGAAGAAGTTAAAAAGTTGCTCTTTCTTGAGCCTTGCATCGAAGAAAGACGAGACGAAAGCGATTCTCTTATTCTAATGAAGGCATCAAGTGCATGTCTTGCATGGCCCGTCAGAACTAGGCAAACAGCGGCACCGTGTGCAGCGATTGTATTTGTGGGATCAGCACGCAAAACATCCATAAACATTGTGAGTGCATTCTTTAAGAGCCCTTCTTTCGATCTCTGTGTTCTGGAAGCTGAGAAAAGAGGAGGGATGATTGGAGAAGAAGAAAGCATTTCCAGCTGTGCATCTTCTGGCGCTTGCGAAGTTTCAGAAGATGATGAAGCAGAATTTTTCGTTGATTTTTCTTCCTCTTTTTTAGCTTCCTTTTCGTTTTCTTCTATTTCCATCTCTCCTTCCTCTTTATCGTTGTGAGACTTTGTCTCAGTCTCTGATGGATTTAACGGCTCTGGAACAGTATTTTCTTTTTCCTTTTCCTTTTCTATTTCATTTATTTCATTTTCTTTGTGTTCCTCATTTTCGTTCATCTCTCCTTTTTTGGATTCTGTTTCCATTTTTTTTCTTTTCTCATTCGCTTCTTGAAGCTGGCCCAAGGCCATTGTTGCTGAGGAAGGCGATGCAACACACAAAGCATCCGTCATCGCATTCAAAGCCAACCCACAAACAGAATAAGAATTCCATCTCTTCCCGTGTTTCTTTTCCTCAATCTTCATTGCCTGCTTGAAATATTGCGCTGTGCCAATATCATCTCCTCTATCAAAGGCAAGCTGTGCCAGCAGCAGCTGTGGATCGACCATGTCAGGATGCGCTTCTGCAGCCATTCGAGCTTCACGTTCAGCTGCAGCAGGCATCTGCAGCATCCGATAGATCTCTGCCAGACGCATTCGCGAGGCCAGATGCGTTGGGAGTGTCTGAAGATTCTGCTGCAGAGCAAGCACCGCTTCTGGAATTCTGCCAGTCGATTCCATCAGAAGCGCAACATTATGAACACAAGCTGGTCGAAACAGCTGAAGTGGGTTAGTCACACCGGCTTTTTGAAGGATCTCTTCTTTTGACAGCTGAGGAGGATTTGATTGCGCTGATGCTGATTTTGCTGAAGAAGAAGCAGACAACTTGGCATTTGCGGCTTCAATGGCTGCAGTATCTACAAACGGGCACAGCGAAAGCGCTTTGCTGTAAAATGTCTGTGCTTCGTTTATACTGCCCATCAGATGATGCAACGCTGCATAGTTGTTATTCAGTTGAATCAAAGGAAGTCCAAACAATTCCTTTTCTTGCTTGTCATCTTCTTCATTGCTCTTCTGTAATTTGCTTAGCTCTTCTTTCATTGATGCCTCCTCCTCGTCGCTGATAATTACTGTGGATGGATCATCAAGCATATCATCTTCAGCAACTCTTTCTTTGTTGTCTTCCGGATTTCTGTTTAAATATTGCTCTCTCTTCTTCTGTTTTAATGCGAGTGCAGTTTCAATTACATTGATTCGCTCATTCCTTTGCAGACGGACCTTATCTAACTCAAGTTTTTTGGCTTCAAACAATGCATCTGCTGCAAGAACGGAATCTCCCAATAGCGTAGTTGCGCGTTGGGGATCGGTGATGCGTATCAACGAGGCAAGCTGTGCAGCTGGGCGAAAGTCCATTCTCACAAGCATCTCCAAAGTCAACCCAGAATCAGTGGAAGAAACAGAAGCAGAAGCTGCAGGTGTTGTAGTTGTTGATGATTGCTTTGCGGCAGCCAAGGTCAGAGCGTAGATCTTTTCTCTGATGAGCAACAGATCGCTTTTGTCTCTCTTCAAAGCATCCAGAGCATATGCAAATGCAGACAATGCTTCCTTTGAGTGGTCGATGCCAAAGTGAAGGGCTGTCCGAGCAAAGCATGATGCAGCCTGTTTAAAGTTCCCTTTCTTCAAGTGCAATTGGCCAATGAAAAATACACAAAGCATGTGGACATCTCCTTCTGGGACACGTGAATGTCTGCTTGACATTGCACTTGCAGAAATAGCAGCCTTTGCTTCGGCTGAAGAAGAAGACGATGCGCTTGCAGAAGTTGCGCCAAGCCTCAGTCTGGTTATCAGAGTGTTAACAGCAGAATCTGGTGAGTCTTCAATTTCAATTTCCTTCATTCTGTCTCCATCGCGCACTCTCTTTCTCAGTTTTTCTTCACCTGTTTCCTTCTCGTCAATATGATGTCCCAGCCTTTTCCTCTCTGCAATCCACAGCCTATTCGAAAAGACATAATATTCAAAAGCCAAGTCAAACTTGCTTTGAGCATGCAGCACTCTTCCTAGGTGAAACAATGCCTCACTTTGAATCGAATGAGACATTCCACAGGCTTTGAAGTTCATCAATGCCATTTTATAACCTTCTGTCAGTTTGTGCTGATAGAAAAAGTGAGAAGCAATTTCATTCTTCACAACACGGTTGCTTGGAGAAACGTCCATTGCTCGCTTGAACGCAAGGACAGCAGCCTTCACATGATCCTTGTCTGTGTCATAGTTTAATTTAATCAAGCCTAATCCAACATATGCTTCTCCAACATTTGGATCCAGCTCAATCACTCGTTCAAAACATTTCCTTGCTTTTTCAATCCTTCCCAATTTGTAGTAGCATTGCCCCAGCCCCAAACGAATGCGCGGAGATGCCTTTTGAGGATACAGCCGTAGAACATCTGCATATGTTTGAAGAGAAGCGAAATAGTCGCCTAGATAAAATTTCACATTCGCCTTTTCAGCAAATAAATGATCATGAAGCAAAAGTAAAAAATGCAAACTGATGTTTGCAAACCTGCATGGTAAGTGTAAGTTCATTTCTATGTCCTGCTTCAAATACTGTTTGAAGATCTTTATCGGCACTTCGATAATCTCCTCGAGCAATTTTTACAAGACATTTCCCAATCCAGCTGAGATGATGAGAATGATCAATTTTATCAACTTTAGTGTAAATCTTATTCGCTTTTTCTGAGAATCTTTCAAGTTCCCGTTCATTTGCTGCTGTAAACATTTTCTGAGTATAATATGCAGCAAGAGATTGATATGCGGCAATGCGCATTGATTTTGTGCCACTTTTTTCCGAATCTTAAATACATACAAAAACACATCACAGTTTACAACAAAAGCCAATTAAAATGAACAAGGTGCAAAATATAAACCGGGATCAGGAGCAGAAAGAATTATGTCGCAGAATGCCTCAGGGCGACCATGCGCATAATACTCATGCTATAAATTAAAAACAGTTAAAATAAATATACACATAATATAGATACAAGATGATCTCTTTAAAATGAGCATTGAAAAAAGTAACAAACAGCAAGCTCCAGCCATGTATCAAGGGGAACTTGTTGAGATTTAAGAAACTGCACAACAGGCTCAACTTGTTCTGGAAGCTTATTTGAAGATAATACTGTAGGCTTTAAAACGTCCTTTGTGGGTATAGTTATAATTCTTGAATTCATAATATGAATATTATTTATTTAAGATCAAATTTTTAGAAAAACAACAAAATCACTTTCATTTTTTATTGAGAAAAAACAAGTTAAACATAGTCATTTGAATGAAAAATAAAAGGAAAGATGATAATTATATTATTCTCAAGCTTCAAACATTAGCTTTAATAATTTTTTTCTTATTTGATTCCAATAAATATCAAAAATATTGACTTTGAAAAAAAAAAAAACAATCGAAAATATGCAGCACATATGTCTTTAAATATGAACTAATTTGTGTGCTGTATATTATTCCATGTCAGTAAATTTTTGATAATTTGCTCATTGAATGATAATTTTTCACAAAAACCCAATATTAAAAACGAAACATATCGACTTTTTGAGAAAGCTTTGAAGAGCCGAGAAGAATTAGAATCAATTTATCCTAAGAAGGGGCGTAACTGCTCTGAATTGTTATATTGCTTCAGATATAAATATATCAGCTGCAAAATTTCATTGCAGCAATGAGCTCAAAATACAATATTCACAGAGCAGACGCTTTGATGCAGCTGGCGCACGACAACACTTTGTGAAAAGGTAAACTCCATTTTAGGCGATGCTATCAAGAGTGTGAAATGTGTTGCTTTCCACCATAAATCTGGATTAATTGTGTTCAGGAGCATTGAGCATCTTATTTTTTGATTTCAATGCCATTGGGCAAAAAGAAAGAAGAAAGCATGCGCAAATCAAGCAAAAGTGGAGTGGAAGAAAGCAAAAAAGCATAGCAAGCAAAAATGCTTCAATGCACATTTTTTTGAAGCGATAAATGCGCAATAAGGATGACTTTGCTGACTGCTTATTGCTGAAGGATGCAGCGCCACTACTGTTTCTATCACCAGCGGGGAACAAATTGTTTTTGCTGTGAGCAAATGAAGATATACTGCATGCAAAACAGCCAGTATTATTCGAGATCCATTATCTTTAATGGCTTGCAGGCGAGCGATGCAGAGCATCAACCAGGCTCCGATGGATGAGGGAAAAGAAAGATTATGGCCAAAAGGAAGCAGAAGCATCAGTCTACAGCCAGCACAGAAACAAGGGAAGGGAGGCAAGCTGAACAAAGACAAAGAAGGATTCGAGTCGATGGAGGAGGCAATAACGCAGAAACAGAATCAGAAACAGGGAAATTGTATGAGGTCCGTGGCGGGATGAGTGCTCCGAAGATGTGGCAAGAAGGATGAAATGAAAAGTGTGTTCATGGCTGTGCGAACAAATTCATGGATTTATTGTTTTGTTTTTATGAAAATGAGATGGTATTTGATGCCTTGAGTGCTTTGCTGCTTTTTTTTCCTGGTTTTGTGCAAATTGTTCTGTCAAAATCCATTGTTGTGGAGGATGTTTTTGTAAAGATATTTATTGGATAGCTGCTTCAATTTTGGAAAAGAAAATTCAGAATTGTTGTATTTTTGGCGACTATTTTTTTTATCACTCTGTTTTCTTTTTGGTTCATTTTCTTTTGAAATTACGAAAAAAATACAAAACGAATGTATTTATTTTTGCAGGCTGTGCAGAAAGCTCGTTTCAGTGTTTCAGCACTTTTTTCGTGATGAAGAAAGCATTTAACTTGGATCTTCTTGGAGAAATGGAAGCAAAAGACAAAGCGAAGGAGATTCTGAGAAAAAGATTGAATATTCCCCTATGAATGCTCCAGCATCAAAAAAAAAAAAAAAAACGTTTGATGATTTTTTATTTTCAACTATTCTTATATAATCTTGATTTTTGTTTTTTTGTTTTTGTTTTTGTTTTTTTGAACAAGGACTGAAAAGTGAGCAATCCTGCTATTAACTTGAATGAAAAAACAAGAGGGAAAAATAACAAAATGAACCATGAAATCTAAAAAAGAAAAAAAAAGAAAAGAAATTGATACTTGTTGAAGAAAGAAGACACAGGAAAGAGAGTTTGTGGAAAAGAAATTTGAAATATTTTTATTATATAATTTTTTATTTCAAATCCGATAAAATAGGGGTCTGTGATCTTGGATCCGTCGTTTATTTTTGTGATTCGAAATTTGAACTGTTGTGAAGGAGTGCGATTGATTGAGAAATGATATTATTTCTGGAGTTGGGGGTGCTGGCCATGCTTTGTGGTGTTTGTGAAGAAACGAGTGGAAAGAGAGTGCAAATGAAAGATTTTCAGGAAGAAGAAGAAGAAGAAGAGAGGCTGATGACGCAAACAAGCTTGTTCACAAATTTGATTGGAGATGGAAAGCGGGAAGAAAGAAAGAGCGAGAATGCACATGAAAATCACGAGATGAGAGATGTGATGCGGAGCAGAATCTCCACGAGGTTTGACTGTTGCAACAGCTCGTTAGTGATAAGATCTGGAGAGCTGGGGAGCAGAGAAGGATTTGAATGGATCGGGAGGTTGAATGGATCATTGCTGGAGGTTGTTTGGTGCGAGATTGCGATTGGAGGCGGAGATGAAAGATTGTTTTGGTGCGAAGACAGCAGGGTTGTGCTGGAGATGACAGTGAAAATGAGAGAAGAGAAAAGAAATTGGAGAGGCGGTGTTGTGGAGGGATTTGGAAGAGGCAACGAGGTGAAGCTGAAGGAAAGCAGATTTGAGTGTTTGAGGGCAGAGGGAGGGATGGCTTTGGCAAGAGGGAGTCTGAAAGAGATTTTCGTGGAGAACTGCCTGTTCAGGAACATATCAGGAAGAATCAGTGGAGACAGAGTGGATGGCAAAAGTGATGGAGCAGATAACGGAGTCAGGAAGAACAATGCTGAAAGGATTGGAGTTGCTTCTTCAATATTTGAGAGGGTGGAAAATGGAGACAGTGGGATGCTTTATGATGGGTATCACACGCAAGAATGCTGTTTTGTGATGAACACATCGTTTGAGAGGTGCGAGCAAAATGTGAACTCGACGAGGCAAGAGAACTCAACAGGAGATGTGATTCTTGAAGACTCGATTTTCACAGTGCACACAATTGGGAGTTACGGAGGAGCGGTGTGCATCACGGGGAATGCCACACTTTCAATTTTGCGAACAACATTCAGAAATTGTTCGTTGGAATCCACTTTGCCAGATTCATATGGAGGTGCAGTGTATGCAACTGGAACGGGTTTCATAAACATGATGAATAGTTCTGTCATTAACTGCTCTGTTGAAGAAACTGGTGGAAGTTATTGTGCAGGTGTTTATATTACAACAAAGGCAGCAGGTACTGTATATGTCACTTCTTCAATATTTGCAGAAAATACTGGAGGACATTATTCTGGATTGTTCTCGTCAGCTGTTAGCGATGCATTATTCATTGGATCTTGCACGTTTCTTAATAATTGCGCCAATCCGAGATATGGAGGATGCCTTGTTGTTTGGAACGCAATATCATTGAATCAAGCAATTACAAATTGTTCATTAGCAAACAATTCAGCTCATTATTACGGAGGGGCTATGATTTTTAAAGGAAATAAAAATACTGTGAAACCTGTGAAACTGAGATTTTTGTTATTTGAGAATAACTCATGCACATTGGGCAACGGACATGATGTGGCATTCCGAACAGATCATGAGACGCTGTATGCAGCGAATGATTTTGCCACATGCAGCTCCACGAGTGCGGAACCAAGGGTGTGGCACTGCTTCACACCGAATGAATGGACATGCCCAATAAATGAGAGCAGGCCAAGCTGGATACCGAACACCATTCGAGGGGAGATAAATGTGAATCCGACGAAGGAAGACCAGATACACTGTGGGACAATGGAAGATGAGTGCAAGACAATAGGGTATGGAGTGACGAAGTGGAATCCAGAGCTGAAGCAAAAGATATCGCTGAGCAGAAGCACTTTTGCAGAGCGAGGGATTGGGGTGGAAGATAGGGTGATTGTGATTGAGGTGAAGGGGAGCGGAGAAAGGCCGATAATACGATGGGCAGCAGCAGGGGATGCGCTTGTCTGGATCACGTGCGGAACAATTGAAGCGGACTCGATTGTGTTTGTGATGGATGGAGAGGCATCTGGAGAGGGGTCGCTGATGAGTGTGAGGGAAGCAGGAGGGAGGGCACGGTTGGTGAGGTGCAGTGTGAGGAGTGAAGCAGCAGGAGTGTTTTGCAGAAGACCGATGTTTGTTGTTGAAAACGGGGTGTGCGAGATTGAAGACAGCGAGATAGAGGGGATACAGATGGAAGACTGTGCGCTGCTTGAATCGAGATATCCGGGAGAGCTGAGAATTGCTGGGGGAAGCATAAGGAACATTGTGCGAAGCAGGGGAAATGGAGCAGTGATGAGCAAAACACTGAGGGAAGGAGAGACTGTGATTGTGTGTAACACCACAGTGAAGGGGTGCAGGTGCAGCAGTGGGAATGGGGGTGGAGTGTATGTGGGAGTTGTGGAAGGGAGTGTGGCAGTTTTGGGGGGAAGCAGCGTGAGCACGAAAATTGAGGGTTGCAAGGCTGAAGAAGGAAGTGGTAGCGGGAGCAGCGGAAAAGGAAGGGGCGGAGGGCTGTATGTGGAGATGAGAAATGCGGAAGATGATGTTCGGATGGAGAATATGGAACTTGTGGGGAATGAAGCGAAAAGCGGGAAGATGATGTTTATCTGCTCTGCAGATCTGAAGGTGAGCTGTGTGAAGAAGTTTGGGTTTCTTCGGGGAGGAGGATGGGGATGGGAGGATTATGCGGGGATAGGAGACAGAGAGTGGAGGTCGCTGGTGATCCCTGTGAAAGTGTATTTTGAGGAGGTTGGGGAGACTGTGCATGCGAGCAGAGGAGGGGCTGATCACGAAAACTGTGGGTTTGAGTATTTCACATGCCGAACACTGAAGTATTCGCTTGAGCGGCAAGGGGGTGAGAAGCACAAAGTGGAGGTGCACGAGTTGGTGGAAGTGAGCGAGCAGGTGGAGATGACATCGGGGAGCTATGAGGTGACTGGAGACGAAGGGCTGACTGTGCTGTCAGTGGTGGACAATGCAGCAAGGAGAGAAGGAGAAGGAGAAGGAGAAGGAGAAGGGGTGTTTTGTGTGTGGAAGAGCACGGTGCTGAAGAGAGTGAAGATGTGGATTCCGGCGATTCTATCAGGAGGAGGAGCATTGATTGAGGTGAGGGGAGGGAGCTTGAGTGTTTTGGAGTGTGCGATTGATCTGAAAGCTCCGGGGGTTGTTGTGAGATTTTCGCTGGTGAAAGTGACATGCGGGAGTGTGGTTTGGCCGTCGTTGAGGCTGGAGTCTGTGCACTTCGACAGGGATGGGATGTGCATTGCAGCTGGAAGCGAGGCATCAATTGTGCTGGAGGATGCAGAACTGAGGAATGTGTCGAGGGTGTCTGGGGATGGGCTGATTGAAGGATCAGATGGGTCGAGGGTGGAGCTGCAGAATGTGGGGATGACAGGATGCAACGAGAAATCAGGGTCGATGATTGTGGTGAAGAGTGGAAGCAGGCTGGAGATGAACAATTCGAAGGCGAATGAGTGTGTGCTTGGAGAAGGAAGTGTGGTGAGAAGCGAAAGGGCAGGGTATGTGAAGGTGAGTGGGTGCAACATGAGTTCGATAGGAGCAGGGAAAGGAGATGGGGTTGGTGTGAATGGGGTTGTGGGGAGCGGAGGGAGTGTGGAGGTGGTGAATGTTCAAGCGAGCAGGTGCAGAAGCGGGAAAGGGGATGGGGGGATGATGAAGGTGGTTGTGGAGAAAGGGGGAAGGGTGAAGATAGGGGAGGGTGGGGAAAGTGGGGAAAGTGGGGAGAAGAGTGTGGTGGAGATGTGTGAAGCAGGGGAACAGGAAGGGGTTGGAGGAAGAGGGGGAGGAGTGTTTGTGGAGCTGGGGGTGGAAGGGGATGGAGTTGTGTTTGGGGATGTGGAGTTTGCAGGGAACGGAGGAAAAGCTGGAAGAGATGTGTATGTGATATGTGATGAGCTGAGCGAGTATGTGACTCCTTTGAGGTTTGGGTTTGGATTGTCGATTAGGGAGAGGGGGAACTCGCTGGTTGGGCGAGACCGGAAGGCGATGAGGGAGGATACGGATTTGTATGTGTTTATCACGGGATATGTGTCAGGGAGGGTGGAAGTTCGGAAAGAGGGAGGGAGGAATGAGGTGTATTGCGGGATGAGCGCATATCCATGCATGACAGTGGAGTATGGGCTTGGGCATGCAGGGAAGGATGGGGAGAAGTGGGTGGTGCTGACAGGAGGGTCAGAGCTGAGAGAAGAGGTGGATGTGAGCGGAGCGAGGTTGGGAGGGATGGGGGAGATTGCAATGGAGATGAGTGTGAGAGGGATGCTGAGCGGGAATGGAGCGCAGCGATAAAGACGGAAGGGGTGACGGAGTTGGAGTGGCTGGATGTGAAGATGCCAAGCAGATTTGAGGGAGGGGTCACAGAGCTGATGAATTGTCAGTCGAAAGGCGGTGAGCTTTGGATTAGGAAGTGTGGATTTGGATTGGAGGACGGGGTGCAAGGAAGTGTGGGGTATGCGATTATCCGTTTCAGCGGGAAGTGCTGAAGGTGGAAGAAACACGGTTTGAGGGGTTTGTGGTGGAGGAGCCAATGTTTGATCTGGGATTTGAATCAGGAGGAGAAGGAAGGGTTGAGGGAAGTGGGGTGGAGTTTTGGAACTGTTCGTTTGGGAGTGTTGGGTGCTTGGGGGGAATGGGGCGTGCATTGTGTCGAGTGTGATTGGAGGGAAGCTGGAGTTTTTGTGGTGCAACATGACGGATGTGGATGGAAGGGCGAATGAGGAAGGGGGAGCGCTGAAGGTGTGTATTGAAGGAAAGGGCATGTTATTGTGGGGAACTGCAAGGGGGAGAGGTGCTGTGCAGAAAAGGAAACGAAAGGGAAAGGAGGGTGGATGTTCATGGAGTGCAGTGTGGCAGATGGGTTTGAGATTGAAGAAGTTGAGCTTGAGGAGTGCTGGGCATGGGTGGGCCGGAAGATGTTTGTGAGAGGGAGAGGACTGGGGGTGTTGTGAGTTCGGAGAGACTGAAGGTGGATGTGGGAGGTGGGGAGCTGGATGGGTTGGAATTTGTGGGGTATGATGAGGCAGAGGAGATGAGAGTTCCACTTGGGGTGTTTGTTCAGGAGTGGGGAAGTCCAGGGTACGTGGAAGGGGAAAGAGGAATGGACTATTCGTTGTGTGGGTTTGAGTGGTTTGGGTGTGCGACGATGGAGCACTGCGGAGGGCGAGGTTTTTCGGGAGAAAAGCAGAAATAGTGCTGAAGAGGGGATTTGCATTTTGCTCAGTGATTGATATATCGACGCAAGAGATGGATGTGAAGGGGTGTGAAGAGAGGAGAGAATACGAAGTGAGAGGAGATTTGGGAGAAGAAAGCGAAGGGGTGATAGAGACGAGGAAGGATACAGGGTTTGCAGATGTGGTGTTTGTGGTGGAGAAGACATTTGTGAGAGGGCAGCGGAGTGTGGTGGTGAGCCGGCTGTCGGGATTGGTGATGGAGAGGTGCGGAATGAGGATGGGGAGTGGAAAAGCGGGGTTCAGCTTTGTGGTGTGTGTTGGGGGAGGATGGAGCTGAAGAGTGTTGAGGTGAGGGAGCAGGAGTTTGAGAGTGGGAGCATGGTTGAATTGCGAGAGGGATCGAAAGGAAGTGTTGAAGGGGTTGTGGTTGAGAGAGTGGCGAGTGGAGGAAAGAAAGGGCTGATATGGGTTGGAGAGGGGTCGTCGTTGGAGGTGGGGAACACATCGGCAAGCGGAGGAGTGACATTTGGGGATCACTGTGTGTGGGAGTTTGATAGGACGAGCAGCGTGAGGATGGCAGAAAGCAATGTGAGCGGGGTGACGCGTATGGAAGGGGATGGGGCAGTGATTGTGGGGAGTGTGGGAGAAGGGATGGAGTGTGTGGTGGAGAGATGCGTTGTGAGTGTGATTCGGTGCGAGAGCGGAACGGGGGAAGGGGGAAGTGTGCATGTTCGTGTGGGGAAAGGAGGGAGCTGGGTGTTTGAGGAGAACGAAGTGCGGGAGAGCAAAGTGGATGGAAACGGAGGGAAGGGAGGAGGGCTGTTCATGGAGTTTGAAGATGTGGATGTGAGCTACTCGATGAGGCAGGATGTGTTTGAAGGGAATCAAGGGCACATTGGGGTGGATGTGTATCTGGTGTGCAGAGAGCCAGGAGTGGTGATTGATCGGAGGAAGTGGGAGGGGTCGGCAAAGGAAGGGGAGGAGTACAACAACACGATGTGGGTGGTGGATCCGGGGAATGCGGGGATCGATGTGACGCTGCTGAAATATCTGTTTCCGCCGAAGGGAGACATCATCTTTGTGAACAGGACTGTGACTGGGCAGGAAAACTGCGGGAGCGATGAGCTGCCGTGCAACACGGTGGAGGGAGGGTATGAGAAGCTGGGGAAGGAGAAGACGATTCTGCATATCATGGAGGAGAGCGAGCTTGGGGAGGAGATCAGGAGAGAAGGAGAGTCGCTGACGATCCGAGGAGACGAGGTGGCGAAGTCGGAGGTGGTGGTGGGGGAAAGGGGGAAAGTGTGTGTGATGGTGGGGAGCTGGTCGACGACGCTGACGATTGAGTGGATCAAGTTTGAAGTGGCAGAGAAGTCTGCGCACTCGGAGCTTTTTGAGATGGGAGTGGAGAGGTTCATGTTGTGGAGTGTGTGTTTGGAGGGAAAGGAGAAGAGAAGAGGAAGACAAACATGTGGATTGTTTGTGGGAGAGGAGGGTCAGTGGAGCTGAAGAAGGTGAGCGTGGAGCAGATGGAATTTGGAGATGGAAGGGGATGTGTGCTATGAAGGGAGGGGGTTGTTGTGCGAGGATGTGAATATGAATGGAGCAAGGACAGATGGGGGTGGGCTGGTGATTGGAGAGAAAGGGACGAAGATAGTGGTGAAGAGAATGAAGGCGCGGGACTGCTGGGGTGGGAGTGGGGGAGTGATAAGGGTGATGGATGGAAGGAAGGTGGAATTGAGCGAGGAGTGTGAATTTGTTGGGTGCTGCTCAGGGAGGGAGATGGCGGGGCGGTAAGCTGGGAGATGAGTGGGGAAGACGAAGTGCTGGTGAAGAATTGCACAGTGAAGAATTGCAGGGCAGAAGAGACAGGAGGGAGAGGAGGTGGGGTGTTTATGTGGATCCATGCAGACTGTGAGAACAGGTTTGGAATATCGAAGATGGTGTTTGAGGGGAATGCGGCTCATGAAGGGGATGATGTGTTTGTTAAGTGCAGAGATCTGAAGGAGAGTGTTGTTGGGGAGCGGTTTGAGCTGGAGCTGGTGAAAGAAGGAGGCGAGGCAGGTGTGAGGATGATGGGCAGGGATGAAGGGCGGTTTTCGGAGAAGGCGCATGATCTGATGTATTTTTTGGTGGGATATCGCTCAAGAAGGATTGTGGTGGGGAGCAATGGGGCAGACATCATGGGGTGTGGGCGAGAGGAGTATCCGTGCGAGTCGTTTGAGAAAGGGGTTGAGCATGGAGAGAACGAGGATGGGATGATTGAGATGGAGGTCATCGATATGGTCGGGATAAGGAAGGTGGAAGATCTGTCCGGATGGAAGGTGGAAGGGAGCTCGGCAGAGGAGAAAAGTGTTGTTGAGATAAGGGAAAAGATCGAAGGAGATGGGGAGAGCTGGGTGGTGAAGAACGAAAAGGTGCTGAATGTTGAGAGGGTGAGGATGGTTGTGCCAGTGAGACTTGAAGAGGGGAAGAAGGAGGTTGTGTGGAGTGGAGGAGGGAATGCGGAGTTGTGGCTGGTTTTGTGTGAGTTTGAGGTGGAGGGAGCAGGGATAGTGGAATATAGCATGGTGAAGAGCAGTGGGGGAAAAGTGATGGCAGTTTCATGTTTGGTGAAAGAAATGGAGATTGGGGCAGTGGCGTTTGAATTTTGCTCGAGCGTGGAGATGAGCGGGTGTGTGTTTGAGGATGTGAAGAGGGTTGGAGGGGATGGAAGGGATGGAAGGGATGGAGATGGGGAAGGAGGAGGGGTGATGAGAGTGAAGCTGAAAGGAGAGGATACGTTTGGGATATCGAATAGCTATTTTGAAGGGTGCGGATGGGAGTGGGAGGAAGGGTGTGGAGGGGTGATATATGTGGACAGCAGGGAAGGGTTGAAAGAGGATGGATTGCGTTTTGCAGGCACGGAATTCAAGGGAACGGTTGGAGGAGCAAGAGGGAAGGCGATATACATAGAAGGAGTGGATCTGAACAAGACGGTGAACGAGCAGTCGTTTGGAGTAATATATGGAGAATTGAAAGAGGATGAGAACTTGTTTGTGGGGAAGGATGAGAAACTTGGAGAGACGGATCTGCTCCGACTTGTGGTGAAGTACTGGTCGGGGGTGGTGTACATAAGCGAGGATGGGTTTGATGTGATGGGATGTGGAAGCGAGAGGGATCCGTGCGGCACGCTGTGGAAAGGGATGAAGCAGATTGAGAAAGAGAATGAGGAGAAAAGGGTTATGATCAGAAGAGAGGTGGGAGTGGAGGATGAGTGGGATCTGTCGAGCTTGAGTGTGGAGAGGTGGAGGAATGGAGAGGAGAAGCTGCCTCGATCTGCACTGGTGTTTGGAGGAGATGGAGAGAAGAGAGGCAGAGGGGTGATTGTGAACACGAAGATGCTTGTGCTGAAGGAGATGAGTGTGTGCATGGCAGCAGGGTTTGAGAACGGACGAGGATGGGCAGTTGAAAACAATGGAGGAACACTTTGGCTGGATAAGTGTGTATTTGAGACAAGAGAGGGCACAGAGGGAGGAGAAGGGGAAGGAGGAGGGAGTGTGTTTGTGAGGATGTTTAATGGAGAGCTGAGGGCGGATGAGCTGGAGTCGAGGAGCATGAATGGAGGGAAAGGATTATTTGAGGTGAATGGAGGGTGCAGATGCATTCTGCTTGGAATGCGTGTGGAGTCGGGAAGAATTAGAGATGGGGCAGTTGTTCAAGTTGTGGATGGTGATGTTGGAAACGGTGATGAGGGAAGTGTGGTTGAAATGGAAAATTCGACATTTTTGTTTGTGGCAGGGCAAGGGAATAGGCCGAGGATTGTTGAGTGTAAGTGCGATGGCGGGATTTGTGTGAATGTGAGCGGGTGCGTGTTTGAGTCGTGCAAATCGTCGGAAAGCGAGAAAGGAGGGGTTGTGTATTTCTCGTTGAACGAAGGGGGGTGGCTGCGGATGAGCGAATCGACAATAAAGCAGAGTGGATGTTCTGCAGAGAGAGGAAAGGGAGGAGGGCTATATCTGCACTCTGAAGTGACAGGGGAGCTGGACTTTGAGCTGCGGAGCATGGAGTTTCGTGGAAATGATGCAGCATTGGGACGGGATGTATTTGTGGAGTGCTTCAGCATCGAGAACCAGATCAACGAGACACAGTTCCGGTTGGATCTGCGGGAAAGTGTGTATATGCGTCAAAACGGGATGTGTGGGATGGACAGGACACAGCACACAGTGGAGGCGATTGATCTGATGGGAATCATTACGATATTCCAGTCGGACACGATTGTGGTGTCGAGCAGCAGAGAGAAGGGAGGCAAAAATGAGAGATCGTGTGGAATGCCTGAAGTTCCATGCCGATCGATCGACTATGGGGTGGAGCATGTGACATGGGATTATGTGAGCCAGATGTTTGTGGAGGAAGAGAGTGTGATTGAGAGGGAGTGCGATTTTGTGGAGATGAGGGTTCTGTCGAGCGGAGGCGACATGGCGCAAATAATTGTGAAGGGAATTGAAGAGCAGAGAAGGGAAGGGGTTATTGCGACACAGAGGAATGTGGAGGTGACAGGATTGGGGTTTGTGTTTGCAGAAGGAGCAGAATGGAGCCATGCAAGGCTGATTGAAGTACAGAGCGGGATGCTTAGGATACGGCTGTGTACGTTCAGCACGATGCAAAATGGGGAGGAGGAGAATGGGAAGGCGAGAATTAGGTTCTCGCTGATATGGATTGGAGGCGGTGGCTGTGCTGTGTCAAGCGTTCAGGTTGCAGGTCTCAGATTCTTGGAAACAGTGAAGGGAGTGATCGAGGCATCAGGGCCGGAGCAAGAGACGAGCGTGAACAATGTGAGCGTGGCGGATATTAGCGTGGAAGATGGGAGCATCATTTGCTCTGGAGCAAAGCTGTTGCCGCGAATTGGATCGTGCAGCTTTGAAAACATCACACGCCTCTCTGGAGGAGCATCGTGCATATTGCTAAGAGCTGGGGAAGGGAAAGAGATGGGAGAAATTGTGAACTGCACATTCCGAAGATGCACATCGCAATCGGCAAGAGGGAGTGGAGTGAAGGTTTTGTGTGCTTCGAGCATTGCATTTGACAGCTGTACGTTTGATGGATGTGGATTGTTGGAGAAGACAAACTGGGAGGGAGCGGAGGAAGGGATATGCTTTTGGAATGGATCAGTTGTTGAGATGGAGAATTGCAGCAGTCGGATGAAAGACACAGTAATTGCAAACAGCAGCTGTGGAGGGGCTGGGGTGGATGGTGGGGATGTGAGGATTGAGATGGGGATGTTTGAGAACAACAATGGGACAGTGGAGAAGTACAGATCCATCCGGCGGAATGTGGTGTGCAGCGGTTTGGGAAAGGTTAATGTTGTGAGCCTGAAAGGAGGGGATGGGGCAAAGGAGAACAGCTCGCTGTGGATTCTGAGTGAAGGGTGCACACTGGAAGGGGTTGCAGGGGAAAGGGGATGGGCGCTGTTTGTGCCAGTTGTGGAGGAGGCGCATATGAGGGGAGCAGGGGAGGAGCTGGAGGTGAGGTTTGTGGGGCGACTGCTAATTCCGTGCAATCTTTCATTTGGGGTGAGCGTATGGGATGGGGATGCAGAAGCAGTGGAGCGGCATGAGTTTGTGGAATCTGACTATGTGTCAGAGGAGGAGGTGTGCAGCAGAATAGGAGCATCAGCAGCTCGAGGAGCGGCAGAGACAGCAGAGGTGAGGGTGAGGATTGAGTTTGGAGATGCAGCCAGGCGGCAGGGCACGAAATGGTTTGTTGTGAAGAACAGAACAGAAGCACAGGTGAATGGAAACGAAAAACTTGTTGAAGGAGGAAACAAAGAAAAATCATCATGGCCATTGGTTGTTATAATAATGGCTGTTGTTCTTTTTGTAATTCTGATTATAGCAGTGGTTACAACTGTTCGATGGAGAAAGCAAAAAAGAAGAACAGAAGAACTGGAGGAGATTGTGGAAGATACAGTGAGGAAGGATCCGAAGCTGATTGAGATGGTGACAATGGAGATGTCTCCCGAGGAACAGTGGAAAAGAGCTGAGAGGGAGGCAGAGAAGAAGAATGAAGAGAGGATCAAGAAAAGAGCATATGATACGAATATGCAACATTCTGAATCATCCGAGCATTTGTTAAGTGAGAGCGGCTCCACCGAATACATCCTTGGGAGAGATTCAGACAAGATTCCGGAGTGGGCACTGGAGAAGGTTGAAGAAGAAGAGATTCAGAAGAGAACACCATCGCCATCCATTTCATCCACTTCCACCACTTCGACAACTGATTCAGATTCAACATTTGTTCGATCAGAGAGTCTGTGCCCAACCACGTCATCCATGTCGAATCTTGTGGATGGAATGGCATGCTCGTCGCCGCATGAGAAGTTGATAGCGGATCTTCGTGACTCGCTATTCATGCTTGTGCATGGGAAGAATGAGAAGAAGGAGATGGCGATTGGTTCATTGAAGGAGCGGGAGATGACAGCTGCACAGATCCTGTTCTGGGTGGTGAATGGAGCGCTGCACTCTTTCAATGAGATGGAAAACCCGCTTCAGTCATTGGCGAATCTGAGTCCGCACATTGTGCTGTTCTCTGAGCAGATGGTGATTGTCATAGCGCTTCACTCTGACTGCTCTGATGAGTCGGATTCGGACTCCTCATCCATTGCTTCATCATGCACGATTGCCACATCATCCTCTGATGTTTCATTGATGAGTGAGCGATTCGTAGACTCACCGCCACCCTCATCGGCATTTGAGGATGATGAAGGCTGCAGAGACGAATACAAGCGATGGAAGGCGCCGGAGCTGATGGGGAAGAAAAAGATGAGAGCGACAAAGGAGTCAGTTGTGTTTTCTGTGGGGATGATGTTGTGGGAATGCCTGACTCTGAAGATCCCGTTTGGAGACTATTCTGCAGAAGCAGCCGGGCAGAAAATTGTGAATGGGGAAAGGCCGAAACCCGAGAAAGCAGGGAGTGAGGAATATGGAGAAATGATAAAAGCATGCTTGTCTGCATCGCCATCGGAGAGGTGGGGCTTGATAACTTTGAAGCGAGAATTCTTCAGTCGGTTTCCCGCAGGAGCTGTGTTTGTCACAGCATCAGACGCCATCGATTTTGAAGCAAGGAGCGATGATGGAGGCAGCGAGGCTGCGACTCGACAGAGCAGAAGCTGGAGTGGATATAGCAATAGATGAAAAGGAGGAAGCAGAGAAAGAAGATGATTAGCACAACTGCCTTAAAACAACAGCTGGGATAGATGAACGGATATGGAATGTTGGATACGATGCTTCACTATTGACGGATCACTCGATGAATTTGACGAGTATTCCGTTTGTGTGGTGCAATTTTTTCAGGTTATTTGTTTTTTGCTTTGTTTTTTCTTTGGATATAGGTTTCTTTTGATTGGCCGAAATGAATATCGAATGGCAAATAAAATTATAACTTTTCCTCACTTCATTTGGAGCAATTCATCAAAAATCATCAAAATGAGAACCTTTTGCGAGAAATTAAGGAAAGCATCAATGAAACAAATATCCCTTCAACCGTATCCAAAAAATGAAGCCATGAATCAAAAAAAGATTATGTGGATATACTGATAGGATCTCCATTATTTTTAAAAACACTTTCTTGATTTGTTTTTTCTTTTATTCTCCAATCATTTTAAATAATTCAATGCTATCAACTTTTTTTTTCTAATAATGTATTCACCTTGATGAGAAAGGACTTTTCTGATTGATATTTTCGTTATTGTTGATTATTCTTCGAGAAATAAGTTTCAATCACTTTTGAAATGAAATCATATCGGGAAGTGGGGACAAAACGAAAAGTTAAAAATATTAATGAAGAAGTTATTAATATCAGTAACTTTGATTAACAAGCGTTTATGCGATATTGAAACTGGTAAATTTTTTGTGTTATAAAAAAGAATTTAAAATAAACCCATTTCAAAAATTCACTTGAAATAAAAATCCTTTTAAAAATCATTCTTGAATCAAAAATCTTGATAAAACGAAGAAATAAAGCAGGTTTGATCCTCGATAATGAGTTTAAGATTCATTTTTTGAGTCAATTCAATGATAGCTTCACTTATTCTTTAACTTCTTTTCTATCATTTTGTGCGCACTTTGAAATGGAACAAGAACCTGTTTGATTGAGAAACAAAGATGGAAAAGAAAAAAACTTTGATCTTGCACACAGACTACAAAGAGTGGAAAACATGATCGAAGAATGCAAAAGAAGAAGAACGTGGTTAACATTATTCGGAGCTACAGATAAGATACAGATGAAAAAGGAGAAGAGAGAGCGACAGGAGAGAAGATCCTAGTCGAAATCAAGCGATTCGGATTCCAAAACAAATTCTCAGAATTTGATCGCAAGAAAAAAACAAAAGCAAGTTGATGGATCGTCGCACATATAGCCAGATGAAAAAGATCTGATGAAGAAGATGACAGGGATTGGGATTTTGAAGATCAAGAGACACTGGAAGATGAAGAGAGATCATATAACAATGTGAGAATTTTTCCCATGGTATGATTGTCATTTTGAATGCAAGCTGGATCGATCAGAATGAGCGAGAATATCTATAATTTTCTTATTCCTGAAAGCGAAGAAGATTTTTTCACTGGACACACAGATGCAACCTGGAATGCGCTGGCCAGGACAACTATAGCAGAGAAGGGGAGAAGAGACTCACCAAAAGCGAGCCGAGCAATCGAACTCCTCCAACAGGACCTCGAATAGGGCTTTGAATCAGCGAAAGCGATCTCAGCACAAACAGCAAAGGAATTATGGAAGGCTTTCCTCATGGAAGAAGAGAAAGAGCGACTGACTGGGCTTTTTCTGCGCTTATGCGCTTATCGCCGACTGTATCAGCAGAATAAACTTACTGAAAGTTATTCCTCAATCGGGTTGGGATAGCGCGAAAGGCTTTTTAGAAGGAGGAATGTCTAAGGAAGTGCCGGAGAACCTGAGAAAACTGGTGGAGAGCACTAGCTTTTTTCAAGCAGAGGGAGATGCAGCAGGATACGGTGCATCTCCCGACTCCACAACCGGTTTCGGGCCCACAATAGCCAGAGGGGGACTTCCGAGAAGATACAGTTCGGGAAGGAGCACCAAAGGATTTGTATACAGACAGCTCCAGAGAAGAGGATACGGCAGGAGCTTCACAGACTTCAAAGGAAAGAAGAGAACACCCCAGTTTCAAGCACAGTTTGTTCCAACGATCGCTGGGAGGCTAGCCCCTATCATTGGACCATTGCCCCCAGCCCCCTCAAGGACCCAAGGAGGGACAGCGATGGAACCATCAATCAAATCCAACAAGTGGTCTCAGGAGTAGAGAGGCAGAGGAGAGAGAGAGCCGCGCTTTGCCGCGAGACAGAGAGAGAAGGGAGAGAAGCAAAGCTCAGCGAAATGAATATACGACGAGAAACCGTAGCACCGGGCGAGAAGCGATCAGAGATGGAAATGCAGAAACAACAGATGAACGTCAGAGAGACTCTGAGCTCGTTAGACCAAAGAAAGGAGAGAGAACGAGAAATTTCGGGGGATTCTGCGAGAGAGATATCGATAGAAGATGTGCGACACGAGACAACGAGAACAGGAGGAGACTCCGAATATCCCCGAGTGACTGGACAGAAGAGCGAGATGAGGAACGAGAAGGAGAAAGAGAGGGGAGTCTGAAGAGCTTTTGGGACTGTTATCGAGCCCCCAATTGGAAGCACTTTGGAGGAGTGCTCGAAGACAGTTATTGCAGACATTTTCGAAGGAGAAGGGAATACACAGATGCAGCATGGCTACAAGGCGCCAGAAGTGAAGAGGAGCCTCGCGAGTGAACCACTGAAGGAGCCACTTCCTGGGAGACTGATGAACAGACTGAGCGAGTGGAAGAAGATTGGGGGAGACAAACTAGTGAGCCGTGGAATTAGAGCTCGATGGATAAGTCCCTAGTCCCCAATCTCGCTCGAGGAGAGAAAACACAAGCAGGAGTTTCTGGGGACAATAAAAATGATTAACAATTATTTATTCCTCTTGGAAAAGGAATTGAAGGACGGAGTGGTGAAGCCCGTGCCAGAGTCTGATGCGAAGTGGTTCAACCAGACATTCATGGTGATAATGAAGAACGGAAAGTTGAGAAAGATCTTGGATAACAGGGCTCAGAACGAGGAAGAACCGGGAAAACACTTTTTGAAGGATTCCCAGGAGACAGTTGTGGAACTCCTGGAGGAGAACGACTGGATGACAACTATGGACATATCGAGTGCTTATCAACATGTCAAAGTGGACGAGCAATTCAGTCCCTATCTGTGCTTCAGCTTTCAAAATCAAGCCTATTCATTCATAGGGATGCCCTTTGGAGCAAAGGACGCGCCCAGAGTTTTAACGAAGATAATAAGACGTGTGGCGTCATATATCAGAGAAAAGTGGAAGGTGAACCTTGTAATATATCTGGATGATATTCTCCTCATGCACCCAGACAGGGAAGTTTTGAGATCGATCTCACAGGAGATAGCCCAGTTCCTGAGGAATCTGGGTTGGATTCTTTCGGAGGAGAAGCTGAGTTTGAAACACACAAGGAGTGGGGAGTTTTTGGGATGGAGTTGGAACTCAGAGAAGATGGAAGTGACGCTCCAAGAGAGGAAGAGAGTGCTGCTGCTAGAGGACGTGCGAAAATGGATAGCACATGCAAAGGAAAGAAGGAGACAAAGGACGAGGGACCTAGCAGCACTCCTCGGGAGGTTGAATTTCGTGAGGTAACAACACCCTCCAGCGAGCTTGTGGATGAAGCGCATGCAATACGTGCTGAGGCAGGCAATAGCCCGCGGAGGCTGGAACGGGACGGTGAGACCCAACCCAATGATGTTGGGAGAATTAACACATTGGAGAAAGGTCCTGCAAGAGAACAGACGAAGGAGTCTGAAGAGAAGAGCAAAGCCAGCAGAGTTAATGACAGACGCGTCAGAGCTGGGATGGGGTGCAGTGCAAACAAAACCGAGGGAGAACAAAGAGGAGTAGATTTATGTCCACGGAAGTTGGACCTGCCAAGAGAGTGCGTTTCGATCAACGAGAAGGAGTCCAGAGCAGTGTTGAGGACTTAAGAAAGGAAAGGAGCTTGGCTGCAACAACAGAAGATCGACCATATTTGTCTGAGGACAGACAATATGTCCACGAGATGGACGATACTGAAGAAGACAGGAGCGCCATCGCTCATTCCAACACTGAGAGCATTAAAGAAGAAACTGAACAGTCTAGACATTACAATACAAATGGAACACCTCCCGGGAGAACAGAACACGGAAGCAGATGCACTCCGCCAGATGGAGAGATAACCGGACTACGCACTGAGAGGTAAGAAAGTTGCAGAGATATTTCAAACAATCGCACCGAGAACATTAGACACAATTTCAGAGCCCATTGCGCCGGTGCCCTGCGGAAGAGTTTGGAGGCTATCCTCCGTGAGAAGGAAGAGAGAGAGAGAGAGAAATACAAGAAAACGAGATAGTGCTTGTCCACCAGTTCCTGAGAAATATTGGATGGGTGTTGAAAGAGAAGATGAACGAAGCTCAGAGGGAACTAACGATTCTGATTCTGCCAGCCCGGAGTGGGCAGACCTGGACCCCACTACTGCAGCCTGGGCATTTGACAAAGACCCTGGGGACTTTTCAGGAGTGCATGATACCGTGAGCGAAGATGAGAAGGGAAGGCTGGAAATTACACACAGGAGAGGTGACAAGCATCACACTGGAGAAGAAAATACTTTAGGAAGAGACCTCTTCTTTGCATGGGAAGAACACGTTGGAGTAAAGGTCATAGCAGCAGCAATACTATGAAATCAAAAGAGTGAAAGAGATACGTGGAGAGCGCTGCGAAGATTTAAGCGATTCCTGGATAGAGAGAGCATGGATGGCACTGACCCCCTCACAACCAAAAACGCCAAATGGATAATGGCAGAGTTTATTGAAACACTCTCGAATACGAACCTCTCAAGCGGAGTGATTCATCAGACAGTACGGAAAGTTCTGGATTCCATTACCCTTTTTAGGGATATTGAGATTGATCGAAAGGACATAGAAATATTTCTAAAAACCTATGTGGGAGATAAGCCGAGAAGAGGCAAGAGATACAAATCAATGTGGGACTTGACAATCATTACGATATGGGCTGAAACCACAAACAACGCAAAGGATATACGAACGCTCCAGATGAGAGCCCTCATCCTCACTATGATTTTTGGAGCTTTAAGACCAGCTGAGTTTGAGAGAATGAGAAGTGATACTGCATTATTCAGAGAGAACACTGCACTGACGTAAGTTCAGACAAAGATAACACGAGGGGAGATTTTTTCAGTCGTTATTAAAAGGCATCTTAACCCACGTATCTATCCAGAAGAAGCGTTCCAATGATGGATAGATTATGCCAGGACAACTTTTGAAAATGAACATGTGTGGTTTGATATTAATGAGAATCAACCTGAAAATTTGCAGAGAATAAAGGAAAAGTTAACGGCATCTCTTCGAGAGAACGGAATACCTGAAACATTCACCACATCCTCGATAAGACATAAAGTGGAAACACACTTAGCTAAACTTGAAGGTGCAGATTGGAAATAGATCAATGATCGAGCGAGCTTGACTCCAGGTTCAAGACTTAACCCAGAAAATTAAACAGTTTCACCGGTTCAATATACGAAATGGATCCTTGATACAATCGGTGACCCAGTACCCCCTTGGGGAGAAGCAGACAAGTCGGAGAAGGATAGTGAAAAGAAGGATATGATAAACGAGAATACAAAATCAGGAACAAAGGAATACATGGGAGAGTTATCGCAAGTGGTGGAAGAGAAACATAGCAAGAAGAAGAGTCCAAGGAATCAAGGCTCATCCCAAGACGAAAGATTCATCTACAGAACACCTAAGCTCGACATCTTGAATGTGGGAAAACAGCCCCCCCCCCCCCCCCCCTTATAATTCCCTGCAGCATTATGGAGCTGACTGGAAGCAGACATACGGCCTCACAGAGAAAGAAGGGCACAGACCGGAGGAAGCATGGTGTGAGAAGTCAAAGCGAGAGGATAAAGATCTTAGAAGAAACGAATTCCCGGTCGAGAACACCTCGGAAACACCCCAAGAAAGGGAGGGAGTGGAAACAGGGGCTGCACCTTCATCCGTAGGCCCTCCAAACATCCGCCGCACTTTGACGTGTTAGGCAGGAGGGTTTAAGATCATTACAAAGAAAGAAATAAATAAATATAAAATTATATAAGAATAGATATATAAAAGGGATTTCAAGACTCATTATTGAGGAGCAAACCTGCTCCTTGCGTTCGTAGATTCGCTCTATTGCGAATTGATAGAACGCAGTGAGACAGGTTTGCTCCGAGATAATTCGAATGCGGATGGAGAGACGATAAGCGGCTGGGTGCGAAGGTGAACCAGAAGTTTGTGGAGAGATGACTAGAAAAAAGGGCGAGATATAAAAGGATAGAGGAAAAGATCAACCGCCCGAAGTTACAAGAGTGCACCTAGAACCTGTATTGAGGAACAGGGAATTAATAAAAAGTTTTAAGCATGATCCAACTCATCAACGAGATTTTGATTGTTTTCACAGAAAAGAATTAAACTTTTAATTTGCAGTGTGTGATGTTTGTGGATGCTCTGCTGATACAGCAGAAAAATGGGAGGCAGAGCATATCACATTTAGTTTTCTTTTCCACGCCTCGCGAAAGCGAGAGTGGTTTTTCTTTGTGCTCCTTTCATAACACTCGACACACCGGATCCCTGTACAACATGCAGGAGATAGCTCTGAAGAGCAATATCTATTGCCTTCTAATTTTTGAAACCAAGACAAAAAAACAAAGTTGGAGGTGAAGTGAAGAAAATTAAACATTACACACCAATGTGGTTTTTATTTTTTTGGTAATATTTATATTTCGCTATTTTTTCATATCATATTCGGAAGTGCGAAGTTTTCACTCGAACCACCCAAACTTTAGATCAAAACTCGTTATCGAGGATCAAACCTGCTTTATTTCTTCGTTTTATCAAGATTTTTGATTCAAGAATGATTTTTAAAAGGATTTTTATTTCAAGTGAATTTTTGAAATGGGTTTATTTTAAATTCTTTTTTATAACACAAAAAATTTACCAGTTTCAATATCGCATAAACGCTTGTTAATCAAAGTTACTGATATTAATAACTTCTTCATTAATATTTTTAACTTTTCGTTTTGTCCCCACTTCCCGATATGATTTCATTTCAAAAGTGATTGAAACTTATTTCTCGAAGAATAATCAACAATAACGAAAATATCAATCAGAAAAGTCCTTTCTCATCAAGGTGAATACATTATTAGAAAAAAAAAGTTGATAGCATTGAATTATTTAAAATGATTGGAGAATAAAAGAAAAAACAAATCAAGAAAGTGTTTTTAAAAATAATGGAGATCCTATCAGTATATCCACATAATCTTTTTTTGATTCATGGCTTCATTTTTTGGATACGGTTGAAGGGATATTTGTTTCATTGATGCTTTCCTTAATTTCTCGCAAAATGTTCTCATTTTGATGATTTTTGATGAATTGCTCCAAATGAAGTGAGGAAAAGTTATAATTTTATTTGCCATTCGATATTCATTTCGGCCAATCAAAAGAAACCTATATCCAAAGAAAAACAAAGCAAAAAACAAATAACCTGAAAAATTGCACCACACAAACGGAATACTCGTCAAATTCATCGAGTGATCCGTCAATAGTGAAGCATCGTATCCAACATTCCATATCCGTTCATCTATCCCAGCTGTTGTTTTAAGGCAGTTGTGCTAATCATCTTCTTTCTCTGCTTCCTCCTTTTCATCTATTGCTATATCCACTCCAGCTTCTGCTCTGTCGAGTCGCAGCCTCGCTGCCTCCATCATCGCTCCTTGCTTCAAAATCGATGGCGTCTGATGCTGTGACAAACACAGCTCCTGCGGGAAACCGACTGAAGAATTCTCGCTTCAAAGTTATCAAGCCCCACCTCTCCGATGGCGATGCAGACAAGCATGCTTTTATCATTTCTCCATATTCCTCACTCCCTGCTTTCTCGGGTTTCGGCCTTTCCCCATTCACAATTTTCTGCCCGGCTGCTTCTGCAGAATAGTCTCCAAACGGGATCTTCAGAGTCAGGCATTCCCACAACATCATCCCCACAGAAAACACAACTGACTCCTTTGTCGCTCTCATCTTTTTTCTTCCCCATCAGCTCCGGCGCCTTCCATCGCTTGTATTCGTCTCTGCAGCCTTCATCATCCTCAAATGCCGATGAGGGTGGCGGTGAGTCTACGAATCGCTCACTCATCAATGAAACATCAGAGGATGATGTGGCAATCGTGCATGATGAAGCAATGGATGAGGAGTCCGAATCCGACTCATCAGAGCAGTCAGAGTGAAGCGCTATGACAATCACCATCTGCTCAGAGAACAGCACAATGTGCGGACTCAGATTCGCCAATGACTGAAGCGGGTTTTCCATCTCATTGAAAGAGTGCAGCGCTCCATTCACCACCCAGAACAGGATCTGTGCAGCTGTCATCTCCCGCTCCTTCAATGAACCAATCGCCATCTCCTTCTTCTCATTCTTCCCATGCACAAGCATGAATAGCGAGTCACGAAGATCCGCTATCAACTTCTCATGCGGCGACGAGCATGCCATTCCATCCACAAGATTCGACATGGATGACGTGGTTGGGCACAGACTCTCTGATCGAACAAATGTTGAATCTGAATCAGTTGTCGAAGTGGTGGAAGTGGATGAAATGGATGGCGATGGTGTTCTCTTCTGAATCTCTTCTTCTTCAACCTTCTCCAGTGCCCACTCCGGAATCTTGTCTGAATCTCTCCCAAGGATGTATTCGGTGGAGCCGCTCTCACTTAACAAATGCTCGGATGATTCAGAATGTTGCATATTCGTATCATATGCTCTTTTCTTGATCCTCTCTTCATTCTTCTTCTCTGCCTCCCTCTCAGCTCTTTTCCACTGTTCCTCGGGAGACATCTCCATTGTCACCATCTCAATCAGCTTCGGATCCTTCCTCACTGTATCTTCCACAATCTCCTCCAGTTCTTCTGTTCTTCTTTTTGCTTTCTCCATCGAACAGTTGTAACCACTGCTATAATCAGAATTACAAAAAGAACAACAGCCATTATTATAACAACCAATGGCCATGATGATTTTTCTTTGTTTCCTCCTTCAACAAGTTTTTCGTTTCCATTCACCTGTGCTTCTGTTCTGTTCTTCACAACAAACCATTTCGTGCCCTGCCGCCTGGCTGCATCTCCAAACTCAATCCTCACCCTCACCTCTGCTGTCTCTGCCGCTCCTCGAGCTGCTGATGCTCCTATTCTGCTGCACACCTCCTCCTCTGACACATAGTCAGATTCCACAAACTCATGCCGCTCCACTGCTTCTGCATCCCCATCCCATACGCTCACCCCAAATGAAAGATTGCACGGAATTAGCAGTCGCCCCACAAACCTCACCTCCAGCTCCTCCCCTGCTCCCCTCATATGCGCCTCCTCCACAACTGGCACAAACAGCGCCCATCCCCTTTCCCCTGCAACCCCTTCCAGTGTGCACCCTTCACTCAGAATCCACAGCGAGCTGTTCTCCTTTGCCCCATCCCCTCCTTTCAGGCTCACAACATTAACCTTTCCCAAACCGCTGCACACCACATTCCGCCGGATGGATCTGTACTTCTCCACTGTCCCATTGTTGTTCTCAAACATCCCCATCTCAATCCTCACATCCCCACCATCCACCCCAGCCCCTCCACAGCTGCTGTTTGCAATTACTGTGTCTTTCATCCGACTGCTGCAATTCTCCATCTCAACAACTGATCCATTCCAAAAGCATATCCCTTCCTCCGCTCCCTCCCAGTTTGTCTTCTCCAACAATCCACATCCATCAAACGTACAGCTGTCAAATGCAATGCTCGAAGCACACAAAACCTTCACTCCACTCCCTCTTGCCGATTGCGATGTGCATCTTCGGAATGTGCAGTTCACAATTTCTCCCATCTCTTTCCCTTCCCCAGCTCTTAGCAATATGCACGATGCTCCTCCAGAGAGGCGTGTGATGTTTTCAAAGCTGCACGATCCAATTCGCGGCAACAGCTTTGCTCCAGAGCAAATGATGCTCCCATCTTCCACGCTAATATCCGCCACGCTCACATTGTTCACGCTCGTCTCTTGCTCCGGCCCTGATGCCTCGATCACTCCCTTCACTGTTTCCAAGAATCTGAGACCTGCAACCTGAACGCTTGACACAGCACAGCCACCGCCTCCAATCCATATCAGCGAGAACCTAATTCTCGCCTTCCCATTCTCCTCCTCCCCATTTTGCATCGTGCTGAACGTACACAGCCGTATCCTAAGCATCCCGCTCTGTACTTCAATCAGCCTTGCATGGCTCCATTCTGCTCCTTCTGCAAACACAAACCCCAATCCTGTCACCTCCACATTCCTCTGTGTCGCAATAACCCCTTCCCTTCTCTGCTCTTCAATTCCCTTCACAATTATTTGCGCCATGTCGCCTCCGCTCGACAGAACCCTCATCTCCACAAAATCGCACTCCCTCTCAATCACACTCTCTTCCTCCACAAACATCTGGCTCACATAATCCCATGTCACATGCTCCACCCCATAGTCGATCGATCGGCATGGAACTTCAGGCATTCCACACGATCTCTCATTTTTGCCTCCCTTCTCTCTGCTGCTCGACACCACAATCGTGTCCGACTGGAATATCGTAATGATTCCCATCAGATCAATCGCCTCCACTGTGTGCTGTGTCCTGTCCATCCCACACATCCCGTTTTGACGCATATACACACTTTCCCGCAGATCCAACCGGAACTGTGTCTCGTTGATCTGGTTCTCGATGCTGAAGCACTCCACAAATACATCCCGTCCCAATGCTGCATCATTTCCACGAAACTCCATGCTCCGCAGCTCAAAGTCCAGCTCCCCTGTCACTTCAGAGTGCAGATATAGCCCTCCTCCCTTTCCTCTCTCTGCAGAACATCCACTCTGCTTTATTGTCGATTCGCTCATCCGCAGCCACCCCCCTTCGTTCAACGAGAAATACACAACCCCTCCTTTCTCGCTTTCCGACGATTTGCACGACTCAAACACGCACCCGCTCACATTCACACAAATCCCGCCATCGCACTTACACTCAACAATCCTCGGCCTATTCCCTTGCCCTGCCACAAACAAAAATGTCGAATTTTCCATTTCAACCACACTTCCCTCATCACCGTTTCCAACATCACCATCCACAACTTGAACAACTGCCCCATCTCTAATTCTTCCCGACTCCACACGCATTCCAAGCAGAATGCATCTGCACCCTCCATTCACCTCAAATAATCCTTTCCCTCCATTCATGCTCCTCGACTCCAGCTCATCCGCCCTCAGCTCTCCATTAAACATCCTCACAAACACACTCCCTCCTCCTTCCCCTTCTCCTCCCTCTGTGCCCTCTCTTGTCTCAAATACACACTTATCCAGCCAAAGTGTTCCTCCATTGTTTTCAACTGCCCATCCTCGTCCGTTCTCAAACCCTGCTGCCATGCACACACTCATCTCCTTCAGCACAAGCATCTTCGTGTTCACAATCACCCCTCTGCCTCTCTTCTCTCCATCTCCTCCAAACACCAGTGCAGATCGAGGCAGCTTCTCCTCTCCATTCCTCCACCTCTCCACACTCAAGCTCGACAGATCCCACTCATCCTCCACTCCCACCTCTCTTCTGATCATAACCCTTTTCTCCTCATTCTCTTTCTCAATCTGCTTCATCCCTTTCCACAGCGTGCCGCACGGATCCCTCTCGCTTCCACATCCCATCACATCAAACCCATCCTCGCTTATGTACACCACCCCCGACCAGTACTTCACCACAAGTCGGAGCAGATCCGTCTCTCCAAGTTTCTCATCCTTCCCCACAAACAAGTTCTCATCCTCTTTCAATTCTCCATATATTACTCCAAACGACTGCTCGTTCACCGTCTTGTTCAGATCCACTCCTTCTATGTATATCGCCTTCCCTCTTGCTCCTCCAACCGTTCCCTTGAATTCCGTGCCTGCAAAACGCAATCCATCCTCTTTCAACCCTTCCCTGCTGTCCACATATATCACCCCTCCACACCCTTCCTCCCACTCCCATCCGCACCCTTCAAAATAGCTATTCGATATCCCAAACGTATCCTCTCCTTTCAGCTTCACTCTCATCACCCCTCCTCCTTCCCCATCTCCATCCCTTCCATCCCTTCCATCCCCTCCAACCCTCTTCACATCCTCAAACACACACCCGCTCATCTCCACGCTCGAGCAAAATTCAAACGCCACTGCCCCAATCTCCATTTCTTTCACCAAACATGAAACTGCCATCACTTTTCCCCCACTGCTCTTCACCATGCTATATTCCACTATCCCTGCTCCCTCCACCTCAAACTCACACAAAACCAGCCACAACTCCGCATTCCCTCCTCCACTCCACACAACCTCCTTCTTCCCCTCTTCAAGTCTCACTGGCACAACCATCCTCACCCTCTCAACATTCAGCACCTTTTCGTTCTTCACCACCCAGCTCTCCCCATCTCCTTCGATCTTTTCCCTTATCTCAACAACACTTTTTCTCCTCTGCCGAGCTCCCTTCCACCTTCCATCCGGACAGATCTTCCACCTTCCTTATCCCGACCATATCGATGACCTCCATCTCAATCATCCCATCCTCGTTCTCTCCATGCTCAACCCCTTTCTCAAACGACTCGCACGGATACTCCTCTCGCCCACACCCCATGATGTCTGCCCCATTGCTCCCCACCACAATCCTTCTTGAGCGATATCCCACCAAAAAATACATCAGATCATGCGCCTTCTCCGAAAACCGCCCTTCATCCCTGCCCATCATCCTCACACCTGCCTCGCCTCCTTCTTTCACCAGCTCCAGCTCAAACCGCTCCCCAACAACACTCTCCTTCAGATCTCTGCACTTAACAAACACATCATCCCCTTCATGAGCCGCATTCCCCTCAAACACCATCTTCGATATTCCAAACCTGTTCTCACAGTCTGCATGGATCCACATAAACACCCCACCTCCTCTCCCTCCTGTCTCTTCTGCCCTGCAATTCTTCACTGTGCAATTCTTCACCAGCACTTCGTCTTCCCCACTCATCTCCCAGCTTACCGCCCCGCCATCTCCCCTCCCTGAGCAGCACCCAACAAATTCACACTCCTCGCTCAATTCCACCTTCCTTCCATCCATCACCCTTATCACTCCCCCACTCCCACCCCAGCAGTCCCGCGCCTTCATTCTCTTCACCACTATCTTCGTCCCTTTCTCTCCAATCACCAGCCCACCCCCATCTGTCCTTGCTCCATTCATATTCACATCCTCGCACAACAACCCCCCTCCCTTCATAGCACACATCCCCCTTCCATCTCCAAATTCCATCTGCTCCACACTCACCTTCTTCAGCTCCACTGACCCTCCTCTCCCACAAACAATCCACATGTTTGTCTTCCTCTTCTCTTCTCCTTTCCCTCCAAACACACACTCCACAACATGAACCTCTCCCACTCCCATCTCAAAAAGCTCCGAGTGCGCAGACTTCTCTGCCACTTCAAACTTGATCCACTCAATCGTCAGCGTCGTCGACCAGCTCCCCACCATCACACACACTTTCCCCCTTTCCCCCACCACCACCTCCGACTTCGCCACCTCGTCTCCTCGGATCGTCAGCGACTCTCCTTCTCTCCTGATCTCCTCCCCAAGCTCGCTCTCCTCCATGATATGCAGAATCGTCTTCTCCTTCCCCAGCTTCTCATACCCTCCCTCCACCGTGTTGCACGGCAGCTCATCGCTCCCGCAGTTTTCCTGCCCAGTCACAGTCCTGTTCACAAAGATGATGTCTCCCTTCGGCGGAAACAGATATTTCAGCAGCGTCACATCGATCCCCGCATTCCCCGGATCCACCACCCACATCGTGTTGTTGTACTCCTCCCCTTCCTTTGCCGACCCCTCCCACTTCCTCCGATCAATCACCACTCCTGGCTCTCTGCACACCAGATACACATCCACCCCAATGTGCCCTTGATTCCCTTCAAACACATCCTGCCTCATCGAGTAGCTCACATCCACATCTTCAAACTCCATGAACAGCCCTCCTCCCTTCCCTCCGTTTCCATCCACTTTGCTCTCCCGCACTTCGTTCTCCTCAAACACCCAGCTCCCTCCTTTCCCCACACGAACATGCACACTTCCCCCTTCCCCCGTTCCGCTCTCGCACCGAATCACACTCACAACGCATCTCTCCACCACACACTCCATCCCTTCTCCCACACTCCCCACAATCACTGCCCCATCCCCTTCCATACGCGTCACCCCGCTCACATTGCTTTCTGCCATCCTCACGCTGCTCGTCCTATCAAACTCCCACACACAGTGATCCCCAAATGTCACTCCTCCGCTTGCCGATGTGTTCCCCACCTCCAACGACGACCCCTCTCCAACCCATATCAGCCCTTTCTTTCCTCCACTCGCCACTCTCTCAACCACAACCCCTTCAACACTTCCTTTCGATCCCTCTCGCAATTCAACCATGCTCCCACTCTCAAACTCCTGCTCCCTCACCTCAACACTCTTCAGCTCCATCCTCCCCCCAACACACACCACAAAGCTGAACCCCGCTTTTCCACTCCCCATCCTCATTCCGCACCTCTCCATCACCAATCCCGACAGCCGGCTCACCACCACACTCCGCTGCCCTCTCACAAATGTCTTCTCCACCACAAACACCACATCTGCAAACCCTGTATCCTTCCTCGTCTCTATCACCCCTTCGCTTTCTTCTCCCAAATCTCCTCTCACTTCGTATTCTCTCCTCTCTTCACACCCCTTCACATCCATCTCTTGCGTCGATATATCAATCACTGAGCAAAATGCAAATCCCCTCTTCAGCACTATTTCTGCTTTTCTCCCGAAAAACCTCGCCCTCCCGCAGTGCTCCATCGTCGCACACCCAAACCACTCAAACCCACACAACGAATAGTCCATTCCTCTTTCCCCTTCCACGTACCCTGGACTTCCCCACTCCTGAACAAACACCCCAAGTGGAACTCTCATCTCCTCTGCCTCATCATACCCCACAAATTCCAACCCATCCAGCTCCCCACCTCCCACATCCACCTTCAGTCTCTCCGAACTCACAACACCCCCCAGTCCTCTCCCTCTCACAAACATCTTCCGGCCCACCCATGCCCAGCACTCCTCAAGCTCAACTTCTTCAATCTCAAACCCATCTGCCACACTGCACTCCATGAACATCCACCCTCCTTTCCCTTTCGTTTCCTTTTCTGCACAGCACCTCTCCCCCTTGCAGTTCCCCACAATAACATGCCCTTTCCCTTCAATACACACCTTCAGCGCTCCCCCTTCCTCATTCGCCCTTCCATCCACATCCGTCATGTTGCACCACAAAAACTCCAGCTTCCCTCCAATCACACTCGACACAATGCACGCCCCATTCCCCCCCAAGCACCCAACACTCCCAAACGAACAGTTCCAAAACTCCACCCCACTTCCCTCAACCCTTCCTTCTCCTCCTGATTCAAATCCCAGATCAAACATTGGCTCCTCCACCACAAACCCCTCAAACCGTGTTTCTTCCACCTTCAGCACTTCCCCGCTGAAACGGATAATCGCATACCCCACACTTCCTTGCACCCCGTCCTCCAATCCAAATCCACACTTCCTAATCCAAAGCTCACCGCCTTTCGACTGACAATTCATCAGCTCTGTGACCCCTCCCTCAAATCTGCTTGGCATCTTCACATCCAGCCACTCCAACTCCGTCACCCCTTCCGTCTTTATCGCTGCGCTCCATTCCCCGCTCAGCATCCCTCTCACACTCATCTCCATTGCAATCTCCCCCATCCCTCCCAACCTCGCTCCGCTCACATCCACCTCTTCTCTCAGCTCTGACCCTCCTGTCAGCACCACCCACTTCTCCCCATCCTTCCCTGCATGCCCAAGCCCATACTCCACTGTCATGCATGGATATGCGCTCATCCCGCAATACACCTCATTCCTCCCTCCCTCTTTCCGAACTTCCACCCTCCCTGACACATATCCCGTGATAAACACATACAAATCCGTATCCTCCCTCATCGCCTTCCGGTCTCGCCCAACCAGCGAGTTCCCCCTCTCCCTAATCGACAATCCAAACCCAAACCTCAAAGGAGTCACATACTCGCTCAGCTCATCACATATCACATACACATCTCTTCCAGCTTTTCCTCCGTTCCCTGCAAACTCCACATCCCCAAACACAACTCCATCCCCTTCCACCCCCAGCTCCACAAACACTCCTCCCCCTCTTCCTCCAACCCCTTCCTGTTCCCCTGCTTCACACATCTCCACCACACTCTTCTCCCCACTTTCCCCACTTTCCCCACCCTCCCCTATCTTCACCCTTCCCCTTTCTCCACAACCACCTTCATCATCCCCCATCCCCTTTCCCGCTTCTGCACCTGCTCGCTTGAACATTCACCACCTCCACACTCCCTCCGCTCCCCACAACCCCATTCACACCAACCCCATCTCCTTTCCCTGCTCCTATCGAACTCATGTTGCACCCACTCACCTTCACATACCCTGCCCTTTCGCTTCTCACCACACTTCCTTCTCCAAGCACACACTCATTCGCCTTCGAATTGTTCATCTCCAGCCTGCTTCCACTCTTCACCACAATCATCGACCCTGATTTCTCGTTGCATCCTGTCATCCCCACATTCTGCAGCTCCACCCTCGACCCATCTGATCCTTCAATCAGCCCATCCCCAGACACCCTCGACACATTCCTCAGTTCTGCATCCTCCAGCACAATTGATGCCTCGCTTCCAGCTGCAATGCACATCCCATCCCTGTCGAAGTGCACAGACTCCAGCCTCAACGACGGCCAAACCACACTCCCGCATGTCACTTTCACCAGCGAAAATCTCACAACAACCCCCGGAGCTTTCAGATCAATCGCACACTCCAAAACACTCAAGCTCCCTCCCCTCACCTCAATCAATGCTCCTCCTCCTGATAGAATCGCCGGAATCCACATCTTCACTCTCTTCAGCACCGTGCTCTTCCACACACAAAACACCCCTTCTCCTTCTCCTTCTCCTTCTCCTTCTCTCCTTGCTGCATTGTCCACCACTGACAGCACAGTCAGCCCTTCGTCTCCAGTCACCTCATAGCTCCCCGATGTCATCTCCACCTGCTCGCTCACTTCCACCAACTCGTGCACCTCCACTTTGTGCTTCTCACCCCCTTGCCGCTCAAGCGAATACTTCAGTGTTCGGCATGTGAAATACTCAAACCCACAGTTTTCGTGATCAGCCCCTCCTCTGCTCGCATGCACAGTCTCCCCAACCTCCTCAAAATACACTTTCACAGGGATCACCAGCGACCTCCACTCTCTGTCTCCTATCCCCGCATAATCCTCCCATCCCCATCCTCCTCCCCGAAGAAACCCAAACTTCTTCACACAGCTCACCTTCAGATCTGCAGAGCAGATAAACATCATCTTCCCGCTTTTCGCTTCATTCCCCACAAGTTCCATATTCTCCATCCGAACATCATCTTCCGCATTTCTCATCTCCACATACAGCCCTCCGCCCCTTCCTTTTCCGCTGCTCCCGCTACCACTTCCTTCTTCAGCCTTGCAACCCTCAATTTTCGTGCTCACGCTGCTTCCCCCCAAAACTGCCACACTCCCTTCCACAACTCCCACATACACTCCACCCCCATTCCCACTGCTGCACCTGCACCCCTTCACTGTGGTGTTACACACAATCACAGTCTCTCCTTCCCTCAGTGTTTTGCTCATCACTGCTCCATTTCCCCTGCTTCGCACAATGTTCCTTATGCTTCCCCCAGCAATTCTCAGCTCTCCCGGATATCTCGATTCAAGCAGCGCACAGTCTTCCATCTGTATCCCCTCTATCTCGCTGTCTTCAATCTCGCACACCCCGTTTTCAACAACAAACATCGGTCTTCTGCAAAACACTCCTGCTGCTTCACTCCTCACACTGCACCTCACCAACCGTGCCCTCCCTCCTGCTTCCCTCACACTCATCAGCGACCCCTCTCCAGATGCCTCTCCATCCATCACAAACACAATCGAGTCCGCTTCAATTGTTCCGCACGTGATCCAGACAAGCGCATCCCCTGCTGCTGCCCATCGTATTATCGGCCTTTCTCCGCTCCCCTTCACCTCAATCACAATCACCCTATCTTCCACCCCAATCCCTCGCTCTGCAAAAGTGCTTCTGCTCAGCGATATCTTTTGCTTCAGCTCTGGATTCCACTTCGTCACTCCATACCCTATTGTCTTGCACTCATCTTCCATTGTCCCACAGTGTATCTGGTCTTCCTTCGTCGGATTCACATTTATCTCCCCTCGAATGGTGTTCGGTATCCAGCTTGGCCTGCTCTCATTTATTGGGCATGTCCATTCATTCGGTGTGAAGCAGTGCCACACCCTTGGTTCCGCACTCGTGGAGCTGCATGTGGCAAAATCATTCGCTGCATACAGCGTCTCATGATCTGTTCGGAATGCCACATCATGTCCGTTGCCCAATGTGCATGAGTTATTCTCAAATAACAAAAATCTCAGTTTCACAGGTTTCACAGTATTTTTATTTCCTTTAAAAATCATAGCCCCTCCGTAATAATGAGCTGAATTGTTTGCTAATGAACAATTTGTAATTGCTTGATTCAATGATATTGCGTTCCAAACAACAAGGCATCCTCCATATCTCGGATTGGCGCAATTATTAAGAAACGTGCAAGATCCAATGAATAATGCATCGCTAACAGCTGACGAGAACAATCCAGAATAATGTCCTCCAGTATTTTCTGCAAATATTGAAGAAGTGACATATACAGTACCTGCTGCCTTTGTTGTTATATAAACACCTGCACAATAACTTCCACCAGTTTCTTCAACAGAGCAGTTAATGACAGAACTATTCATCATGTTTATGAAACCCGTTCCAGTTGCATACACTGCACCTCCATATGAATCTGGCAAAGTGGATTCCAACGAACAATTTCTGAATGTTGTTCGCAAAATTGAAAGTGTGGCATTCCCCGTGATGCACACCGCTCCTCCGTAACTCCCAATTGTGTGCACTGTGAAAATCGAGTCTTCAAGAATCACATCTCCTGTTGAGTTCTCTTGCCTCGTCGAGTTCACATTTTGCTCGCACCTCTCAAACGATGTGTTCATCACAAAACAGCATTCTTGCGTGTGATACCCATCATAAAGCATCCCACTGTCTCCATTTTCCACCCTCTCAAATATTGAAGAAGCAACTCCAATCCTTTCAGCATTGTTCTTCCTGACTCCGTTATCTGCTCCATCACTTTTGCCATCCACTCTGTCTCCACTGATTCTTCCTGATATGTTCCTGAACAGGCAGTTCTCCACGAAAATCTCTTTCAGACTCCCTCTTGCCAAAGCCATCCCTCCCTCTGCCCTCAAACACTCAAATCTGCTTTCCTTCAGCTTCACCTCGTTGCCTCTTCCAAATCCCTCCACAACACCGCCTCTCCAATTTCTTTTCTCTTCTCTCATTTTCACTGTCATCTCCAGCACAACCCTGCTGTCTTCGCACCAAAACAATCTTTCATCTCCGCCTCCAATCGCAATCTCGCACCAAACAACCTCCAGCAATGATCCATTCAACCTCCCGATCCATTCAAATCCTTCTCTGCTCCCCAGCTCTCCAGATCTTATCACTAACGAGCTGTTGCAACAGTCAAACCTCGTGGAGATTCTGCTCCGCATCACATCTCTCATCTCGTGATTTTCATGTGCATTCTCGCTCTTTCTTTCTTCCCGCTTTCCATCTCCAATCAAATTTGTGAACAAGCTTGTTTGCGTCATCAGCCTCTCTTCTTCTTCTTCTTCTTCCTGAAAATCTTTCATTTGCACTCTCTTTCCACTCGTTTCTTCACAAACACCACAAAGCATGGCCAGCACCCCCAACTCCAGAAATAATATCATTTCTCAATCAATCGCACTCCTTCACAACAGTTCAAATTTCGAATCACAAAAATAAACGACGGATCCAAGATCACAGACCCCTATTTTATCGGATTTGAAATAAAAAATTATATAATAAAAATATTTCAAATTTCTTTTCCACAAACTCTCTTTCCTGTGTCTTCTTTCTTCAACAAGTATCAATTTCTTTTCTTTTTTTTCTTTTTAGATTTCATGGTTCATTTTGTTATTTTTCCCTCTTGTTTTTTCATTCAAGTTAATAGCAGGATTGCTCACTTTTCAGTCCTTGTTCAAAAAAACAAAAAACAAAAACAAAAAAAACAAAAATCAAGATTATATAAGAATAGTTGAAAATAAAAAATCATCAAACGTTTTTTTTTTTTTTTTTTGATGCTGGAGCATTCATAGGGGAATATTCAATCTTTTTCTCAGAATCTCCTTCGCTTTGTCTTTTGCTTCCATTTCTCCAAGAAGATCCAAGTTAAATGCTTTCTTCATCACGAAAAAAGTGCTGAAACACTGAAACGAGCTTTCTGCACAGCCTGCAAAAATAAATACATTCGTTTTGTATTTTTTTCGTAATTTCAAAAGAAAATGAACCAAAAAGAAAACAGAGTGATAAAAAAAATAGTCGCCAAAAATACAACAATTCTGAATTTTCTTTTCCAAAATTGAAGCAGCTATCCAATAAATATCTTTACAAAAACATCCTCCACAACAATGGATTTTGACAGAACAATTTGCACAAAACCAGGAAAAAAAAGCAGCAAAGCACTCAAGGCATCAAATACCATCTCATTTTCATAAAAACAAAACAATAAATCCATGAATTTGTTCGCACAGCCATGAACACACTTTTCATTTCATCCTTCTTGCCACATCTTCGGAGCACTCATCCCGCCACGGACCTCATACAATTTCCCTGTTTCTGATTCTGTTTCTGCGTTATTGCCTCCTCCATCGACTCGAATCCTTCTTTGTCTTTGTTCAGCTTGCCTCCCTTCCCTTGTTTCTGTGCTGGCTGTAGACTGATGCTTCTGCTTCCTTTTGGCCATAATCTTTCTTTTCCCTCATCCATCGGAGCCTGGTTGATGCTCTGCATCGCTCGCCTGCAAGCCATTAAAGATAATGGATCTCGAATAATACTGGCTGTTTTGCATGCAGTATATCTTCATTTGCTCACAGCAAAAACAATTTGTTCCCCGCTGGTGATAGAAACAGTAGTGGCGCTGCATCCTTCAGCAATAAGCAGTCAGCAAAGTCATCCTTATTGCGCATTTATCGCTTCAAAAAAATGTGCATTGAAGCATTTTTGCTTGCTATGCTTTTTTGCTTTCTTCCACTCCACTTTTGCTTGATTTGCGCATGCTTTCTTCTTTCTTTTTGCCCAATGGCATTGAAATCAAAAAATAAGATGCTCAATGCTCCTGAACACAATTAATCCAGATTTATGGTGGAAAGCAACACATTTCACACTCTTGATAGCATCGCCTAAAATGGAGTTTACCTTTTCACAAAGTGTTGTCGTGCGCTAGCTGCATCAAAGCGTCTGCTCTGTGAATATTGTATTTTGAGCTCATTGCTGCAATGAAATTTTGCAGCTGATATATTTATATCTGAAGCAATATAACAATTCAGAGCAGTTACGCCCCTTCTTAGGATAAATTGATTCTAATTCTTCTCGGCTCTTCAAAGCTTTCTCAAAAAGTCGATATGTTTCGTTTTTAATATTGGGTATCATCAAAATATTTTAATAAAAAAGGAAATGGATGAGAATCCTTTTTCAAGTTGATTTTTGAATATATTTTGCTGCAATTTTTTTTTCCCAAAATTGAATGATTTGATTGTTCTTTCCATTATTTTAGATAAAAATTATGAAAGAATAAATTTTCATGAATATAACTATAATTCTAATTTGTTTAAAAGAAGATGATGAAATAAATTAAAGATATTACCACGTTTTAAAAATCAAAATGAAGAAAGTTTTTATTCACATTTTGTACATTAAGATGAAATGTTGTGATAAAATCTAGGTGAAATTGTCCTCTGTGGAGGGTTTAAAGTGTTATAATTTGTATTGTTTGAAGTGAAATCTTCAAAACTTTCTGTGTCCAAAGTCTGATGTTGTCTGTCAGGAGTGTGGAGATCATTGATGATTTCATCTTTGCAATGCAAAACTGCTTCTAATTTTTGAGGAGAATTGCTGGGCTCCTCAGATTCAGTATCTGTAATAGGCGATTCTTCGAATGATCTTGCTGATTCAAGATGAGATGAATGCGCATGCTTCGAAGATAACTTGAGTCGAGGAACTTCTGGCGGTTGCTTATTTGATGAGGATGTATCTTCTTTTGTATTGTCAGAATATTCGTCTCTGGAATGACTCAGTGATTGCGATTGAAATTGCGTGGAAGCAGATACGCGATCAGACCTTTCTTCAGAAGGAATTGGCTGAAGAGAGGATTTGGAAAAATCTGGAGTTGAAGAATGAGACGATGAGATAGATTGAACTGCATGCGGAGGCACAAAGAAAGCTGAGAGCTGAGGAGAAATGAGTTGATTCCGTAGGTTTGATGAAGAAAAAAATTGTGGCTGCTTAAAAGTTTGGCTTGGAATAAACGAACTGCGAAGTGAGGCAGAAGTTGTGCTATTTGGCATTACCGAAGAAGCAGTGCGAAGTGAATGAAATGGAGCTGACGTGAGATTGGATGATAAAAGCGAGTCTTTTGTGTTCATAGGAGCTTTTGATGATATAAGCGAACTTCGTTCATTTCGAGCCATCAAACCAATTCCGTTCATGGCCTTTGTAATCCGCTCCGTATCGTCAACAAGTTGCGAAAAGAGAGAGTGAAATGATGTACTCAACTGAGACGAGGCTAACTTTGGAGCAAAACTGTCATTATCTGGAAATGCACGAGTTAAAGACGCTGACGAATGAGCAAAATGAGATGTGGAAGAACGCTCCGGTGTTTGAAAGCGAGAAAAAGAATATCTGTGCGGTGGAGAAAGAGAAGAAGAAGAAATCTGCCTCCGAGGCGTTATGAAAACTGAACTCGAAAGAAGTGATCTGGAATTCTTTTGTCGCGTATCGTCTCGATGAGAAACGAAGCTATTGCGTTTATTTGATATGCCAGAACGTCTTGATGCTCTTTCTTTTGCTTTTATTCTCGTTTTCTTCTTTTTTCCCACTGCTCTGTCTGTAAGCAAAAGATCACTCGCAGAATCTTCACTATCGTTTTGTGTGCTGCTATCCGAGCTACTAACTTGTTCTTTTTCATCTTCAGATATTCTGCTCATCTTCAATTCTACATTCTCTTTTTGTAGCTGCTCCATTGCCTCTCTCATCAAAGCTATTTTTTTCGTTTCTGTTGTTTGCTTTTCTTTTGTTGATTTTCGTTGCTGTTCTAATAATTGCGATTTCTGGAGCGATAATGAGATGGACTTTTCTTCGGCCTCACGCTCTTTTTGAATTGCCAGCTTCATTTTTCTCTTTGCAGCTTCAAGTTCAGAGCGAAGCTTGTCCTGTTCAGCCAGCAGCTGTTCTTTCATGTCAGCAGCTTCTTTCATTCTTTCGTTGAGTTCTTTTTTCTTTTCATCAAGAGCATCTTTCTCTTTGTTTAGCATTTCCTCTTTCTCCTTCACTTCTCGAGACTTCGCAGCAACAGCTCCACTCAGTGCTGATAGAGAAGCAAAGTGCTTGTTGAGTTCATTTTCTTTCAATGCAAGTTCAGCAGCAGCCTTTTCTTGGTACTTGCTTTGCTCTTCTGCCTGATCAAGAAGTGACTGATGGTGCGACAATATTCTGGTTTGAGTTGGATCTGACATCAGAAACAAAATGATAATTAAAACATAAATTTCATTGGAATATATTTTAGCATATATTTAGGAAATAATAAAAAGAAAATTTAGAAATATTTAATAAAAATCACCAAACCAGAGGCAATCGCATCTGAATGCAGTTGAATCAAAGCCAAATATCGTTCTTTTTCCAACTGAGCTTTTTTCTTTTCTTCTGCTGCTTCTTCTGCCATTCGCTGGATTTTTTCGCGATTCTTTGCCAAATCACTTCTTTCGCTTTCAAGCTGCTGTGACATCAATTCCAATTGACGCTTTTGTTCAGATATTGCTTCTTTTATTTCTTTCTCTTTCTCAATTTCTTTTTCCTTTTTTGATTTCCTCTTCAAAATGCTTCCTTTCCTTTGGTGTGAAGAATCTGTTGAATCAACAGAATCACTGTCTTTTCCTGAATCTTCGTCAAAGGAATCATCGGAGCTTGAAGATGGAGAAGATAAAACACTTCTCCCTTTCCTCCTCTTTTCCGAAGGCATCTTTCTTTTTTTATGTGCTTTCTTCTTCTTTTCATCTTCTCTACTTCTTTCTTTGCTGCTCTCTCTTTCTTGCAGAAGTTTCTGAAGTTCTTTCACATCCATTGCAAGTTCCTCTCTTTGCTTCTGCTCCTTTCTAAGTTGTTTTACCAGTTTTGTTGTTAATTCATCATCTCCTGAATCTTCACTCGTATTATTTCTTTCTTGCATTGATTTTGAACCATTATTTTTGAGGCGTTCGTTTTCTTGCTTCATTCTGCTCACTTCCAAAGTTAGTGACTTTAACTGATCAGCAATCGTTAACGATTTATTTTGTGACTTTTCTCCTTCATCTCCAATCAATTCCTTTTGTTCAGACTCATCGACTTCTTTCAGTATTGCTATTTCTTCCTTCAGCCGCTTGTTTTCAGATTTCAATGCGGCGATCTGTTTTTGCAATGCGGCGCAGCGTGGACAATTAGAAGAAGCTGAGCCACGAGGCGAAACAGAAGGGCACGAAGATACACTGCTTAGCGCATGAGGCTTCAAAGAAGAAGACGAAGTTTGCTCTTTAGCTATTTTCTGCGATCCTTTTTTAGTAAGTCCGGAAATTGCAGATTGTTTAGGCTGAACGGGCTGTTGGGATGCTTGTTTCTTTGGCTGCTTATCAGGAACAGATACAGGCGAAACTGACTTACTTTGTGGACTTTTAGGAGGTGGAGTGCTAAATGAAGTGGAGTTGTTTGGTGATGAAATGGGAGTGTTTGAAATTTGAGAAGAATTTGCCATTGGCTCAGGAGTTGACGAAGCCTGTGAAGCATCAGAAGACAAGCCAGACAATGGTTGGGGTGCCTGAAATGGTGAAGTGGAAGCCGGCTGTTGTGGTTCTTCCGATTTGTTTGCTTCAGATTCAGAAGAATTAGCAATGAGATTCTGAGAATCACTTTGCAATTGAGAAGAGGGTGAAGTCACGGGTGTTTGTTTTGGAGCGCTGGAAAATTTTCCTGAAATAGTACTTTCAACAGTTAAATTCTTTTGGTCTTCATTCGAAGATGAAGATGCCAAGTTTCTGTTTTCTTTATTTTCTGATGTTGCACTTGAAGTTGCGCGTTGGCTAGCCTTCGTTTTTTTCTCCAAGTCTTTTTGATAATCTGACGGTGTATTTTGCGAAGTTGTCTCGAAACGAGATCTCGCAGAAGTTGGTTGTGTACCAAAGGAAGGTTGTGTGGGAGATAAAGAAGACATAGCAGTTAAAGGTCGTTTTGAATTTGTTGAAGTTGACTGAGCTGCGATAGAAGAAAGAGGAGGTGTCGAAGGAGCAGAAACTGTAGAAACATCTGAGACTGAAGAAACAGATCTGCGCCGAGTGAAGACAGACGAGTCTGGCGCCGTTGATGGAGACAGCAATAATGGAAACGGTGCTAGCTGTGATGCAGCTTGGGCATTAGAATGTTTTGTTGTGTTTGAAGAAGAAGATGATTGTGTGGGTGTTGGCGTTGATGCAGGAGTTGAAGAGCGAGGAACGCTCATTGGCCTTCCTCTGCGCTTGGGAGTTGCAGAAGGCTGCTGTTGAGATCGTGCTGATTGCTGAGCATTTGCTGTCAGTGAAGGCTGGGATGGCATCACAGGAGGAAAAGATTCAGAAGAAGCAGCCAGTGGAAGAGAAGGAATTGAAATGGTAATATCGTTCATTGAGGACGACGAGCGTGAAAGCGCTGGTGAGTTTCCATTTGCCTGTGGTTCTGAAATGGAACTACCAGCACCCCTGCTGTTACTATCTCTTCTTTCAGTTTGGCCTATGACATTTCTTGGGCTTCTTGTTGCGTCAGATGCAAATACTTCTTTTTTCTCTGTAAGCGGTTCATTCTTCGCAGACTTGTTGTTGTTCTTCTTCTTGACAGAAAATCCGAGCACTGCCATATTTGAAAGCTCGTCTTCCTCGGGCATGTCATCTGGGAAAAGAAGCGGTGAATCATCAAAGCCAAAAGGATCTGATCCTTGTTGAATTGGTGATTGTGGAGGTGCGAAAGTCGAAGGAGCCATTGAAGAGAATGTTGGGGGAGCAGCAGAAGACACGGGCGTTGAAGAAGCAGAAGGAATGACAGAAGTTGAAGTTTGATAAGCTGATGTGGGTGACTGAAATGATGGAAATGAAGGTTGTCCTCCTCCTGATGAAGAAGCCGATGTTGGTTTCAATGAAGAAAAAGTTGATGAAGAAGGAGCATATGCATCAGAAAATGTTGTAGCGGATGGAGTTATTTTCTGATAATTATTTGCGTCGTTGCTCTCTATTGATGTTGATTGCGGTGATTTCGCCATTGTTGAAGATGTTGAAGAATTGTGTGAGTTTAGTCGATTTGATGATGCATTTCCGTTTGAGAAAGAGCTTCTACGCGCTGAAAAGGAGGACGTCGAAGGAGAAAAGTGTCCTTTATAAGGTTCAAATGAAACATCATCATCTCCTGTTGGTCTCTTGAAACGAACAGCCTTTTGTTTTGATCCAGTTGAGATATCTTCATGACCTGATGCTTGCGAAAAAGGGGTTTGAGCAAGAGGAATGGTCTCTTGAATTGTTGGATAAGCGTTTGATAACGATGTTTTGTCCGATTGTGTTTGTATTTTTTGCGGATAAGCAGAAGAGTTGCTAAATTTATTACCACCAGATATTGATTCAGAAGTTGGAATTGGAGATGCAAAGCGTGTTGGTGAAATCGAACCTTGAGAAACTGGTGTTTGTGGTCGAGAAGAAAGTTGGATGTTTGGGGTTTCAGCTCGGGATGACAACTGAGAACGTTCAGTCGTGGATCCTGCCGCTGAAACTCCAAGCACAGCTTTTCAATAAAACAAATTAAAATTAATAGGCGAAATACAAAAAATCATTTGATATTTTTATTCTTGTCTGAAAAATAAATAATACCATACAAGAGCTCAATCCCTGCTTTCCTAGAGTAAAGAGCGAACCTCCTCCAGATGAAGCTGTTTTCAGATGAGCCAATCTTGAAGAAGGCCGTTGAAAAGACATTTAAATAATTGCAACAAGTTAAGCACGTAAATAACTCCTACGAGTTGAGAAAAAGTTGAAAAATCAAAACTTGAAAAAATTATAATGGTTATTCTCAATAATTGAATTAGCTCGCTTTTGTCATGGATGATTTAAAAGACGATAGAGAATATCAATACTTGGTTAAACTTATTTGAATTTGTATATTATTTTGCGAAAATTATTTGGTACTGTATTTTAAATGAAAATTATGATAATAGCAAGACTGTGCAATTTGTCTCACTCCTTTCACTGAACATTCGCATCAACCATTTGCATTGAAATGCGGACATATTTTTGGCCATTGTTGCATATCTAAATGGGTTTATAATTTTTTTTTTTCATTAAATTAACATTGAAATGAATATTATTCTAAAAACCAAAGGCGGAAGAAAAAAAGCTATGTCCAAAATGCCGCCGAACATTCAAATTATCAGAAGGAAGGTTAATATGCTTCCCGCTCACTGGTATAGTTCAAACAGTTAATGAAGTTGACGAAATAACTTTACAATCAATAAAAGAGGTTTGTATTTACTAAAAAATCTGAAATAAATGAATAATTCAATTTGTTGCAGAAAGAAAAATATGTTTCAAAGTTACATACTGAAATAATGAAAAAGAAAATTTTACTAATGTCAAAGCAGCAGACTCTCATAAAATTAAAGCAAAAGTTATCTTCATTGGATTCAAAGAATAAATTGCAAGGCATAGCCATGCCTCATTCACCTCCACAAGAAATTAAAAGTCCTTGGATTAAGCAAAAAGATCAAACAAAATTGGCAGCAACGATTCCATCATTTTCTTCCACCATGAAAGAAAAATTAATTCAATCTGCAAACTCTTCCTTTCAACCAGAGAAATTGTCTAATATCTGCCAAAATTGCAGTTCAAGTACAGACACATCTCATTTGCAAACTCATGCTCCTCGCTCTCCTTCTAATCAACAATCTCCATTGAATCGGTTGCTAAAAGCAAAATCAATCATCAGATCACGCATGGCAGCTGTTCCCAACACGACTTGAACGAAACCAGTCAATGCAGTTATAATATTGTTGAATGTTGCTCGATTGCATTCCGTTGTGGAAAAGTTCCGCTGATTGTTACGGTTATATGCGCATATTTTTCAAACAATCAGATGCGACATGTTATTTGATCTATGTTCGCAGATTTTGACTTTCAGTTCTGATAGAAATATTTAAATTCATGTTCTGTTTTTTTACATGTTATTTTTCTTTTTCAATCAAATGTTCAAACAAAACTTGGTAAAAATCTCGATAAATTAAAAATGAATATTACAGTAAATGATAAACATAAGAAAAGGATAAGATATTTTCAGATAAGAAAACCCTTCATACAAGCACGGCTGTTATACCGTCCATAGTGTTGTTATATCAACTCAGAAACACAACAAAAGCAACGAAGCAACAAAGTTTTGAGAGTAAAGTACAGTTGTAAAAATTTTATGAAAAGTGTCTCAAGTCGATCACTCAAATAAAAGCCACAATCTCAAAACAATAATCATATACTCATTTCTATCAAACAACATATTTTTTTTTAAAAAAAAAATGAAGTGATCAGATTACTTTTTTTTTTCTTTTACTCCTTGTAAAATATCTTGACTTCATCGAAAGTCATTGCAAGAAGTGTAAATTCCTGTTTATAAGCAGTCCATTTCCTTGTTGCTAATTGTGCAGTCATCATATCTTCTGTAGATGCAAAATGTTTCTGCTTAAGAGAAGATGAATCATTTGACAAAGACGAAGAAGTTGAAGAGGAAGAGGAGGAGGAGGAAGAAGAAGTGGAAGATGATGACGAACTCGAAGAAGCCGCTGGGTCAAACGTGGAATGAAGAGAGAAAGTGGTTGAGGCAGAATAAGGTGTGTTTGGGTCTGCGTCTCCTTTCATCACATCGATGTGGTGCAGCGCAGACTCAAACCAGTGAATGGAGTTCCAATGCGCACTCTGCCGCAGCAGCGATATCATGAACACACACCCCATCGCAAACCCGTCGTCGCAAAAGCCTCCTCCGCTCCTCCTCTTCAGCAGCGCATCCTTCATCGAGGTCACTGCATCCACATGTGCAATCGTCAGCGCTGGGACAATCAGAGGAAAAGCCCTCAAATGGAGTGTCTTCGTCCCACTCCACTCGCTGCTCCACGCGTCACGTACGCTGATTCCTCCGTCTTTCGAATCCTGCGCTGCCAGCTGCTTTCTAAAGACATCCAGAAACAGCTGGAAGAAGTCGGTGCCTTCGCCAAAGTTCTCAATAAGCGTATTAACAGCCTCATCCAGCGAAGCTGCTGCTGCCTTTGTTGTCTCAGATAGCCCTTGCTTCTCCACCTCTTCCTTAAACACAATGGAGTTGCTGTCTTGTCCTAATTCTCCGTCCTCGTTGTGAATTACTCCGGATCCCATCACAAACTTCATACCTCCGGCAACACATCGCTGTGCCCCGCACCGTAGCAACCTAACAAATCCAAGGGCATTCCCCATTTCCTGAATCAGCTCCCGAAAATGCTCCAAAAAGTCCACGTCGTCTGTCCCTGCGCTCAGCTTCCGGATGTCTCCCATCAGCTTCTTCGCCTGGCTGAATGGGTAGCAGTTGCCCCACTCCTTTCTGTGAGTCTTCCAGTCTTTCATCTCCTTCGCCAGAAACGACTTGATGTGCTCGTCTGCCAGAAACGAGCAGAAGATGCTGAGCAGGCGGGTGAACTCCTGATACACAAAATTCACAGCGGTGTGCAGCATCCCCACGCCGTGTGTCCGGAGCGAGTTGGCGCAGTGCGTGGCACTCAAACACCGGATGGTGCGGTTGTCTCCTGACGCCTCCACAAACATCTGCCCTTCGATCGAGTACCGGAAGCGCGACACAAACACCCCCAAGTTCCGCGCCACTTCCAGCACATCCATCCCTTGCCCCAGCATCTGCGCAGGGAGATGGCTGTCAAGGACACAGATTCCGAAGCGCTGCTCAGCCAGTGATGCCATCTCGGCATACGTCTGCCATTCAGACAGCTCCAGAGAAGTCAGCTGGTAGAAGGTTTCAGACAGGTGTGCTCCGACTCGCTCTTTCAGCGTCCACACTCGGTTGAACAGGCGAATGCGCGGAAGAGAACACAAAATGAGCGAAAGTTTGTCGTCGGGGCCTTTGTTGAGTGCAGACGAATTGGAGGAAATGGCAGAAGAAGAAGCAGAAGAAGAGAGAAACGACGAGAAGAATGAAAGCGGAGATGCTCCTTTTGCAGAAGAAGAGGAGGACGACGATGAATCTGAAATGAACGGATTCGCTGCATTATCCAAGCCAGGTGAGCTGCCCGTTTTGTTCTTTTCTTTCTCTTTCACACTCAGCTCTCCCGCAAACCCTCCTTTCCACGCGTGGTCTTCAGCGATCGGGTGGAGTGTTGCCTGGACGTCCATTCTGACTCTTGTTTCCACAGCAAAACAGAGCGGCTTCACAATGTTCTCTTCCAGCGAGGTCTCAACTGTCGATACCCAGGAGCTGGCGAGTGTGGGGAAGGCTGATGCTCTTTCAGTTTGTTCTGAAGAGGCTGCTGCTGACGAACCTAAAGATGGCTCTATTGAGGAAGAAGGGACAGGAAAGACAGGTTCAGGCATTTGGCGGTATTTTGTGAGGGGCGTGGCGAATGTGCACAGTCGAAGTGGATCGTGAAGTGCTGAGCAAAATGAAGGCAGAAGAGGAGCAAGAGAAGCATCACCACCTAATTCACTGAAGAAGTCAGAGAGAATCGGTTTGCACCTGAAGATAATACAGAAATAATATATTTGAATAAAAGCAATTGGAATAATTAGTCAAAGAAAAGAAATGAATAACAACTGAAGAATAAATATTTCAAAATTGAAGAAAAAAAAATGAATCCCAATATTCAAATAGACATAAAGACAATTTTGATGTATCAATCATACCAATAGAGCCACTTGCAATCGCAGCAGTTTCCGATTGTGGTTGGAAGGTCTGTCAGCACGTTAAGCACAGAAACAGCATAGTCGACAAGCTTTCTCTCCTTCTCTGTCATAATCCCCTTCACACGCAGCACATCAAGAAATGCATCAATTGCAGCCAGTTTTGATTGAGTGAGCGGCTGGTTGCTGAGCTTTCTGATGAGAAAACAGGCAGACAGCTGGTCGAGCTGAAGATGCGTGAGCTTGTCGAGTGAAGGCGGATGATTGTCATTTTGCAGGGAAGAACCAGTCAGAACGCCTGAAGAAGAAGAAGAAGAAGTGTTCTGCTGTTCAGAAGCAGCTGCAGAAGCTTTACTCTCCACTTCCTGTGAATGCTTCATGTCCTGTTCTTCGAGGTCGAGCATCGCACTCATCACGCCTGCTCTGTCAGCCACGTCGTCAATCACATCCAGCAGCTCCCCAGCAGCCATTTCAATGCAGCCAGAGACGGTTGACGCCACCTGCGCTGTGTGGCTATAGAACGAGTTCTGTATTTGCTTCAGGACGGATATGGCGAGCAGCAGATGCCGCACCGCTGAGAAAGGGAAGGCGTCGTTGAGTGCCACGTAGAGACAGACATACGTCGAGGCAATGTGGTTCAGCTGGGACACCTGTGCCAGGCCAGTGGTGATAAGATGCGTCCGAAACGAAAGCGTCTTCATGACTGCAGCTGCGTGCGACTTCGAGTCTTTGTATTGTCCGCTTGGAGAAGCTGATCCGCCAGTCGCATTGAACAGCGTTGTCAGGAAAGACCGCCGAGTAATTTTGGCTTTTTGCTTTTGCACTTTCTGCTGCTTTTCTTGCTGTTTAATTCTCTCTTGTTCTCTCTGCATTTCTCTGTCTTTCTCCTTCTCTTTTGCAATGAGCGTGCTCAGCAGTGTGTCTGTTTTGGATCCGTAAAACATCGAACTCGAAGTAACTTGATGTTCTGCTTTTATTCTGTCACCGTCTTCTTTTTCGTCCTCATTTTCTCTGCCTTTGTCGTTGCAGTCGCCTTCTCCTTTGTGGGCAGCACCACTTTCCTCTTGTCTGCTCACGTCATATTCATTTGTATCGTATTTTTCAGCCACTTTCTCTCCATATGGATCATCCGGATCGTCCAAATAATCGTCTTCTTCGTTCGCTTGGCCTTCCTCTTCTTCGTCGTCGAACTCGCTCATCCGCTTTCTGTCCATTGCCGATAGCACTTTCCTCCCTCTCCTCTTCCGATACGCCAGCCTCACTGCCTCGTCCAACGAGGAGTCCATCGTCGCCAGCCAGGCGACTGTCCGCTCGCTTTGTATGGCCGCTCTCACGCCAATGATCGGGTCCATCAGCCGCAGCTGCTCCACAGCATTCGCGTCGATTTCTTCTTTGTCGATTGACTTGCCGTCCAGAAAGGAGTACAGTGAATCGGGTATTTCGGCCAGCAGGAACAGCTGTGGGTAGAAGAGATATGGAGATGTGAATAGTGAAGTGAATGGAGGATGTATCAGAACCACAGGGAGACGCAAGAAGATGGCCCAGAGTGATATGAAGGCAGATCTGAATGTTACAGACAAAGAAAAAGAGAAAGATATATAGAAATAAATAAAAAAAAAAAAAAAAAAAAAAAAAAAAAAAGATATATTCAATTGTAAATACAATGTGAGTGATCAAATGAACAACTTTATTCTAAATTTTTAATTTCACACTTTGATTTGAAAGGGCACTGGCAGACTTGAGGGAAAAACGCAGCCAATCCGCAGACGCCGATGACGCGGGACTCAAAAGAAGGCACAAAGACGCTCTGCGACGAAAGAGCTGCGAAAAGCGGAGTTTTCAGTTCAGTTGTGTTTGCAGCAGCTGTCGGTGATATGAGCTGTGCAGCAGGCGAAGCGGAGGAAGAGAAAAACGACGCTGGTGACGCAGTTGTGGAGGATGCTCTGGAAAATGGGATGTCAATCGTCAGTTGCTCGATGCGTCGCTCAATAACGCTGAAGAATGCACGTGTGAATGCCAAGTTGTTGATGATAGTGACAGAGCCTGCACTGTGGAACGCTTCGTTCGCAAATGCATGAAAAAGGCTTCTGTCCAACATTTTCTCACTCAAAACTCGCAGCGTTGTCTGAAGCGAGGCCAACGCTTCCTCATCTGTCTGTTTTTCATCATCCTCCTCTTCGCCTGCTGTGTTTTCTTCTTTCCCTCCTTGGCTTAGCCTACTTGACATGCGTTCGGTTTTTTCTGAGATTCTAAGTCCTCCAAAGCGTGATGTGTCTTTCCCAACAGCTCTTAGAACTTTCCGAAGAGCAGTCGCACCATCTTTTAAGGCTTTATTTTCTTTTATAATGGTGTCCAATGTTATTAAAATCATCAAAATTTTCTCCAATGAACCCCATACAGAATTCAAATCAACTGTCTTAAATGATTGAACAAATGCTCTCTTTTGGTCATTGTACACGCATGCTAATTGTTGAACTATATTTTTCCCGACTTCGTGAACTCGCTTCATAAAAAAGAAAGTGTCCAATAATGGAGATAAAAAAGCAGCAAAGCGCTGAGCAGTATCTGTTTCGTTCAGTATTTGTCGAGTCATTGATCGGCCGTGTCGTTTGCTATCCTGCGGGTCTTGACCAAACATCATCAATCGTGGAAAAATAACATTATTTGCCTATGAAATCAAAATATTAAAAAGAATGTTTTATATTGAATTCGTCACACTATTGAATCCAGTTCCTTGACCTCGAGAATCAAATTTACAAATACTTTCATTATTTTTTCAAATAATGCATTTCCAGTTTCCCCAATTATTTTCAATGTTCCAATTTGTTCGTATGGAGAAGTATTTATTGAAAAAGATTGGGATTCAACATGCCAGTTATCTGAACTGCTATCTCCAAGCGTTGATTGAAAGTCATAAATATGAACTCTCTGAGCTTTGGTAAATGTTTGCAATTGAGAAAGAAATCGCTCCTGTGGCGTTACTGTTTGTTTTGTTGATTAGGACAAATGAAAATCAGTGTTTTTTTGTAAAAATAATAATTTCCATACAATTTTCATCGTCAAGGAATGGATCCAAAGCTTCCATCTACGCACTATCTTCGTCCAATGATAAATTCAAACGAAAACAAATTGAATATAAAATAAGTAGAAAATCTTTCATAAATGTTACAAACAACGAATAAAAGTGTTTCAATTGTATCTTATCTTAAATTTCGAGTATTTGCTTTTTGTTTATATCAAAAAAGCAAAAAACCAAAATTTAGAGTATTATAAAGGGTGATCGATCTTTGGTGAATGAAATATCGAAATGAATATTTCAAAAAATGATTTGATTATTCTTTTTGTTATAATTAATTATCTATCGATATATTTCAATTGTTCCTTGAAGAAATATTTGAAATTTGTCCTTGAAAAAAGTTGAGAACAGCAATTTCGAATGAATTTTTTTTGTTTTTTGTATTCTATGGTTTGCACAAAAACACTTTAACTTTTTGAGTGATATTTTTAATAAAAAAAAGTGAAGTGCAAATAAACAATTGTTCAAATGAATAATGGACATCCCAATAAATATCTGAAAGAGAAAAAATAGAACCCGAATCAATTCAAAGTTCTTTCAATAATATTCATGCACGTTACAATAATATAGAAAATGGTGGGGAAATATAAGACAATGAATGAAGGGCAAACTGTTCGACATGTTAAATGTCTTTTCAAACTTTTTTTTTCTGAATCCATTCAATCTTTGATTCAAACAGATTGTATCAATTACTTTCATTTAATCTCATGAAATTTTCAAGATGGAAACTTTCAAGAATTTTTTTCTGAAAAATGCATAAAAAAGAAAGAAAGAAAGAAAGAAAGAAAGAAAGAAAGAAAGAAAGAAAGAAAGAAAGAAAGATATTCTTTGTAATTCACGAAGTGTTGTTTGATTATTTATATAAAAACGAGAGTATTTGAGAAATTTATGGAAAATCCAATGTACATCCTGTACATATCAAGGATTTTGTTATTTAAGCTCGCTGTTAAATCTTCAAATCCGTTTTCTTCCATCTTTTCATACATCTCCATTTTTATTATCTTTCTGTTCGCTTCTCCAGCTTTGTTATTCATCTTTCCTATCAATCGATCTGAAATCGCAATTAAAAATGGTAAGCATTCATTTACCATTTTTTCATTCAAAGTTGGGCGCTGAAGCTCCTCCAAAACAGCATCAATTGCTCTGCCTTTCAACAAGTCTTCGATCTTCACAGCTCTGCATCTCTCTGCTTTTCTAATGCACTGAATGCACCAGTAGCAAATTTCTCTGCAAACATCCTTCGCAGCTCGAAACGCGTCTACAATGCTTCCGATAAGTTTAGCATATTCAACTTTCCATAATTCAAAATTCAAAAAAATATAATACAACGCGCAGATCCATCTCTTTATGATATCCCATTCGATTATTTCCTTCCGTCTTCTCTCTTCTTCATTTCTTTTCCAACTCACATTCTTCACAAGTTCTTCCAGTTCTTTTGTTGCATCATCTATGAAATGTAGTTTGCTCACAATTATTTCTTCCAAACCTCTTTCGTTGATAAATCTGTTTATAACAAACTGTCAAGCCAATTGATACGCAAGTCGTGTAAGATTGTGACGCTCCTGATGATATTTGATGATTTCTGCAATTTCATTCAAATATAATTCGTTGCATATAATCTATATAAAGTTAATTTAATTTTATTCAAGCAAGAAAACAATTGAAAAGAACAAAACATGGTTGTCGCTGATGCCACTCAAAGCAAGCAAAGCCACTTCCACTTCTTTTTGCGTTTTCTCGTTTTCTTCTTTGTTCAATGCAACTTTCAGAAGGCAACGCACAACGATTGAAAGCAATTCTTTGGAAATGCTAAATACATTGAGCAAAAGATAGCATTCACAAAGATCAGCCAGTAACTTTTCACTTTTTCCTTCTTTCTTCATCTCTTCGTCAACAATCATCTTTACAATTTTATCGCAAAGCAAAGATCTTTCAAATTGAGAGAAACGTATATTCTTCAATGCATTGCAATATCCCATGTGCTTCAGTAACATGATCCCACTTTCCACTGTCAGCTTCTTCTCTTCAAACATTTTGTTGATTTTGTTGTAATTTTCATTTGAAAGCACATGGATCAATTCATTTTCATTCATTTCATCCATCATTTCATTCATTTCAAATATTTTATTTCTTTGTAGTTCCTCATCGCAATCTTCAAGCACAAAAAACAATTCTTCAGAAAAATATTGAAAGAAACGCAATTGAAAAGAATTTAAATACAACAGCAGCTCCAAACGCGAAAACTTGTTTGAAACATCTTTCTCCTTCATTTCAACAAAAATATCATATTCAGACAATGGTGTCCGTCAACATTTTTGTCATTCAAATAAAAACCAATGCACAGCAAGAAAGAAGAAATTGACGAAAATATTATCCAAAATAGGAAAGAAAAAATGATCTCTCGCACCATAGGCTTTTGCATTGGTATTTTTGATAAGGATACTAACAGAAACAATGTTTAATCGATGGAAAACTTAAAAATAGTTATGATCTAATTGCATAAATTGGAAAGATTAAAAAAATGTGACATTCAAAAAAAGCATGAGAAAGAAAAAATATTTTTGCAATGTTCTTCCATTTCTTTTTCAGCTTCTTTTTCTTCTTTCGAATTTTTTTCAACCATCTCACTTCAAGAATTCTGTATGCAGACGCAGTCATTTTTCTTATTCTGCTGCTTCAAAAGCCTCTCCAAACACTAGCTTTGGTGCAACTGCTGAAATACCTCTTGAAAATCCTTCATCTTCTCTTCTTGTTTCTTCTTCTGCATGAAATGTTCCATAAAAAAAAACTGAAATAACGCAATCAGAATCAACAGCATATGTGACATTATCATAATCTTCTTCTTCTCCTCCTCCTCCTCCTCTTTTCCTTATTCTTCGTCTTTATCCCTTCGTCTTAATCTTCTTCTTATTCATAATTCTCAACTTTATAACCAAATCATAATATCTATTTCTTCTCCTTATTCAAGAAATATGACTTCTTTCAAATTCTTCACAAATATTCCACATCTCGAATGAATTATACAATTTTGAATTCTTTTCATTCTTCTCCCTTTCTCTTTCTCTCTCAATCTTTATGGGTTGCATCAAAACTCCCATCAGAATTTCTTCCTCTCTCCGATTTTCATATTAAACATTTTTGTTTTCTTTCGATGCTGCAAACAGATTGTTTTTCCTTTTGGAAATGGAAATGTTGAAGAATGAATAAACAGGCAGAGGAAAGCGTTTGGGTTGAATGCTTCTCTTCACTTGAAGCAGCATCAACATCGTTGTTTGCTGTTTTTGTTGTCTTTTCAACATTCTCTGAGGGTTTCTGATATTCCTTGAAAGCAAAGGAAGCATTGAGAGAACACAACTTTCTTTTTGCCAATGATCCGAAAAGAGGTTGTTTTTCTCAAAACAATCAAAAGAATGAATGAAGAATTTGAATTAAAAAATGTTTGTCAACTCATTTTGGGAAGAACTTTGGTGAAAGAAAGAAGAAAATGGAGATATTTATGATTTAAATTATTTTATTTGAAAAAAAATTGAATCTTTTTTTTTGTTGTTGTTGTTATTTCTTCACTTCATTTTGTGAATCGGGATAAAAAAATCACTTTTAAAACAAATATGTGAAAATTAATTATTGCACCGTTTTGTGAAATGAATTAAAAAAAGAGAAAGTGAAATTCTGAGAAAGTTAATTCTAAGCATCTCATTTCCTCAAACATACACAAGATAATCAGAAATATTCAACGATGTTTCGCGATAATATTTTCTATAGAGATAATCAAATATTTTATGAAAGGTGGTGATGGTATCTTCGTATCCTTCTTCTTCCAGCTTTTCAAAAACCTTCCTTTTCGTCGCCTTTCTTTTCACTTCTTTCATTTCATCATCAGTCTTTATTTTCAGTTTCAATGAGACTTCCATAAAGAATATCAAGCAATTATATGCAGTTTCGTCATCCATTGTTTGTTTATAAATCTCATCCAAAACGATATCAATTACTCCTCCTTTTAGTAACCCTTCAACTTTCACAGTTCTATTTCTTGCTGCTTTTCTTAAGGCATCAATGCTCTTGCAACAAATTTCTCTGAAATTTTCCTTCGCTGCTCGAAATACCTGTACAATGCTGCTGAAAAGACCAACATATTCTTCGTTCAACAACGAGCATAAATAAAAATTAGAATCCAACGTTTGGATCCATCTAATTATTATCTTTGCTCTTTTCTTTTCTCCTCTGCTCATTTCATCTCCTTTTCTCCTCCAATCCACATTTCTTGTCAGCTCATCCAATTCTCGTCTTGCCTCTCTCACAAGATGCAGTTCATTTGCAGCATTTCCACTCAAATTATAGTCAACCCAAAGTCGGAAAATTAAAAACTCCCAAGCACACTGATAGGCGAGTCGTGAAAGATTGTGATGTTCCTGATGGTATTCGATGATTTCTTTGATCTCATTCAAATATAGTTCTTGTTCAACATCCTAATCAAAAAATAAAAATAAAAAAAGAAAAAAAGAAAAAGAAAAAATGTCTAAAAGGAAATAGAAATGATCAAACAGTAAATTTATCAATGCAACTCAATGCAAGAAAAGCCATTTCTACTTCTTTTCGTGTTTCTTCGCTTTCCTCTTTCTTCAAGGGAACTTTCAAAAGATGAGGTACGCATGTTGCAATCAAGTCCTCTGAAATGAATCCTTTAACCAGTAAAATTAAGCATTCACAAAGTCCAACAAGAAGATTTTCATTCTTTTCTTTTTCATTCTTATAATCTTCTTCAAACGTCATCTTCTCAAATCTTTCGCTCAATAAAGATTCTTCAAAGTTCAGATTACATTCTTTTTTCAGCGAATTGCAATGACCAATGCATTTCAGCAGCAAAATTGCATTTTCTATCGTCAATTTGTTTTCTTCAATCATTTCATCTATTCGATTGAACATTTCTTTTGTGAAAAAGGATTCGAATTCTTCTTCCTCCATTCCATCAAATATTTCATTTATTTCTCCGATTTTCTTTCTCTGTTCATCTTCATCGCAATGCTCAAGTTGATAAAACAATTCTTCAAATAAAAAAAAGATAGAAAACAATGCAATAGAAAAGAATTCTAATTCAACAACAAGGACAAACCATTAAACCTTTCAGTTCTACTCGTTGTCTGCATTTTCAAAAATGCACTGCACCCAGAAAACAATGAAAATTCATCATTCGCATTCAATCGGCATTTCATTGGATATTAGAAATTGGAGGAAAATAAAATCTCAAATGAGTTTTAAAAAATCTGCTTTCACACTGTTTTTTCTTGTGCAAACATTTTTGACAAAGGATGACAAAGATACAAAAAAACTTTAATGTTTATTCTTTATTTATTATGGATATGTTGAACGAATTTCTTTTTAAAAACAGGAAATAACATTGACAAAATGATAGAACGGAAAGTGAACATTATCTATAGAACTAGAAATATTATTTCCTGTGGAGCTAACAGACAATGGTGAGATGCAAAAATTCTGAAATTCTGTCTGATGATTTTTAGAGATTGGACGGCCAAGGAAAATACAACAATTTCATCAATAACTCAAAAAACATAATGTATGCAATTTTTATTGTTCTATTGATTGTGAAGATATTTCCGTCTGTTTCCTTTCCAAAGTGCAGCAATCAGAATTATTGTTGAAATGGCCAATTACCTCTTTGCGGAGCAATATGATGGGAATGGAGCAGATTATAATACAAAAATTGATAAATAAAGGAATATATGCAAGATACGTGATTTTCATAATTTTTTTATTGGACCAAGAGGTGAAAACAAATTCAACTGATGTTTTGTTGAATGAAGATTTATGGATGGTATTCTGTGAAGGGAAAAAATCTGCACAAAATTATATAGAATTTAAGAGCGTAAGGCAGATGGGGCAGTTTGGGGTATTTTTTTGGAAAGGAAAGTGACTGGCAATATCGAGGGAAGGATATTTATCATAAAAAAAAGGCTAGAATTCAACTGAAAAAAGGAGAACCCCCAAATATCAGTTTTATTTATAAGGTTTTCCTGTTTCTCGGACTGCACCAGGCAGACATGGAAGGCTGCGAATTTCTATTTCTGATTCCGCTTTTGCTTCAAAAGAGTGGAGAAACGCCAACTACGAGACATCCAATTATCGAATATTAGCTTGCAGTCGAACAACATTCAGGCCAAACGCTTTTGGATTTCATTCTTCGAAGGGACAGCCATTTTGAGCAAGCAAGGCGATTATCATTCGAAGTTTGCTTTCTTCGATGCCACAGCCAATGAAAGAGAATATGATGGTTTTTGTATCATCATTTGTTTTTCAACAAAGTTGTTGTTTCACTCAGATTATATGTTTGTGCATGGTCCTTTGAATTTTGTGCGTTGAGCATCAGAGAATGCATTTCAGAAGCATTGTCATCTGCATCGTGAGCATCGATGAATGAATGCCAACTTTTTCTATCATTCTTCCTCCTCGTTGTTGAAGCACAGCCAACTCATTCTCTTCATTTTCTTCATGGCTTATCTTCCTCATCCTCAATCTCGTTGACGTTTGATGCCTTTCAATCACGCAGGCTGAAGAGCCATATCCTTCAAGCACATAAAGATGAGCATTCCTTCCTTCCTCAGCAGCCCCATTTTATCTGCTTTTATCTTCCAATTGTCGTCGTCTATTTCTTCTCCCTTTTTTCATCATTATCTTCTTCTTCTTTGAATTTGAATTTGAATTTGTTATTTTCATCTTTGAATTTTTTTATTCGTTTTTATTTCGGCTCTGCCCCTCTCTCCATATCCTACGCTCAAATAGCTCTTATTCCCCATATGCCACTCCACTTTTCGTATCACTGATACGATAGAACGTCTTTCATGTTGATAATTGAAACAATTTACTCTTCTTCTTCCGCTTCTTCCCTGTCTTAACCTTCTTTGAGGATTCATCTCATTTGTCGTTGGATTGTTGCTCTCTGATTCATTTAAACTGCTCAATTCATCTGCACCTCAAAATTGAACTTTTAATTGGTTCATTCATCTTTTTTTGATGAATTTCCTTTTTGAGAAATTCATGTCTTTTCTTTCGAGTTGCATTCTTCTTTAACACCTTCTTCAATGAATTATAAAGTTTTATGATTTCCATTTCATTCAACTTCTCTCAGAGTCTGTGTAAGACATCGAATTTTGTTTAAAATTCAAAAGCACAAAACGAATATTCATTTTCCCAAGAATATCAGCTGAAGTTATTTAACGGCGGAAGCGACTCTTTATTTTTAATTCTGAGATCGAAGAAAACGCAGAGAAAATGAAAAGAAAGAAATAGAATACTGAATGATTTTGGGAAACAGGAAATTGGATTAAAATAATTATTGTCGAACTCTTAATTACTCATTCAGAAATAATGCAAGGGAATGTCAAATTGCTTCGTGGACGAAAGATATATCGTCCAAAAGATATGATCCATAAAGTTCAAAGGATTTATCGTTTCTTTCTTTCTTTTTTTTTTTTTTTTTTTTTTTTTTTTTTTTTTTTATTGATTTATTAATTAGTTAGTTAATTAATCTAGTTATTTATTTATTCATTTATTTATTTATTTATTATTTTGGGGAATAACACTAAATTTTAGAATATTTTTTTATCTTTTTTTCACTAAATTTCTGTGCAACTCAGTGAGATTCAACACTTAAAATGATAACCAAGATCATAACATGTCGTTAAAAACATATTCAAAAAAAAAAATTGACTATTCGATTTCACTTCTGAATAATTGAAACATAATAATAATATGGGTTATTGAAATTTTTTCATTTTCTGATTTTCCCCAGCATCTACATCTGTGGCGAGGCGCTTCCTTAACATGAGAGCTGCATACAATATTATTGCATTATTATTGCTTGTTATGAGCTGCTGCAATGGCAAAGGCACTGAAGAAAAGCAATTCCAACAAGAAATAAGCAAGGAGTTACAGAAAGGCAAGATCAACATTGATGATGGAAATAGAGAGAATTGCAATATTTTTGGCATTCAGAAAGAAATGACTGGATGTGAAACTGACAATCTGATTTGCTATATCCAAACAAGTGTGAATATCATCAACACCTCCTTGTGCGTGACCCATCTCACGTTAGCGCCTCTCAGCGGTTGTCCACTCCTCACTGCCCAACACCACTCCGCTGCCTCCATCTGCTCCTCCACTTGCACCGTCCACCCACCTTCCCTCACCAACAACCACCACCACCACCACTGCCACCTCTTCCTCTCTGCTCATGCCTCCATCGCCCTCACAAACTTCTCCCTCACCACCCACCAACCAGCTATCTTCTCCTTCCCCCTCTTCTCCACCCCAAACAATCTCCTCCAAGACGCCCACTCCCCAATCATTGCCTCCTTCTCCATCTCCCGCTCCTCTTTCTCCTCTTTCGTCTCCCTCATCCAGCCCTTCCTTTTTTCTCCTTCTTCCCTCTCTTCCCTTTCCCCTTCTCCTTCATCTTTCTCATCCTCATCCTCATCCTCTTCTTTTTCTTCCCCTTCCCCTTCCTCTTCCTCTTCTATTTCCTCTTTCTCTTCCCCTTCCCCTTTCCATATCCATCACCAATCCCATCCCCGCCTCCAAATCCACCTCAATCTCCATCTCTCAAACACCCTCTTCTCCAACATCTCCTCTCCCCAATCCCATCCATCTCTTCCATCCCTTCCCTCACGCTCACTCAACCCATTCATCTCAACAACAACCACTTCCACTTCCATCAACACAAACATCAATGTAATCCCCTCCATCTCACTACACTCATCCATCTCCATCCACTCAACCATCTTCCTCCACACTCACAACCCCATCGATGGTGCCATTCTCCCAAACCTCAACAGCCCATCTACTTCTCTCTCTGCTTTCAACACCTCTTTATTTCAACAAACACGCTCTTCACGTAATGGTGCAAAGGAGTATATTGGAACTGAGTCTCAAAGAAAAACTCCCGGAAGATTGGATTCATTTGATCAGAGCAGCCATCGTTTTGAATGGTGTGAATGGATCAACTCAAGCTGCGAAAGTGATCATGGAGGTGCTCTGAAAGTCAACTGCACAAATGCAAATATCACAATCACATCTTGCTCGTTTTTCAATTGTTCAACCTCAGGTAATGGTGGAGCTTTGCGTTGCGATTACTTGTTAAAAATAAACATTACAAATTCCAACTTCACTAGTTGTTCGGCTGCGAATGGAGGAGCAATTTGTTTTGCATTTATACGATTCAATTCTATCTTTTATCTTTCAGAAAACAAAATTGAAAATAGTAATATTACAAGCTATACTGCCACAGGTTGTTACTTTTTGCTGGAAGCATTTTCGACATCAGGCCAATTCCTGTTTTCAAAATGTCAATGCATCTCAAATTCTGGTGGTGATTCTTCAGGTGCTGTCACTTTTACTAGGCTTCCATCAAATAAGCCTAATCAATTTTTGGTTGAGGAGTGTCAGTTTGTTTGCAATAAATTGACTGCCTCTGCAATATATGGAGGCGCTGGGCTGTGTTGCACAAACACTTTCACTTGGATGAGCGGGTTCAAATTCATCACTTTCTGTTTCTTCGATGGCAACACCGCAACTAATGGCAGAGGAAATGATGTGTTCTTCGGTGGAAGTAATATTACTCAATCCCCGTTCGAAAATTGCGGTTCAACAACCCCAGCAAAGAGAGTTTGGAACAACAACACAGCTGATAATGAGACTGTCAACAGCTGGCTCCCTCTCATAAGCCAGAACAAAATCGTTGCCAGCAATGGAACTGATGCTGATGCCTGTGGCAGACCCCAACAGACCCCATGCGCCACCATTGAGTATGCCCTCAACGGCTTCATTTCCCTCCTCCAAGACGCCTCCCTCACCCTCCTCACCTCAATATTTGTTCCCATTCAAACACTCACTTTCAGCACAGTTGACACTAAAATCACTGGAAATGGCACAACTGCCACCACTATCGCCTCCAGTGGCATTCCCCAACCATCAAACTCATATTCGCAGTCATCACATTCAACATCATCTCTTTCCTCATTTTCATCCCCATCAACAATTTCTTCACCAGATCCATCTGCCACTTCTGCCCTCTTCCAACAGACCCAGGGCTCCCTCACAGTCTCTGCCCTCGCCATCGCCCACAACTCCTCAAATCCCATCACCCCCATCCTCTTCCACCTCTCCGATAACTCCCCTTCCCTCAACCTCAACACAACCACCATCACTGGAACAACCACATCTTCATCATCAATCACCACGCCCCTCTTCTTCCTCACTGCTGGCTCCCTCGCCTTCAACCACACAGCAATCACAAAACTCTCCCTCAAAAGCCAAAGCATCTTCCACCTCACCTCCCTCACCGCTCCCCTTGCCCTCAACTCCTCCAACATCACCCACGTCACCTCCACAGCCACCCCCACCAGCTGTGTCCTCTCCTCAACCTCCTCCCCTGCCCTTTCACTTTCCATTACCAACTGCACCATCACCAACATCGACTCAGTTCCACAAAGCCAACAGACTGCCACCAATGGCGGATGCATCTCATTCGCCTCATCTGCCTCTGCCAACTCGTTTTCTGTGAGTGATTCCACCTTCTCCACCTGCTCTGTGAGCGATGATACAAGTTCTGGAGGAAGAGGCGGTGCTCTCATGATCGAGTACAACGATGATTCACAAGTGTCATCCACAACCTTTTCCATCACCAATATCGTGTTTTCTGCCAACAAGGCCAGTATCGGAAGAGATGTGTATTTTGTGTGTGAGTCCCTTGTCGCTTCTGTAAAGGAACCGTTGTTCGACTTCATGGGAAGTATCAGTCAAAAAGACAACTCGGTTGTTGGACATGATAGAACAGAAGCTTTCGGTGATTGGGATGTCGATTTATTCATATTTCTCGATGGATTCTTTGATGATACAATATTTGTCGATGGAATATATGGAGTCGAAGAGGTGTATTGTGGATTGGAGAAGGCGCCATGTTTGAATGTTAATTATGGAATGGAGCATTTGAAGAGAACGCAGAATATTAAACAAGAAATTGTTTTGTGTTCAAAATCGACTGTGACAGGATGTTTGAATGTGAGTGGATTGTGTGTAAAGGCGAAAACCGAGACAATTGTGGAGATAGAGTGTCAAACAGAAGTGAGTGGATCTGAAGAAGAATGTATTCTGAAATCATCATCGCTAACAGAAATGAAGTTCATTAAGATTGTTGTTCCATCGAGTTTTAGCAGAACAGTCTCTGAAGTGATCGAGTCAAGCACTCAAAATGGAGAGTTGCACATGAAGAACTGTGAGATGAGTGTGAAGGGAGGAAAGGAAAACACGATAGGATTTTTCTTGATCAAATCGACAGGGAAGATGATTGAACTGGATTTTGTCACGATTTCAGATGTGAAATCAGCAGGGTCGTTATTTTCATTTTCGCTTTCCTCATCAAATGTGAATGAACAGGAATACAAAGTGAAACTGTTAAATTGCACACTAGAAAGATTGGAGATTGATAGCACAGCAATAGTAGATGAAAAGGCATCAGTGTTTGGAAAGAGTGTTGGAGTTGGGATGGTTATGAATGGAAGTACAATTAACGGGGCTTTATCAGAAAAGAGCAAAGAAGGAGGAGCACTGAAAATATTGTTGAGCGAAGGAGGATATATTACAATTCAAGAGAGTTCATTTACTGGATGTGTTTGTGAGAATGAGAACAATGGAGGAAAAGGAGGAGGGATTTATCTGGATTGCAGTTCAAATGGAGAAGCATTTCAGCTTTCATCGATATCGTTTTCTGGATGCTCAGCAACAGTTGGGAAGAATATGTTTGTGAAGAGCAGCAATCTGGTGAACACTGTGAATACAGAGCGTTTTGCAATTGTTAACACAGATTACGAGGAGGATGGGAATGCATTTGTTGGGGAAGATGGGACTTATGAGAAAATGGATCTTCGAGTGTTTATTGTTTCTTTGAAATGGTTAGTCGTATCTGTGTCGACTGGTGGGCATGACACATTTGGGTGTGGAAATGAAAATTTCCCATGTCAATCAATGAAAAGTGGAATTGACCACATTGACAGAAGTGAAACAGAAGGAGAAAGGAAAGTGAAAGTGAAAGATGAAGGGACAATTGAAGATATTTATTCATTCACAAATGCACTTGTGATTGATGGGTGTGTGAATGAAGGAGATGTCATTAAACACAAGCCTGTTCAATTTTATGAAAAAATCAATGGGGATTCTGAATCATCAACATCTGTTATTTCATCAACAGTATCACTCAGCTTGTTATCTTTGATGTTGCAGATTCCAAATCAATTTGATCCAAATATGGATTCATTGATCTCATCGAGTAGGATTCTCCAACTCGAAAACTGTTTATTTGTGGTCCAATCATCAACGGCCATTCAATACTCGTTGATAACAACAACCACTGGAAGTTGCACATTGAAGGGATGCATTTTGGCAGATTGTTCATTTGCCAAATCACCATTGGTTATGCGTTCTTCTGTTTTGCTTGAAAACAACAACTTTTCAAACATTGTGAACACTGGAAGTGGTGAAGGAGGTGTTGCAAATGTGACATTGCAAGGAGATGAAAAACTGGAGATCAAATCAACAAATGTGTCATCTTGTTCACTTTCATCAAACAATGGAAAAGGAGGATTTTTGTATTTGGATTGTGAAAATTGTTTGAATGAGAAGCCATTTCTTTTAGAAAACGTCTCGTTTGCAAACAACAATGCAGCCATTGGAAAGAATGTGTTTATTTTTGGAAAGGATTTTAATACTTCTGTGACAAATGAGTCATTTGCCTTCGATTATTCATCAATGATAAATGATGAAACACTGTTTAAGGGGAGTGATGACTTTCATACGGACAAGGATTTGTTCATGTTCCTTGTTCCATATAGCTCAACTGAGATATTCATCTCATCGAATGGATTTGATGTTGCAAGATGTGGAAGTGAAGAAGAACCATGCTTCACAATGTGGAAAGGGATGGAAAACATGGAAATAGGGACTAGAATGAAAACAATTCAAATTGAAGGATCATCTACAATTCGAGATTCATTCAACATGTCCAATTATCAGATCAAAAAAGCATCATTTATGGGAGAAGAGAATACGAAAGCAATATTGAATGTTGAAAAGGCAATTGGAAATCAACTGGAATATTTCATGGAAAATTATATTCATCTTGAATTGACAAATATCCAACTGCAATTGTCGTCTGGATTTGACAACTCAGCCAAAACAATTATTTCAAACAAAAATGGAGAATTGATGATAAGTGAATGCTCTTTCCATTCAGAGGCAGGAGTGAACAATGGATTTGATTGTGTATTTGTGGATGCGATTGGAGGAAGTGTGGAAGTGAATGTTTTGTCGATGGAATCGTGCAATGTTGGAAACAATATTTTTGTCATTCATGATGCTGGAATAACTTGCCATTTCTTGAATGTTCGAATGGGTTCGTTAAATGAAAGCAGAGGATGTATTTTATCAATCAAGAAATCTGAGCCAGGATTGAAGAATTATGAAGGAGAAAATGAAGAATGTGTAAATATTGAGATTGAGAAATCATCATATTCAGGAGTGAAGAGAAGTGACAATGGAGCAAGTATTTTGGAATCAATGAGCGAGAATAAGATTTGTTTGGTTGTGAATGAGAGCAACATCACAGAAGACAAAGCAGAATTGAGTGAAAAAGGAGGATCAATATTTTTCACATTGGGTACATCTGGATCGATGAAGATGATTGAATCAGCAATCACTCATGACAGTTGCAACAACAACACGGGAAGAGGAGGAGGAGTATATTTGGCAGCAAAGGAAAGAACATTTTTGAATTTCACATTTGTGGGAATGAAATTCAGTTCAAACACAGCAAGAGTGGGGAATGATATTTTCATCGAATGTTACAACATCTCATCACAGATCAATGAAAGTCAATTTCAGTTTGATCTTCGAGAGAATCATTATTCACGAATTAATGCGATATATGGAAGAGATGAATGCGATTACACATATGACATTGACCTGATTGGATTTATTACGATCCATCAAAGTGACACCATTATTGTGAGCAGTGTGAATGGAACAAATAGCAGAAAATGTGGAACAAACACACTTCCATGTTTTTCAATTGATCATGGACTGATTCATCTGACTTCAGATTTTATTAGTCAGATGTTCATTGTTGAAGAGAGTGTGATTTGTGAAGAGATAAATCTGGAGGAGATGAGTTTGAGTTCGAAGAGTCGAGGCTTGTGTGAAGTTGAAGTGAAATCAAGAATTGAAAAAACAAAGGATTCTTTGATTTCAACAAGAGAAACAGTCTCGTTGGTGAGGGTGATTTTTGTGTTTGATTCGAATTTCATTTCTCAACATGAATCACTGATGTCACCAGAAGAAGGGATTCTTGAAATTATGAATTGTTCTTTTTCTTCAAAACAACCAATGGAAAGTGTTAATGCTGAATTTGCAAACATTTCATTACACATTATTAATATGAGAAAAGGAGAATTGCAACTTGATGGATGCTCAATGTCAAATCTCATTCTTTATGAATCAGCATTATATCTTTCATCATCACTTCCATCATCAATTGATTCATTAATGATTTACAATTCAACAATTAAAATTTCTCTGATAGATATTAATGAATGTGGACAATTAACAATTAAGGATTTCAGTACAGAAAATATCACAGCCGAAGGAAATGAAGAATCATTAATATCGTGCCTGTCATTGAAAAAGACAATTCAATTGGCAAATTGCACAATAGGTGGAATCTATTCAAACAAAGCAAAAGGGAAAATGATGAAATTGGAGGATTGTTTGGATGTGAAAATGTACAGTTGCGTTTTTGATGTGAGTTCAAAGGAAAGAAACGAACAATATTTGAATTCGGAAGAAGAGATGTGCAGATGGGAATGTTCTCTTGTGGATGTTGTGAAAAGTTCTGTTTTGATGAAAGATACAACAATCTCGAATTCATCAGAAGGAGGAATAACAATGATTGGAGGGGAAATGACTGTTAATGATGGAAGATTTGAGAACAATAATCCCTCAATTGAAGGATATCCATCATTGAGAAGAAATATCATCTGTTCAGATGCTGGAACATTGAATGTGATGAGTTTGAAAGGGGGAGATGGATTGGAGAGAAATACATCTCTTTGGATTCTGAATGAAGGGTGCGGTTTTGAAGGGATTGTTTCTGAGAGGGATTCATCATTCTTCATTCCTGTGCTGGAGAATGTAGAAGCAAAGGAAGAGACAGAAAGAATGAAGTTGACATTCAAAGGATTGCTTCTTGTTCCATGCAATCTGTCATTCTCAGTCGTGAAGAGAAAGGGAGAAGAGAAAGAGATTGAACAATATGATTTTGATTCAAATGGATTCTTGTCAGAAAGAAAAGTTGAAGGAAGTGTGGCAAAAGATCTCATCAGCAGTTGTGGAAATGAAATCGAAGTAATGGTTCAGATTTTATTTGGGAATTCAAATGCTCTTTCTTCAACCGATTCATTTATTCTGAAAAATGCAACTGTATCTGAATCGAATGGAGATGGAAGCATTGTGAAAGGAGACAACAAAACAAGTTCATTGTGGGTTGTGATCGCTATTATTTTATTTGTTCTTTTTATATTTCTGATAGGATTTGTTGTTCTCGCCATTCGATGGAGGAAAGGAAAAGAAGAAATTAGGAAATACAAGGAGATTGCGAACGATAACATCAGAAAAGATCCGAAGGCATTTGAGATGGTGACGATGGAAATATCACCTGAGGAGCAGTGGAGGAGAGCAGAGAGAGAATCGGAGAAGAAGAATGAAGAGAGGATAAAGAAGAGGGTGTATGAGAAAAGCTTGGGGCATTCTGAGTCTTCGGAATATCTTCTGGCTGAGAATGGCTCAACTGAATACATTCTTGAACAAGACTCGGATAAAAATGGAGAATGGGAATTGGAGAAAATGGAAGAAGGTGATGAAGAAACAAGGAAGAGTTCACCATCACCATCAGTTTTATCCACAGACACTGAAACCACATTTATTCGTGGGGAAGATCTGTGCCCAACTACCTCATCCATGTCGAATCTGGTTGATGCAATGGCTTGCTCATCGCCTTTTGAAAAACTGATTGTGGATCTGAGAGATTCGCTGTTCATGTTGCTTCATGGGAGGAATGAAAAGAAAGACCTGGCGATTGGCACATTGAAGGAGAGAGAGGTGACGGGAGCGCAGATGCTGTTCTGGGTGGCGAATGGAGCTTTGCACTCGCTTGAAGATGAGGAAGACGAACTTCCCTCTTTGCGAGACCTGAGTCCGCACATTGTGCTTTTGTCAGAACACATGGTGATCTGCATTGCGCTCCACTCCGACTGCTCCTCTTCATCTGATGATTCAGATTCATCCTCAACCTCATCAACCACGATTGTGACATCTGCCAGCGATGATAATGAGGAGGAGAAGGAGGATTCTCTTCCATCATCAGCATTTGAAGATGAGGAGGAGAAGTGGAAGGAGTGTTTAAGATGGAAGGCGCCAGAGCTGATGATGAAGAGCAAGATGGGAGCAACAGAAAAGTCGGTGGTGTTCTCGATTGGGATGATGCTGTGGGAGTGTTTGACGCTGGAGATCCCGTTTGGAGAATACGAAGGGGAAGTGGCGGGGCAGAAGATTGTTGATGGAGAGAAGCCGGATAAGAGGGGGATTGAAGAGAGTGGATTGAAGAATGTGATGGATGCGTGTCTGTCTTCAGAGGCATCGAAAAGACCGACTCTTGCCGAGCTGAAAAAAGAGCTGATTGGACTGTTTCCAAGTAGAACATTTGTTGCGACGATGACAGATGCAATCATTCTTGAGGAAAGCAGTGAAGAACATGAAGAAAACATCGAGAGCAAAGAATGTGAAAAGGAAGGGGAAATGGAAGTGAATCTGATGAAAGGCATGTTTAATGAGGAATGAGTGATAAATGCAAAAGAAATGCCATCCGTGCAAGAATGATGTTTGGGAAATAATGAAAGTTGTTAGAGTATTTTTACACCTGTTTTGATCATGGTTGAAATTAGATTCGTTGGATTTGGAAATGGACTTGTGACAGGATGGAGACTAATCGAGCAAGCGAGTTTTGAGACTTGTTTTCATGAAGAGAGTTTTTGATAACTTTTTAATCACAATTTTAAGATGGAAATTTTGGGACAAAAAATAAGTCTTGATGATATTTTTACACTCACAAATTTTATTTCAATAGCAGTTAAAATGCTTCATAATTCTCTATTTGAACCTCAAAACAAATAAAAATAGAAGTTTATGTTATTTTTTGAAAAAAGCTCGACTAAAGAGTGCAATCCGTTAATGAACTTACAACAGACACATTTCCATTTTTATTTATTCGAAGACTTTCATTTCTGTCAGAGTCAAACGTTGGATAAAATATTCTATAGAAAAGAAAAAGGAAAAGAAAGGAATGGATGTTTGTTTGTTATCATGGACAATGCTAAATACAAGTAACTACTTTGACATTGAAAGAATAATGTGTTGATTCTCGAGAAAAGAACCAGTGTGAAAAGCCTTCAATACATGGGGGATAAAAATAAAGAAACCTTGTTGCAGATGTTTATACTGATTTTCATTTCTTCAAAAATTACCATTTTTCGATAATTTATATTATTCATTTTCAAGATCTGAAAAAGCGTCAAGATTAAATTTTTGCTCATTTTATTTTGAGATAAAATTACTTTTACAATAAAAAGAAAAGAAAAGAAAAGAAAAGAAAAAAAGAAATGACAAATCATAAAGCGTCATGATAGAAAATCGTGCCTGTGTTTTTTTTAACGATATTTCTTTTAAAAGAAAATGTATCATCTGTAGTTAAACTAAAAATGGATGAGAAGACGTGCATACCATGAGCTGTGTCAGGACATTCAAGAAATGACAAATTTATCGAGGTTATATGACTGCGAAGATACATACGAGCCCTCAACTTTTTGTAAGTTTTGTACTAATAATTCTTCAATGCTTTCTTGTTCTCTTTCAGCAAAAGAAGCTGAAACTGTCCATGATCCTTTAAGCCATTTGGATAACGATTGAATGAAATAAATCGAAGACGAAAGCTTCATTAAATAAGTTGCTGTGGAAGATGATGGTAATAGCGTAGCTAAGATTTGACGGAGAAAAGAAAGATCAAACTGAAGCTGCGAAAGCCCAGCTTCTGTTGCAATAGAAGCATTGCTCAACTTTGTTTCTTCAGCATCAGGAGATGCATGATGAATAACATTAAAAAGTGGAAGAGGAAGTAAGGATGATGAAGATATTTGCTGGTGCACGATAATGTCGGACAGGGAATCAAGAAGCCTTTCAGCTTCAGAAAGAACCAAAAGAGTAGAAGAAGTATCTTTTTCATTCAACTGTTCAAGTCCTTCGTTTCTGATCCTCTCTTCATTCTCATCTTCAAAAGCATCTCTCATTGAGAAATATGCATCCTCCTTTTTGTTTGTCTCAATTTTTCTTTTTGAGTCGCAAATTGGGTCTTGTTGCAACAAACCTGATGTCCAACGATTTGCTTGCATTCGATTATGAAGCAATGATCGTAAAGGATGAATGATTACATCAAATCTATCTCTCCATGTTGAATTAGATTCTTCTTCAGTTTTCTCTTTTGAACCATTGCTATACTCATAAAAGCTCTTTTCTTTGTGACCCTCTCTAGCTTCTTCATTATTCACATCACTTTCTTCTCGTTTTTCATTGGCAATTTCTATTGTTTTCTCCTTAGTCTCACTTAAATCTTCTCTTCTTGATTTAAAATCAACCCTCTCAACCACCTCAGCCACATACAAATTATCCAAGAGTGTTTCTTCAATATGCTTTCTGGCCATTGAAATAACAATGTCCGCACATTCACAACATACAGCTTGAATAATCTGTGATTGTTCAAGAGAGAAATGTGATGTTTTGTGTAATGAACTTAAAGCAGGGTGTAATTGTATTCCAGATGCTGCAAAGTAATTTACAACATCTGTTCGTTGATCAGGTGTCATTTCAGTTTTATCATCACTCAACTCTTCAAGCAGCTTTGTGATATCTGATTCAATGACATCTTTTTGAACAACGTTGTCTGTTAGCCCTTTGGATCCCTTTTCATTTGCATCGCTTATTTGATCCTTTGAAATGCCTTCCTGTTCTTTCTCCAGACTTTGAAAGTTATCCGGTGATTGAATATCGTTTTCATCTGATTTCAAGTATTCGCCGAGTTGAGTTGGAAGGTAATACAAGTGCTCAGCGATCAAAGAAAAGGCTCTTGAAGGAAAAGTAATGCGTGTGCTAGAAGACGAGGACTGCGTGGTATTTGAGGAGCTTAAAGAAGATGCCGATAGAGGGTTTGATGATGATGATGATATGCCGATAAAAGAAGGAGTACATTCAAATGAGCTAAACACACTCTGTATCGAAAGCGATTCAGGGGATGTTTTAATTCTATCGTAATTGTCATCTTCATCATTATATTCCTCTTCTTCTGCCTCTTTCTTCATCCTTATTCTTGCGATTTCTTCTTTCATTTCTCTAATACGTCTCTTTGTACTTTCTTTTCGGCTTAGTGCTTCTCCAAGTTCTGTCTCTCTTTCCTTCTCTCTTCCGCACCAGCTGCTAATCAATTGAGGAGATGCCAAATATTGACTGATCTGCTGAGTGCAGCATTGAACAACAAGAGAAAAAGAAAGAGAAGGAAGAAGATCAACTGAATAGCCAAATGAATCGTGAAGAACAACTGGAGATTCGCAGGGGTCGTGCGCATGGGGAAGAAGTGATAGAGTCTTAACAACATTCTCAGGCAAACTTGAAGAAGAAGAGCCTAAAGAGTATGAAGAAAGCGATGGAGATAGAAGCATTAAATGATTTGTGAACATGGAAAACGAGAAAGATGTGTCTATTTGGTTATCTTCGGTGAGTGGTAGAGAGCGGATGGTAGATGAAAGCTGTTGAGTTAAAGGTGATGTGGATGCTGATTGTGATGTTGACTGAGCAGAAGATGACACTGAGAAAGGCAAAGAAAGTGTGCTTTGAGAGAAGTTAGAAGAATTTATGGATTGTGAAGAATAGAAGGAAGAAGTAAATGAAAAAAGATGGTCGAAGGATGCAGAGTGATTGGCTTGTGTTGGAGGAGATAAAGAAAACATACTGAGGGGAGCGAGTGAAACGCATTGTATTTTATTGAAATGAAAGTTGTTTCCATTTGAGTCTGTTAATGAAGGAGTGGATGATGATGGTGATGACAATGTTTGAGATATTGGACAAGTGTTAGACATCTTTTCATTGCAAGAAATGGGCATGCCATCTTTCTCTTTCCATTCAACCAACCACTTCCACATCTGCTTCTCAAAAAGATTAATTTGGTGATAAACGCGAAACAGACACTGTGCCATTTCGATAGACAGCTGAATGCCATTCTTTCCAGAAGTCGCTGGAGACGCAGCAGATGCAGGCTCTGCTGCAATCCATCTGGGTTTGTGATTGGATGCTTGCCTTTGCTGCGAGAGAGGTTCAGACAGCAAAGAAGAATCAGATGCAGAAGTTGATAGCGCAAATCCAAGTGACTTTGCAAAAGCGACTAACGAAGAAAACAAAATAGGAAGAAAATGGTATGCAATAACTCGATCGTACTGGGAGAAATGGTAAAGAAGAAATGAGAGAGAGGGAGAGAGCGAAGAAGTAGATGGAGATATTGAAGAAGAAGCTGATTCCATGTGCATTGCAGAAGAAGCAGGAGATGATAATGATGATTCGATTTCCTTCTCATTCATAGCAGAAGAAGGCGAGCAAAGCTGCTTCAAAACAATCTTCTTCAGTCCCTCGTCTGCTTCTGCTGACTGAACTATCTCAGAAACAAAATCAGGTGGAACAGCAATCGCCTCATCGCTGTCATCGCATTCAGCTGAATTCTGATTTCTCCAATCAAATTTGGAGAAAGGCGATGAAGAAGATGAAGCATCATCCTCAGCAGTGGGCGAAAAAGTAATCAGTGAAGAAGCACTTGCAGATGAAATAGGCCTCTGTGTCGAATCGGATTTTGTTGTTAAACATGCTTTGATCGCAGAATCGACGGCTTTGTAGAGCTTTTCACTCTGTGCGAGGGATGAAAAAATAAGAGACATGAAAGTGTCAGCGAAGGAAGGAAGCATCGAAGGAGCTACAACATTCACAAAAAATGCTCCTGTTGGCAGAGAAGAGCGAAGAGAGCTTAGAAGATACTGTTGATGAAGCGCTGGCAGGGCAATGAGAGGATAAAGCGAGTGGAGCACAAAATAAAGCAGGACAATGGCTTTCTGAATGGTTTGTTGTTTCTCTCCTGGTTGTTTTGACTGCAATTCATGTGAATCAGAATTAGCTGAAGAAGTCGGAGCATCAAATGTTGGAGAAGACGAAGGCGACGGAAGAAATGCGGCTGTCGAGAAAGGCGAAGCGATGTGATGATCGTCAGAACTGGTTCTGTGAAGTGCATCACCTGAAGAAAGAGAAGAAGAAGAAGAAGAAGAAGAAGAAGTTAAAGAAGAAGAAGTGGATGATGATGACGATGATGATGATTCAAAAGCAGAGGAAAGAGAAAGAGAATAATCCAAAAGTAGATGTAGCGCCAAGTGCAAAAGCTGAACAGGGCAAAGAAGGATGTCGCGTGACAGTGTCATTTGAGAGCTGTCAACAGAAGACGGTGAAGAAGATAAGGCAGAAGCAAAAGGAATGAAGCTTGAAATTATTTGTATGTTGTCTGCAGTTGAAGAGGCTGAATAAAGCCGTGATTGCAAAGAAGATGATGAAGGGGAAAGTGAAGACGCGGAAGAAGATGACGCTGTTGTTAAAAGATTTACAATTCGCTGGAAAAGAGCAGAAGGCAGTGAAAATGCTGGTGTTAAAGCAGAAGAATAAGCGCTTGCAGTGACGTCCAGCAGGAGCTGAGAAGGAGACGGTGTGAGAGAAGAAAGAATGACAAGAAGGCAGCGCAATGGCAGGCACAGTGGCATCGTTCCATTTGTACTGCAATGAAAATCTGATGAAGCGGAAAGTGAAGTGGATGAAGATGGCATTGGAGTAATCAGCTGACTTAGCTGAGGAGGAAGAAGAGTCGCAAAAAGGGAGTTGAGATACTCCAACGTTGGCTTCAAGGAATCGAAGCACGAAGTCAGACAAAGAAGGAAGTTGGATGGACACTGTGGAAGACAAAAAGAGACAGAAGAGGAAGCAGGCAAAGGCAAGTCAGCACTCAAAGGTGAAGCGCGATGTCCGCAAATGCTAACTAATGTGCATGAAACAGGACTGAACTTCTGTCCTTCTTTATGCATCGCTGAGGCGTCGTTCTCTTTTTGAGAATGTCTGTTTCTGAGTCTGGTCATTCGAATCAAATTGTTTGTTTGCGTTCCAATCTGGTCTGTTCCGCCTCTTTGGCTGTCTTCATTCAAAGTAATCATAAGCTTTTCTCTAGAAAAGACACTGGTATCTTTGTAATTAACTTCTTTCTCTTCTTCCTTTTCTTTTTTCAGTATCCACCGTCTTTCGCTCTTTCCAATTTCGCTCTTCCACATTCCAAGAATCCCATTGTTGGCGCATGCACCAATGACCCGAATAATAATGTCTCCTCGTCCAAGAAGCAAATACAGCTGTGTCAAATCTCTCAATTCAGTCAACACAGGTTTCGAAGAAACACTTGTTTTTGATAGTTGATACTGAATGAAATTCATGTATGCAGTAACTGCATCATTCACTTTTGCTTTCATCTTTCCATCAAGTCGAAATAAAAAGTTAGTCAATTTTTCACTGGGAGCTTTATCTTTCATTTGAATTGGAAGATGCTTTGAAGTCGTTTGGGATTTATGTGAGTTTGTGAATGATGGAACTTGAGTCAATAAAATGTGAGTCTGTGCAATTTCGAGAAGACATTTAGCTATCTGTGTTAATTTTAATAAAAAAAGTAAATGAAATCCATGATAACCTTAAACTAAAATTAGAGGAAAAGATATTACCTTTGTATAATCATTTGAAAGAAAGGCTATTTCAAAAGATTGACAAAGTTCTTTCCATCTTTTAAACTGAAGAACGATTCCAACTGAATTTGAAAGCTTACAAAGCAATTAATGATTAACAATAAAGAAATTTTTGCATTATTCATTAGTAAGCAAACGTTTGTTCTCAATTGATAAAGAGGTAATATTGATGAAAGAGTCTTCGACGACTGGCGTCGAATCTCTGAAATTTCATTTCTAACGCATTCAGAAGTGGACGTTAGATTTTTGCTTTGACTGCAGAGCTCAATTGTTCGAGAAGATATTTCAGGTTGAATAATGTCAAGTTCTTTCATTTTTTGAATACATTCTTCGAATTGAAGTCTAAATTGTTTTTGTAGTTCATCCATTTTAATAGAAGGACCACTCTGCAATTCTACTTCATCGGACATAATGATTTTGACAAAATATTTTTTTATTACTTTTTCATTTTTTCTTTTTTCGTATTGTTTTTTGCTTTATTGTTGTCTTGACATATTTGTCATTTTGTCAAATTTTCGACTTTGGTTTTCCATTTTCAAAAAAATATTATATATCAAGATAAAAAATTAAACAACGAAAAAATCCTTAAAGAAAGAGTCAAAATTGAAGAAAGCCAATAAGCTTGCGTGCACTTTATTGTTGTAATAATAATATGATATTTGTTAACATGAAGCATGAAAATAACTCAAAATGCGTCAAGAAGTTCAAGTGAAGATAAAAACATTTAGTTAAAATTTTCGGTTGATGTTCAGGAAAACCCTATTATGTCATATGAATTTAATCCTCCTTTCCATGAAACATTCATTTAAATCTGATGTTCCAAAATGTTTTTCTTTTTTAATAAAAAAATAGCAAAATTATTCAAAAAGCTTCTGAGAATTATAGTTTTCAATAAACAAGCGCAAAAAAATATCACTTATAGTTCAAATCTGCAGTGGAGCAAAAACATTTGCAAATTTACTGTATTTGTAAAAGCAAAATGCATTTTGAATTACAAGTTGTTATTTTGGGCTTCGATTAAACGGCAAGCAAGGGTTAAATTTCCACATTGCCCAAAAAGGATGTTCAAAATAAAATAAAAATTATAATTACTTAATAACAATAAACACAAAGCGAACAAATCATTCGAAAAATCACATAACCTAAAAAAATTCTAAATAAAAGTATGTGAAAGAATAAAGAGGTTAAAACGAATTGTATTTTCTGAAGTAATAAAGCCATTTGCAAAAACTGATTCGGCTTTACTCCTTCTTTTCTTCAGATGCAACATCAACTCCTTTTTCAGCAAGTTTGTCTGGAGCAGGACGTTTCTCCAAGTTTCTTTTAAGTTGATCTATTTAAAAAAACACTGTTAACATATTCTTTAATTAATATTTTATGAACCTTGTGTCATCTTCATTTTGAGTGTATCAGCCTTAGCTTGTTGATCAGCAGGTCCAGTTCCATGCAGAATACCTAAATTTAAAGGAAATTATTAAAAAATATTCTTTCTTTGATTGTTTGTTAAAAAAACCTTTTTCAAGGAGTTCGTCCTTATCAGAACGATCTTTCAGTCCTGATGCAAGATCTTTCTTTATTTTCTCAATTTTAAGAAGTTCTGCTTGAGCAGCAAATTGAGGTGCAACATGATCTTTCAAAATGTCTAAAATTGAAAAATTTACGGAAAATAAAATGTTGTTACATTAATTAGCAATGAAAATGCATCAAATTTTCAAACTTCTGCCGACTAAATCAGCTTTATCTTCTCTATGCAAAAGTTCTTTTTGCAGTGTTTCAGCTGCTTGTTTTTTATCAATTTCAGTTACAATTGTGCTTTTTGGAATTTCTTGTGCTTCGCTCATATCTTTAATACAAATAATGCTTCGTCCCTTAAATAGATAATGAAAAAATAAATAAATTATGACATAACTCTTACATAATTCTTAACTTTATAAATACTGTGTAAATAACAATGTTTTTTAATAAGAATCCAATTTTTTTTAAACATTGATAAAAATATTCATCTTTCATAAATAAAAAAAAAATTATTTTTTCTTTGGAAAATATTCAAACAATGACATTTTGATATTCAGATTTAATTTTTTATGTTATCATAAATATCAAAAAAAATCTTTTGGTTATCATTTCAACTTATTGCACTAACTTCAGAATTAGTTTTTGTTATGTAATGACACAGAAACACCATAAATAATTCAAATTTGAAAAACATATTACAGATATCGCATAAAATACAGGAAATCGCATAAAATACCTGACAAGATCGATTTCACAACAACGGCAATAGGAATAATTCTGATAATTTTCCTCAAAATAAATATCATCAATACAAACTTTTTTGATAAACAAAACTTTCAAAATAGCATCATTTGTGCTCAGAGAAGAATTTTTTTAAAATCTCGGAGAAGTTGGATTATGAGTTTCTCCGAAATTAAAAAGTTGGGTGATTATTTTTGAAATTATAACTTTTTTCTATGTGTTGATGATTCAATGATTGTTTGAAGTTGGGAGGAGATTTTGAATTCAAATGCAAAAACTATTATCATTGTGTCAAAAGCAAATGTTTTTGTTAAAATAAAGATGAAGTTTGTCTTAGACTTACCATTTCACTTTTTTTTGTGTTCATTTATTAATATTTAAGGGAAATTTATAAACCGAAAATTATGAATGAAAAAATATGATTTCAAAAATAATCACCCAGTTATTTTTTTTCTGAGCACGAATGAGTTTGTATTGATGAGATATTTTTTGATGAAAATTTTCGAAATTATTCCTCTTGTAGTTATTGAGAAATCGATCTTGTCCGGTATTTTGTCCGATGTCCTGTATTTCTAGCGATATCTGTATTCAAATTTAATGAATTTAAGTGTTGTTGAGCAAAATAATTTTTGTGAAAAATTGATCACTGTCTGATTGTTGGAAAGTTATTTAAATGTTTTCTTTTTTTGATATGGGTGATTATTTTTGAAATCATATTTTTTAAACAAACATTTCGGTTCGAAAACTTCACTTGAAAATCAACAAAAGAATCCTGAAAAGTGAAAAAGCTTTTTTTAAAGGAATTTGTATCTTTATTTGAGCTTAAACATTTGTTTTGATAGCAGTTGTGATAATTCAACAATTCAAACACAAAGTCTCTTCCCAATGAAAAACAACGTTTGAAAAATCAACACACCGAAAAAAGTTGTGATTTCAAAAATAATCACCCATATTTTTTAAAAGGATAAAATATTGTATCTCTTTTGATGTGACATATCAATTGACATGAAAATTTCCACTTTCTCAGAAAAAAAATTCATCCTTGAAATCAAACAATTATCACAAGATTTCGTATTCTCTTGTTTCATTTTGGACTTTTCATTAAAGATTAATTGATTGCACTAATTCAAGGTGTTGAATTCAAATGTTTATCTCATATAATAATATATATTTATGAATATTTGGAAAACTTTATTTGTTTTTGTCGTTCATCTAAATAAGTTGCAACACAAATAACTTATTTCAATGAAATAGTTAAAATCATAAAATATGAGATGAATTCGTTTGAAAACTATCCGATTTCTATCATGAAGATTTTATTTTCATAAAAAAGTGGAATTTTTCATGTCAATTGATAAATCACATCAAAAAAGATTCAATATTTTATCCTTTTTTGGAATATGGGTGATTATTTTTGAAATCATATCTTTTTTCTAGTTGTTGGTTTTTCGAAGTTTGTTTGTCACTGACAAATGATTTTGAATTCAAATGAGAAAATCATTATTCCAGTTTCAAAAACAAAACTTTTGGCTTTTGCAATTAAAAACATTTCTTAGACAAGCCTGTTCACTTTTCAGTGTTTGTTTACTGATATTCAATACAAATTTTTGTACCGAAAATTATGAATGAAATAATTTTCTTTCAAAAATGATCACCCATATCAAAAAAAGAAAATATTAAAATCACTTTCCAACAATCAGACAGTGACCAATTATTTACAAAAAAATATTCAATAAAAAAATACTCCAAAAGATCAATTTTGAATAGAAAGTTATATATCTGTGAGATAACATGAAATACTTGGTAATCCACATTTTTTCTTGAATATATTATTAAAAATGAGAAAATAAATATAAATAATAAATTAAAATTTCTTCATGTCTAAATTATTTTGAAAAGTTCCTTTTGTTTATTTTTCAAATAAAATAAAAATTTCATATTTTTATCAAATAACAGTTCCAACTCACGTAACTTTTCACAAAGGGAAATAATTATGTTGATTGGGCTCTGTTTCCATTTTAATGAAGTTTCGTGAGTGAAAACAGAAATTTGATCGATATAGGAAATTTTTGTTCTATATGAAAATTAAACAAAAGGAACTTTTCAAAAAAATTTAGACATTAAAAAAAAAATGCATGTGAAAATTGGCTTTCAGTTGGTTGAAAAATTGATCAGTTTGAAAAAAAGGAATGAAGAAGGATTTTTTGTTGGAGACGAATCATTTTTCAATAAAAGATATAATTCGGATAACGAATTAAGAAAAGCGAAGTCTGAAGCATCCACTATTGCGAATTACACATTTTCTAATAAGAAATTCATGTTCATAATTTTCCTTTCGGTTCATGTGTTGTTTTTTCCAACTTTCAACCAGAAAAATTTTATATAAATTCTGAATATTTTGGTAAAACATTTAAAAAATTCATATACAAAAACCGCGTAAGATATCTTTTGTTTCACGAGTGGAATTTTTCATTCATTTTGAAACTACTCGTCCTAACACTGCTTTTGTCTCAAAGAATTTTGCAGAAGAGAATCACTTGAATATTTTCCCACATCTGCCATTCTTCCATGATGTTACACCATAACATTTTTTCCTTTTCGGTTTCATTAAGCAGAGTTAGAAAGGCAAAAGCATTTCTAATTCAGACGAATTACAAATAGAAATGAGAAAAATTCTTCAATCAATATTTTCCGAAATGATAATTCGAGTCACAAATATTTGGATTAGGTAATTTCTATATATTAAGACACAAAATTTCGATTATTTTTATTAATGATTAATCTTTTTTCTCATAATATTTTATTCCATATTTTATTATTTTTTCTACACCTTTGTGACATGACAAATCACTTGAAGCCTCGTCTGTAACAAAAAAAAAAAAAAAAAAAAAAAAAAAAAAAAAAAAAAAAAATTACTGACGTGAACAGAAATCACTGACGTTCGTGACAACAAAAATAACTGTGCGTCACTCAGGTTTCCAACATCCATTTGTTTTTTGTATTTGGTGTTTGTTATTTAATAACATTTTTGAAAACAAATATTTCAAAGAAAAGAATAAGCCATAATAATAAATAAAAGAAGAGTTTTTTTTTAATGAGTGAAATATGTCCAAAATGCAGTAAAAGAGTATACCAAGGTAGAAAATTTTCTTGTTATTTGATATATAATATATGTTAAACCAGCTGAATGGATTCTTGGCTTGGGAAAACATTGGCATAGGTTTGCAATATGTTTTTTTATTTTGAATTCATTTTTCATTTGAATTAGACGATGCTTAACTTGCAAAAATTGTCAGAAAATCTTAATAACAAGCGAAATTGTTGAACATGGAGGGGAGCCATTCTGCAACGTTTGAGAAAAATTATTAGAAGGATGAATTGTCCATTTTATTTCAAACATTTTCAAATCCTTATATTAGAATTGCTATTCAAAACTATTTGGTGGACCTGGAGTTGGACGAGGAAGGACATCTTATGCAGATCAACCTGCAGTGAAAGCTGAAGTTGATCGCTGTGGTCCACCTGTAAATTCTTCAACTCCTAACAGCTCTTCTGTTGAATCAAGTCCTTCAACTTCTTCTTCTCCATCATCATCATTATCATCGAAACCTTCTGACTCGTTATCACCTTGCCCAAAAAGTTCATCAACTCCTTCAACACCACCTTCACCTGCCCCGAAACCAAAAACATCCCCCAAGCCAACAACATTGGCTGGTCTGGCAGCTGGACCAGATAAATGCCCAACTTGCAAAAAAACAGTATATCCTGCGGAGGCACTTTCTGCACTTGGAAAGAAGTATCATCGCCTTTGTTTTAAATGTGTAAAGTGCGGAACAACTTTAGCATTAGGTCGACAGATTGAACATGACAACGAGCCTTATTGCGAAAAATGTCACAATCAATATTTTCGAATTGCAGGATACGGCGGTGGAGCGAATTTGACCTCATATGCTGACTAATGCAAAAATAAGTACATGAATCAAATGAAAAAAAAAATAATTTTTGTTGCACTCAGAAACAAATTGTAATTTGTATTTCGAATTTGATAGCATCATTTAATAATATTTGCAAGCATATTATTCTCATTCGATTGTGTTTAAATTTTCAGTTCATTTTTCCCCCTGAATAATCTTAAGGACTTATTCCAACATTTTTCAATTTTCAAAACAAAAAAGATTGAATATTCTTCAACATAAAAGTTCAGATACAAAGAAAAACATAAAAACATTTCATTTACACAATTTCAAATCTCAAATACTCCGAAATACTTCATGCAACAAACAATCACATCTATTGATCACAACAAATTTCAGTGAGAATTTCGAAATTTCACAAGTCATAATAATAATTATAATCAAAAAAAAATCATATTTTCTCTAAGTGATCATTCATTTATCAAAAAGAAAAAAATATTTTGTTCAATTCAAAGAATGTAACATTCGATCAATCAATTTTTTTAAATTTATATGTCTTCACAACCACAAACATTACAGCAATATGATGCTGAACTTTCGTCGGTATTTTTTTATTGGTTTCTTCCTTTTGTTTAAAATAAAGATTAATTAGTGCTTAGAAGAATTTTATCATCAAAGAGATGAACTTGAAAAATCTATTCAAAAAGAGGAAGAAGAGCGAAATAAAATTAATGTGTGAAATAACTTATTTTTTGTTTTCTTTTTATTCAATGACCTTGATATTAGTTTGATATTCGAGTTCTGACGGAGAGATTAGCACGTTTGAGTGATTCACTAACAAAAAAGAAAGCTTCAAAGGCAGAATTCGGTTTGAAAACATTAATCATTCACTTTATTAAATTAATTTGATATGACAAACAAATAGATAAAACAATTGGTATTTGCTTTTAAATTTTAATCTTTTATCAATTCTTTTTTGTATTTTTAAAATCAAAGCTGAAACTGAAACTGCATACGCAAAGGTATTTCATTTTTTAAATAGAGCAATGATTGTTTATTATGATTATGATTATTATTGGAAAACTAGATTCTTGAATCTTCAAAAATGTTGGTTTCTGTTCTTAAACGAGAAAGCACTGAACTTCTCGCAAAAAAATCTGAGGCACAATAAGCTATCATTTCCTATCAAATCATCCATCACCGATCTTAATATTTCACCATTCTATCAAGTATTTTATGATAACTAACTGTTATAATTTTTTCTGGTTCAAGAAAGCTTTTTTTATTTCATTATATTTAATTTGAATAAGAATGCATTTTCTTGTTACTTGTCGTGAATGCCTTCAGCATAACATTTTTGAAAAAAAAATTCACAAACCTTCAACTTTTTTATCTGTCAAAAAAAAAATTCAGTTTAAATGAAATGAATAGATGAAGTGTTCGCTCATAAGTTGTGAAAAGACGAGCAAATTCTTGTTAAATTCAGAAAATGCACATATTTAAAAACAGAAATTCATTGAAGATTAAGATTTTTGAAAAACCCAAAACAGAATCTGAAGTTATTTCGCAATTTCAGTAAATTCATGCATGAATAAGTTTAGATTACTGCAATTTGGAGAAGTCAAACAAAATAATAACTTGATCATGTTATTTCAAAAAACCAAATAAGTTATAGACCTCTTTTCTTTGTTCCAAAATAATATTAACAAAGAAAATTCAAAAAGACTGATAACAGGCAGAATTTTACACATTATATAATTGCACAATGGACATGAATTGGACAAGTTATTTTCACAAAAACCAAGAACATTTACATACAAACCAACATAAACAATTATGAAGATGAAAATAATTAATATTTCAACAGAACTGATTAAAATAAAAATATATTTTACTTTTTCAAGTTCAACAATTGTAGTTATTTGAGCAACTCAAGAAGAGGAGGAGGCAAAAGAGATAATGACTTTACGACTTCTGCGGTTGGGTATGATTTTTGTGTTCCTGGATGAGTGACAGAATTTGTGGAAATGATAACTCCACCTTGCACACACAAAGAGAGGAGAGAAGGATTTTTGAGGAGTTGGCAGAATGTCTGATAATATGTTTCTTTAAATAGAAAATGTAATCAATAAGAAAAATTTCATTTGCAAGCACAGAACGAAATGAGATTAAAAAGAAAGCAACGCCTTTTTCATAGGAAAAAAAAATTATTGATTCAAACCTCCATCCTTGTGATTTTGATTAAGTATCGTTGAAAGAAAATACGCAAATGCTCCGATAAAACAATCACCTGCTCCGGATGTATCGACAACTCTGTGTTATTATTTTTGATTCATCGGTGATCAATTTTTGAACATGAATATGAAGTTAGAAATAATTGGTATATCAAAAATTTCATAAAATAAATACATAACAAGCAGTAACTCATTCACACTTTTCGACTTTAGGGCACGAAACATATATTGGCTGACTGCACCCACCGCTTTCTTCATCTCCCAGGGCAAATGAAGCACCCATACTTCCCAAAGTGACAAGAGACATCTTCAAAAAAGGCTTACCTGTGCTTGCTGGCTTTGACGACGATGAGGCGGAAGAAGCCTCTTTTGAAAGCAGATGAAGCTTGGAATGAAGTTCAGCGACTGAAACTTCATTTTCCTATTGATGTTAACAATATGGATAAAGATTCAGATAAAAAAAATTAATTACAAAAAATTGTACAAATAAATACCTTTGCTTCTCCTTTAATAGTGATTTCTTTTGTAGTATTAAATCCGCACATTGCCAATGCTTCAATTTCATTTGGAACAACAATGCTTGTTGCATTTATTAAACCAAAAGGAATTGGAGATTCCACTTTACATTCTGGTGTACAAGTTGCATTTCCTGCTGGAACAGGTGCTGGATTGAGTATTGTCACCAATCCATGCTTTTCTGCAATTTCAAGCGCGAATTGAGATATTTCTATTGGTATTTCAAGTTGAACGATCATGATCTTTCAAAGTTTGGCGTGATAAAGGTGCAACAAAAAGAAATAACATTCAATTATTTTTTAAAAATTACACAAGCGCTTCGAAGCTAAATTGAAAATACCTTTGAATGCGCAATAATATGTTCTGCAGACAGAATATCTTCACGTGTTATTAGATCATTTGCTCCATTCACAATTACAATTGCATTTCTTCCATCTTCATCCACAAAAATTGGAGCAACCCCACTTGATGCTTTTGATGTGCTTTGGAAATATGTGGTGTCTATGTCCAACGATTTTAAATTTTCAATCATTCCTTTTCCAAAGAAATCTTCACCAACTTTTCCTATAAACATTGACTTTGCTCCCAATTTCGCTGCGGCAGCAGCTTGATTTGCTCCTTTACCGCCGAATCCTGTGGAAAAGCTTGACCCATGCAAAGTTTCTCCAATAAGAGGAAGTCTTGGAACATTTGCAATCAAATCCATATTTGAAGCTCCAACAACAACAATATCCGGGTATTTTTGAACACTTTTTTCTTCAGACATGATTACAATCTGATAATATTTTCCTTTTGATATTTAAATCTTTTTGAACTGTTAAAAAGGAATTAAAAAAATACCTAATTGATCAGACCATCCCTTGCTAAAAATACAATTTCATGCATGCGAACAATTGTTATTCCAATGACTTTAAAAGAAATTAATAATAATAATAATAATAAAATACTCACATTCAATAACTCAATCAATTATCAAATATCACATTTATTTGAAAACAAAAAACTGGTTAATACTCAAAATAAAATTCAATATTTACTAGATAAGCCAAAATTGTAACAAAATGTTAAATATATCTTTTGTTACTCGTTCGTTCAATGCAATTGAAGGCTAAAATTGTAATAAGCAAAATCCTTTTTAAAGCTAACAAGCCTTTCACAAAAATGTAAGTTGTGCGAAATCAATAAAAAAATAAACATGAAATCAGATACTGCCACATTATCTGCATCAAGTCTATAATAATATTCATCATCATCATCATTACAATCATCTATTTATCGATCCATTCACTTCCCTCTCCATTTCATTTCATTTCATTTCACTTCACTTTTCATTGGCCCTCAGCTTCACTCAATCCTCCTTCTCCTCCTTCCTCTCCTCCGAATGCCCATTTGCATCACTCTTCCTTTTCTGCTCACTTTCCTGTGTGCTTTTGTGGTGGAAAAGTTGATTCTGTTGTTGACTATGCTGACTGTGGTGGTGGTGGTGGTGGTGGCTGTGTCTGCTGTGGTGTCTGCTGTGGTGTCTGCTGTGCTGGGGGTGTCTGGGCGACACATTCAGCGAAGGGAAGGTGGTGGGAGTGATCAGCTGGGCTGCTGGCAGAGCAGCCTGGTGGATTGGCGTCGATTGCATAGACGAGTGGAGATTGGAGGAAGCAGAGTAGCCAGAGTAAGGAGAGGAAGACAGCAAGTTGCTGGAGGAGTCGCTGAAGTAGTCTTCGCTCTGGGAGAAGGCAGAGGACAGTGTGTTGTCCCCGCCGATGCTGCTGGCACCGTCGCTGTCGTCGGCATCGCCTCCAATTGACATGTCTTTGTCGTTCTCTTCATCACTGGCTGTGCTGTCATCGTCGTCATCATCATCTTCTTCTTCATCGTCATCATCATCTTCTGTATTGCTTGTGCTGCTGCCGCTTCTGGATGCAAATGATCCTCTGCTTCTGTGTGAATTCAATGAGGAAGAACGCGATTTCATTGAAAGAGATGAAAATCTGGTGCCTGAAAGAGACATCTCATGCAAGCGCATAAGAGTGCCTGGAGATGAAGGAGAAACAGTCGAAGTGGAAGAAGAAGAAGAAGAAGAAGAGGAGGAGGAGGAAGATGATGCTGAAGAGGAGGAAGAAGAAGACATGTGTTGATTTGAAAGTGGAGATACAGCTGTGGAGAGAATGTGTTGTGCTTCATTCAGAGATGAATAGGGGAAGCAGGAATGGTCAACATCAGGAGAAGAAAAGGAAGAAGAAGAAGAAGAGGAGGAGGAGGATGAGGAGGAGGATGAAGAGGAAGAGGAAGAAGTTGATGATGATTGCATAATATTTGAAGTGTCAGAGGACAAAGAAGGAAAAGAGACCAATGAGGGAGAAAAAGCTGTTTGTGAAGTGATAGCTGAAGATTGGGAGCTGAGGTTGTAGTGATGGTGATGAGGCGTGATGAAGATGATTGCAGAAGGAGAAGACAAGCCATCTTCATCGGAAGAATTATGAGGCAAGGAATAAGATGGAGGTACTGATGATAGAGAAGAAGAAGAAGAAGAAGATGATGATGATGAGTTCAGATTGGATAACTGAGATTGCTGATGCAAGTAATGTTTCTGCGATTGAGGCGACAAGAAGGAAGAAGAGGAAGAGGAAGAGGAAGGAGAAGTTGGAGTGTTGTGAGAAGAAGAGGAAAGTGAATGGTCAGACAGAAGAGTGGGTGTAAGGGCATCAGAGGAGGATGTGAGAGACAAAGAAGTTGATGGAGAAGAAGAAGAGGAAGAGGAAGATGTTAAAGAAGAAGAATTTATGTTAGAATTAGCAGAAGAAGATGATGTGGAGGAAGAAGAAGAAGAAGTATTGCCAGCTTGTTTAATAGGCGAAGATGAAGGAGAAGGCGAAGGAGAAGGCGAAGAAGGAGAAGCATACGACGAATGAGACGAAAGAAGAAACTGAGGCGAAAGAGAATCAACAACCGGATTTTGCATCCCATTTGGAGGAGCAAGCATCGAAGAAGATAGGAGAGGAGATGTCTCAATGGGAATGGAGAGAGGCATCGGGAGGGCGAAAGGGAGGGCAGACGAAGAAGGAACAGGCAGAACAGAAAAGGGGTTGGGGCGGTTGTCCTTCGAGATGGAAGGAGGCGGGGTGCTGGGCTGTGCAGAGAGGAAAGGAGGAGCGATGGAAGATAAGTCAGAGACAAGGAAAGAAGAAGCAGCAGTTGAATTGAGCGAAGGGGAGGAGTGGAAGGCAGGCATTGAGGAAGAAGCGCCGACTTGTGAGAGGACTTGTGTGATGGAGTATTCAGCCACGTTGTCGTGGCTGGCGTGTGCTTGTGAATGTGAATGGGAGTGTGAATGGGAGTGGGTGTGTGAATGAGCGTGCTGAAGAGAATGGGATTGGGAGTTGGGTGTGTTGAGGGAGGCAGCAGAGGACAGAGTGGAGTGCAGGCGTGTCTCTTCATTGCCCTGCGAGTAGTCGACAGAGTAAGTGCGGTGGGTGTGCAGAAGAGCAGGGGACGCTGTGCCGAGGTCGTGTTCAGCAGGCATTGGGGCGACAAAGGTGTTGGCGACGAGAGAAGACGAGAAGGAAGAGAAGGATTCAGATGGGGAGACAGACAGAGGCAGAGGCACATCCATCTGCGAGGTGTGGGTGTGGTGGGCAGGTGTGGCTTGGCGGAAGGGGGTGGCAGTGTGGGGAGGAGAAGGGACGAAGGGAGTGGCAGAGGAGAGGGAGGAGTTGGATCTGCGATGAGATGGGGTGTTCAGAGAGTTTGCTTGGGAGTGGGAATGGGAATGGGATTGGGAATGGGAGCGTGTGCGAGATTTTGAATGAGAATGAGAATGAGAATGAGAATGAGAATGAGATCTGGAGTGGTTGGAGGCGTAAGAGCGAGAATGAGAATGAGAATGGACGCGCCGTTGAGAACGTGAGTGTGAATGGGAATGAGAGTGAGAGTGTGAGTGAGAGTGTGAGTGAGAATGGGAATGTGAATGTGACCGGATGTGTGTGGACTCAGAGGCGAAGGAGACAGGAGAGAGAGGCAGAGAGAAGGAGAGGGAATGAGAATGAGGAATGGAACTGCCATTGCCGTTGGCGGGTGTTGGAGACGAGGAAGAGGAAGAGGAAGGAGAAGAAGAGGAAGAAGAAGCAGAAGAAGAGGAGAAAGAAGAGCCGAAAGATGAAGACATAAGAGAGGTTGGTGGGGATGTGGAGGTGAAAGAATGGCTGGTGGAGAACAAAGAGGAAGAGGAAGAAGAGATTATGGATGACAGAACAGCAGGAACAGACCGGGAAGGCGCAGGGAATGCTTGGTCGGATGCGAATGAGCGGTGGGAGGCAGAAAAAGTGAGGGTGTCGATGGCATTCAGATCAGAAGAAGAAGAAGAAGAGGAAGAGGAGGAAGAGGATGTTGATGTGAGAACATTCAATTGGAGTGCAGAGAGGCTGGAGGGGAGGATGGCTCGAGAATGGGGAGAGGAGTTTGGTTTCTGTTTGTTGATATTTGGAAGAATAGAAGAAGAAGAAGAAGAAGAGGAGGAGGAAGAAGAAGAATTCAAAGGAGAGATTGAGGGAATATTAGAAAGAGGATTTGTCAGAGAAAAGTTGTAAACAGCTTCTGGGCGATGGATTGCACTTGGCCAACTGAATGTTTGCGGCTCAGACAGATTCATTGAAGAAGGATTAGAGGAAGAGGAAGAGGAAGAGGAAGAAGAGGAAGAGGAAGAAGAAACTTTGGATTCATTTATTTCATTCACGGAAGAAGAAGAGGATGTTGAGTTATCAACAGGATTTTGGAGTGAGTGAAGAGAAGATTTTGATATTTCAGATGAATTCAATGCAGAAGCAGAGGAAGAGGAAGAAACAGAAGAAGAGGAGGAAGAAGAAGGCGAAGAAGGAAAAGCCAACAAGTTTTGAGTGTTCTGTGCGTGGTAATCTGATTCCTGTGTCAGCATCTTCTGTTCAACTCCATTCAATGCAGATGAAGTAAATGCATTGTTATTCTGCACGTTTTGAGGATACAATGAATTACTCCCAATAGAAGATGGCTGCTGAACATAACTTTGCTGCTGCTGTTGTTGTTGAGCTATTGACAATGAAGATGTGTTAACAGCAGAAGCAGAAGAAGCAGCTGAATGCATAGCATTACTTGAAGCATCCCTTCCATTCATTTGTGCTGATTGCTTTGTGTTTTCGCTGTCTCCATCGATGCTGAATGACTCATTGGTTCCGATTGCTACGATCTCTCCAGTCTGAGTGATGGCTATTCTGGGTGGTTGGCTAAGCATCGGTGCAATGGAAGAGGAATATGGAGAGTACAAAAGGCTTTCATTTGGTGCTAGTCCTGGTGAGGAGGTGGAAGAAGAAGAAGAAGAAGAAGAAGAAGATGATGATGATGATGAATTTGTATGCTGCTGCTGCTGTTGTTGTAATTGTTGAGGATTCTTTGGTTGTGGAGGAATAAACTGCGAAGAAGTGTTCGAAGAACTCGAAAGATTAGCAGAATTAGCAACATTTGCAGTATTTGCAGCATTTCCAGCATTGGCAGGCGAACTTTGATTGGTTTGTGGAGAAAGCGAAGGGAACGAGAGATATTGCGATGCAGGATATGACAGATAGGGGTGCTGTGCTGACATGCCCTGCAGTTGATTCATCATCATCATCTGTTGCTGTTGTTGTTGTTGCTGCTGCTGCTGTTGTGGTTGATAGGCAGCGTTTGAGACAGGCATAAGAGAAGGAGGAAGGACATACGAGGCAGAAGGGACAGGAGAGCGATAGGCAGCGAGTGGAAGAGGATACGATGGATTGCTTCCCAAATATGGCTGCTGAATGGAAGAAGAAGAGGAAGAGGAAGAGGAAGAAGAGGAGGAGGAGGAGGAAGAAGAGGAAGGAGGAGGCATTATTGAAGGCTGGTTGGAGAGAGAATCGAGTTGTGGGTGAGGGAAAGAAGAATAGAGGAGATGAGGAGAGGTTGCAAATGCAGATGCATTTGGGAGAAGTTGCGGGGAGTGCATTTGAGAATTCATAGAAGAAGAAGCAGAGGAAGAAGTAGTAGTAGTAGTAGCAGATGATGATGATGATGATGATAAAGTGACTTGTGGACGATACATTTGCATGTTGTTCAGATAAGTTCCATTTGCACTTTTCTTGTTTGCTTCTTCTTCTCTCTCAGCATTCTTCGCAATTCCATTCAAAAATCTCCCTTTCTCTTTTCCTTCTTCCTTTCCTTTCCCTTCTTCATTCTCTCCTCTTCCTTCTCCTCCTCCTCCTTCTCCTTCCTCCTCCTCGTCTTCCTCTTCAATCATCTTCAGCTCATCTATCGAAGGGATACGAGGCCTCTGAGGGATTCCAATCAAAGATGCACCGAAAGAAGAGGCAGACGATGACGGGAGCGGAAGCAAGTTCGACTTCGACGCAGAAAACGGGCCAGACGAAGAATACGGGCGGATCAGCTTGAAAATGGCTGCAGATGCCTTTGAAGAGAGCACATGGGGGTGGGAATGGCTGGAGTTAACTTGAGTGTTTGAGAGAGAGTTTTGTGAAGAGCTGTCTTGTTCTGTCTGTTTCTGCCTGCGACGAGAAGAAGATTTCCCCTGCAATGCATTTGAGCTGTTTTGTGCAGACTGCACAGAAACACCTGCAGAAGCAGTTGAAGAAGAAGAAGAAGAAGCAGAAGAAGCAATAGAATTCATTCCAGCTGCCTGAACCACATTCACTTTGCCTGCTTTCCTCTTTGCGAGCTGTGGATGTGACGGTGGAGGGAAAGGAGGCTGTGAAAGTGACGTCTTCATGTTGTCCAGTCGAGTGAAGATGTGTTTGGGAACATCGTTTCTCTGCTCAATGAGCGAGGCAATGGGCAGCAGAGCAGCAGCGATGAGTGTCTTTGTGTTGGGAGAGGCGTAGTCGAAGATCTTCTGCACGACATAGTTGCCAAACGAGTCTGACAGGAGGAACATGAGCGGATGGGTCAGCAGAGAGGACAGAGGAGGCTGGGCGGAGGTGGATGCAGCAGAAGAAGCACCACCACTTCCAGCACTGCCACCAAGAAAGAACGGAGTGGGTGAGGAGTTGTAGTATGCGCCATTGCTGCCTGCAGAGTTGGCAGAACCAGAAGATGATGATGAAGAAGAAGAACCAGGTGCATTTGGCTGATTGTTGACTGGCTGGATGCGCGGTGGGTTCACTCTTCCACCATAAGTAGACATAATCTCCAGGATCACCTGTGTCTTCACCGGCTGCTCAACCCTCTCGACAATCTTCTCCATCACATTCGAGCCGAACTTGTGACGCGACAGCTCAAAGAAATGACCACTCAGCTGCTGAACAAGCTGAGTCCGGATCTTCTCATGTGGATTGAGAACTGAAGAAGACTGATTTTTGCTAAGCTGTGCGGATGTGGATGGGGTGTTTGTTAAATCTTTCTCTCCTTTTTTCTCTTTGTGCAATAGAGAATTCGCATCATCTCTTCCACCAGACTCAGTTGCTGCCATCGATGCCATCGCTTTATCATCAGCATTTTTCCTCTTTTCTGCTGCTTTGTGTTCTGCTCCTTGTTCCTCTTCATCTGCCTGCTCTTCATCTTCGTCGTCGCAGTAGACAATCATGTGCTGTATGACATAGTTTCCACTCTGGTTGAACGACAACTCCTTCGCAAATGGCATCAGAGAAACAGCCAGCTGCCTTCTTTGTGAAGCGGACGAGTGTTCAAACAGACGCTGGATGATGCGGCAGCCGTATGTGTGGGAGGCAATGGAGAAGATGAGACTTGAGGAGGAAGAAGATGACAAGGAAGAGGAAGAGGAAGGATGAGGTTTGGCATTGGATGGAGATGAACGAGAAGAGAATGAATGGTCAGAATTATTGCTATGGGCAGAAGAAGAAGAAGAAGAAGAAGTTGATGAAGTTGACAACAATGACGAATTCGTCTTATTCACTTCAGTGAATGTGTCAATCAAGCTCTGCAGCTCTTCACTAGGCACACACTCCACACAGCGCTGGAGGACATGATTTGCGTTCTGGTCGAAGATGCAGTCAACCGCGTGAGGAAAAATCTCTCTTGCCGCTACCACACAGGAGCCTTCATCGATCACATCCAGCGCCTTCTGCACCACACGGCAGGCGAATGGGTGGATGGCCAGCTGGAACAAGTTGCCTGTCAGACACTGCAGAATACGGTGGATCTGATACGCATTCCCTACATCGAAGAACTTCTGGATGACATAGTTGGAGAAGGGGTCGCGGCAGAGCGAGAGGACACACTGTTTGTTGAGAGGGTAGAAGCGGTAGTCGAACGCAGAGAACAAGGGAAGAGTGTCAGAAGAAGAAGGAGATGTTAAAGAAGAGGAAGAAGATGGAGATTGATGCGGAGAAGAAGATTGGGGTAATGTATTTACCGCATTTTGCTTCGCATATCCAAACACCTTCTCCCCAGCCGAACCTTCTTCTTTCTCCTTTGCTTTCTCCTTCTCCTTCTCCTTCTCCTTCTCCCTCTCTCTCAGCACCGCCATCTGCTCCTCAAACTCCCCCTTGTCCAGTGCCAGCTCCATCAGAATCGTCTCCATCTCGTCTTCGCTGCACTGCTCGAGAAACGCCTGCAGCAGACGGGAGCCGCACTGGTCAGCCGACAGAGGAAGCAGATGGGACCTCATCAGAGAAAGAGGGAAGCGGCTGTTTGCATTGCCCCGCAGCATCAGCACGAGGGGGTCTGAGTGTGGATGGGGGATGAATGGGCGGTGGGAGGACTGAGAGGAGTACGAAGAGTGCAGAGTGGCCGACTCGGCATCAGAACTGGGTGTGACTGAGGAATAGCGAGAAGGATGAGGAGAGGGTGAGGGTGAGGGTGTGGTGATGGCTGTGGATGACATTGTGCCAGATCCTAAAGTTGAAGAGGAGGAGGAGGAGGATGAAGAAATAGAAGAAGTAGAAGATGTTGATTGTGCAGATGGAGGAATGCCCATGAAGTTATTTGACTGAGGTGAGTCAGGCTGCTGGTGCTTCGTCCTTCTTCCTGCTTTGCCCTGGCCGAGCTTCCCATTTCTGCGCCTCATCATATTCCCTTGTCTCTGCACTTGTGGGAACTGCTGCTCAAACACCACATTATTCTGCACAAATGGCTGCATTGATTGTGCTCCAACTGGATTTGCCAGCCCCAAAATGGCAGCGTTTGCTGAGGGAAGTTGGATGTGTGCTGCCGCCGACGCAGCTGCTGTAGCTGCTGCTGCTGCGGGTGATGGTGCAATCATCAGCAGCTGGCCAGACGGGGCAGCTGCAGAAGAGGCAGCGGATAAAGCAGAGGCAGTAGAGGTGGTGGTGGTGGTGGTTGCAGTTGTGCTGGAGGAGACTGTTGCAGAGGATGAAGAAGACATCGACGACGCAGTTGTCTCATACGACGAGGCTGATGATTCATCTCCTTCAGAGGAATCATCGAAATTCCCATCTGATGTCCCACCTTCTCCTCCTTCTCCGCCAGCTGAAGACGACAATGAAGAGAGTGAGCCAGCTGTGTGGAGGCCATCGTGCGATGCCCTGTGGCGTGCTCGGCTGCTCTTCGACCGCTTTCGCCGGCGCGTCTTCTTCTGCCGCTGCCGCTGCTTCGTCTTCGACTTCGGCTTGGGCTTCGGCTCAGTGAATTGAGGATCGTTGAATGCAGAGGCAGACGAGGGAGGAAGCTGACGAGGCTGTTGCTGAGTGAAGGAAGAAGGAAGAGATGGATGAGATGAAAGAGAAGGAAGAGCAGGAAGGGCATTAAGAGTGTTGAGAGAAGGAGGATAGAACTGGCTCATCTGCATCTGCTGTTGTGTCTGCAGCTGAGTCTGCTGCAATTGCTGTTGAGGAGAAGAGAGCGAAGACATCTGAAGAGGCTGAAGGAACTGGAGCTCTTGTGGAGTCATCGAATAGGCAGGGAGAGCGATGCCCTGTGAAGAGGAAGGCCTGACTGATGGGTGAATGTGATAGAGAGAAGTAGAAGCAACAGTAGGAGCAGCACCAGCACCAGCACCAGCAGCAGTAGATGCGGATAAGGTGGATGATGCAGAATTCAAAGGCTGAAAAGTGTAAGATGAAAGTATTTGCTGCTGAGAGGGGAGAGGAAAGCTCATGTTTCTTGGGCAAAATGGTGTGGCGTTCAGTGAAAGAGAGGAAGAGGCTGGTTTGAATTGCAGCTGGTTGGGCAAAACAGCGCCAGGCTGAGGCATCGCATTCTGCTGATGTTGTTGTTGTTGCTGCTGCTGCTGCTGTGATTGTGTTTGTGATTGCTGCTGTTGCTGTTGCGATTGTTGTGATGACTGTGACTGCATCTGTTGCTGAGGAATCTGAGTGCTCATCTGCCTGCTTTCTTGTTCGTGTTCCTTTGGCTCTCCGGTCTGGGCTGGAAACTGCGACGAGGAGTGCGAAAGAGACGCCGACGGGAAGAGAAGAGGTGCAGCAGAAGACATCTGCGAAGTGAAGGAGAAGGAAAGCGGGTGCGACACGCCAGCAGACGAGGGGGATGATGTGGAAGAGGCTAAAATTGGTGAGGGTGATGTTGATGTCATTGTGGGTGCAGCCACAGAAAATGGAGACGTGGCTGTTGCGTAGGCAGAATTGGCAGTTCCAGTTCCAGTTGCAGTAAGAGAAGAAGAAGAAGAAGAAGAAGAAGAAGATGATGATGATGAAGTGGATGCTTTTGAGCTAACAACAGGAGAAGTGACTGAAGATGCTACAGGAACTTCAGCAGCTGGAGAAATATCTAAAAAAGAAGACAACGAATAAGTGCCAAGCGGAAATTGGAGTGATGGGCTTCCAAAAGAAGGATAAACGGTGGCAGTTGAAGAAGCTTTTGAAACATTTTGTGTTGAATGCTGGATCATACTCGATGGAGAACTGGGTATAATTGTTGCTTGCCGTGAAGATGTTAAATATTCTTTGTTTGAAGATGGTGACAATGTCATGGAAGGTGATGAAAGAAATGTTGGCGAAATAAGTGGAGACATATAATTTTTTCCGGATTGCTCTTTCAATTGAGGGGAAAGAAATGAAGAAAATAAAATACTGTTTGCTCCAACAGGGAAAGGAGAAGAAGCATTCTGTTGATAATTAATTTCATATGATTGGTGACTTCCAACCGATTCGGGATGGATTATTGCTGGCACCACAGAATGAGGTGTTCCTGACGATGTTTGAGATAATCCAGAGAGAAAAACAGATGGTGCATTCATTTGTTGTGCTAGAGGAACTTGACCAGATGCAGCAGATGAATTTGCCATTTGTCCTTTATATTGAGGTGTAGTTGATATATAAGAAGGGAATAGTGAGGGAGTAAGACTTGAGTGAATAGGAATCGAATTTGGATTCATAATCGGAATCATTGCAGGTGATGAACTCATTTTTCCATGGTCATGAGAAGCATTTTTAAATTCCTTCAATGATTTTCCATGAACAGCAATAACGACAATAAAACAAGCAAGGAATACAAATTGAAAACAACAATAAAGAACAAAACTTATTGTTAAAATAAATTATAAACAAATACTTCTTTTATATTTGAATTTCCTGTTGCTTCCAGTGTTTTTGGTCTCCTTTCTTCTGAAATGTCTTTAACCAAAGACATTTAGAAACAAAAGCAAGCACTTTTCTTGATCTCACTTTTTTATTCCCATATAAACATTAAAAATGTCAAAAATAGCAATTGGAAATTTGTCGTTAAGCGAATTAATATATGGTTATTGTCCACGTTTGCTATTTATTCTTTATTTTTCTTGAATAATATGATATTTGCAGTTATTTATGGAAACTATTCATGGATTTTTTTAATAAACTTAACTGCAAACTTTCTTTCGTTATTGATTTCAACATATCTAATAATTCTCGAGATTTACATTTTTGGCAAAAGTTTAAGCAAAATGAAGATTGTGATATTGTTCAATCTGGCAATTCATTCATCAATTGAAGTTCTTGTTTCAATTGTTCCATTTCCTTATTCAAGACCGAACTTTGGCTTTTTTTGTCAAGACTTCGTTGATTTCTTTTATGGCACATCTTGGATATTTATCACCGTCTGGCTTTCAAAAGCTACAGTCTACCCTTTTATTCAATCGTCTTTGAAAAAAAAAATATGGACAATATCATTGGTATTTCTTCTGATTGTTTCAAATTTAACATATTGGATTACGGAAATTGTCGGAGATTTTGCTCAACGTTATATAGGAGATGAGCTTATTGTTATCTACGAATTTTTCGATATTACAAGTGCAATTCCTTTCATTTTAATGATCATTTTTCTGATTCGTTTGTATCGAAAGGTTAATGGAACAGGCACAATATATACTATTTTGAAAAAACGCCTTCGATCTTTTCTTTTAATGCTATTTGTTATCGCTGGAATAATGGGAATCAGATGTGTTTTTGATGTAACTTACATGATTTTGACAAGAAAATATAAAGCTCACAATATACGTCTTTGCAGGGATAATGATTCAAACTGGTTTGTAAATTTCTGCGTTTATTTATTTTTTTTATAAATGCAAATTGTTGTCAGTTATGATATAACAATTCCAATGTCATTCTTTCTGTTTTTTGAAAATACTCTTGCCACACTCACTTTTCTTTTGACGCTGCTTTCGTTCACACCAAAAGTTGCAGCGTCAACAGATTCAGATTCACAGTCAGACAGTCAATTAGAGAGCGAAGACAAAACGATGCATGAAGATTCACAAGATATTGTTAGTTTAAGAAGTCTTGAAGAGAAAGAGGAAGAAGGAATGAGATTTTATGATGATGAAAGATTTGGATATTCAGCAATGTCGCCATCACCCCCTTCTGGATTTGCTGAAGAAGCGAAATCTGATGATGATGGCAATGCTGATGTGGACCGCTATCAACCCTTGCTTAGCAGCAATAATTCTGATTATTCAAAGTATTACTATAAATACTCCTAAAGCAACAGCGATCAGTTGTGGAGCTTCTGTATAAAATCGAGTTTCTTTTTTCGTTGAGATGTTTCCTATGTTTTGTTGAGGTCATAATGCGAACTGTTGGTTGCGTTGTCTCATCAATTGACAGTCTTGCAATCAATAAGAAGAGCACTCCATCTGTTCACTTCGTGTAATCAAAGATTTTTTCTTTTCAGTTACGCTATGAAAGTAATTTTTTTTTTTTATTGCAATTTGTTTTTTCTCAAACTTTTAAGTGCAGTTAGCGAGATTTTTGTTTTGTTGTTGTTGAAAGGATGTTTGCGCCATTCAAATGTTATATGTTCTGTTTTCTTTTCGTTTCTGTTGTATAAATACATATATTGGTCGTTTTTTAATTATTATCCTTTAATTGTCTCATAAATTTTCAGAAGAATAGATTAATTTATTTATTTATTGGATTGGTGATTATTGATTACGAATTTGTTACTGATGCGAAATGAATAATTCACATTCTCTTTTATTAGCATTTCTTTATCGCTGGAATATGTTCATCTTTCAATCAATTTGTGTGCAATTCTTTCCTGATTATGCTATATTTCTTGTGATAATGATCTCCACTTGTTATTTCATGTTTTTCCTATCAAGAGATGCTATATTTTTTCTTTGCAAAAAGAATTTCTTTACATAATAAGAGTTGAATGCTGATAATTGCTCATTATTTCTCCAAAATATATATATTGATTTTTTAAATTTGTTTTAATAATGATTTAAAACAACAAAAATTTGCAAACATGGCGCTTATTCCCTATGTTCATTTTCATGATTCTCTTTTCCCCATTAAACATCATAAAAAATAATAGTGAAGTGGGTGAAATGTGTGCCATGAAGCGAATGTGAAATGAAAAATTCATGTAGCATTTTGTGTGATTTAGTTTTCTAAGCAAATGTATAGATTCAGTAAAATACATAATCTCCATTTTGCTTTATAAAGTTTACGAAATCATCCTCTGTGATGATTTCCCCCTCATCTCTGTAAGTATTAAAAAAAGAATATGCATGAGGAAGAAATACATATAATAATATCCAATAGAAATACCCAGCCATTTGTTCAAATAAATCCGTTAGCAACAATGGTTCTAATTCTATTCCAAGTTTGTTAAGCATGGTTATAAGTTGATGTTTTGTTATTCCTTTGGACCATTCATCTTTCAGCAATAAATAAGTCTAAATGGAAGTGTCAACAAGTATATAACAGAGGAGGGGAAAAACAAATATACAAACCCGCTTTACATGTGAATCGAAATCACGCTCGCTAAGACTTGCTGCAACAATGTCACAAATTCGCTGAAAAGTTATTCCATACGCACTTGCTCTGATTTCTTTTTCCATGCTTTCTGAAAGAACTATTCCTAGCTATCAATACTTTGTATGAATGTATGACTAAAAAAAGTCACACTAATCTGATTGTGGTAAGAGCTTGAGAAGGAGTTATAACACCGCTTCTTTCAATATCAATCATCGAAAAAATCTTCACAGAAATGTTTTTGAAAAGAACAAAATGTAAATGTAACTAGAATGCAATTACAATGAAAACCGATTTTAAATCTTCTGTTTGCTCTTCAGTTAAAATAGCAGTTTTAGAAGATAAAAAAGATTTTTTTGTTTTTTCCATTTTAACTTACCATAAAATTCTAAATTCAAATTTTTAATTTTTAATAAAAAAATTAAATTATCAACTGCTCAAATATTTTTAAATAAACAATCCTGCATACGAAATAAATGAATTCCAAAAACTGACTATTATGTTATGGTTAACGAAACGTATGTTAAGGGTATTTTTTAACCGTTATTTTGGATTGGTTCTAGAACGGAGATGGAACCTTTAGATTCTGATTATTTAAAAGAGCATGTTGGAGATGTATTATCTGATGCTTTGACAGCTGTTTCAATCCAACAACCAGCAGATCCAATCGAATTTGTTGGACTTTATCTTTTAAATTCAGTGAATAACAAAAAACGAAAACAAAAAGTATCTTATTTATTTTTCACATATTTACATGTAATTCTAATAATTGATATCATTTTGAAAAACTGTTTTAGGAATGGTCTGAAATGGAATTTGCAAATAAAAGAATTCAAGAATATGAACAAAAGAAGAAAGCAAGAGAAGATCACTTCAATCAATTGGAAGAAAGTCGGAGATTACGTGAGGAAGGAAAACAACAAGCGGTTTTGGAAGAAAGAAGGCAATTATTTGGCTTATATTTAGAACACGAAAAAGAGAAAGATGATGGTTTTCATTATTGATTTTCAATTTTTAAAAGTATATATATGTGAATTTTTGATTGTAGAAATTGCTAAATTGATTGCAGATCATGAAGCCGAGGTTCAAAGATATATTGAAGCAGAAAAGGAAAGACAAGCTCGAAAAGAAGCTAGAGAACGCAGGGCTGCTGAACAAGAAGAAGAAGAAGGTGCGGAAGAAGGAGAAGAAGAGGAAGAGGAAGGTGCAGAAGAAGACGAGGAGGAAGAAGAAGGTGCAGAAGAAGGAGCAGAAGAAGAAGGAAGACGGAGGCGCAAAAAGAAGAAGAGATCTTCATACGAAGAAGGAGAGGGAGACGGAGAAGGAGTTGAAGGTGAGGGCGAAGAAGAAAGGAGGAGGCAAGAAGAGGAAGAGGAAGCAGAAGAGGAACCTCCTTTGGAGAAAGTTGAACCACTTGATCCACTTACAGTGTGGATGAAAACATACGAGTATCGCGTAGAAGATGCAAAGAAGTTGGATCAAAGATACTTGGCAGAATTGCAGAAAATCAAAGTATGAAATTTGCTGATTTCTTTTTATTTTGTGTTATCTGTAATCGGTTTCTATTTCTATGTCAATTTGAATTATCTGGCTTCACATATATATTAATTTTTTTTCTTATGCTTAATTTTATTTCACTTTTATGAACGTGTTTTTATTGGAATTAAACCAAAACTTTACTTCATCCTTTTCTTGTTTTCTCTATTTGTGTGTTTTCCATCAAACATTTCACTTATCGCCTCATTCAGGTTGGCTCGCCAGACTTGTTCAATCTGCTTAGAGGAGTCTTCTTCCTTCTTGGGCGTCCCACGAAAGACGTCGACAGCTTTGAAAAAGCGCAGAAGCTGATCGATTTCAACTTGGGCACGAAGATCTCGATGATTCACCCTGAAGAGAAAGGAATGAAGGAAAAATATACCCGCACTTCTCTTGCTGTGAAGGACCTTGACCAGAACCAGCTGGCTGATGCTGGATACGGGGCACTTGTTCTGTACAAGTGGATATGCGCAGCACTCGACTTGAGAATCATGAGCGTATTCCAACGGTTTGGGAAAGGATCAAATTGAGAGAGAGAGAGAGAGAGAGAGAGAGAGAGAGAGAGAGAATTATTGAATAGTGCAATATTGTTAGTGATTGTGGTTATTGTGAAGAAATTTTCTTATAATTTACCATAAATATAAATGTGTTGTTTTTAATAATAATTTTTTAACAAAATTTTGAACTTTTGTCAAATTTTTGATTTCATTTATATCTTTTCTTTTCTTTCTTTTTTGATGCGCTTCAATTTGCTCAGTCGTGATGCGGAAGCTGCGTTACGTGCGTCTGAAGAAGAAGAGCAGGAAGGCGTTGAAGGAGAACCAGATGAAGAGAGAGAAGTTGAAGAACATGGTGTGGAAGTTGGGACGATGGGAATGAGGGCATGGCAGTTTGAAGAAGAGAGGAGAAGAGAAGAGGAGGAAAGAGAGAGGAAGAGAAAAGCAGCAGAAGAGGAAGAAGCTGAAGAAGGAGACGAGGAAGAGGAAGGAGCAGAAGAGGCTGGCGAAGAAGAAGAGGACGAAGGTGATGCAGAGGAAGCTTAATCTCCCATTGCATTCCTTTCACACTTTTGGTTATCTCCAGCGTTGTTTATTCTTCTTCAACTCTTCACATCTTTCAAAATTGTTAACCTGTTTTTTTCATCCTTTTTTTTTTTTATTGTTATTAACTTTTTTCTTCCATTTCATTTGAAAAATCTCTGAAAAGCCGCAAAACAAATGCTTCAAATCTAAAACAGTTTTTATAAAGCCTTTTATTTTGTATGGAAAAATGAGGAAAGATGAGCGTTGAATAAATAATAATAGTGTTATCTAAATATGCTCTTGATGACATGCAAAATCTGAAGGAAATGATTTTTTGGCTTAAAAAATTAAAAATAACAGATAAATGTTCTAAAAATACAAAATTGATGAGACAGGCAAGAAAAATTGGTTGATGGAAAAGGTGAACAATCACCTTTTTATCATGCTGTGAGAACAACTGAGGCATTCAGGAAGCATAACTGGCATTTATTGAACAAACAACATCCTATGCAGCAAGTGTCTATAATTTTGGTTGGAAAATATAAAAATGTGAAATCAAAGGAGTGATAGAGAAAGATTATGCAGCATCCATTTGTCATATTTTGGTTATCAGGAAAGACAGAAATAAAGGAATGTGAAATGTCAGATTCATTTAATTTGAATTTTTAATAAAATAAATAAAAATACATTTTAAAAAATAACGCGGTAAAACCATAAATAATCATCTTTATTCGTCTGAGCGTTGGTGGGATGGCGATTTTGATCTTGAAACTGATTTTTCTTTTGTTGATATCTTAGAAGCAGAGCGTGATCGTGATCGTGATCTTGAGGGAGAATTAGAAGGTGAATGCTTTGCTGATGCGGATCTATGGCGAGACGATGCTACACTGCTCTTTTCACGCGGTGGAGTTGGTGATCGAGGAGGTGAGCGTGATGGAGATGATGATGCAGATGGTGAACGTCTTCTTGAAGAGCGCTTTGATTTACGATATTTTGGGGAAGAGCTAGATCTAGAGCGCTTGCGGTCACGACGCGATGAGCGATGATGATGACGAGAATGACTTCTACTACGACGAGAGCGAGATGATTTGTGGTAATGATGATGTTTTGGACGATGATGTCTGCTCCGACTTCTTGATCGAGAATCGTCTCTGCTATAAGACCTTGATCTATAATAACGGTCGGGAGAACGCGAACGCAAGTAAGATCTCCCTTTGTAAGGGCAATCATATTGCTTATGACCTTTAAATATGCAAATGAAAATATAAAAATGATTATCTTTCAAAAAACAAAAAATGAAATGATTTACCTGGTCTTCCACAAATATAGCAACCATCTCCTCTACGAATTGGCCCTGTTGAATTTCTCCACTATTTTGATATTAAAGCAAAAAATACAATGATCAAAATAAAAATTTTGAAATTTTTAACCTCAATTGCAAGATTGCACGATTTTAGATCAGTATCTAGAGCATGCAAAAACAGTAATAAACTTGTTTCTAAAAGACTAAAAAAATGAAAAGCAGACTATTCAAAGATTCAAGGGCAGCTGCAGCATCATCCTTGTTTTTGAAGTTAATAAAGGCATATGTTCGTCTCATTGCTATCTCTGTTATCTCTCCAAATTTTTCGAACAATCCTCGCAAATCTTCTGATGTAACAGTTTCGTTAATCCTTGCTACAAACAACGCCATTTGTCCTATAGCCAAGAAGATGGTTTGAGATCGTGAAAGATCAAAAAAATAAAAAATCATATGTTATTTTTGAAAAACAAAAGAAAGTGTGCAATTGAAAATGTAATATACGAATAATAATGTATTTGAGTTTTTTGAATAAAAATTGCCAACATTAATTTTTGTGATTCATTAATTGCTTATGGATCCTTTGGTTTATGGAGAAATCATTTCTCAACTTAAAAGGGATGGATTAACTTCTATAGCCAACCAATTAAGTGAGATTGCAATGGTACCAGAGCCAAAAGCAAGTGATCATATTGATCTTGGTTCATGCTTGCTTTCTACGTTTGCTGGAGGTTTGTGGATGATATCAATTTTATATCAATAAATAAATTTATAAACTATGTAATTTATGTCATTTTGAAACGAATATTATAATATTTAGAGGATGAAATGGAAAAACAAACAAAAAACAAACTTGAATATCCATTAGTGACAAAAAATTCCGTGAAATCTCATCCAACTTTTAACACTCATTATCTTATTAAGCACAAAGGACCTGTATCAGCACTAACTCTTTCTGGGAATGGTGCATTTCTTGCAACTGGATCTCAGGTATTGCATTCATTTTTCATTCAACAATACAAATTTGAAAATTAAAATCTTTATCGCTTCAGGACATGTGCATAAAGCTTTTATCTGTTCCCAATTTGAGAAAGCCTCCTGGCTTTGTCTTTACAAATCCGTTATCTTCTGTTGGTACTCAAGATGAAGCTGAAGAATACGATCGTGCTGTGGAGCGAAGTAGATTTCATTCTTCAATGCTAAAGCCGAGCATTAAAACTTTTTATGATCATTCTGGTGATATCACTAGCCTCACATTTCATCCTTATCACCCTTATCTTGCAAGTGGATCTTCTGACAAAACAATAAGAATATTCGATCTGACCAAGGTTAACACTCAAAAACCTTGCACATCCACTATATTGGTTTGAAAAGCTTTTAAGGAAATTGGCTTTAATGCTTGTTTTTTTTTCCCCCAAAATATGTCTATTTTTGTTGTGAATGCACTTTTCAATGTTCATTTTTGAACTTTAAATATTATTGATCAAAGGATGAATTGCCAATCAGGTCTTTATCTTTTCACCCAGGCGGAACGTATTTGTTAGGTTTGTTTATTTTCAATATGGCACTGCGATTTAATTATTTAACCGAATTTTCATTCATTTCTGTATTCTTCTTCATTGAATTTTTTTTTATTCGAAAATGTAATTAAATGGGCAATTATTAATGGCATGCAGTTGGCACTGATCATCCAGTTCTCCGCTTATATGACGTCAACACAGCAACCATTCTTTGCTCTTCTTCGCTGAAAGATCAGCACACAGCGCCCATCAAAAATGCAGTGTTCTCACCAACTTCGCGCAGCTATGCTTCCACTTCAACAAATGGAGACATCAAAATCTGGGACACAGCTACAAACAGAGCAGTCGTCACGATGATTGACGTGTTTGGAGGCGAACAGGTATTTTTTGGGGAGGGGGAGTGAATATGATGAAATGATAAGAGAGGATTAGAGAGAGATATATTGATTTATATTTATATTTATTGTTATTATTATTAGAAGTGTTAGAAAATGATACATATGTTCAATTGATTTTGTTATTTCTTCTGCATTGAATAACAATATTTCTTTTTTATATCCTCTTCAGATATCTTCATTGAGCTATTCACAGAATGGGATGTATTTGCTCACATCTCCGTCTTCCATGAAATACGAAGCGCAGCTGTGGGACATTCGCTACCTGAGGTCTTTACTGCCTGTTGTCTCCTATCAAAATCACCCATCTCACAAATCAATCTCTCTAACAGCACAATCTTCTTCTTCCTCTTCCTCTTCTTCGTCTTCATCTTCCTCTTCTCTTTCACATCAGTACATCGGCGCTCCTCCGCTTGTCTGCTTCAACCACGACGAGAGCCTTGTCTTCGGCTCTTGCTCTCAGCTTGCGAGTGCTGGCTTCCCTTCAAAGGGACCGACTGTCCGGATGTGGAGCTCCCGAACAGGAGAGCTGCTAAACCAGATGGAAACAGGACACAACAACGAAATAACTGCGCTGGTTGCTTCGCCTTCGGAAGAGTGCTTGCTCACTGGGAGCGCTGATACTTTTACCAGAGTGTGGTTTGCTGCTTAGAAGAAAAGGCAACGAACAATCCACTTCTTGACTTGTTTGATATTTTGCTTATTTTTTTCAAATTTTTTAAGTCAATTCACTTTGTTTTTCACTTCGCATTTCGAGTAATAATGAATTTGGAAATTGAACTTTTGTTCATAATTTAATCTTTTGATAACATATATTTTGTAAGAATACCTGTTATCAAAAATCTGTTTCAAAGTTGGTAGTAATTTTTTGTGATTGTTTCTGTATTATTTTCATCACATCTTTAGTATTTTGTTTGAAAATTCTTCTTAAATAATATGCAGCAGCAAATCTGAGTATCAGATGAACATTCATTAACAACTTTTTCATAAATTGTTGGAAATAATAACGTCAACTGTTATGTTTATGTTGAGAACAAATGGAAGATTTAAAAAAATGAAATGAGAGACTTACAAAGAGTTGATAAAAAAGTTAACAAATAAAATGTTGAAAAATCTTCTTATTTTTCTGAGTTCAAACTTTATAAAAATGAGTTGGAGTTAAACCCTTAATCAAAGAATTAAAATGTTAACACAAAAACCAAATTTTAGTTTTTCAACAAAACGTGCCTTTTATGTTTGAAAAGACATTGTGTTATTATTCTGGGTTGGATCAATTTTTTCGATTATTATAATAAAACAAAGAAATACTTTTGAAATAGCTTATCACAGATTTTTATAAACAAAAAAAAAAATTTTTTTTTCCATAGTATGATATTCGTTTTCAAAAGAAATACATAAAACACTCGTGTTTCTCAATAAAAACATTTGCTTTTGTTGTTGTGCAACGATTGTTTATTTGTATTTTATTGATGTTTTTGAAATAAATGATAACTTTTCTAATGGATCAAACTTCCCATCAGATGTCGAAAAATATTCAGGATGCCTCTCCTTTTAGGGAGATTCTAATTGGAGAGCCCCAAGTATTTCCTTTTAAAAACAACTTTGTCAGTACAACAAAATACAGTCCGCTGACTTTTGTCCCAATGAACCTTTTTGGACAATTTAGAAGAGTTGCCAATGTTTACTTTTTGCTCATCGCTATTCTTCAATTAATACCTGGACTATCAACATTGAATCCAGTAACTTCTATCCTTCCATTAGTTTTTGTTATCGTTGTTACAATGATAAAAGATCTTCTTGAGGATTTGAGACGTCATTCAAGTGATTGTAAAGCCAACAGCAAGATGTCTTTGGTCTGGCAAGGTGAAGAATTTGTGCAAACTCAATGGAAAGATATCCGAGTTGGAGACTTTGTAAAAGTTGAATGTGATGATCTTGTTCCTGCTGATATTGTTATTCTTTATTCTCCACTTGATAATGGTGCGTGCAACATTGAAACAACAAATCTTGATGGTGAAACAAATTTAAAAACAAAACAGGCGATTCAAGTTAATGGCACCGGTTTAGATTTAGAGCAGGGACCAAAAGGATTGAAAGGGAAAATGTTGTGTGATCATCCAAATCCTCATTTATATGTATTTGGAGGATCACTTTCGCTTGATGGAACTAATAACATCCCAATAGATAACTCAAATGTGATTTTAAGATCATGTTCTTTGCGAAACACTGCATTTGTCATTGGTTTTGTTGTTTACACGGGCCATGAAACAAAAATCATGAAGAATTCAGGCAAATCTCCAATAAAGCAAACAAAACTAGAAAAATTGTTGAACGTGTTTGTTTACATAGCATTTGCATTTCAAATTTTGTTCTGTTTATTTTGTGCAATTATGTGCGGGATATTTTATTTGCGAGTCAAAGATCATTGGTACTTGAAAGCAGCGGAAGAAAACGCAGGAGCAAAAGGTGCAATTTCGTTTCTAACACACATCATTCTTTACAACACACTCATTCCAATCTCACTTTACGTAACATTGGAAGTTGTGAAGTTGGGTCAAGTTTTATTTATCAACAACGATCGGCGCATGTATGATCCTAAGAGTGATACGAGGGCAAATGCAAGGACTTCAAACCTTAACGAATCGCTTGGGATGATTGAATATGTCTTCTCGGATAAAACAGGGACACTTACTCAAAATGTGATGGAGTTTTTCAAGTGCTCAATTGGAGGAAAGATGTACGGGAAAGGGATTTCAGAGATTAAAGCAGCTGAAATGCGGAGAAATGGGATAAAAGACGCAAAGCCAACAGGAAGAGGCTTTGAAGACGATTCACTGATGGCGATTTTGAACAAGGAGGACAGTGGAAGAAGTGAAGGCCTCAGCAGCAACGCGAATCAGGATGGAGAGAAAGGGAAAGGAAATATTTCTGAGCGCGATAAAGACCGCAACAATATCATCAGCTTTTTCACAAATCTGTCTGTATGTCATACGTGCCTTGCTGAAATACCCAAAGGAAAAAGGCCAGCTGGGTCTGGAACTCCGACTTCTGAAGAAATAATTATGTATCCTGGGAAACTTGTTTATAAGGCAGCTTCGCCTGATGAAGGAGCACTTGTTGATGCGGCTGCAAATATTGGGTTTGAATTCAGAGGATGCGAAAAGCGGAATTATGTTGTGCGAATGAAGGCAGATGCAGCGATGGAGCTGTATAAAGGAGGGACTACTCCTCTTCCAACACCAGACGAAAATGGGAAGGTGGATGTGCGGATCGAAGTGCTGTATGTGCTCGAGTTCAACTCAGACAGGAAAAGAAATTCAGAAATTGTCCGTCTTCCCAACGGGAAGGTTCGCGTCTACTCAAAAGGTGCTGATGCGACGATGATTCCTTTGCTTTCTAAAGAAAAGACAGATGATGCAGTCCTCCAAGCAACGCTTGATCACATGCGTGAATACGCTTCTGAAGGGTTGAGGACCCTTGTGTTGGCTAAAAGAGATATTGAATCTGAAGAAGAGTTTGAAAAGTGGGAGAAGAAATATCAAGAAGCATTAAACTCGATCGAAGATAGACAGAAACGTGTTGATGAGGTTGCTGCGGAAATTGAAATCGATCTGGAACTGATTGGTGCAACAGCCATTGAAGATAAACTGCAAGAAGGTGTGCCAGATTGCATTGAAGTGTTGAGGAAAGCTGGAATCAAAGTGTGGGTGCTGACGGGAGACAAGCAGGAAACAGCCATCAACATTGGCTTTGCTTGCAAGCTGCTGACGCAAGAAATGCAGATGATGGTTATTTCTGGAAAGGATACTCAACTCATCAAGAAGCAGATAAACGAGCTGGCACATGTGTTTGCCACAATCCCAGCATCGCATTTTATGAACTATGCATTGGTGATAGAAGGATCTGCACTAACATATTGCTTATCTGATGAAGTGATTTCAGAGACTCTTTCTGTTTGCATGAAGTGTGGTGTGGTGATCTGCTGCAGAGTGTCTCCGAAGCAGAAGGCGGATGTTGTGGGTGCCATTCGTGACAACAGTGATTCCACAACACTTTCCATCGGTGATGGTGCAAATGATGTACCAATGATCCAAAGGGCACATGTTGGAGTTGGTATCAGCGGAAATGAAGGTATGCAGGCTGTGATGTCATCAGACTACTCCTTTGCTCAGTTCCGCTTCCTCCAGCGTCTTCTTTTAGTGCATGGCAGAATGAGCTACAAGCGCCTTTCGATGGTTGTTTTGTATTCATTCTACAAAAACTTCGCATTTACACTCACCATGTTCTGGAACGATTGGTTCAATGGCTTCTCTGGTCAGTCACAATACGAATCATGGTTCATTTCTTTCTTCAACCTTATTTTTACTGTTGCTCCGATTGTTGTCTATGGTCTTGGTGATGCAGAACTTCGACCAAACAGAATGGCGAAACTTCCAGCAACTTATGCGCTTGGAAGGTTGGGAAGAGAAGCAACGCCTGCCACGTTTGTGCGCTGGATTCTTGACGGGCTTTGGTGCTCTTTTGTGAACTTCTATGTTGGCATGTTCATGTTTGAGACGCTCATTCAGTCTGACGGAAAAGCAGAGGATATCTGGTTCATGGGGAATGCCATCATAACTGCAACAATTATTACTGTCACGGTTCGATTGTTTTTGGAGTTCAACTTAGTCACATGGATCCACTGGCTCATTGTGATTTTGTCTGTCCTATCCTGGTTTTTGGTGGCGATTATATTCAATGCTGGTCTGCAGCCGAGTCTTACTGGATCGTTCTGGCGGAATTTCATGTCTCTCACGTATTGGATGTACATCATTGTGTCACCGATTATCTGCCTAATTCCGCCATATGCAATCAGATGGATTAAAAGGCAGTTTAAGCCATCTGTTGATAATGTGATACGTGAAAGAGAGCTGATAACTCGGCAGAGCATTATGAACAAGATGAAGCGTCTGCAGAATGCCAAAGGCATCAAACAACCAGCAGGACTGGAAGACTCACTGAATGTTCCGCTCACAAAGAGGCTAGGAGGAGAGGAGGACGACTGGGAGATCGACGATATTGAAACAGAGTTTATGAAAGATGTTGGCTTTAACATTGCTGAATCTGCTGCTCCAGAGCCATTTAATTCTTCTTCATTAGAAGAAGAAAACAGAACAAACGAGAATCAAACAAAAGATTCGTCTTCTTCATCGTCATCTTCGTCTTCTGCAAAATCTTCAGCTGAAACTTCAGCTTCATCAGCACTTTCGATGCAGCCTTATGAGAACCGCTCGCGTTTGAGTCGCCGAATGACGCTGAGAACAGGATATGCATACACATTTACTGAGGACTTGATCAATACAGAAGAAAAATATGCTGCCAGAGCCAAAATGAATGAATCTACATATTCTGCATCAGCTTCAGCTTCATCTTCATCTTCATCGTCTTCGTCTTCAAATTATCTATCTGCTTGAATTGCACAGTGTTCAATTTGTGATATCTGGTTTGAGACCCTTACGTTTTATGTTTCATTTTGAGATTGTTTCTTTCTGTTTTTATCATTTTTCATATGTTTTATTTAAAGGTTTTTATCGACAAGCTTTATTTCAAAAAGGAATTAATTCTTTTTTGTGCTACTTCCTCTCTTTATCTTTTATCTTTTATTCTTCTTTCCTTTGTTTTTGCGTTTGTTTTTTGCATCGATTCTCATCACATAATTTGTTGAATTTTATTATATCAAGAAACATTGAAAGAATTTCAACACTAAAGGAGGACGATCGCATCATGTCATAGTGTGTTTTCTCCTCACATCAATCAAATCATTTGTGTTGCTGCTTTCTTGATTCGTGTTTCATCTGTATTTTTTTATATACAATATTATCTTTTTCTGTATCTTAATATTTATCAACAAATTAGAAATGTTATCAGTTTTGACTTTTCGTATCGCATAATTTTTGGTTGATTTAAAATATCCATTCAATGTGTAAATTGAACAGCCAACAAAATAATATCAAATTTTTGAAAAACAACAAAAAATTCTTTAAATAAATTTTTGAAATAGTTTATTGCAATTTTCATTGTGAAACAGAAAAATGGAAAAAAATTCTGGTTCAATAATACTCATCAAAGCAGAAATTTTTAAAGATAAAAATACTAAAACTCTCCTCTAGTGGTGAAATAGTGAAAATGCATTATTTTTTTTTTAAAAACAGCTCATTGTCATTTCATTTTACAAAAAAAAACCAAATTGAGATTGAAAAGATTTTTCAGAAATGGGACGATATTTTTTGCTTTTTGAATTTTGTTCCATTTAACTCAAACACGTATTTTTCTCTATTTGGGGGGGGGGGGATTTTTTGTTAACGGGAATGTTAGACTTTTCATGATAAGGTTGAAAAAAAGTTTGGAACAAATTGTTGTTTTTTTCATAAATGCAAAAATTCTTCCCCAAATAAACAACAATTTCTTGAACATGAATCAAATATGATCAAAACAATAGTTTGTGAAACAAAAAGGTGTGAAATATTTATTTTTATTAAACAATAGAGTCAAATATAAATTTCCTTTCTTTCACATTTTTAAAAAGGATTCAAAAGTCAATAAAATAAATTTTTTTTTGTGATTATTTATGAAATGGGGAAATTTTTTTGCATTTCTGAAAAAAAACAACAATTTGTTCCAATTTTTTTTTTATTTTTCTGTGACATGACAAGAGAAAATTGAAAAAATGACAAAATGACAGACAAGATATTTATGAATTGTCAATAATGGTAATTTTTTACGATTCCACAATTTTCAATAACAAAAACAATTAATTTGAAAATACATATGCAATAATTCTTATTATTTTGAAAAAATGAAATTTAAAATAAAGGAAATTAAGTTCCCTACTTTTTTTTTATTGGAAATGTCAGTTGAAAAAATATTTTGTCACAATTTGTCATTGACTGTCACTGACCGTCACTGACAAATGGGAAAAAACAACAAGATATAACAAATGTTATCAACAAAAATTATTGCAAATTGCTATGAAAAGTTTATTAAGAAGCTTTCCCAATTGTTTATTTTTTATTTTTTATTTTTTATTTTTCATATATTTTTTTAATTATTTTTTATTTTGTATTGTTTATATTATTTTATTTATTTTTTTATTTTTTTATTTTTTTTATTTTTTTTTTTATTTTTATTTTTATTAAATTAAAATAAATATAATTTATTTTATTATATTTATTTTTTTTTTTTTTGTGACAGACGAGGCTTCAAGTGACTTGTCTGGTCACAGAGGTATATTTTTTTTCAACTTTTTCATTGAAAGTCTTTCATTCCCGTGTTAAAAAAACATGGAAAATTTCCAAATAGAAAAAAATATTCGTTTGAGCTAAATGGAACAAAATTCATAAAGCATAAAATATCATCCCAAATCATATTTTTTACGAAAAAAATATTCAAATACAAAAATTTGCATTTTTATTAACGTCCACTGAAATAAAATAATGCAATTTATAGGCAAACTTGTTTTGAATTCATTTCAAATACTCACATTTCACATAACTGAATTTTGTTTTTCATTTATGTGGAAAATTTCATCCAACAAAAAAAGTGATTCGTAATCAACAACACTAAAAAAATTATATTTTCAAAAGCTATCACCAAAATAGAATCGGGAAAAATACAAAACTTCATTCATATGTGTGATTATTTTTGAAATCATGTTTTAACATTCAAAAATTTCGGTTCGAAAATTTTCCTTGAATATCAAAAAAAAGATTATTGAAAAACGAAAAGGCTCCCAAAAGACATCTTCATCATTATTTGTGCAGAATCATTCGTCATGAAAATAACTGAAAGAAATTTATCACAAAAATGCAAAATCTCTATTCTATAATAAACAACCTATAATAAATCAACGCTCCAAAAAATTTTTATGATTTCAAAAATAATGACACATATGTTAGTTATCCTTTTTGAAAAGAAGCAAAAATGAAAAATTTTTTCATTTCCAAAATGAAAATTTTGATGAAATTTTTATAACAAATTAATCGACAATCACATTTTTGTTAAAAAAAAAAGTATGATTATTTGTGAAATCACATATCTTTTTATAAATTTCTATTATTGCATTGTTTTTATTGTTTCTTTGAATATTTCGTTATCAGAATCTCACAGCTTCTTAATATTAACAAGACCAAATGAAAGAGATAAATAATTCATAAAGAAGTGCCATTTTGAAAAGTTTTCTATGTCTTGGTGTTATATTTTCTTTCATTAAACACTCTTTATTCACTGAATTTTTTTGAAAGAAAGAGTTTGATATCAAAAACAATCATCCATATCGGAGGCAATCATTGCATGTATTTGAATGTTTTCTAATGAAATAGAGCTGATCAAAAAAAGAATTTCTCACAAATTTTATCTAAAAATGTCCAGAAAAGTGGACCTTAGCGAATTTCTAATAGAAAAGTTTTTTTCTTCATCATTTTTTTTTAAATATTTCATTAAAAAAATCTCGCTATATTTGTAATTATTCAAGTTCAGTTATGGAAGATGAAAATTCCATTGGAATCTATCATTTTTTTTTACAACATTCTTTAAGAACAATTTCAAAATAACAATTTACATTTTTGTTTAACAAAAAATCTTTTTTTTAATTATTTATTTGTTTGAAACAACAGAAATAAGAACTTTCAAGGATAAAAGCTCTTTCAACGTTTTTTGTTCCTCTCAAATTATCAATTTAACATTCTAATCAAAAGAAAGAAAGAAAGAAAGAAAGAAAGAAAGAAAGAGAAAAAGGTATTTTTCTTATTTGATTTTAAAGGTAACTCATTATTGTTTCCATCCAAAAAAATTGATAAAACATTTAAAATGTAATAAAATTATTTTGATAATTTCTGATGAAGAATTTATCAAATGGGATCTAAAAATAAAATTATATAAAAATAAACGAGTGATAGTTTAAAAAAAAAATTAAGACGACATCGGAACTTTAATAGGTGACATTGGATTTGGTAAAACTGCGGTCATATTAAATGCAGAATTCTCTGTTGTAGATGTCTTTAATAAATACGAATCAGCTTGAGAAGAAGCTGAATTAGATACAGAAAATCCTGATGAAGATAAATAACTGGAGCTTGGAGAAGTTAATGATAAATTATAATTATTGATTTCTTTATTAATAACATCGCTATTCTTTCCTTCTTCCAAAGACTTCTTTTCGTTCTCTAAATCATGAGCCTTCTTCTTATTTTTGTAAGATTGCTGATAAAAATCGTAGAATAAATAAAAAAAGTATGCGTCGGCCACAGAATTTAAAATCATCATTAACAAGTTCCCAGATGCGTTTAATCCAAAAAACATTCTTCCAGGAATAAATATTGCAAAATAAACTATCCCAATAAAAAATTGAATTAATTGAATAATTGTTATATAGTTCCTTAGCCTCCATCTGCAAGAAACAAAAGATATATGAAATAGAAAAAATTAATTATCATAGTTAAAAATATCAAATTATTTCTAAAAATATACCTAATTCCAAGAGTTGCACATCCATAATATAAATACATAACAACATGAACAAGTGAATTAAGAAAAGCTGGTAGCCATAATGCTCCAAAGTTTGCTGCGAACCAGCTTGTAACCATCATCAACATTCCAGAGTGGTGAAGAACGTGAAGATATGTTACGCCTTTTTGAGCTTTTCTCAATATAATAATCCAAGTATCAATCAATTCGTACCATTTAGACAGAAGATAAACATAACACCACCAGTAAATACGTCCAACTAATGGGGTTCCTCGTTTTTGAAATAAGAATTTCATCAAACGGTTTGTTTGTTCACTTTCGGGGCAAGGACCATACATTAACTAAATTTCATAATTGAGACATTGGAAACAAAAATATAAAACACATTGAAATAAATACTTGTAAAAATTACCTCATATAATATTCCAAGAGCAGTAACCAAGCTTAACCCAGACAAAAAAAAGCTTACATGTTTAAAAAGCATAAAAAATTTGATTGCCTTGCAATGAAAACAAATGAACAAACTTATGAATGGAAGCAACTGTTTTAAGTTTTAAAGCTTGTCTTTTTTGCATATATTTTGATAATAAATTGAGTGATAACAAATATCCAACAATTGAAAATCCGATGAACCACCACTGGGTACCAAATGTACTTCCAACAATAAGATGAAAATCTTTAGTTGAATGCCAATAACTTTGTTGTGCAACGGTTTGCTCCATTTCAATTAAAAATTTGATCGGAACCAATAATGAAGAGTTTTGTAAATATAAAATGTTTCAAATATCATTTTTTTGGATAACATTATATTCATTCAAAAAATTTATTATCAAATGCTCCAATTCTTCGTTGATAATTTCAAAGGATTAAGAAAAAACGATAATAACATGTTATTTAAATTTTCAAGTGTTTATTTTATATAAGAAAGGAATAAATATGTCTTTTTTATATATCGTGCATTTGATATTATTGATGGTTAATATAAACAATAATTAACCATTATTAATTACAGAGAACTTATTTTTTTTCATTTTTTTTAAGTTGAAGGAGATTTCCGATTGCTAATCAGATCCATATGGAAAAATATCGCTATACAAAACAGTTAGGAGACGGTACATATGGAAGCGTTGCAAAGGCCGTGAATACAGAGACACTGGAAATTGTTGCAGTAAAGGAAATGAAGCAGCGGTACAAGAGTTGGAGACAATGTATAGAGTTGCGAGAAGTGCAAGCTTTGCTGCAGTTACATCATCCGAACGTGGTGGGATTGAAGGAAGTTGTTCGCCAGGGGCAAACACTTTTTTTTGTGTTTGAGCACATGGATGATAACCTGTACCAAATCATGGCTGGAAGAGAAACTCCACTTCCAGAGACAAAAATTAGGAACATGATTTACCAGCTTCTACAAGGATTGGCGTATATGCACAGAAACAATTTTTTCCATCGCGATATAAAGCCTGAGAATCTTCTTGTAAGTGGTGATACGCTAAAGATTGCCGATCTTGGACTAGCACGCGAGATCGACTCAACACCACCGTATACGGATTATGTGTCCACGCGATGGTATCGGGCTCCAGAAGTGCTTCTTCGAAGTGGCTGCTATAATGCTCCTGTTGATCTTTGGGCTGTTGGATGCATCATGGCTGAATTATACTCTCTCGAACCCTTGTTTCCAGGTGATACAGAGGTTGACGAATTATCAAAGATATTCGAAGTGTTAGGCACACCCACACAAGATTCATGGCCGTTAGGAGTAAGTCTAATTCAAAAAGCTGGTCTTAAGTTTCCAGTGGTTTGGCTATGATCTTCCTTTGAGATGATACTTTTCTATAACTTTAATTCATAGATGAAAAATTTTTTTTATTTTTTTTTTTTTTTTTGATTTTCATTTTTCTTTTCTTCGCTATTTTTTAATCATTTGAATCCTTTCTTTTTATTTATTATCTATCCCTCAAATAAACTATTCTCTTCAAATAATCCAATGAATTCTTGTTCCAGCAAGAAAAGGTGCCTTTATTTGCGCTGCTACCTTCTGCAAATTCAGACGCCGTTGATCTGATGGAACGATTGCTTTTTCTGGATCCATCTAAAAGGCCAACTGCTGCAGAAGCGCTTCGGCACCCTTTCTTTACAGTTAGTGTTTACCGCTCAGTGCGTCCCTCTTCAGATGTCACAACATCAACAGATGTTGCACATTTACAAGACAGTCTTTTGACGGACAATGTTACAGACAGAGCTACTACTGGAAAAGGAGAGCGCCCACCAACTGCAGCAGCAGCAGAAGAGGAAGAAGAAGAATATGAGGAAGATGGAAATGAATATGATGAAGAGCAACCAGAAAAAGGATGAGAGCAAGAATGGAATCGTGTTTGATTTCATGTGAGCGTTTGTGTGGACATTTAAATATTTAGTTGCAAAAATTTAGAAAGTACATAGTTGCAGAAATTGGTTAACTTGGTGATAGCTTTTGATTCATCTGCCATTTTTATGAAGCAATTTGCATAATCTTTTTGTTAATCACAAAGTATTTCCAGGAAACAAATAAAATCATCAAAGCAATTTCACCATCACTTTCTTGTTCGGTTTTCAAAAAAAAAGTTAATTTGTAAAGGATTTTAATGCAAATGATTGATATGAATCAAGTCAAACGCTTTATTATTTTATTAATTTTCAATAATTAAAAACAAAAAGAAATTATTACAATAAAAAAAGAAATTTATTCACAAAAAAAATTCTGAAAATTTTTAGAGGCTAAAATGCTTTACAGAAAACTCCAACCAATAACACATTCAAACAAAAAACATTGTTTAAGTTCTGTAAACAATCCAAAACAGAAAAAATAAAAAAAATAAAAAAATTACCGCAATAAACAGAAAAATATATACAAATCAAAAAAACGATTCGTCGAAACTGAAAATTAAAATAAAAAAGTTGATTTGAAAACAATCATTTTAAAAAACAAATTATGCATATGTTCCATTTGCACAAGAAACCCCAAGTCCTGAACTTCTTTGTTGGGCCAATGAGGTTAAAGAGGAAAGCTCTCTTGAAGCTTCCTGAGTTTTCTGTCTCGCATCCTGAAGGGCATTCTCCAAAGTGTTCAGCTTTATCTGCATTTCCTTCACAGCAGACATTGCCACAACTGCATTCCTTATGCGCATTGCAGACTCAGCAGTGATTGCAGCTGCTGTCGTGTCTTTGGCATCTTTGCTATGCTGTTGGCGGATAAGCTCGTTCTTCGTCTGCTCCCGCATCGTCCGAATGACCGAAAAACTCTGCCCAACAGGAAAGATCTTAGTAGCCATCGGATGCTCTTCTGTTGTTATGTACGCCAACTGAAGCGATTCTGTTCCGCTTATCTTGTCCTCTGCATGAATGTCCTTTGCTTTGGCCTCCAAAAGAGAAATGAAGAAGTAAATGTAGTCATTTGGATTGTGCTCGTGATGCACATGCACTTCAAAGCCTGTGGCCATCTTGTCCAAATCGTGTCGAGAAAGCCCACAAATCAAGCACATTCCTTTCTTCGTCTCTTCTGTTGCTGCACGAGCAGAACGCATATCTCCCAGAGCATCTACGATGATAGCAAGAAATACATTCATCAAGATAATTGGCACCATCGCCCAGAACAAGAAAAGAAAGATGGCATCGATGGTGCTTGTTACAAGCAGCCATCCAACAACCTCAGCACCACCAGCGGGAACTGCCCAAAGCAAAGACAAGAAGCAAGTGCCGTATGACTCACAGATGTTGCCACCATCCTCATCCAGCATTCTGTTTGGAAGGAATCCAACCACAAAATGGGAAAATATTCCAATCACAATCAAAATCACAATTCCAACCATCGAAAGGATGCTTGCATTGTTTGCAATAGCTTTGATCATAAACCTCAGAATTGGCATGTCCTTGACAAAATCGATCACAAGGAAGCAGAAGAAGTACGGTTCAACTGCAAATCCCAGCACAGTGATGACCAGCTGAAACACCACATAAGCCAAAGACCCGCTCAACGTGCAGCGTATAGCCACATACACCTTTTTGTACCAAGGCTGCTTCCGAAGCTCCCACTTCCTGTCTTTGCACTGCTGTGCTATTCGATAATTCCTCATCCGCTCAAAGAACACCACAAGATTGTTCATCAAGAAGAACCGAACAGAAGAATAGGCACACAAAACAAGCTGCACAATTCCAAGAATCCTCACCAATATGGGAATGAGATAATCCCTAATAGAAATAGGTATTTCATCGATATCAAGCATCAGCAACAGCAAATTAATCACCAGAATTACAAAAGCCGATAGAATTCTTGCGAGCATCCCCAATGTTTTGTTCAAAATCAACTTTGTGTATTTCATATTGTTCAGTGTGTGTGCAAATGCCAAATTCTGATAGAGGCCAATGGATTTTGAATGCAGAACATTCAGTCGCTGTGTGTGCTCTTCTTGATCCCAGCTGACGTCAATCACCTGTTTGAGCTCTGCTTTGCTTGCTTCTTCAGCCAACGACGGCTTCTCAAAAAATACAAGCTCCACGCTCCCTTTGTCTGACTGCTCTGCATCGTCTATTGCTCCTCCGCCATTCACAAGTGGAATGCCAGTTGGAGCATCTTTCTTTGCTGCGACTGATGAAGCACTTTCTGCACTTGAAGAAGCCATGGGAGAAGGAGAAGCAAGACTGGATGGCTTTTTGTAGGATCCACGAGATATATGTGTTGGATTGAAGAACTCTTCATACGATTCCTTAATGTAGTTTTCTCCATCATCTGTGTCTGACTGATAAACACGCACAACCTCCACCCTGCACAGCTTCTTTGAAAACAGCGGGCAGGTTGTCTTATACTCAAGCATCTCAGTTTCGATCACTTTGCTTTTAGTGGTTGCAGCAGAGATATACGCAGCAACCTTCATCAGCTGCATTCCGGTCTTCAATGACTGCTCTCTTGCCACTTCACTCTGATTGCTCAAAACAGGATGTCGCAGAGAAAGTGTATGAAGGCAATGCAGTGTGTGGATGGTCTTATGTATCTGCTGGCCGAGCTGTGCATTTTCAAATGCCACTGCTTGGGTTGTTCGTTGGGGTCCTTCCAGCAAGGCAAGGGTGAGATAAGCTGCGTCGTTAAATAATGAGAACTCTTTTTCTCCAACAGTCTGATACGATGCAAGTGTCAGCACAGACTGAAGATTCTCATCCAATTGAGACAAAGGCAGAGGAATGGCTGAAAGTGGTGAAAACATCGCAGTGAGTGACCCAATTCCTTCTGATTGCAGTAGCTTGTAATGCGAATGCAGCATCATATCCTCCTTCGCCTGTGGTGTCATCTGTTGCGAATTCAGTGCTGCTGCTTCTTCCTGTGCCTGCGCCTCCTTCTCCAGTTCTTCTTTACTTTTACGGGAAAACAATGAGGTAACTTTGCTAAATGTTGCCTTTCCCAAGTTTCCGGCACTTGATAAAAATCCCTTTATTGAGAGAAGGTTTGTTGATGAGCTCTTTGGAATTAGTTCACTTGAAACGTATGTTGTCATTGGTGCAGTGAATGAAAAGCTCAATGAAAACAATCTGTTAAGAATTGGAAGTACACCACATTCAGTTGCATGGAGCTGATTAGAAATCGAAGGGCCTGTGATGAGAAGAAGCAGTGTGTGTAGCGATATGTGAACGCGTGCAGTGTCCATCCGTCTGACCCAATTTTGAGTACCGCGTGAAGGAGGAAGGAGAACACCCAAATGCCGAATAAGACTCGAAATCAGGTCAAACTTCTGTTCGTGAGGAGGATGGACTGGTGCGCGTGCGATTGGAGAGAGAGCCACAAGTGCGAGAGGAGACGCTTTCATCGGCTGGAGATTAAGTGGAGTGGAAAGAGACGTGATGATCGGAGCAGACAGCTGTGATGCCTCAGATAAGCCATCAGCATCACCAGATGCTTCAGAGCTGTCTTCATCAACCCACTCGTTGTATGACTTGCCCTCTAAGTATCTGTAATAGCCCATCGAAATAAGCCGCAGCTGAGCATCATACAGTCGCGTTGCACATGCTGCTGCTCCTTTCAGAGGGCGGGCACCTGAGCTGCTTCTGCTGTTGTTGAGATTCGATGCTCTGTCTTCACTGCTTCCAACAGAGGAATCAGAAGCAGCATCGTAAAATCCTCCGAAGATATTCTGGGCGATCCGGCTGTGGTTGCTTAACAATGAAGAGATGAACTTCATCGACAGATCGATAAATGTTCTTTCGGTAAACTGCTCCTTTTGCTGGTTAGAATCCTCTGAAATGCTGTTTCTAGCGGAATAGTTGGCTTCTTCTTCATTAAAATCAACAATTGCATCAGAAGAAGTTGAATGTCCTGCTTTCGAACCATTTTCCAGTGTCAGCATTTCGTTCAATGTCCAACTGTTCTCGTTGCCCAACAACAGTGACTTCTGAACTTTATCTGTGATTTGATCGATTGAATGTGTCAGACGAGGCAGGAAGAGCCAGTCAGCCCCACGCAGAAAATGAAGGATCAGCGAAAGAGATGCATGAACAACCTCAAAATTGACTTGATTGATAAAATCTGTGTTTACTTTCCTTTTTCTTTCAAACAAGCTCCCTGATTTCTTTTCCTCATCTTTTGGTTTATTTTCGTCATTTGAAGAATTCTTTGTCGAGTCAATTGAACGTTTACCTTTCTGCATTGTGCTGCCATTGTTCCCATTCTCTCCTTCTTTTGCGCTCGTTGATCTGATCTTCACATCTGCATCCACATCATCTTCAGAATCTGATTCAAGATCATTCGCTTGCTCTTCTCCATCGGCATCTGTCTGCAATTGCAACGATTCATCTTCATCAACAACACCTTCATCTGCAAACAACACTTCGTCTTCTGGCTTTATACGAACACTCTTTTTGTACTTGGTGCTTTTCATCTTTTTCAGCCTCTCCTTTTCTGCTTTGTCTGCATCTGACTCATCTTCCACCACTTCCTCTGCAACTCCAATGTCTTTGATTCCCAAAAGCGTCAGCACAGTTGTCAGTGCAGTGCATGCAACAACCATGTTTGGTGATGCAATCTGCAGCATGCATCCCTTCAGACACCCATCCCGCGTCATCTTCTGCCTCAGCTTCGCTCTGTTCTCAGCACCCTTTGTTGACTCAACAACGTTTGTGAATGCGCGAAGAAGGAACACAACCAGCCTTTCGTTGTTTGGCAGTACAAACACTGGCAGCTGCACGATAAGTCGCCGAAGTTTCACTGGATTTCTCGAGGCGACTTTCAGCTCCTCCAAAAACTGAGATGACTCAGACTCAATTCGAGACGAAAGCGAAGACTGGATTGTGCTTGAGAACATTGACCACTTCATCAGAAGCTCATTCCGTGCAACGCTGAGCAGCTCGTTTGTCCGATACGCATTCGGCTTTTGCTTCGGAAGTGCATTGTACAGCTTCATGTGATACTCTGTTCGCAGGTTGTCTTCGGGGAGATGCTCTGGATCGTCTTCGTGAGGGGAGTAAAGAACTCTCATGTCATCGTCTTGATCATCCACTGCTTCAACAACCTCGTCTGGCTCTTCCATTTGAGGACGCGTCACATTCGGCACAAATAGAAGGCCCTGTGGCAGTTCCACTTGAGGCTGTTGTCCATCTTCATACGAAGTCGATGGCTGGCAACCAGAAATGGCAGACACAGCAGCTGGCGTTCCGCTTCTGCTGTCTTCAGGATTTCCACTGGCTCCTCCAAAAGTCCCGTTTTCGTCCTCCATCTGGCGCTGCATGGAGAGCTGTGGGCCGATCTGCTCGATTGTGACGCCGACTGATAGAAGAGTGGAGAAGTCATCGAGAAGTTGTGTTCTTTCTGATTCTTTCATTTCGAGCCATTTGTCGCTGGATGTGGGCAATGGAGCTGGCAGAGCTTTGTCTTTTCCTTTCTTCGGCTTTGCAAACTCTGCTTTTCGAAGTGTTTTTGAGTTGGATGATGATACAAGAGCTGTTGAAGAAAATGATGATTGTGCAGAAGATTCAGCTTTCTCATTTGCTGCATCTGCAGTTGGCGGAATGCCAATCGCATCCAAAAAGTTGCGCAGTCTGTTATCAACGCCAAAGCACATTGTTCTTCTCAATTTCATTGACTCTCTGCAATCCAGCATCAGATCATTTGCCATGTTCACTCTATTTTGTGTGTGTGGAACAAGAACAGATTGCAAAAGGAAAGAGGACTGAGAAGAGAAGAAGAGAGACAAGGAAGTGTCAAGAGACGAATAGGAATATGAAGAGAATCGCTTTGTTGTTGCAGCACTCACAACAGACAGCACCATCGATGAACGCGATCCAACAGAAGGTGAAAGAGAAGAGAAAGCGCTGCTTTGGCTGTCACCTTGGATTGCAAGTGCATTCCGATCAACAACAAGCGTTTTCAGTCTTCCAAAAGACGGGGGAAGCGAACGAGGAATGTGGTTTAGATATGGCAGGGCAACAGCATCCCACGCGAGATCAGCTTCTTCATCAGAACAGTACAAAAGCGAGTGAACAGCTGAATGTTCGCCTTCTGTCGATGCATGTTCAGATTTGTTACCAGAGACAGAGTTGTATGAATGCAGCACATTTGGATTCTGTGCATCGATGATGTCATATCTGGGTAGCGCAGGTGAGTATGGATTGAGTGACATTGTTAATCTTGCAGCATAAGCATTCAGATCAGCCAAACACAGCAGAGGAATGTGGATAATAGCAGCAAGATGGAGTGCTGCTCGTGTTGTGGTCGATCGCTCAGCCTCTGAAATGATAGAGAAAGCAGTGTGCCCACGACGCAGCGCAAGAGGAACTGGCGGAAGATCAAACGTGGGGAAAGAAGTTAGAGCAGCTGCTGTGTTGGCTGTGAGTGATGCAACGTTGTGTGGTGAGTGTGCCAACATTTCGAGAAACTCTTCCTGTCCATTTGCCATCGGAGGCGGCTGAATTGCAAGCATCTTCCCGAATCTTCTTACGCCTTCTTCCAGCTGCTCTCCTCGCAAATCGGCAAACATCGCACCAAACGCCTCGCCCCACTCGTCTGCTTTGCCCAGCGCTTCTGTGCTGTCATCGACGGCAGCATAATCGCGATACAGATCTTCTTCTCTGTCAGTTACAAATATCTTCATCTTCGTTTCAATCAGCTTGTCAACTTGTGCTTCTGCAGGCTTTTCATTCGAAGCTTCTTTCTCTTGTTTTGCTTTAGATTTGCTATCTCCTTTATTCTTTTTTATTATCTTAGTTTCTGGTACATCGCAAAGCGAACGATTAGCTTTCAATCTCCAATCAGAGTAATTTTGGAGTGGATAAGGCAGGTTTCCATCGATGTCGCGAGGAGGGTTGCACCGAAGAAAGATGGACAGAGGTTGAGCTGCACGCACAGTGAATGCAGATAGTGTGAATGAAGAGTTGACAATTGGGCATGATGGATTTGTCTGGTCGGTGATTTCAGAAGAAGGAATGATCAGATAAGCAGATGATGAGTGCTTTGCCTGGGGAATGTTGCGCTGAATGTTCTGTGCATTTGGCGATGAAGAAGAAGCAGAAGCAGAAGAAGTGGAAGAAGCAGAAAAGGAGTTCACACGCTTCAGACAGCCTGTTATTGTGGACAATGGAATTGACTGCCGCAGATGAGACTCGATCAATCGAAGGGCAGCAGACAAGGCAGGCGTGAAGCACTCGAACATCAACAGAGATAGAATGCGTAGACTGTCACGCATCGACTCAATAACAACAGGATTGGCTGCTTTTCTCTGTGACTTGCTGTCTCCAGTTGTGTTACGAGAAGAAGACGCTGAGGCAGAAGAGAGTTCTGAATTGCGCTGATAATCCGGGTCAAAAAAGGCATCTTCAGAAGGAATGCTCAAAGGTGGGATACGATCCTGGAAGTACTCTTCGTCTGCTCCAATCAGCAGCCAATCTCTCTCACACTCTTCTTCAGGTGTGTACTGAGGTTTTCCACAGCAGTTCGTATTGTTCCGTTTTTTTGTGCGTCTTTGGATCTTTTTTGATGAGGAATTAGAACGAGAATATGAATGGGAAGAGTCTGAAGAGGAGCCTGATGAAGATGATGTGTCATCTATCAGAGGATAAAAGACAGGGAATCTCTTTGAATTCGCTCGTGTTCTTGCTGATGAAGAAGAAGCAGATGCAGTTGGCAGAGAAACAAGAGGAGAAGTGTGGTGAATGTGGGTGTTGTCCTGCGGAACCAACGACAACACATCGAAGAATGGCTGAAATAGATGGCGATGCGAATAAATAATGTTGGCTGTTTTGCCTTCTCCTTCTTGAATGCTGCCACTTTCACTCAAATGCGATGATGAAGCTGACAATGAGCTGTTGTTGTTCACAAGATAATCTGTCTTTCTCTGCCTCGGCGCAGAAAACTTTTCATCATCTGTGTCATATCCAACAATTCCACTTTGACTATTGTCTGCTCCATTGCTATTATTCCCATTAGCAACTGAAGCACCCCCCAGCTTATTGTTTTTCCCGCTTCTCATTTTTGGCCCTTCTGTCACTCTGACAACAGCAGGAGGCACATTCCCCAGCCCCAAAATAGCGCACACAGCAGCAGATGCGATGGCCTGTGACCGAATGGCAGTGGAAGTGAGTGAAATAACAGAGAGAATCTCCGAAGGGCGCGAGAGATGGGTGAACGGGAACGATAGATGGACAGCCGTTACTGCGTGCCAAAGGGACATCACCAGCGGCAGAGGAAGAGAAGAGACGAGCGGAGGAGCCAGAAACGCAGCGAGTGTGGAGATGGGCAGCAGACGGCGGGCGAACAGCCGGCCTTCCTGGTGCTCTCCGTAGCAGAGGGCAGACATCAGGTCAATACACGCCAGTAGATACGCAAAGGCTGTCTCACCGCTACATGCATCGAGGGCGGGGTCTGAGAAGTTTCTGTCGTATGAACAGAACAAGGAAAGGGCAGCTTCACCAGCATGGAGATATTGAGAAGGATCTTCCCTTTCAGAATCAAGGGTGAATTTGTGCACTAAATGGGTGCTTTGTAACTGACTTTGGCGTGCAAGTGCTGTTGAATTGGATGAAAGAGAAGAAGAAGAAGAGGAAAGAGGAGATACAACAGCAGAAGTTGGTATTTGCGAGTGCTGATTAGACGCATTCTTTGAATTATTCTCTGAAGATGCACTGGCTGATCCATATTCATTCTGAACATTGTTATATCCTTCGTTAAAATGCCCATCAGGATCGCCCAAACCTTCTTCATCTGGCTCGATCCCAGTTCCAGTAAATGACCATATTTCGCCTCTGATGTGGTCAAAGAGTGTAAGGCAGGTATGTGCGAGTGATGGAACATGACCTTTCCCTTCAGAATTTGCACTCGAAAGATCGCCAGTTGAACCAGTGGGACTTCCAAACTCAAACCCTTCGTCACCTTCGTCTCCTTCTCCCATCTCTAATCCTCCCCATCCTTCTTCTTTCTTAACTGAAATCGACTGCATGAATGAGTGGCTTTGTGAAAGTGCACGGAGAATTATCTCTTGGTTTCTCCGAAGAGGCTGCTCACGTGAACCGCATAAGAGAGCAAGGACACGAGGCAATGCAGGACGGTTGGAAAGAGAAAGATAGGAGTTGTTGAGAGGCAGACATGCGGTCTGGACATCCTTCAGTGGAACAGAGGCAGCGATGTCAGGCACGCGGAGCATCCTAATAAGCAATGGCTCGGCACCACATTGCACCGCCTTTGGATTGAACAGCAGGTGGAGCATTGCCTTTGCAGCGACGTGTGTCATGGAGTTTGGCTTTGATGCTTCTGGAAGGGACTCTCCACGAAGGAGGATGAGCAGGGCATGGTTGAGTGAATGATGCACTGTGTAAAGGCTCTTCCGATATGGCAGGCCAGCGATGGTCTTCGCGAGTGCTGGCACAACAGCCAAAGAGGAAAACAAGGGAAGAAGATACTGTCTGGGCACTGAATCCTTTCTGAGCACAATTCGAGCAGAGAGCATCTCTGCTGAACACGATGAGGAGCTGAACGAAAAGCGGAGAGCAGCCGAGATCGAAGTGAGAGCAGAGTGCTGAGAAGCAGTTGCAGTGAACGTGGTGAGCTTTGAGCGGTTCGACCCGTAGCTCAGGAAAGATGCCCCTTCAACTCCAGAGTTAGATCTGGTGTGTGAATAATGTGCCATGCCCTCAGACCGTCCAGACAGCAGCGACATTCCGCTGATGCTCTGAATCTCTGACATCCCTTCTCCTCTTGAGCTCTGTGAGTATTCGTCTTCATTACCAGCACTGGCGCTCTCCTGCCGCTTGCCGTTCAGCCCTTTCACAGCCACCTCTGCCAGCTCGTCCAGCACGACACATCTCATCTGGTTGATCTCTCTGCTCGAGTGGTGCGACATCAGCGTCTGGAACTGCCGCAGCAGTGCCTTCACATACTTCTCCAGATCTGACCCACCTGCCTCAGTGACTGGGCGGAGGCCTTTAATGAGCGTGGCGAGGGTTGTGAAGTGCGAGCGCATCAGACGCTGCTGCAGCTGCAGCTTGTTCGTATTGGCGTCTGCAAACTGTAAAAGAGATGAAGATTGCGAAGAGCCTGTGGATGTGCCTGTACCTGTGGCTGAAGCTGTTGTATCTGTATATTTTCCTGTCTGTTTTGCGAGTGCTGATTGCGCTCCTTTCGCTGATCTCTTGTCAAATGCTGTCAAAAGCAGTCTTTCGAGCTTCTCAAACAGCACGTTGTTCTGAGTGATGAGTGACACATCCACAATCTCTGCAGTGCGGGGTGCCACATATCTCATAAACAGCTGCCAAATCTTGTTCAGCACTGCCTCGCCGCGCTGCTGCTCCCAAATGTGCTGGATGTCTGTGACGACACTCTGGATGGACTCCATCAGATACACACATCTGTTGAGGCTGGCAATGGCAGAGGAGTTTTGGTCAGCTGGGAACGAAGACTTGGGCAGGCTGCGGGTGTATTTGTCCTTTGAGCGGCGATCGTGTGAGGAGAGAGCAAGGATGGAGGTGAAGTAGGCTCTTTTGAGTAACACCAGCTGAGATTGGATGGGAGTACCTATGCTTCTGGCAGAAGGCGATAAAGACTCAGGCGTCTGTCCACGGGGAGAGGGATCAAAGGGCTTGCTCTCAGAGATCGATGAGGACGAAGGAGAGGGCAAGGAAAAGGAAACAGAACGAGAAGAAGAAGGAGAAGCAGTAGAAGAAGGAGATAACGATGAGGTTGATGATGATGATGAAAATGAGGCAGTGGGAGAAAGCGGAGAAAAGCTCAGTCCAGGTGAAGGGCAGCCGCCCATCTCAATGAACTTGCTGCTCTGTCTTGTGTGTGACACTTTGACATGTGCATCTGCTGTGTTGTTGTTTCTGATGTTTTCTTTGATCTCCTTCTCGTGTCTCTTCTTGACTGTGTATGTGATCCCTTTCATTCCCAGTGACAGCACAGCAAACACCCTCTCGATGACATCGGACTTGCTGAAGTCGCACTGATGAGTGGTGGTGAGAGAGAGGATGAGAAGACACGCCTCCAGCAGATTCTCCATAAAGGGCACACACTTCAGCAGACTCAGCACACGGTCAGAGGAAGTGTGGAATGAAGAAGAAGAAGATGAGGAGGAGGAGGAGGAATTTCCAAAGGGAGAAATGAATGAGGAAGGGGTGCTGGTGGGTGTTGGCACGTGCGATAATGTTGGATGTCTTGAAGATTTTGGTGTTTGCGAGACAGAAGCAGCATTCGATTGATTCTGTTGCTGTGATGCTTCTCTGCTTCCCTCACCAAAGAGGATGACGGCGAGTGAGTAGAAAAACGAGTTCAGCCACGAAATGAGACAGAGAGTGACCACGTGGCTTTGCGTGGATGTGGCGAGAGAGGAGAGATTAGACAGAGAAGAAGGGGAGAGAGAGGCTGTGGGGGTTTTGATGCCCGTTGAGAAAGAAGAAGAGGAAGAGGAAGTTGCAACACTTGCTGAGCTGGAGGAAGAGCGATGATGCACAAGAGCAGAGCCAGACAGATCAGTAGAGCCATCCACAAGCAGAGGAGGAGACAGAAGTGCATTCATCTCCAGCGGTGAGGCGATGCTAGCCACATCCGAGGGCTTCCTTCCTCTCTGTGAAGCAGCCAAGCTATTGTTATTGCTACTGTTACTAACACTGTCTGGGTGAATGTTGAGAATCGCTTCTAGTGAGCGCTCCTTCTCTCTCTGTGGTGAGGGAATCATGAATGTTTGCTTCCCTTCAAACACAACACGCTCAGATGCCAGCACGATGCAGCGACGAAGCAAAGACAAAGAGACAGCACGAGTGGAAGGAGGGACAACAGGAGAAGAGGCAACCAGATAGAGGAAGTGAGGAGGAAGACGATGGGATGTCTGGATGGTGTTGGCAGGCATATCTCCAGAGCAGAGGACATCGTACAGGCGGAGGGAGAAGTAGAGATAATGAGGGAGAAGACCAGTAGGAGACACAAATGCACCAGAGATTGCAGCATCTGTGTGTGCAGCGACAGAAGCGATGTGCGAGTGGAAGGAAGAGTCCTCGTCGCAGAAGGAGAGGATGTTCATGCTGCCACAGGGTGTCCTCAGCACAAGATGTGCCACAATTGGCTGGGTAGAGTCGTATCTGTTGCATTCTGCACGGGCAAAGACACGGCAGCACTCTGCACACAAACACGGCGCCTTCCGGCGAGAGGCAGAAATCGCATTGGCTGCGTCTTTCCTGCCGCTCCGCTTGGATTTGGTGTCAGAGCCAGTTGAAGTGAAGATGTCAGTGTATCGAATGCCTTTGATGGAGGAGAGGATGGAGTGGGGGATGTGCTGGATGGGAGGGGCAGTGATAGTCAGGTCAGAGGGAAGCTGAGGAGCAGGCAGGAGACAAGAGGAGATGCCAGTGAGGGTGTGTGAATGAGGAGAGGAAGAGGTGGAGGAAGAGACAGGGGAGTGAGGTGTAAAGGCAGATGATGATGATGATGATGACATTGATGGTGTGTGATGTGTTGTATTGCGAGATGCTGTGTGTGGAATGATTTGAACTGTTCCTGATGCAGTTGAAGATGAAGAAGAATCAATTGATGATGAAGGAGGTGATGTGATGGTTGAATAAGGCACAAATGCTGATGAAGCAGAAAAAGGGGAAGCAGCATTGTTAGGTGATTGAGATAACTGATTAGATGATGATGAAGATGAAGAAGATGATTGAGATGGAGTGAGGATGTCTGACTGTTGTGCATCAGCTGTTGAAAGAGAGCGCTCTTTCAGATAGAAAGCAGGGTGACTCACTGCACTCACTTCGATGCAGACATCACAGAGAAGAAGAGGAGAATCGTCTGTTTTCAAAGGGAGTGAAGAGAAAGAAGGGAAGAGAGAGAGAAAGGGGATGGACTGAAGAGAAGCGAGGGTGGATTCAGCGTTGAGGGTGAAGAGGGCATTGGCGACTTCTGTTTGGTTGCGAGGGAAGAAGCGGTCGGGGACAGGGCGGAAGAGAGCGTTGATGACATCAGGTGTGAGAGAACCAGAGGAAAGAGAAGAAGAAGAAGCAGAAGAAGAAGGGGCAGTTGGTGAAGTGGAAGAAGAAGAAGAAGAGGATGAGGAGGAGGAGGAGGATGAACTGGTTGATGTGGTTGAAGGCTGTGAAGAAGAAGACGAAGAAGACGAAGATGAGGAAGAGGAGGATGATGATGAATTGTTTGAAGACGCCAGCATATTCCCAGATGGTGCAAGAATATTTCCATCACCTGCATTGTCATCTTCTCCATTTGTGTTAGCAGCAGCATCACTTCCATCAGTCAGAGCACAGGGGCAATATGAATGACGATATGCTCTGTTGAATATCGCCTTTGCCAGTGCATCTACTGGCTCTCCAGAGACAGTGAATGAAGGGCAAGGGATGTAAGAGCAAGGGAAAGGGAATAATGCAATGGACTCTGGGTGATAATAACAGAGAGAGGAGAGGAAGCGGATGGCGAGGATGGCAGAGGAGGAGATGCCGTCGCTGGAGTCCTTCGGAAGGGACAGCCTCATGCCATTGGCAACAACAGCGTGGATGACAGCAGAAGGGATAGTTTCAGTGAAGGAAGGGTTGGTCGAGTAGATGGCAAAGAGAAGGCCGATTGTTGCTTTCTCGTCGAAGACAAGGAAAGAGGTGAGGAAGCCGACGTGCTGGGTGAGGTGGAAGGAGACGAAAGGGTTGGAGAATGAGAGAAAGGTCAGCACAGACAGACAGCTGTGCACAGCACTCAGAATCTCCTGCTTCAGAAGCCTGCGAGCGATGTTCAGTGCTTCGATGGCATCGCTCTCAACACTCTCTGCTGATGATGAGGATGAGGCTGATGAAGTAGACGAGAATGAATAGTTGCTCATGGGACTTCTTGTTCGTGTTGGCTTTGCTCTCAGCGTGGCCATAGCAGCAGAGCCAATTGAAGAAGAATAAGAATAAGAAGATGAAGAAGATGATGAAATCCTTCGTGACTGCTCAAACATCGACAAGAAGCGTAGGCAGAACGAGAGAAGAGCGAGAGGGATGCGGAGGAAGCCAGCGTATGCGAGTGCGTTCTGGAGGCGAATAGAAGGAGCAGTCGACGATGCCCTCTGCACACGAGCTCCATTCCCAGTCAAATTGAGAGAGGTCAAGAAAGTGAGGAGAGAGAAGAAGAAGAGAACATGGGTGGGCTCCAGATCGGCTGAGAAGGAGGTCAAAAAGGTGTTCATTTGAGTGCTCATTGTGTAGAAGAGAGTGGCCAGTGTGTTCAGATGTGCTTCTTGTTGCATCATCTTCGCTGCCAGCTGAGCTGGTGTTAATGCCGGTGGAACATCAATGTCTTGTTCTTGTGAGAAGGAAGAGAGAGGAGAAGAGGATGATGCTGATGAAGGAGAGGAAGGAGATGTTGGAGAAGTGGGAGGTGGAGGAGGAGGAGGAGGGAGCATTGAAGATAAAGATGCATCAACAGCTTCGTCTGGCTGTGCCATTGAAGCCATTTGAGCACTCTGCATCTCCATCTGCCCACTCACACACTGTCTGTTCATCTCAGCTCGCATCTCCTCTACTTCCTCACACACAACTGCACTCAGATTAGCCAGTGCATTCATCAGCTGCATCAGCACACGGGCTGCTTTGAGGGTGGAGAGGAGGAATTGGGCAGTGCGTGCTGTCTCTCTCGAGATGTGCCACATGTTTGAAGGAGATGACTGGGCAATCAGACGCTGGGCAGCCGACATCGGGATGGTGCTGAGGGAGAGTAAAGAGGAAGAAGAAGAGGAGGAGGAGGAAGAAGCAGGCAATATAGCTGTATGCATTGAAAATGACATCTTCTCAGACCGTAACAACTGCTGACTGGCAGAAGCAGAATGAATGAAAGAAGGCGATCCAGCCATGAAAGCATTGCTCTTGCCTATTGTCTTTGGGATATGGAGTGTGAAGTGGAGGGTGTATGCCTGTGAGAAAGGGTCCAGCGGCAGTTCTGTCTCCGCCGTGCGGTCTTCCACAGCCCCTGTGCTGCTGCCAGAGAGCACAGAGGCCATGTCTGATGGCAGCGAGCGATGAGAGGAGGAGCCGTAGGAGAGGCTGGTGACGGACTTGCTCCGGGACTTCGCTGAGCGCACACTCATGTTGGTGCTTGTGGGCATTCTGCGGTGTCTTCTCATGTCTGAAGATAACGCCTCTCCTCCTCCTACCCCTGCTCCTCCAATTCCTGTTCCTCCTCCACTTCCCAGTTCTGAATGCTGCCTCTTCATCGAAGCCTCCTGCAGGAATTTCAGCCTGCTCTCCTCTTCCTGTGCTTTCTCTTCCAGCTTCTCCTCAAAACGCAGGCGATCTGCGCCAACCTCAAATGAGGTGCCCGGCGTGACATCTGCTCCAGTGGCGACGTGGATGAGGAGGCCACAGTGCTTCGGGGGAATGGGCGTGGACAGCTTGTCCGCGCTGTTTGGAGGGAGGAACGTGAACAGACACAGATTCAATGGCGGATTCTCAGAGAGGACGAAGCGAGGGGAGATGAGCATTGGCGACTCAGAAGAAGAAGAAGAAGAAGATGGTGATGATGATGATAATGAAGAAGAAGATGATGAAGTGATGGCTGTTGAATTCAAAGGCAATTTCTCATAAGACGAAGAATTGGCATTATGAGCATCAGGAAATGAAGACAACGGAGGTGATGAAGAGGCAGAAGGAGCTGAGGATGGCATTGAGCTCAGAATTCCAATGGAAGGCTGTGGAACAACAGAAGGTACATGGCTGTCCACAGAATACGCTTCTGTCTGTGTCTCCTTCTCTTTTGCCCGAAGAGACTCCATCCCGTAAATATACTCGTCCTCCGCCTGAAGTGGATCTTCCTCTGTCTGCTCTACTGTGCTGCTGTCATTTCTGCGTCCTGTCTCAACAGCACTGATTGATCTGTCTCTCCCTTTCTCTGTGATTCCTCCAGCGCTTTGCCCAGCCAGTGCTTGGTAGTCGGAAGGATGCATCGAAAGGAAAAAGCCTGTCAGCGAATGGCGCAGGCAGAACACATCGCCCCACTTCAGCGACTCTCCGAGCTGATGCATCGAGCTCAGCATGTGCCGCGGGGAGCTCAGCTGGAGCGGATAAACACGATCAACCTCCCAGAACTCGTTCACTCCCACATCGTCTTCCAGCGGAAAGGCCTGCTCTTCAGCGCTTGTTTGGAGAAGACGCATCAACGTTGGCGTCTTCTTTGCATACGGAAGCGATCTAATGATTGGAACGGATGAAGTGAAGAAAGCTGAAGTTGATGCTGACAAATAAAATGACTCGAGCTCTTTTTCGATAATTGTATCTTGTTGAGCCTCACTTTCCAAATTTTCACAAACAGGTGCTGCGTATTGTTTCTTTTTTGAAAATGTGTGTGTAATCGAAGAATGTGCTGAGAGAAAGCCCTGAAGCTCCAAATGAGATAATCTTATTGGGACTCCACTTAATATTCGTTCGCATGGTCTTTGAAATTGTTCGTCTCCAATTCCCAATAAAGTTTGTGAGGCAAGAGACCCACCGTACCTATTAATTGTCCACGCAAAACTTGACGTCAGTCCAATTAAAGGAGATGCTTTACCTGAGTTTTCAATACAAGTATCCACAGAACAAGCAACCTGAAGATCAAGTTGAACTGATACAAGCGAAATCGAATCGCCTAGGATTATAGGATCACCAACAGACCTGTATAAACTGTTTGGCAAAACTCTAAAATATCCTGCAGAAGAGCCAACTGATAGTTTTGTCCTGCAACTTTGAACAGTTCGAACAAGCGAAAGAAATCTGCTTCCAACAAGAGAACGTAGCATAATAATACTTCCATATAGTATTGGCTCTCCAAAATGTTTTTGCTCCAACAATTCATTATTTTTTTGCTCTTTAAATAAATTAGCCATTTGAACGGGATCAGAAGATGCAGATATTTTGCTTGCAGTTTTTTCTTGTTCTGAAAAAATAAATTGAGGACAAGCTTCCCATGCAAACCTTCCTAACAATGCAAATGTTGAAGGTGTTAATTGAGAAAAATCTTTATTCGTTAAAATAACAGAAGAAGAATCACTTTCCGACGAAAGAAAAGATGATGCATTAGAAGAAGATATGCTTAACACGAAAAGTTCTCCAAAACGCGCAGCTGTAGTTTTGGCGCTTGGTATTTCGTCATTCATTAAAACAATTATTCTGAATACTAAGTTTGGGACAAGAAATATGTGATAAAAAAAGGGACAAAATCATTCAAGGAAATTATAGATCAGTCGTCTGATATTTTATTGCTGTTTGTGAACTTTATAAACTTTATTGCGCAATAAATTATTGCTTCTAATTATTAATATTATATTTATTTTGTTTTTTTAACTGTTTTATAACTTTTATTTTATTTTTCAAATGTTTTTGCATTTCGACCTTCTTCGTCAAATACCTTCATAATTTTAAAAGATGTCGAATTCATTGGTGTGGGAACTTGTAAAGCGCAACAGTTCATACTTGGTGAAGAGAGATGGAGCTCTTTTTGCAACTGAGCCAGGAAATTTGACTTGCCTTAACAGAAAACGTTTCTCAGGCTTGGCAAACAAAAGAGCTGTAAACATCAAATATGCAAAGGGAGGAAAGAAAATTGAAGTGCATTTGAAAAGAAGACCAGCAAGACGTCATCCCGCAAAAGCATGGAGAGTTAGCAAGATCAAGACAAACAAACACTCTGTTGCAGCTGTGAGAAATATCTTGAAACATGGAGGATACAGACGTGACCTTATTGGTCCAGCAGTTAAACGCGCAAGCATTTTGCTCCGTGCGATGGGTCGTGCTCACGGAAGAAAGATGGCTGCAAAGAAAACTGAGAAAAAGTAAAAGTTTCATCTCTTCGTTTCAATTCTTATTCTTCCCACATCAAATACTTTGAACACGCAAATGGAAGCAATTTCAAGAAAAAGAAATAAGTGGTTTCTATCTTTTTTTGAATATAATTTTTTATTTAAATACAAATGTGTTGCGATAAATATCATGATTGAAAAAATAATGGACAACGTAAAACGTTAACCATTTGATAATAAATATAGAGAAAAAACTGTTTCCTATTTTCCAATCTTCTTTCTATCTTCTTCTCCAATTTGGATAGCTGAATACATTTTGTTGAGTCCAATGCATGTGCGGGTGTTCAATCCTCTGCATGCACGGAGCAAATTCTCCAAGCACTGGCGTTGTTTGAACAGCGAGTTAACAACAGGAACGCCTTTGGGGAACATTGGAGCCTTGAGCAAGAATCCAAGGATGGCTCCAAGAAGAGGGTGGAACGAGAACATTTCAACACCATCAAGCAGAGAGGACTTGGATGATGGGAGTGGCTTCATAGCATCATGTCCCTTTTCTGTCTTGCCAGAGCGCTCTCCGATGCGAATTCTGGTGAACAGTTCAGTAAGAACAACAAGATCGAGCATCACAGGGATAGCAAGGAGAGAATCTTCGCATGTGTTGTGGAGCACAATGGTGTTCAGTCCTCCCATGCAGATCTCTGAGGAGTATTCGTCCATTGCTCTCTTTGAATCCTGAACGAAGGGAATGTACTTGATCACGATGCAGTGATCGGGTTGATCCTTCTCGGGATTGGGATACAAAACGGGGTTAGAAAGGAAAATATCATCAACAACGTGCATTTTTGATGTTTCCTTTGATTTAAATGTTTTTGCTGCAGACAGATTTGCTCCGTCATTGTTTCCAAGATGATTGTAGCTAACAATGGATCTTGGTTTCAGACCAGATGAAACAAGAAAGTCAGTCAAAACAGACTTAATTTTTGTCTGACCTGTTTTGAAATCTGCACCTGAGATAAACACCTGGTGGCGCAATGCAAGTTCAACAACACCAGGAACCAGTGTGTTTTGAGGTGAGCCGTTGATGAATGGATTTCCTTCCAAAATAGCAGCAACTGCAAACATTGTAGAAGGTGAAATTTCTTTCTCGTTGTTCTTAATTCCTTTCAGAAGATTATCTGCAGTATCGTGGATGCCTTCTGTAATCTCTGAGAAACGTTCTGTGTTGGCTGTCCAGAGAATGACTAATGTGTCCAAATTGTGTTCCTTCTTGAAGTTTCGCATGTCTTCACGAACTTTCTCGAGTTTGGCTTGTTTTGTTGGAAGTGTAATAACATTGTTTGCACGTTCTTCCTGGTTGGCTGCAACGTAATCTGGATCGTAAATTGATGGAAGTGGGACAATCGGCTGCATGTATTTGTACAACTCATTTTGAAGCTCAAAATCAAACACCTGAGCACGACGCATCGCATCACCACTTTGTCATTTTTATTAAAATTAATTATAATTTTAAAAATAATCAATGATATTCATACAGTGGCATATTATTTATATCCCATCCTCCGATTGCCAAATCAGTTGGTTCAACCATTGGAAGGACATTTTTAAACGGAATGTGAACATCTTTTTCTCCACATTTTCCCAGACGAATCGTTGTGGCTTGAGTAAGTGAACCATAAAAATTGGCCGACATCTCTCCTCGTTTTGTCATCCACTTGACTTTGTGTTTGTTAGCCATGATCATTCCTGCAAATGACGATCCGTTGTTTCCTCCAAGTCCGACAAGCATTACTCTGGTTTAATTAGCAAGATCAAAAATCATTTTATCCAAATGAAAATTTAAATATTAATCACAATTAAATTCATTAAATATAAATAATAGTCAAGATATAATATGCAAACCCAACTTTTGGCACCTTCTTTTTGGTGCAGAAAACATATTCCTTTGCATAAGGCTTCACAACATATTCCCCAGGAGCGGCTAAAACATAAATAGATTTTTCATTGTTAATTTTCATAAAAGCACAAGATTCACACGTTCTTCAACATCTGTGCCATGACTAACTAATGAAGAAACAATTAAATCGTCTGTTTCTTGGACAGTAGGTGCAGTAACGTGGAATGACATTTATTGATCAATTCTACCTTACTCTTAATATTTCGATATTTCAAAATAATTTTATGTTATCAATTTTCACTTCATTTTCACAATAGCATTATTATTAACATTTTGCAAATCTTCGAAATTAAGAATAATTTTAAATTCATTGATCAACAGATAAATACATCTTCATGAAATTACTCACTGCCTTTTCTGTGATATTGATTTTTTCTCGCGTAAGCGTTGATTCAGAGGAAGGGATGTAATTCAGTCATTTCCAAAGGTTTGAATTTTGAATTGTCATCCAGATTAATAATGTTTTGTTATTTCTTTACGATAAACAACTTATATAGGATGATCCCAAGAAACCATTCCACTTGACAGCATTCATGGGATATATGGCTGGCTGCATGCACGTTATCCGTGAAACAGACGGAGCACGTGCAAATCGTCACGAAGTTTGTGAAAATTGACAATTTTGGAATGATAGCCAATGGTTGTGTGCAGTATGGTGGGATGAATTGAGACTCCACGTGGTCTGCGCTCATTGACAACACTCTGGGCCAAATCCTTGGACGTCAGCGTTAAAAGAAAGTTCTACAAGAAATGGTACAAGTCAAAGAAGCTCGCCTTCACCAAATACTCTGGCAAATTTGATGCCAACTACAAGAAACAATTGGAACGTATTGTGAAGCACTGCACCGTTCTGCGTATCTTGGCCCACACTCAAATGAAAATGGTCAACATTGGACAAAAGAAAGCTCATTTGATGAAGATCCAAGTGAACGGTGGAGCCATGGCTGCAAAAGTTCACTTTGCTTATCAATTGTTCGAAAAGCAAGTGCGTGTCAGCACTGTGTTCAGCGAAGACGAGATGGTCGATCTGATCGGTATCTTTCGTGGTCACGGAACTCAGGGTGTTGTTGCTCGTTTGTGTGTTCGTAAGCTTCAAAGAAAATCCCATTGTCTGCGCAGGAAGGTTGCTTGCATTGGTGCATGGCATCCATCGCGTGTGTTGCGCACAGTGGACCGTACGGGTCAGCACGGGTTCTTCCACAGAACTGAAGTGAACAGGAAGATCTATCGTATTGGGCGTGCTGGAGATAGAAAATCAGCTACCACCGATTCAGATCTGACAGAGAAAGGAATCACACCTCTTGGTGGTTTCCCACACTACGGAAAAGTTACAAATGATTGGCTGATGATCAAGGGAGGTGTTGTTGGTACCAAAAAGAGAGTCATCACAATCAGAAAATCAATTCGCCCAGAACGCGAGAGAAGACCAACTTATCTTGAGTTCATCGATGCATCTTCCAAATTTAGACATGATCACTTCCAGATGCACGCTTTTAAAGCAGCTCAATATGTTGCCTCAAAGAAGGGAGAGACAACAAATAATATTTTAATGTTTCAATTGTTTACCTTTGTGAAGTTGCACAAATTTAAAAGAATGAACGAAAATATTTTAATTTTTAGCGAGGAGTTAATATATATATATAAGTTTGTTTGCTTGTTTGTGAATGAGCATTCTTTTATTCAAACATAACTTTTATTATGAAGTAGCTCATCAGCATTCAAAATTAAAATAACTATAGCTGGCAAGTTGATATTATATCGGACACGACAAAATGACTATTTTTGTTGTTGTCTTGATTCGTTATGGCATTTCATTTACATTTTTGTTTAAAAAAATTACACTTAAAATATAGTGCATATTTATTGCATTTATGAAAAAAAACAACAATTTGTTCCAAACTTTTTCTGCAATAACCTCAAAATCAGTCTTCCTTAACAACGGTAAATAATGCAAATAGGGTTATAATTTTATCTTGACCTTTTTTCTTTATCTTGACCTTTTTCATTTTTGTTATGCTTTCAGCTATACACAAGCCTGCGATAAATAAAAAATAACCTGAAATGTTTGAAATGTTTTAATTTCCTTATTCTATATTTTTTTTTCAATATTTCTTGTTTTATAAAAAGATCGAGGATTATAATAATTTTTTGTTTTGATCATTGGCTTGCTGCTTTTCCAGCAGATATTTTTTATCAGAAGTTTTAAGTTTTCATATCATAATACATCGTTTATTTTTTATATGATTTAGTTGTTTTAAACTTTCTCAACTTGTTTTTTTATCATTTTTTCTCATTTCACACATATATTCAAAAAACACGATTTTAAGGACAAATATGAATTTGTTTTGAAATTTATTGAAATGATAAATAAACATTATTAAAATAAAACGATTCTTGTATGTTTAAATGATTATTTGTTTGTATATGTTTGGTAATTGAAATAACAAAAAAATCATATGTACTTGCTTTTTTGTTAATATTCTTGAAAAGTTCCTTTTCATTTCAAAACTTAATACAAATAAACGATAATTAAGACTTTGTGTATTTTTTTCATTTAAATGAAATTTGACACAAACACTTGTTTATTAAAAAAATCGTGTTTTAAGCAAAAACAGTGAAATGAGAAAAAAAGGTCAAAAATTAAATTGAAAATGTTAAAAACAAGTTAAAATAATAAAATAGGAATGTGAAATTATGATGCTGTAGATAAAAACGTTCGGTATGAAATATTCGCTTCACGGCCAGCAAGTCTTTGATCTGGGTCCTAAAATTATAAAAAATTTAAATAATTTTTTGAATAGAAAAATTTCAAAATTTTTTTCAACAGAATTCTGAAAAACAAAAATATCAAGAAGTCTATTAATTTTGTTTTTGTTTTTCGCCTTTTAACAAATCAAAAAAGCAAAAATAAGTTTCAAAAAAATAGGGTTGAGATAAAAAATTGAGGTCAAGATAAAATATGCACCCTAATTATTAATTAATTAGAAATAAATTAGAAAATAAAGTTTGATTCAATATTCATTCAATGAAAAATTTCAATTCCATATGGAGTGAATACGACGAACTTTCAAGCCATTTTTGCTCAATTCAAAAAATCTTTGTTTCACTCATTATTTTATTAAGCTCTCTCTCGCTCCGTGCGTATGAGAAAACCCTGTAAATGGGACTGCATTCCTTCAATTGTATTTGTCCAAGCACCATTGCGTGGATATTCATATTGCCTTTTGTGGCACACTGTCTTTTGAATGTCACCAATTATCCCAAAGTGGAATAAGCCTTCAACTCGTCATTCATTTCAGTTGCTCCAAAAAGAGTGTGAGATTTGATACGAGAAATGAGAGTGAAAAAAGAAAGATATGAAACAATAATAATGAATTGACTTTCTTATTTCTGAAATACCGTCCGTTCTTTTTTTCACAAAAAATCCAAATTTTCTTTATCTTCTCACTCTCGAATAATTTCTCCATTCCCACGTTCAATTCTCGATCTCCTCTATCTTTCCTAACCCACTTAACACAGTTGGATTCAGGTTTTTTAAGATCCACACAGGCACATCTCAATACGCTGCTCCAATAACCCACAACAGCATTATGAACTCCTATCAAAATTTTAATATGCTTTGAAGAAACTCCTTTCAACAATAGAAATTTGATCAATCAAAACTTTCCCACTTCAAATTTCGAATTTGCCAATGTTGAATTTTTGAACATTGATCTTTTTGTTCCACTTTTTCTACAGGTCCAATAGTGACAATTCTCACCCTCAGTTTTCGGTTTCAACTCTTTTCCGGGAATACCACACTACGGATGTTTTTCTGTCAGAACCATGTTGAAAAATCATTCCCAAGATCGATCTTCGTTGATAAATGTGGTTTTCTTTTCAAAGACTGAATATTTTTTTATCATAGGATCTGCCATTTTCCTTTAATGTTTTTTGATCAACCCTTTTTTTTAAATAATTCTCCCCTTTTATTTTCTCCGATGAATTTTTCTTGTTTCCATGCTATGAATGGTTCAATTAATTTGATGAAAAGTAAACGACGGACAAAAATCAAAAATTTACTCACAAAAAATCAAAAACCGGAAACATTAACATCGAGTTTTGAACAATTTATTATCAAAATATTCGATAATGACAATAAGGTATATGACTGAATAAATAAAAAAATCGAAAATATATAATATGGGTGATAATTTTTGAAATCAAATTTTTTTTTCAAAATTTTCGGTTCAAAAATTTATTTTTAATGTTAACCAATGAACATTGAATTGTTAAAAGGCTTATTGAAAACAATTTTTTCTTTGATTAGGTAAAAGTATTTGTTTTCGAAACAGATGTGATAATTTTAGCATTTGATCACAAATTTTCTTCTAAAAAACTTTTAATCAATGAAAAATCTACACCCCGAAAAAAGATATGATTTCAAAAATAATCACACATATTCAAATCAATTTTAGGTTATATTTTGTTTTTTCTGAAAAATCACAGCAAAGACTCATTTTTCAACATTTAAACATTTTTCAAAAAATTTAACAAAGATATTTGGGCTTTAAGAAATTCATTAATGAAATTTTGAATTTCATAATTATTTGACAAAGAAAATCGATAATTCATTGAAAAAGCATCAGCAGCGACATTAAAAGCGATTAGTAATGTTAATATCTTCGTAATCAAAACTTCTTTCGGAGTGTTGATTCTTTAAAGGTCGAACTTCTATGGAGAGAAATCATTCATAAAATGAAAAAATCACAATAATTTCAAAAAATAGTTATATTTTGATTATTTTCATTTAATATTTATCATTGAAAGAATAGAAAACTTTTCAGTTATTGTTAATTAATACTCAAAGTTAATTTTCAATTGGAAACTTTTGATAAAGCGAAATTGGATTCAAAAATAACCACACATAAATATTTGGTCCTGTGATAATTTCGTTTTTATATTGAATGAAAAAATGGTGTAAATATGTTCTTACACAGAAAAATGTGATAATGAACCTATTTGATAGTATTCCATGTGATTATTTCCGGTTTTGCTGAATAATCAGCATCGGTAGGGACACATGCCTGAATGAAAAAACAATTTTAATATTTTTTTCATTCATTTTCCATCGCAAAAATCACATTTTTAATTTCAATGGATTGCTTTTTAAAAGAAAATATGAATTTTAAATCAGACTTGTCAAAAATGTTATAGAAATAGTCTGAATAACATAATAGCACTAAAAGATTGTTATTGATGTTGAAAGAATTTTTTTTTGTGAAGAACTTCAGGAAAAATCGGGTCATAGTTTATCTTGACTTTTTTTTATAAAGACCGTTTTTTTATTAATCATTAACTTTCCCAACAATTTCAAATAGAAAAATTATTTTTTTGTTTATATGGGGAAAAGTGTGGACTTTCAAGCTTTTTTTGCACAAAGCTTGAAAAAATTGTTTTTCTTATTTCATTAAAAAACTTTATCAGATTTCAATATGAATTGGATTTTCATATCTGTATTCAAACATCATTGATAAAATAACATAATGTTTTGTGACCTCATATGTAATTCAAAAAATTAACCCATTTATATCAATTTTTTTGATCACAAAAAGTTAGCCAAAGATGCATGTTTTTTCTATGAAAATGTCCAAAGTCAAATATTTAACCCCATATATGAATTCAATAGACAAAAAAACACATTTTGAAGCAAACCCAATTTCGCATAGGGGTGAGATGCAGGGTGGTTTAGCCCCTTCATTGAACTTCTGTGTGTGGAATTGGAGGGTTGCATGTGGAATAAAACCTTCAGTTTGTTAAAAATGTTATTTTTTGATTTTTTTTTTTCTTCATTTCATTTCAATTTTCAAAATAAAAAATTATAACGATCTTAAAAATATTATTAATAAATGAAAATATCAACAGAAATAAAATTAAAAGATGGTAAGAAAAAACTGCAGCGCGCGATGTCTTCGTGTAAGTACAGGAAGTATCACAGTCGGCTGGAGCGAATGGCTCACATCGTTGTTGATGGAGTTGTTCGCTTGACGGATGCAATTTATTCAAAGGAATTCAGCCGCACAGGTATCAAAAATGCTGTGAGAGCTCTCAGAAAAGGAAGGCTGGTTGGAAAAATTGGCAGACCTGCAGCAGTTGTTGGCGAAAAGGAACAAAGAGTTTTGGATATTATTTGCATTGAAGCAAAGTCTGGAACATGTTTTACTTAGAAAAAAACAAGAGAATTGGTTTGTTTTATTTTTATTTATATGTTTTAATCATTTGCTTTTCAGATAGAAAATGTTATAAACGACAACGATGATGAAGACGCACCATTTACTGAAGTTTCAATGTCTGCAACTTACGGCTTTGTCAAGCGTCATCCGGAGCTGAAGACTGGAACGCCGAAGAATTTGGACATCAACAGACTGGCTGTTTCGTGCAAAAGTGTTTTTAAACACTTGTATTAAACGCTCGACGAGCTTCATGAAAAAAACAATTACAATCTAGCTTTTATTATAAATATCGACGAATCTTCAATTCGCGTTCCCACAGACTCAAAACAGCTTGTTGTGCATTCTACAAATACGAAAGCAGGTTTTTCGAAGGAACCACCAAGAATGATTAATTCTCCATTCGTGGCAGCTGTGGCAGCAGATGGATATGCCTTTCCTTCTGTTATTCTATGGCCAAGTGTAAATTTCCCAGAGGAACAGAATAGCCTTTAATCTCCAACGTTGGAAATATGGGCAAATGGAAGCGGCTGGATGGATAACGAGTGATTTAAAAGGGATGCTCTCACCATTCTTCTTCCTTCTGTTATCGAAAGAAGAAAGCGCATGTCACTTGAAAACGAGCACATTCTTCTCCTTCTTGACTCGCATGCATCTCGCGCAGATCCATCGATCTGGCGAGAATTCCAAAAACAACAAGTCGACGTTTTAACCTTCGTGCCACACAGCACACACCTCTGTCAACCACTGGACAGAGGAGTGTTTGCTGTGTTCAAATCTGAACTGACAAACAGATTTGAGGCTCCCTCTTCTTCTTCATCTTCCTCCAAACGAGCAGCAATTTCAGACGTTCTGCCTCAAGCCATCCACATAGGATTATCACCTTCAGTTATTCAAAAGGCTTTTGCTTGCAGTGGTGTTCTTCACAACTCTTCTGGGCCAGTTCTTTTGAAACTGCCCGAATCTTCAATTTACCCTTTTCCATCCCGAAGAAATAGATTCAACTTTTATGGAAAAGTGATTACCGACGAAAATCTTTTTGAGAAATGGGAAAATCATTTGAAAACGAATATTGAAAGGAAAAATGAAATGGATGAAAAGGAGAAAGATGAAGTGAAGACTGTTGTGGATGAAAAGAAAAAAATTAAAAGAAAATTCCAACTTGTTAAAAACGATGATTCTGATGATGAAAAGAAAGATCATTCATTAAATCGAGGTGAAGGAAAAAGGATAGTTATCAGAAGAATTAATTCTGATTTTGTTTTCTTTTAATAATGTTGTATTTTGAACTTTTTACACTTCATTTTTTTTAAGTCAGAATAAAGAAAAAGGGTCAAGATTTAGGGTGGTCCTAAATATTTTGATAAAATTATTGAATATGGTGCAAAAAATAACATGAATAAAATTTTTTCATTAAAATAATTACCATTATGAGTCGTTATTAATTGCAATCGTCTTGTTCATCAATCAAATTCTTGAAGAATCATATCTGTTGAAAATTTTTTGAAAAATATTCGTATTCAATGAATGAATTGTTCGGTTATTCGGAAGCTCCAAACTGCGACAAATTGAAGCTTATCATTCATTTGATCATCCTTCAAACTGACAAATGTGAAATGAATTCAGTTATATCGATATTTTTTTGATAATTCATTTTCAATTTCCCATTTTTAATAATTTTAACAAAATATTTAGGACCACCCTATAAAATGATAACCCAATATCCAAATTATTATAAATAGAAAAATTGTTTTAATAGACTGTGCAAATTCGCATCGCATAATTATAATCAAACATAGCAACATTAACTTGTGCAAAATAAGAAGTGATAAGATCTGGTTTTGACCTTTCTCTCGTTTCTCAATCAACAAAACAGTGAAAACTGTTATTTAAAGGAAAAATTGATGGAAAGGGAAGAGTGAAAGAGATGTTCTCAAGAGAAGATCTAGAAGTGTTTGCAGGAGAAATGTGAATTGAAAGTCTTTGAGGAAAGATTTTTATTTGTCATCAAAGCAAAACAATTGGATTGAGTTCTGAAACTTTTTCAGATAATATTTTTTGGAAAATCCGAATTAATGAAGGAATTAGTTCTTTCTGATTGAAAAATTCGAAATGGAGAGGAAGAAACACAATAGTGAAAATTTTAAAAACAAAGGAAATATTTAGGGTCATCTTTTTAATGGGACTTTTTCCCTTATTGGCACTTTTTTTGTTTTTGACTGCCAACTTTCAACAAACGTTGATTGGCTTTCAGTACTTCAAAAAACCTTTTTTACAAGTTTAACGCAATTTATTTACAGTTTGTTTTTTAATTTTTGCTTATTACACATTGAGAAATTACGTTTTTTTGTTAAATTTGAAAGGACTTTTACCAGCCAACTAGGCAACGTCCAAGAAATTGGATACATGTTTTGAATAGCAAATACTATTATCTAACTACTTTTAAATTCTTTTTTTTCATAAACACTTTTTTCTTGTTTTTTTCACATTTCATTTTTTTAACAACATTCTTACATAAAACCAATTATTTCTTTGTTAATATAATGAAATGATAAAAATTAAAATATGATATGAAAATCAAATACATTATTAATGATGTGTTTTAAAAGTTGTTTATAAAAATTTTCTAATTGTCAAGAAATTATCAAAACAATAAAAGTTTGATCATAGATTAAAAGCAGTTGGTACCATTTGGCTGTTCAAGATAAGTAGTTAAAAACAATGTTTTATATTTTCAACACATCATTTATAATACATATATTCTTCAAAACACATTTTTATTTTTATCATTTCATTATATTAACAAAGAAATAATCGGTTTTATGTAAGAATGTTGATGAAAATTTGAAATGCAAAAAAAACAAGAAAAAAATGTTTGTGAAAAAAAAGATTTTAAAGATTAATAGTTCGAAGCAAATGCAATAAAAAACATGTCCCCAATTTCTTGGGCGATTCCCAGTTGGCTAGAAAAAGTCCTTTTAAATTTAACAAAAAAACGAAATTTCTCGATGTGTAAAAAACGAAAATAAAAATAAAAACAGGAAATAAATAGAATTAATTTTGTTAAAAAGGATTTTTAAAATGCTGAAAACTACTTCTCATTTCTCGACATTTAGCAAGCAAAAACAAAAAAAGTGCCAATAAGGGAAAAAGTCCCATTAAAAAGTTGACCCTATGGAGTTGCAGAATCCAGAACACATACCAACAACTCCTCACAACGTTGACATTCGACGTTTGTTATGATCCAACAAGAATTCTCTTCAGCAATTCCACTTTTTTCTTCAATCACTTCATGACTTTTACAAGAACTCATCTTCTCATGTCTTCAACATTGATGAATTTTTTTTTTTTAACTTCTTCATCCTCACAAATATTTTTATCAGTTCACCATTCGTATGTGACAATCGGATGCTCCAAAGCATGGGTCAACATTCTTTTCGAAACACCTGTGGATGCAGCAGCTGCTGTTGGCTATTCCTGGACAATCCCGACTTTCTGACTATGTGAAATATCACCATCGAAATTAAGAATCTTGCTCAGATCACGGCTTTGCACGTGTGGAGATTGTGATGGACGGATTACAGAGGCATTATTTGAGGTAAAAGAAAAAAAAAAGATTTTTTTCCAGGAATTGTCCAAAAGTTAAAATAGGCACGACACGAATAAAGCGAGATATTGACTTCAAAAAATCAACGTTTGATAAGACAACGACCACATTTGAGGAAAAAATATACCGATATAACTATTTTCATAACCACTTTTATTCCCCCTAAGAACTCATCATTCAACACCACATGACTCTGAGGTTTTTTATTCCTTTTTTTAAAAAAAAAGAGATGCTTAAGTTCATTGAAAACTGTTCTATTTTCTTCTTTCGTTTTCCTTCGACGAAAAGCAATAGTCGATGCCCTTCCACATGTTTTTCAAACTGTAATGAATCTTTCGATGATTCATTCTACATTTTAAAAATGTATCATGCTGCCTGGACAGTTTAATTCGGTGTTGCAAGAAACTTGGTGCACCTTCAGTGCGAAAATAGAGCTATAATGTTTTATCTCCCATGGAAAAACATTTCTAGCCATTGTTTGGAAGAGAAGAAAGAAAACCAAAAGATGAAAGAAGTGAAAAGAAAAGATGATTACGATGAAGAAATAAGAAATAATTAATAAAAATAAAAATTTTAGAAAAAAATTGAAAAAAATTACTTCCAATTTATCAACAAATAAAGACTTTTGACAGATTAAAATTGCTCCAAAAATGAATAAATAAATTTTTTAAGCATATTCCTCAAAAACAACAAACAAAACGGTTTTATGAATTTAACTCGATAGCAGTATTATATATTGTTTTGCTCGTTGAATGATAATTTTTCGCAAAAACCCAATATTAAAAAAGAAACATATCGACTTTTTGAGAAAGCTTTGAAGAGCCGAGAAGAATTAGAATCAATTTATCCTAAGAAGGGGCGTAACTGCTCTGAATTGTTATATTGCTTCAGATATAAATATATCAGCTGCAGCTTTGCATTGCAGCAATGAGCTCAAAATACAATATTCACAGAGCAGACGCTTTGATGCAGCTGGCGCACGACAATACTTTGTGAAAGGGTAAATTCCATTTTAGGCGATGCTATCAAGAGTGTGAAATGTGATGCTTTCCACCATAAATCTGGATTAATAGTGTTCAGGAGCATTGAGCATCTTATTTTTTGATTTCAATGCCATTGGGCGAAAAGAAAGAAGAAAGCATGTGCAAATAAAGCAAAAGTGGAATGGAAGAAAGCAAAAAAGCATAGCAAGCAAAAATGCTTCAATGCACATTTTTTTGAAGTGATAAATGCGCAATAAGGATGACTTTGGTGACTGCTTATTGCTGAAGGATGCAGCGCCACTACTGTTTCGATCACCAGCGGGGAACAAACTGTTTTTGCTGTGAGCAAATGAAGATATGCTGCATGCAAAACAGCCAGTATTATTCGAGATTCATTATCTTTAATGGCTTGCAGGCGAGCGATGCAGAGCATCAACCAGGCTCCGATGGATGAGGGAAAAGAAAGATAATGACCAAAAGGAAGCAGAAGCATCAGTCTACAGCCAGCACAGAAATAAGGGAAGGGAGGCAAGCTGAACAAAGACAAAGAAGGATTCAAGTCGATGGAGGAGGCAATAACGCAGAAACAGAATTAGAAACAGGGAAATTGTATGAGGTCCGTGGCGGGATGAGTGCTCCGAAGATGTGGCAAGAAGGATGAAATGAAAAGTGTGTTCATGGCTGTGCGAACAAATTCATGGATTTATTGTTTTATTTTTATGAAAATGAGAGGGCATTTGATGCCTTGAGTGCTTTGCTGCTTTTTTTTTTCCCTGGTTTTGTGCAAATTGTTCTGTTAAAATCCATTGTTGCTGAGGATGTTTTTGTAAAGATATTTATTGGATAGCTGCTTCAATTTTGGAAAAGAAAATTCAGAATTGTGATATTTTTGGAACACTATTTTTTTTATCACTCTGTTTTCTTTTTGGTTCATTTTCTTTTGAAATTACGAAAAAAATACAAAACGAATGTATTTATTTTTGCAGGCTGTGCGGAAAGCTCGTTTCAGAGTTTCAGCACTTTTTTCATGATGAAGAAAGCATTTAACTTGGATCTTCTTGGAGAAATGGAAGCAAAAGACCAAGCGAAGGAGATTCTGAGAAAAAGATTGAATATTCCCCTATGAATGCTCCAGCATCAAAAAAAACGTTTGATGATTTTTTATTTTTAACTATTCTTATATAATCTTGGTTTTTGTTTTTTTGGTTTTGTTTTTTGTTTTTTTGAACAAGGACTGAAAAGTGAGCAATCCTGCTATTAACTTGAATGAAAAAACAGGGGGGAAAAATAACAAAACGAACCGTGAAATCTGAAAAGAAAAGACACGAAATTTATGCTTGTTGAAGAAAGAAGACACAGGAAAGAGAGTTTGTGGAAAAGAAATTCGAAATATTTTTATTATATAATTTTTAATTTCAAATCTGATAAAATAGGGATCTGTGATCTTGGTTCCTTTTTAAATTTTTGTGATTCGAAATTTGAACTGCTGTGAAGGAGTGCGATTGATTGAGAAATGATATTATTTCTGGAGTTTGGGGTGCTGGCCATGCTTTGTGGTGTTTGTGAAGAAACGAGTGGAAAGAGAGTGCAAATGAAAGATTTTCAGGAAGAAGAAGAAGAAGAGAGGCTGATGATGCAAACAAGCTTGTTCACAAATTTGATCGGGGATGGAAAGCGGGAAGAAGGAAAGAGCGAGAATGCACATGAAAAGCACGAGATGCGAGATGTGATGCGGAGCAGAATCTCCACAAGGTTTGATTGTTGCAACAGCTCGTTAGTGATAAGATCTGCAGAGCTGGGGAGCAGGGAAGGATTTGAATGGATCGGGAGGTTGAATGGATCAGTGCTGGAGGTTGTTTGGTGCGAGATTGCGATTGGGGGCCAAGATGAGAGGATGTTTTGGTGCGAAGACAGCAGGGTTGAGCTGGAGATGACAGTGAAAATGAGAGAAGAGAAAGGAATTTGGAGAGGCGGTGTTGTGGAGGGATTTGGAAGAGGCAACGAGGTGAAGCTGAAGGAAAGCAGATTTGAGTGTTTGAGGGCAGAGGGAGGGATGGTTTTGGCAAGAGGGAGTCTGAAAGAGATTTTCGTGGAGAACTGCCTGTTCAGGAACATATCAGGAAGAATCAGTGGAGACAGAGTGGATGGCAAAAGTGATGGTGCAGATAACGGAGCCAGGAAGAACAATGCTGAAAGGATTGGAGTTGCTTCTTCAATATTTGAGAGGGTGGAAAATGGAGACAGTGGGATGCTTTATGATGGGTGTCACACGCAAGAATGCTGTTTTGTGATGAACACATCGTTTGAGAGGTGCGAGCAAAATGTGAACTCGACGAGGCAAGAGAACTCAACAGGAGATGTGATTCTTGAAGACTTGATTTTCACAGTGCACACAACTGGGAGTTACGGAGGAGCGGTGTGCATCACGGGGAATGCCACACTTTCAATTTTGCGAACAACATTCAGAAATTGTTCGTTGGAATCCACTTTTCCAGATTCATATGGAGGTGCAGTGTATGATACAGGAACAGGTTTCATAAACATGGTGAATAGTTCTGTTATAAGCTGCTCTGTTGAAGAAACTGGTGGAAGTTATTGTGCAGGTATTTATATAACAACAAAGGCAGCAGGTACTGTATATGTCACTTCTTCAATATTTGCAGAAAATACTGGAGGACATTATTCTGGATTGTTCTCGTCAGCTGTTAGCGATGCATTATTTATTGGATCTTGCACGTTTCTTAATAATTGCGCCAATCCGAGATATGGAGGATGCCTTGTTGTTTGGAATGCAATATCATTGAACCAAGCGATATCAAATTGCTCATTTTCAAACAACTCAGCTTATTATTATGGAGGGGCAATACTATTGGCCGGAAATGGAAGTACTGTGAAGCCAGTTAAACTGAGATTTTTGCTATTTGAGAATAACACATGCACATTGGGCAACGGACATGACGTGGCATTCCGAACAGATCATGAGACGCTGTATGCAGCGAATGATTTTGCAACATGCAGCTCCACGAGTGCGGAACCAAGGGTGTGGCACTGCTTCACACCGAATGAATGGACATGCCCAATAAATGAGAGCAGGCCAAGCTGGATACCGAACACCATTCGAGGGGAGATAAATGTGAATCCGACGAAGGAAGACCAGATACACTGTGGGACAATGGGAGATGAGTGCAAGACAATAGGGTATGGGGTGACGAAGTGGAATCCAGAGCTGAAGCAAAAGATATCGCTGAGCAGAAGCACTTTTGCAGAGCGAGGGATTGGGGTGGAAGATAGGGTGATTGTGATTGAGGTGAAGGGGAGCGGAGAAAGACCGATAATACGATGGGCAGCAGCAGGGGATGCGCTTGTCTGGATCACGTGCGGATCAATTGAAGCGGACTCGATTGTGTTTGTGATGGATGGAGGGGCATCTGGAGAGGGGTCGCTGATGAGTGTGAGGGAAGCAGGAGGGAGGGCACGGTTGGTGAGGTGCAGTGTGAGGAGTGAAGCAGCAGGAGTGTTTTGCAGAAGATCGATGTTTGTTGTTGAAAACGGGGTGTGTGAGATTGAAGACAGCGAGATAGAGGGGATACAGATGGAAGACTGTGCGCTGCTTGAATCGAGATATCCGGGAGAGCTGAGGATTGCTGGGGGAAGCATAAGGAACATTGTGCGAAGCAGGGGAAATGGAGCAGTGATGAGCAAAACACTGAGGGAAGGAGAGACTGTGATTGTGTGTAACACCACAGTGAAGGGGTGCAGGTGCAGCAGTGGGAATGGGGGCGGAGTGTATGTGGGGGTTGTGGAAGGGAGTGTGGCAGTTTTGGGGGGAAGCAGCGTGAGCACGAAAATTGAGGGTTGCAAGGCTGAAGAAGGAAGCGGTAGCGGGAGCAGCGGAAGAGGAAGGGGCGGAGGGCTGTATGTGGAGATGAGGAATGCGGAAGACGATGTTCGGATGGAGAATGTGGAACTTGTGGGGAATGAAGCGAAAAGCGGGAAGATGATGTTTATCTGCTCTGCAGATCTGAAGGAGAGCTGTGTGAAGAAGTTTGGGTTTCTTCGGGGAGGAGGATGGGGATGGGAGGATTATGCGGGGATAGGAGACAGAGAGTGGAGGTCGCTGGTGATTCCATTGAAAGTGTATTTTGAGGAGGTTGGGGAGACAGTGCACGCGAGCAGAGGAGGGGCTGATCACGAAAACTGTGGGTTTGAGTATTTCACATGCCGAACACTGAAGTATTCGCTTGAGCGGCAAGGGGGTGAGACGCACAAAGTGGAGGTGCACGAGTTGGTGGAAGTGAGCGAGCAGGTGGAGATGACATCGGGAAGCTATGAGGTGACTGGAGACGAAGGGCTGACAGTGCTGTCTGTGGTGGACAATGCAGCAAGGAGAGAAGGAGAAGGAGAAGGAGAAGGAGAAGGAGAAGGAGAAGGAGAAGGAGGAGGAGGAGGGGTGTTTTGTGTGTGGAAGAGCACGGTATTGAAGAGAGTGAAGATGTGGATTCCGGCGATTCTATCAGGAAGAGGAGCATTGATTGAGGTGAGGGGAGGGAGCTTGAGTGTTTTGGAGTGTGCGATTGATCTGAAAGCTCCGGGGGTAGCTGTGAGATTTTCGCTGGTGAAAGTGACATGCGGGAGTGTGGTTTGGCCGTCGCTGAGACTGGAGTCTGTGCACTTCGACAGGGATGGGATGTGCATTGCAGCTGGAAGCGAGGCATCAATTGTGCTGGAGGATGCAGAACTGAGGAATGTGTCGAGGGTGTCGGGAGATGGGCTGATTGAAGGATCAGATGGGTCGAGGGTGGAGCTGCAGAATGTGGGGATGACAGGATGCAACGAGAAATCAGGGTCGATGATTGTGGTGAAGAGTGGAAGCAGGCTGGAGATGAACAATTCGAAGGCGAATGAGTGTGTGCTTGGAGAAGGAAGTGTGGTGAGAAGCGAAAGGGCAGGGTATGTGAAGGTGAGTGGGTGCAACATGAGTTCGATAGGAGCAGGGAAAGGAGATGGGGTTGGTGTGAATGGGGTTGTGGGGAGCGGAGGGAGTGTGGAGGTGGTGAATGTTCAAGCGAGCAGGTGCAGAAGCGGGAAAGGGGATGGGGGGATGATGAAGGTTGTTGTGGAGAAAGGGGGAAGCGTGAAGATAGGGGATGGTGGGGAAAGTGGGAAAAGTGGGGAGAAGAGTGTGGTGGAGATGTGTGAAGCAGGGGAACATGAAGGGGTTGGAGGAAGAGGGGGAGGAGTGTTTGTGGAGCTGGGGGTGGAAGGGGATGGAGTTGTGTTTGGGGATGTGGAGTTTGCAGGGAACGGAGGAAAAGCTGGAAGAGATGTGTATGTGATATGCGATGAGCTGAGCGAGTATGTGACGCCTTTGAGGTTTGGGTTTGGATTGTCGATCAGGGAGAGGGGGAACTCGCTGGTTGGGCGAGACCGGAAGGCGATGAGGGAGGATACAGATTTGTATGTGTTTATCACGGGATATGTGTCAGGGAGGGTGGAAGTTCGGAAAGAGGGAGGGAGGAATGAGGTGTATTGCGGGATGAGCGCATATCCATGCATGACAGTGGAATATGGGCTTGGGCATGCAGGGAAGGATGGGGAGAAGTGGGTGGTGCTGACAGGAGGGTCAGAGCTGAGAGAAGAGGTGGATGTGAGCGGAGCGAGGTTGGGAGGGATGGGAGAGATTGCAATGGAGATGAGTGTGAGAGGGATGCTGAGCGGGGAATGGAGCGCAGCGATAAAGACGGAAGGGGTGACGGAGTTGGAGTGGCTGGATGTGAAGATGCCAAGCAGATTTGAGGGAGGGGTCACAGAGCTGATGAATTGTCAGTCGAAAGGCGGTGAGCTTTGGATAAGGAAGTGTGGATTTGGATTGGAGGAAGGGGTGCAAGGAAGTGTGGGGTATGCGATTATCCGTTTCAGCGGGGAAGTGCTGAAGGTGGAAGAAACACGGTTTGAGGGGTTTGTGGTGGAGGAGCCAATGTTTGATCTGGGATTTGAATCAGGAGGAGAAGGAAGGGTTGAGGGAAGTGGGGTGGAGTTTTGGAACTGTTCGTTTGGGAGTGTTGGGTGCTTGGGGGGGAATGGGGCGTGCATTGTGTCGAGTGTGATTGGAGGGAAGCTGGAGTTTTTGTGGTGCAACATGACGGATGTGGATGGAAGGGCGAATGAGGAAGGGGGAGCGCTGAAGGTGTGCATTGAAGGGAAAGGGCATGTAATTGTGGGGAACTGCAAGGGGGAGAGGTGCTGTGCAGAAAAGGAAACGATAGGGAAAGGAGGGTGGATGTTCATGGAGTGCAGTGTGGCAGATGGGTTTGTGATTGAAGAAGTTGAGCTTGAGGAGTGCTGGGCATGGGTGGGTCGGAAGATGTTTGTGAGAGGGAGAGGACTGGGGGGTGTTGTGAGTTCGGAGAGGCTGAAGGTGGATGTGGGAGGTGGGGAGCTGGATGGGTTGGAATTTGTGGGGTATGATGAGGCAGAGGAGATGAGAGTTCCACTTGGGGTGTTTGTTCAGGAGTGGGGAAGTCCAGGGTATGTGGAAGGGGAAAGAGGAATGGACTATTCGTTGTGTGGGTTTGAGTGGTTTGGGTGTGCGACGATGGAGCACTGCGGGAGGGCGAGGTTTTTCGGGAGAAAAGCAGAAATAGTGCTGAAGAGGGGATTTGTATTTTGCTCAGTGATTGATATATCGAGGCAAGAGATGGATGTGAAGGGGTGTGAAGAGAGGAGAGAATACGAAGTGAGAGGAGATTTGGGAGAAGAAAGCGAAGGGGTGATAGAGACGAGGAAGGATACAGGGTTTGCGGATGTGGTGTTTGTGGTGGAGAAGACGTTTGTGAGAGGGCAGGGGAGTGTGGTGGTGAGCCGGCTGTCGGGATTGATGATGGAGAGGTGCGGAATGAGGATGGGGAGTGGAAAAGCGGGGTTCAGCTTTGTGGTGTGTGTTGGGGGGAGGATGGAGCTGAAGAGTGTTGAGGTGAGGGAGCAGGAGTTTGAGAGTGGGAGCATGGTTGAATTGCGAGAGGGATCGAAAGGAAGTGTTGAAGGGGTTGTGGTTGAGAGAGTGGCGAGTGGAGGAAAGAAAGGGCTGATATGGGTTGGAGAGGGGTCGTCGTTGGAGGTGGGGAACACATCGGCAAGCGGAGCAGTGAGATTTGGGGATCACTGTGTGTGGGAGTTTGGTAGGACGAGCAGTGTGAGGATGGCAGAAAGCAATGTGAGCGGGGTGACGCGTATGGAAGGGAATGGGGCAGTGATTGTGGGGAGTGTGGGAGAAGGGATGGAGTGTGTGGTGGAGAGATGCGTTGTGAGTGTGATTCGGTGCGAGAGCGGAACGGGAGAAGGGGGAAGTGTGCATGTTCGTGTGGGGAAAGGAGGGAGCTGGGTGTTTGAGGAGAACGAAGTGCGGGAGAGCAAAGTGGATGGAAACGGAGGGAAGGGAGGAGGGCTGTTCATGGAGTTTGAAGATGTGGATGTGAGCTACTCGATGAGGCGGGATGTGTTTGAAGGGAATCAGGGGCACATTGGGGTGGATGTGTATCTGGTGTGCCGAGAGCCAGGAGTGGTGATTGATCGGAGGAAGTGGGAGGGGTCGGCAAAGGAAGGGGAGGAGTACAACAACACGATGTGGGTGGTGGATCCGGGGAATGCGGGGATCGATGTGACGCTGCTGAAATATCTGTTTCCGCCGAAGGGAGACATCATCTTTGTGAACAGGACTGTGACTGGGCAGGAAAACTGCGGGAGCGATGAGCTGCCGTGCAACACGGTGGAGGGAGGGTATGAGAAGCTGGGGAAGGAGAAGACGATTCTGCACATCATGGAGGAGAGCGAGCTTGGGGAGGAGATCAGGAGAGAAGGAGAGTCGCTGACGATCCGAGGAGACGAGGTGGCGAAGTCGGAGGTGGTGGTGGGGGAAAGAGGGAAAGTGTGTGTGATGGTGGGGAGCTGGTCGACGACGCTGACGATTGAGTGGATCGAGTTTGAAGTGGCAGAGAAGTCTGTGCACTCGGAGCTTTTTGAGATGGGAGTGGGAGAGGTTCATGTTGTGGAGTGTGTGTTTGGAGGGAAAGGAGAAGAGAAGAGGAAGACAAACATGTGGATTGTTTGTGGGAGAGGAGGGTCAGTGGAGCTGAAGAAGGTGAGTGTGGGGCAGATGGAATTTGGAGATGGAAGGGGGATGTGTGTTATGAAGGGAGGGGGGTTGTTGTGCGAGGATGTGAATATGAGTGGAGCAAGGACAGATGGGGGTGGGCTGGTGATTGGAGAGAAAGGGACGAAGATAGTGGTGAAGAGAATGAAGGCACGGGACTGCTGGGGCGGGAGTGGGGGAGTGATAAGGGTGATGGATGGAAGGAAGGTGGAATTGAGTGAGGAGTGTGAATTTGTTGGGTGCTGCTCAGGGAGGGGAGATGGCGGGGCGGTAAGCTGGGAGATGGGTGGGGACGACGAAGTGCTGGTGAAGAATTGCACAGTGAAGAATTGCAGGGCAGAAGAGACAGGAGGGAGAGGAGGTGGGGTGTTTATGTGGATCCATGCAGACTGTGAGAACAGGTTTGCAATATCGAAGATGGTGTTTGAGGGGAATGCGGCTCATGAAGGGGATGATGTGTTTGTTAAGTGCAGAGATCTGAAGGAGAGTGTTGTTGGGGAGCGGTTTGAGCTGGAGCTGGTGAAAGAAGGAGGCGAGGCAGGAGTGAGGATGATGGGCAGAGATGAAGGGCGGTTTTCGGAGAAGGCGCATGACCTGATGTATTTTTTGGTGGGATATCGCTCAAGAAGGATTGTGGTGGGGAGCAATGGGGCAGACATCATGGGGTGTGGGAGAGAGGAGTATCCGTGCGAGTCGTTTGAGAAAGGGGTTGAGCATGGAGAGAACGAGGATGGGATGATTGAGATGGAGATCATCGATACGGTCGGGATAAGGAAGGTGGAAGATCTGTCCGGATGGAAGGTGGAAGGGAGCTCGGCAGAGGAGAAAAGTGTTGTTGAGATAAGGGAAAAGATCGAAGGAAATGGGGAGAGCTGGGTGGTGAAGAACGAAAAGGTGCTGAATGTTGAAAGGGTGAGGATGGTTGTGCCAGTGAGACTTGAAGAGGGGAAGAAGGAGGTTGTGTGGAGTGGGGGAGGGAATGCGGAGCTGTGGCTGGTTTTGTGTGAATTTGAGGTGGAGGGAGCAGGGATAGTGGAATACAGCATGGTGAAGAGCAGTGGGGGAAAAGTGATGGCAGTTTCATGTTTGGTGAAAGAAATGGAGATTGGGGCAGTGGCGTTTGAATTTTGCTCGAGCGTGGAGATGAGCGGGTGTGTATTTGAGGATGTGAAGAGGGTTGGAGGGGATGGAGGGGATGGAGGGGATGGAGGGGATGGAAGGGATGGAGATAGGGAAGGAGGAGGGGTGATGAGAGTGAAGCTGAAAGGAGAGGATACGTTTGGGATATCGAACAGCTATTTTGAAGGGTGCGGATGGGAGTGGGAGGAAGGGTGTGGAGGGGTGATATATGTGGACAGCAGGGAAGGGTTGAAAGAGGATGGATTGCGTTTTGCAGACACGGAATTCAAGGGAACGGTTGGAGGAGCAAGAGGGAAGGCGATATACATAGAAGGAGTGGATCTGAACAAGACAGTGAACGAGCAATCGTTTGGAGTAATATATGGAGAATTGAAAGAGGATGAGAACTTGTTTGTGGGGAAGGATGAAAAACTTGGAGAGACGGATCTGCTCCGACTTGTGGTGAAGTACTGGTCGGGGGTGGTGTACATAAGCGAGGATGGGTTTGATGTGATGGGATGTGGAAGCGAGAGGGATCCGTGCGGCACGCTGTGGAAAGGGATGAAGCAGATTGAGAAAGAGAAAGAGGAGAAAAGGGTTATGATCAGAAGAGAGGTGAGAGTGGAGGATGAGTGGGATCTGTCGAGCTTGAGTGTGGAGAGGTGGAGGAATGGAGAGGAGAAGCTGTCTCGATCTGCACTGGTGTTTGGAGGAGATGGAGAGAAGAGAGGCAGAGGGGTGATTGTGAACACGAGGATGCTTGTGCTGAAGGAGATGAGTGTGTGCATGGCAGCAGGGTTTGAGAACGGACGAGGATGGGCAGTTGAAAACAATGGGGGAACACTTTGGCTGGATAAGTGTGTATTTGAGACAAGAGAGGGCACAGAGGGAGGAGAAGGGGAAGGAGGAGGGTGTGTGTTTGTGAGGATGTTGAATGGGGAGCTGAGGGTGGATGAGCTGGAGTCGAGGAGCATGAATGGAGGGAAAGGATTATTTGAGGTGAATGGTGGGTGCAGATGCATTCTGCTTGGAATGCGTGTGGAGTCGGGAAGAATTAGAGATGGGGCAGTTGTTCAAGTTGTGGATGGTGATGTTGGAAACGGTGATGAGGGGAGTGTGGTTGAAATGGAAAATTCGACATTTTCGTTTGTGGCAGGGCAAGGGAATAGGCCGAGGATTGTTGAGTGTAAGTGCGATGGCGGGATTTGTGTGAATGTGAGCGGGTGCGTGTTTGAGTCGTGCAAATCGTCGGAAAGCGAGAAAGGAGGGGTTGTGTATTTCTCGTTGAACGAAGGGGGGTGGCTGCGGATGAGCGAATCGACAATAAAGCAGAGTGGATGTTCTGCAGAGAGAGGAAAGGGAGGAGGGCTATATCTGCACTCTGAAGTGACAGGGGAGCTGGACTTTGAGCTGCGGAGCATGGAGTTTCGTGGAAATGATGCAGCATTGGGACGGGATGTATTTGTGGAGTGCTTCAGCATCGAGAACCAGATCAACGAGACACAGTTCCGGTTGGATCTGCGGGAAAGTGTGTATGTGCGTCAAAACGGGATGTGCGGGATGGACAGGACACAGCACACAGTGGAGGCGATTGATCTGATGGGAATCATTACGATATTCCAGTCGGACACGATTGTGGTGTCGAGCAGCAGAGAGAAGGGAGGCAAAAATGAGAGATCGTGTGGAATGCCTCAAGTTCCATGCCGATCGATCGACTATGGGGTAGAGCATGTGACATGGGATTATGTGAGCCAGATGTTTGTGGAGGAAGAGAGTGTGATTGAGAGGGAGTGCGATTTTGTGGAGATGAGGGTTCTGTCGAGCGGAGGCGACATGGCGCAGATAATTGTGAAGGGAATTGAAGAGCAGAGAAGGGAAGGGGTTATTGCGACACAGAGGAATGTGGAGGTGACAGGATTGGGGTTTGCGTTTGCAGAAGGAGCAGAATGGGGCCATGCAAGGCTGATTGAAGTGCAGAGCGGGATGCTCAGGATACAGCTGTGTTCGTTCAGCACGATGCAAAATGGCGAAGAGGAGAATGGGAAGGCGAGAATTGGGTTCTCGCTGATATGGATTGGAGGCGGTGGCTGTGCTGTGTCAAGCGTTCAGGTTGCAGGTCTCAGATTCTTGGAAACAGTGAAGGGAGTGATCGAAACATCAAAACCGGAGCAAGAGACGAGCGTGAACAATGTGAGCGTGGCGGATATTAGCGTGGAAGATGGGAGCATCATTTGCTCTGGAGCAAAGCTGTTGCCACGAATTGGATCGTGCAGCTTTGAAAACATCACACGCCTCTCTGGAGGAGCATCGTGCATATTGCTAAGAGCTGGGGAAGGGAAAGAGATGGGAGAAATTGTGAACTGCACATTCCGAAGATGCACATCGCAATCGGCAAGAGGGAGTGGAGTGAAGGTTTTGTGTGCTTCGAGCATTGCATTTGACAGCTGTACGTTTGATGGATGTGGATTGTTGGAGAAGACAAACTGGGAGGGAGCGGAGGAAGGGATATGCTTTTGGAATGGATCTGTTGTTGAGATGGAGAATTGCAGCAGCCGGATGAAAGACACAGTGATTGCAAACAGCAGCTGTGGAGGGGCTGGAGTGGATGGTGGGGATGTGAGGATTGAGATGGGGATGTTTGAGAACAACAATGGGACAGTGGAGAAGTACAGATCCATCCGGCGGAATGTGGTGTGCAGCGGTTTGGGAAAGGTTAATGTTGTGAGCCTGAAAGGAGGGGATGGGGCAAAGGAGAACAGCTCGCTGTGGATTCTGAGTGAAGGGTGCACACTGGAAGGGATTGCAGGGGAAAGGGGATGGGCACTGTTTGTGCCAGTTGTGGAGGAGGCGCATATGAGGGGAGCAGGGGAGGAGCTGGAGGTGAGGTTTGTGGGGCGACTGCTAATTCCGTGCAATCTTTCATTTGGGGTAAGTGTATGGGATGGGGATGCAGAAGCAGTGGAGCGGCATGAGTTTGTGGAATCTGACTATGCATCAGAGGAGGAGGTGTGTAGCAGAATAGGAGCATCAGCAGCTCGAGGAGCGGCAGAGACAGCAGAGGTGAGGGTGAGGATTGAGTTTGGAGATGCAGCCAGGCGGCAGGGCACGAAATGGTTTGTTGTGAAGAACAGAACAGAAGCACAGGTGAATGGAAACGAAAAACTTGTTGAAGGAGGAAACAAAGAAAAATCATCATGGCCATTGGTTGTTATAATAATGGCTGTTGTTCTTTTTGTAATTCTGATTATAGCAGTGGTTACAACTGTTCGATGGAGAAAGCAAAAAAGAAGAACAGAAGAACTGGAGGAGATTGTGGAAGATACAGTGAGGAAGGATCCGAAGCTGATTGAGATGATGACGATGGAGATGTCGCCTGAGGAACAGTGGAAAAGAGCTGAGAGAGAGGCAGAGAAGAAGAATGAAGAGAGGATCAAGAAAAGAGCATATGATACGAATATGCAACATTCAGAGTCGTCTGAGCATTTGTTAAGTGAGAGCGGCTCCACCGAATACATCCTTGGGAGAGATTCAGACAAGATCCCAGAATGGGCATTGGAGAAGGTTGATGAGAAAGAAGTTGAGGAAGAGACAAGAAAGAGAACACCATCGCCATCCATTTCATCCACTTCCACCACTTCGACAACTGATTCAGATTCAACATTTGTTCGATCAGAGAGTCTGTGCCCAACCACGTCATCCATGTCGAATCTGGTGGATGGAATGGCATGCTCGTCGCCGCATGAGAAGCTGATAGCGGATCTTCGTGACTCGCTATTCATGCTTGTGCATGGGAAGAATGAGAAGAAGGAGATGGCGATTGGTTCATTGAAGGAGCGGGAGATGACAGCTGCACAGATCCTGTTCTGGGTGGTGAATGGAGCGCTGCACTCTTTCAATGAGATGGAAAACCCGCTTCAGTCATTGGCGAATCTGAGTCCGCACATTGTGCTGTTCTCTGAGCAGATGGTGATTGTCATAGCGCTTCACTCTGACTGCTCTGATGAGTCGGATTCGGACTCCTCATCCATTGCTTCATCATGCACGATTGCCACATCATCCTCTGATGTTTCATTGATGAGTGAGCGATTCGTAGACTCACCGCCACCGTCATCGGCATTTGAGGATGATGAAGGCTGCAGAGACGAATACAAGCGATGGAAGGCGCCGGAGCTGATGGGGAAGAAAAAGATGAGAGCGACAAAGGAGTCAGTTGTGTTTTCTGTGGGGATGATGTTGTGGGAATGCCTGACTCTGAAGATCCCGTTTGGAGACTATTCTGCAGAAGCAGCCGGGCAGAAAATTGTGAATGGGGAGAGGCCGAAACCCGAGAAAGCAGGGAGTGAGGAATATGGAGAAATGATAAAAGCATGCTTGTCTGCATCGCCATCGGAGAGGTGGGGCTTGATGACTTTGAAGCGAGAATTCTTCAGTCGGTTTCCCGCAGGAGCTGTGTTTGTCACAGCATCAGACGCCATCGATTTTGAAGCAGGGAGCGATGATGGAGGCAGCGAGGCTGCGACTCGACAGAGCAGAAGCTGGAGTGGATATAGCAATAGATGAAAAGGAGGAAGCAGAGAAAGAAGATGATTAGCACAACTGCCTTGAAACAACAGCTGGGATGGATGAACGGATATGGAGTGTTGGATACGATGCTTCGCTATTGACGGATCACTCGATGAATTTGACGAGTATTCCGTTTATGTGGTGCAATTTTTTCAGGTTATTTGTTTTTTGCTTTGTTTTTTGCTTTGTTTTTTCTTTGGATATAGGCTTCTTTTGATTGGCCGAAATGAATATTGAATGGCAAATAAAATTATAACTTTTCCTCACTTCATTTGGAGCAATTCATCAAAAATCATCAAAATGAGAACCTTTTGCGAGAAATTTAGGAAAGCATCAACGAAACAAATATCCCTTCAACCGCATCCAAAAAATGAAGCCACGAATCAAAAAAAGATTATGTGGATATACTGATAGGATCTCCATTATTTTTAAAAACACTTTCTTGATTTGTTTTTTCTTTTATTCGCCAATTATTTCAAATAATTCAATGCTATCAACTTTTTTTTCTAATAATGTATTCACCTTGATGAGAAAGGATTTTTCTGATTGATATTTTCGTTATTGTCGATTATTCTTCGAGAAATTAGTTTCAATCACTTTTGAAATGAAATCATATCGGGAAGTGGGGACAAAACGAAAAGTTAAAAATATTAATGAAGAAGTTTTTAATATCAGTAACTTTGATTAACAAATACTTGCGTGATTGAAAGATGGAACATATTGGGTCCAGATTTTTCACTGAAAAATTAAATGCATATTTCACTAAATTTGGTACACAAGAATATTTTCATTCTTCTAATGATGTTTTTTGTTTTGAAAAATTATGTTTTTTATTGAAAAATCCAATCAGAAAAAAATCTTAAAAACATTATAACACAATAGATGGAACAGATTAATTCAAAATTTTTTTATTGATAATGAAAAGAAATATATAAAGATAATGAAAAATCTTCAGGTTCCGTTAATAGCATCTATTTTTATGCATAATTTTATGACTAAAGTTTTATCAAGAAGAAAATTGTTTGGAGAATGAAAAAAATGTTATCACCATTTCTATCAATTTTTGAAAATTACGGTTTCATTTTTTTGTCATGAAACTGAAATTTTTTTTAAATTTGAAAGTTGCTGTATCTTATTTTCACATTTTGTTAACAAATTATTTTCGTTTGATTTCTTTTACAATAATTAATTCAAGATGATTTCTATGAAAATTTTCGGACCCAACAAGTTGCACTTTTCAGCATCACATATGTTTGATGATTCAAAATTATAAATTTCAATTGCATTTTTAGTAATCATTATTTATATTTTGATCAAATACCTTTACTTATTTTTGTCATCAAATTTTATTTTCTTTAAAAAATGATATCTGTTTTTTTATTTGTAATATTTCGCGAGATAATATTAAATAATGCTTTGGATTTACCTTTGTGTGAAGATTTCCAGCAATATTCAGCAATCCAAAATTGTTCAGGAGGCTATCGTTTGAAAACGTTTCATACAAAGCCGGGAATGAGCTGCAAGCCAAAAGAACCTGAAAGAGTTAATTGCGGTATTGCTGACACATGTTATTCTGAAAAATAAAAGATTGCCAATTTATTCTTTGAATGGTTTTATTTATCAAAAAGAATGCAAGAAAGAAGATTTTGTTGCAACTTACTCAGAGTGTAAAGAAGGTAAACGTTTAAAAACATTACATCGAATAACTGATTGCCTGGGTTCAATAGATCCTCCAGAGGAAGTACCATGTGGTTTGAACAAGAGTTACTCTTTTTTATTCAATTTCATGATTGTTTATTCAGAATGTACAAAAAATGACGTTGCTGTTTCATATGGTCCATGCAACGGAACCCGTGATGTATATTTCAACTACAAAAAAAGCTGTGATTCAACAAATCTTCCTTTGCTAGACCCTCTGCTCAATGTGAAATGCGATTTTTCTTGTAAGGAGAATGAATTTTACGACATTACTCTTAAAAAATGTAAAGTCTGTGATCCTGGAACTTACGCCAAAGATTTTTCTTTAAACTATGCAGATTGGTCCTCAATTCCCAAAGAGTTTATCCTGGAACATGACGAAGAAGCCACCGATTGGAAACCAGCAGGAAGCGCTGTTATTACAGGAACTCAGCCAAGCAATTCTTCTACATATTTAAGTCTTGATGTGGATATTGTTGCAGAGAAAGGATATGTGGAATTTTCATTTGAGTGCTATAAATTACAGTTTGATGAAAATGGCCTTATCTTTTTTATTGACGATAACGTTGCGGGATCGGATGCTGTAGAACTCCTAACATCAAACGAATGGAAAGAGCTTCGTTACAATCTTCCATTTGGTCATCACAGATTGACGTGGATGTACAAATCAGGGATGTTTGCCTCTGATGACAGTGAGGGTGCGCGAATCAGATGGATAAAGATTGTGGGAACGCATTATCTCCTAACATCATGCGCTCCCTGCCCTCCTGGTACGACGTCGACTAACGGCATCTGCCAGAAGTGCCCCGTCAACACTTATGCAGCTGGAGAGGCGTCGACCAGCTGTAAACCGTGTGAAAATTCATCTCTATATTCGGTTCCTGGTGCGGATAAGTGCAGACCAAAAAGGATGTGCACTGTTAAGGACTTCTTAGTGAACTACGGCCCTTGCATCTTACGTGAAAACATTGATTCAGAAGAAAAAGAAGTGGCGCTGAAAGCTAAGGGGGCTAATCTTCGAAAGAATAAGGAGAGGTGGGAGCGAAAGAAGACGTTTTCGTGGATTGAACCGAGCCAGTGTGATCCGGATTTGAATGGATCAAAGAAGCTTCCGCCAGAAAAGTGGGTTTCCTGCGTTCCATGCAATCCTGGCACTTATCGTTTAAGTCCAAAAGAAGCACAGCATTCTTTTCACAGCGCAAGTGAGTCTAATTCTAGAAGAAACAATTTTGTGTATGTAAATTCTGAAGGTGAGACCATGTTCTCTGAGAATGAAGAAGCAACAAGCTTGTGTCATCCTTGCCCCAGCGGTACATATCGAGGTGACGAAGAAGATGATGCTTATGATTTCGATGAGGATGACGAAGAGGAAGGTCAAAAAGAAGGCAGAGAAGAAATTGACGATGGAGCAGAGTCATGCAAAGTGTGCCCAGCGGGACACAAAACGCCGCGAACAATGTACATCAAGCATTTGGACACGCTGGACAAAAACAGCTTCAATACATCCTGCAGCAGCGACATTGGAGAGCCTTCGGATTGCGCAACAGCTGGATGGGTCCCTGTGCCAAAAGGCGGAGTGATTTCGGGGCATTACCATAAGGGACCTGTACAGGTTAGACTGGAACTTAAGACGCAGCTGTCGAATCAGTACAGTCGGGGTATTGTAGAGTTTGCATTCTCTGCTGTTCTGAAGGAAAATTCATACTTCAAAGTGTATTCAGAGTCGAATCTGCCTTTTGTAATGAATGCTTCAACTCTAAAAGACAGAGAAGATAAGGCAATACGCATGTATCTGAACGAAGATGACAAGAAAGTTGTGTTTGTGTTTGTAAAAGGAGCAGCAACGAAACAGAAAAAGGAAGATGAAGACGGGCACATTGGCTTGACGGACGAGCAATGGAATCCTTCAGATGAGTTTGTCTGGATAAAGTACATAACTCTTCATGGTATAGAAAATGCAACGGGTGGAGCAACTTCCTGTGAAAAGTGCCCAGCTGGCTACTATGCTGCACAGGGGGCAGAGGAGTGTGAGCCTTGCGAGCCTGGGACAGCTGCTGACACTACTCAGATTGGGGCAACATGCCCTAAATGTCCCAAGGGTACATACACATCGCGTTACGCGCAAGAAAAGTGTTTACCGTGTGGAGATTTCACCGATTCGTATCCAGAAGATAAGCCAACTGAATGCAGGCCGAGGAAATGCGGATTTGATACGGTGTTCTCTAAGGAAGCGGAGGAAGAAATGAAGAAGAAAGAGAAGCTTCCTGCTGTAAAGTTTGATTTCAGAGACTTGGGAGGCAACGACACAGTAATTGGGCCAATCAAAGCTCTGGATCCAGATGAAGGTGATTTCTATATCAACTTCTGCTCGAAGGAGGGTCTTAAAAATGTGTGTTCTGTGAAAAAGGAAGGGGAGGAAGGGCACGACCAGATCCCACCGTCGCTTATATGCCAGGTGAATAAAAAGAAGAAAATGTCATTTGGGTGGGGTTCAATGGTTGGATTCAAGTTCAATCAACCAGTCTCATCATCAATCATCCCAATTAAAAGCTTTTCTCTCAAGAAGTTTCTGAAAAGCAAACTGTTTAAGCCATCTGCGACATCTCTTCCGGAATCGTCTGTTGATGTTTCTTTTTATGATGGACAATTGTGCTTCGAGCAAAGAGGAAACGACTTGTCAAATGAGCAAATGCATTTTGATTTACCATCCTCTTACAAAATTAATTATGATTTTCGTTCTGCTTCTTCTATTTCATCCATACGAAATCGTGTTGCACGCTCTCATTCTTTGATTCCAAAGCCATCTCTTTCTTCTTCTTCTCTTAGCAATCACACTTCAAATGCTGCTGCTCAGTTCGTCCCCAGCCGGGCAATTCTCCGCATGCTCTGTGTTCCTGGCCTTGTGGAAGGGGTTCCTGAGCAGGTGCGGTCGTTCAGCACACTTCCTGTGGTAATGATGAGCAACGACGGGAGCGTCGAATACTCCGAAACAGATTCTAATAGCCCGCAACATCCAGCTGCTATTCCTCTTGGTGCGAAGCGGTGCACTCGTTTGTTCGAGTGGAAGACGGATTATGGCTGCAGGATGTGTCAGGAGGAAGACTACGAGATTGTGCACACTGAGTGTGTGGATAAGAAGCAATTTGTTACAAAACAGCTGAAGGAAGGTGTGAAATGCTCCACTTTGCGGGAAGGGAGCGTATTGGGCCACCCGAGGCATGAGGTTGAGTGTGAAATGCCTGTGGTGAAGCTTTCGTTTTGGCAGGCAATGAGCGTTGCGTTTTCTGTTCTGGTGGTTGTGCTCGGAATAATTGTGCTTGTGATCGTTTTGTGCAAGCGTAACAAGAAGCTGAGGTATCAGCTGCTGCAAAGTGAGCATTCTAAACTCCCATTTGGCTCGACTTCAATGATGGAGGATTTCCAAAGCCACGATACAGCATATCGAATTGAAGAGGATGAGCAAAGTCAGGATGAGAATACGAACTTGTTTGAAGACAATGTGCAGAAGGATGAAAAAAAAGAGCAGCCGAGCTTGATGGAGTAGTATTTATGCGTATTTTCAGTGGTTAATAATTCGTTGCCGTTTTCCTTTTTTGACTTTTTTTTTGCTTGTTCTTTTAAATTTTTTATTAATACCGTTCCATCCTAATATTTCATTCTATTCGTCTTTTTTCATCATTTTATTCTCATCTCTTCTCTCTTCTTCTTCTTCTTCTTCAATCAGAAATTTGTAATCTTCGAATTTTTATTTTGCTTTACATTACAAATATAAAAAATGGCGTTTACGATTTGGAATCGCTTCAATTTCTTTAAGTGAATTGCCTCTTAAAAAAATAACAGATAAAGCAATTAAAGAATACACTAGTAGAGATAGCTGTGAAGAAAGAATAGAATTCATTAAAAACTTTACGACAGTTAGTGATAAGGAGAGAAATTCAAAATAATTAATCTCATTGAGATGAAGAGATGATATAAGAATAATTCTTTTGTTGTGGAATAAATGAATGCAGAATTAGAGAGATAAAGATTCAAAACAGCTAGCGGATTTGTACAAGAATGAAAGGGAGTAAGAGTCTTTAATTATGTCCCACATAGTTAAAGAGAAAACAGTGATAGGCTAACAAAACATAAAAAAAAATTGTGAGAAGGGGGAGTGTATGTAAATGTGCTTATATACGACAAAAAGAGAGGTTATACAAATCCATATAGATCGTAACTAAGAGATTCACCAAACAATTACAGTCTCTATAAAGATTCAAATAAATTCTTTGGCACAACATTTTCAAAAGCATCATCCGGAAGAGCCATGTGCTTTCTCAGCTCAGCAGCAAACCGGACAAGATTCTGCAGCTCGCTCGGCGGCTCAGCCACTCTCGTTTTTGTTGTGATATCCTCCTCCTTCACCACAGTGTGCCCAAAGTCTGTGTACAGCGCACGCACAAGCTGTCCATAACGCTCCAAGAACTGTGCGGTGTACGAAGAGTGGAACTGCTTCAGGAGCGTAGCCATGCCAACAGCAAATGGCACTCCATCCACCGTCTCCTTTGCCCACTTCCCCACCAGCACATTCCCCATCGAACGATCGCTGTTCATCCGACTGACAACAGAGCACATGCACACAAACACCACAAAGTCAAACGAAGGCAGTGGATCACCAGCTACATACACACGCGAGATTGGATCTCCCATTCCAGCTGCTTCTAAGTATTTGCTCAGCTCTGTCAGCAGTTGTGAGTCTGCTGATGGATAAGGAGCAGTGTCTGGATGAGCATAATGGCGCTCGACATCAAGTAATATCGCCCTGTTGAAGTTAGAGAGAGTTCCAGCAAGAACCCCACTCTCCAAATGACAGGCTGCTCTCAAACGTGACTGGACGTGTGTGCGAAGCAGTTGGTAATGCCCGATCTTCATGCAAGTATCAACAAGCGCTGCAATCACCTGTGGAATCTGTCTTTCCACGCCTTGCCGAGAGTTGATCATCTGCGAGGTCACAGGTGTTGCACCAGGAGGCGCCATCTGCGATGCCAGCACTGCCAAGTTCTGCGACATTGGCTTGTCCACAACACGGCGGTATGTGCGGATGAGTGCAGAAAGAGAAGAGGCAATCAGGAATGACAGCAGCTTATCCACTCCGCTGAGCAGCGCTACGTCCAGCGCCGAGTACATCAGCGCAAACAGACGTCCGCCAGCAACTTCTGTCTTCAGCTGGGTGTCGATCCAAGCAGTGTGACGTGTTGAGTAGATGCACCGCGACGGAGAGGTCAGCTCAATCAGCTCGCGCGTGACTCTCCCAATGAATGTGACAGAGCGGTTGTCTGTTGGTGGGAAAAGAGGAATTGGGGCTGCCTCGTTCTGGTACTCTGACTGCCACTCAAACACTTTCTTCTTCAAAAAGGAGTTGCATTCTTGCTCCACATAAAAGTTTGCCATACGCTGAATTTCCTCCTGCCATATCTTCAGCCCGTAGATGCCGATGTAGTCTTGCACATACTCAAACGACTGCTTCAGCCCATCAATCTGCATCGACACGTCAGTCAGACGCATCTCAAAGTCATTCATCCTCGCACTCATCTGCGCAGAGGAAGAAGAAGATGAGGATGCTGCCAGTGGAAATGTCAGTGCTTTGTTAAACACGGTAGCGATAGTCTTGACAAGTTGGTTACGCACCCCATCTTCCAGAAGCTTCTTTGGATCCACTTCGATGATACCCATTGTCGTAGTCTCCATCTCCAAAATACCATCTGTGAATGAAACGACTGAATGTGTCAAGCGCGCAAGTTCAGTCCGCAGCTCCAGTTGAGCATAGTCCTTTAGGCTGTCCTTTGCAAACTTTGGTGGAACTTCCTTCATCCTTCTCGTCTGCAGCTGGATGATCTCACCCATCAGCTGGAACAGCGACACTGGTACGACCTCCAGCACTGACCGCACAAAGGCCACCAGTTTCGAAGAGTAGTATTCAGCCACACTCTCCTGATCAGGAGACTTGCCTTGAATGATTCTCATCAGCGGAAATTCAAGCATCGTTGACAGTTTGAGGAATGTGGCACGTAGTTTGCTGACGATGTTTGCTTGTCTCTTCACAGTCTGCTGCATGAGCTGGATGTAGCTGGCTGCTGTTTCCCAGGCATAAGCCATATCCGACACAACTGAGATGTTCATTGCTGTGTCTTCGCGGCACCCAATCGTCCGGATCATCAGAGTGAGATTTGTCCGCACATCAGCTAAGTACTGTCGGATCTGCAGCGATGACTCGATCTGCTGGAACTGCTCAACTTCCTCCAGTGCAGCTATCATCTTTGCTGCTTTCCTGCCAGCAGACATTGGCTCGCGGTAGTCCAGGTTCGTGATCTCAGCCAGAATCTCCCGAAACCAGTGCTCCAAGTCCTCGTTCTTGGAAATCTTCGACATTGGTGTGTTGCCTGAGAAGAAGTCGGCTAGCTCTGTGATGATTTCTGTGCAGCTTCCTTTCAGCTTGTCCCACCTGCTCTGCTTCGTTGCCAGCAGCTGGTTGAACAGCGTCTTCATTGTGAGTTCCAGTTGTGCCACAATCAGAAGGAAGGACAGTACCTGCTGCTGGTTGAATGTTCTTGAGATGATCTCATTGTACTTCTTGTTGCTGGTCGTCAGGTGCAGCATGATCCATCGCAGCGTGCAGTTCGAGTTACGCAGGCAGCCCAGAAGATCGGCTATGTGGTCAATAACATATTCTTCGTTCAGCACACCTTCAGACAGATACCCATTGACATCCTTTGTGAGCTTCGCCAGCATCTCAGCTTTGGTGTCGATGGTTTGTTGGATGGCAGGCAGCGAAAGAACTGAAGCAAGGGCTGTTTTGGCTGCTTTGTATCCGTCCCAAGCTGCTGTCAGATCTACACGATTTCCCATGTAATACGAGATAACCCAGTTGTCGTAGAAGAAGCGGTTGACAAGCTCATTCATCGTTGCGTTCTGTTTCTGCAGCACATCTGGCACAAAGAAAAGGATTGTGAAGCACATTCCAGCCATCGTCGAAAGAGCTGTTGAGCGCTGTTCTGGTGCTGGATAATACTTCAACTGTAGATAAAGATCGTCATTTCTCAGTCTTCCAAGCATCAGGTGTACCACATCTTTTGGTAGAGGCACGCGATTGAAGAAATCTTCGGGGTAATTTGGAGGCTTTTTCCCCCAGCCATTGAAATTTGTCCATCCAGTTGAACGACATAGTTTGCATACTTCGTCAATATCAGTCAATTCAACGGGTCCCTAATGATGTGTTTATTTCATTTTGAAACAATAATAGTTCCGTGAAAAATAGTTCAAATTAATTTTTGATTATTCTTTGATAAATATTAAAAACAAACTTTCGCACGATAAAATGCAATCAATATTCGTTCTCTAACGGGGCCATCAATTTTTATATCCATTGTTAACAACATTACTCCATATAGATGAACAGATTCAATGAATAACTGACGACTGTCAAGATCATTAAGGATAGTCTTTAAAAAGTATTGTTCATTGTTTTCAAATGTGAGAATAAAAAACGAAATTAATTAATGCAAACTTCAAGTGTGTGTGAGACATAAATTCCATCTCGCACTTGCTCACAAAACTGCACTAAGTCATGTGCGTATCTGTAAACGCTCTCAAACATCATATAAAAACGTCTTAATATTTCAATATGTGTTTCTCTAAATTCTTCCATTAAATCAAGTAATTCCTGGAATTGATTGTTCCGTTAAGCAAACAAATAAGTTCAAATTGCAATGTTTCAAAACAAAATTAATAAAAATGAAATTGCAAACCAATTTTGAGTCGATTTTATGATCCCAAAACTCTGATTGAGAAAGATAACGAAAATCTACGATGATATCTCCATACTACATGTGGGAAATGTCAATGTGTGGAAGGTGAAATGTGTGTAAAATAATTATTAAATATTTGATTATAAAATAATATTCGATAAAATTATCGTTCAAAAAAATCGCAAATATAAAATTATAAATATTTTTAACCTTTATCTGATCTTCTTTTGTTTCCATTCGAAATACTGACGGAATATGATCGCTCAATCGATTCATTTCTGCAATTATTGCATGACCCCTTGAAACTAACTTCAAGAGATTCATGCATACTGGATCTTTCATAAGGGTGTCATCCATTTTGTCAATAATTTACAGAACAAAGCCAGTTTTATGTAAGCTTTGATCTATTACCTTAACGCTAATTAATTAACCCCTAATTATGTTTTTCAAAAATCGAACAAAATGAAAAGAAATTTTCTTGAATCTCTCATTTTTTTTTTTTTTTGTCTTTCTTGAATGCTGAATGAAATATATCTTGGAGAAATTATTAAATATTTTCCACATTATCAAAAATTTTCCATTTCGGAAAAAAAAAGACTTCCATGAATGTGTTCAAGCAATTTTTTTATTAACTGCAAAGAAATATTGCTTTCTCATTAAGTATTTATTTTAACTCACAATCAATCATTTATTTTTCATGACAAATAATTTTTCTTTTATTTATTTATTTATTTATAAATTTTTTTTTCATGATGGAAATTCATTTATAAAAAAAAAATAAAAATAATCCATCTCAAAATGTCTTTTTCGGTTTTTTTATTCAATTATCCAGATTTTCAATATGATTGATAATGTCTTTTTAAAAGTTTTATCATTTATTCAATAATTTTATAACTATTTTTTTCTATTCTTTTTTCTTTCCAATTTAATAATTTCGATTTTGAAGAAAGCGACATATTGTTTTGATCACATCATATTTTAAAGAATGGGTTTTAGTATCATCTGCGGGAATTTTTTTGAGCATTAAAATATTCTGAGAGAGGATTTTGACAAGGAAAAAAATACAAAGAAAAAAATATTTGTGAATGATTGTTTGTTTTATTTCCATAATTAAATAAACAAGCACCGATGAGAAAAGCTGTGCAAAGAGCTGTATAAAAGATATCTTTGTTCAATTGTGGGTAACCTTTTTTTTCAAACAAATTCACAATTTATTATTAAAATTTTGAAAACTTATTATTCAAATTTAATCATTATGAGTGATAAGAATTGAATAATTTTAAGAAAAATTGGTTTTCTATGAATGTTTGAAAGTGATAAAAAAATATTGTTCATTGTTATTATTCGAAACTTTGAATAGAAATTGAACCTCTATTTATGTTTTTTGTTTATTCACACGTTAATTTCCACATTTTCACATAAATACAATCGTCCTTGAAATCGGAACAGTTATCAAATGATAACTTATTAAATTATTATGTTGAACATTTTTCAATCAAGTAAAACGGCTTTCATCAATTCAATATACTGAAAACAGATATTTTTCATAATTGAATAATTTGTGAACACATTTTCGTTATTCTTTATTTATTTTTTGATTGTCATTCTGGACAATATTCAATCCAAACTATTTATCAGGATTAAAAAATGCAGAAGGTTCCAATATTAGATGAATTCTTTCAAAAACGATCCTTAACCAAGGATAAATTTTTTTTCCAGAAAACCAAAAATAATGTGTTTGTTGATAAATGAAATGAATTGATGTCCACTTATCAAACATTTTCACAAATGTTTGCTTCACATTGATTGTGCAAAAAATATCGGACAAGATCGCTATCTTTATAAATACTCAAGGAATAATTTTGATAAATTTCCTCAAAACATATGGGGGAAAATACGGACTAAAAAACTTTTTATGCACAAAGCATGAAAAAATCATTTCAATTATGACATTATTAAACTTTATCAGATTTCAAAATAAATTAGATTTTCATATCCGTAAACAGGCATTGTTGAAATCAAAACATAAAGTTTTCCAACATTTCACGAATGTGGAAAAATGGACCCATTTTTATTTTGTTTTTTGATCTTAAAAAGTCATTGAAAAGAGCATAATTTTTCAATGAAAATGCTGAAGTGAAATACTATGCGCCATATCTCATCAATACAAACTTTTATGTCACACAAGGCTTTCATTTTCGCATAGACTAAATATTGGAAAAAATAATTATTGAAATCTCTAAAAAACTCATAATCCTTTTTCTCCTTGATTTCAAAAAAAATTCTTTAAATCACATTTTGTCGACACGAAAATGAAAGCCTTGTGTGCAAAAAAAGTTTGTAATGATGAGAATTGTTTAAAGGAAAATTTTCAAAATTATTCCTTGAGTAGTTATTAAGATAGCGATCTTGTCCGATATTTTTTGAATAATCTGCACATTAATGATTTTAAAAATTCTATATATGAATTAATGTTATGTGCGTTTATGAACAACTGTGCAAATTACTGTGAATTAATATTGAATATTTGAAGAGAAATTTGATTTTTTAATTGTAGGTGGATTTGAAAAAATATGCTGATTCAAAAATTTCCAAAAAAAATTTTTTTTATTTTTTATTTTTCATTAAAAGAAAATATATCTGGTTTCAATGTTTGATAAAATTATAATTGCGTTTCATAATAAATATTTTTCAATTATTCTTCAGAAAAATTGAGAAATAATCTTGATATTATCTAATTGAAGTGTTAATCTGAAAAAATAACGTGTTATAAGATTAAAAAAAAAAGAAAAAGAGATTTATTGATTTTTCACTGTGTAGAACAAATCAATTTTAACAAATTTGGATAATATTTTTCATCAAACAAAAACAGATCTTAAAAAAATTTTTTCTATCTTTTAAAAAATGTAATATCGAAACTGCAAAACAAATAACACAATAAACATACACACATGAACAAAAGTTGACAAAATTAACCGAAAAATTAGATATTTCAGCGAGTGTCGCAGTTATAATCGTTATATGATGATCACAGACTTACAAAAGCTACATTGTTGATATTTCCAACCGAATCGCGTTCCATTGGAAGCGAATCCTTAACAGTCCACTTTTCATCCACAATGAATTTAAAATTGTATTTTCCATTTGGTAAATTTAAAACACAGTAATAGTGATATTGAGATAAAACTTCTCCAGTTTCAGTCAACTTTTACATTGCGAAATAAAATTTAAAAAACATCAAAAACGAACAAATTCAAGTGACATCATACCCTAACCAAAGGAAAGCGCCTTTTCCATCCTTTTTTTAATAAACATTGCAAAAAAGTTCAAAATAATGAAAAAATAAATATTAAGAACTACAACCATCCCAATCTCCAACAATGTAAACCTCACTGAGAGGTGACGTACTTGGCCAAGAGAAAACTGTGGGCTTTGCTGTATTCAACAATTTAAGCAAAATAATTCAATAAAATGAAAATTATAAAATTATTAAAATGCTTCAGATACCTACTCTATCAAGACGGATAAAAGGTGAAATATGACGTCTAACAGTGCTTTTTGTTTGTATTGACATTAGTTAAAAATCTTGTACTTATAATCAACTACAGAATTTCAACAATAATTTGACAAGGCTTTTTGACATACCTTAATTTATCTTTTTTCGTTCCACGGAAGGATTTGTACATGAGTTATGATATAAAACGACTATCCAGTCCGGAACTTGAAAATTATAATGATTCTTCAGCCATTTATTTTCGTCAAATATCTTTTACTTGCGAAACTTTGGAAAATGAAATTGAAAGTAAACTTTCACTTCTTTCACAATTTACAAGAGATTATGCAATGCAAACAAGTGGAAAACAAAGTTCCATTATAAATTCATCTTCATCTGCTTCAGGAGAAACTGCTGCCCAGATTAAATCCATCTCACGTGAATTAGAATTATTACTAAAGCAGGTATTTTTGCTTTTTGACACAAAATTTGCGCCTTTACTATTTCATAAACGATAATTAAACGAATTATAACAATTAATTAACGACTGACAATTTGACAACGAAGTTTTCAGAAGCGGTGAATAAAATGGGCTCACTTCTCATTTCACAACATTTCCCATCTTCCGCCTCTCAACTTTCTTTACAAAGGCACAAAGATGTTTTGTTTGAACCCTTTTAAGAATTTCACTCTATGGCGTTATATTATCTCAAAAATTTAGGCAAACAAGCAGATCTGAATTCATTCATCTTCAAGAACTCATTTCACAACATCGATTTCAATATGAAATGCTTCAAAATTCAAAAAAAGATTCTCCTTCTTCAACTCCATCACAATCACTCTTGAGAGAAAGAGCTGCCCTGGCAAGAGTGGATAAACTAGCAGATGAAATAGTCACGTTTTCTTCTTTTTTCTTCACTTTTCTTTTTTTTATTTTATTTTAAATTACCGGTACTTTTTTTTTAAAGTGAAGCAGAAGAAATTGAAGAAGAAGCAGCTGACCAAACTGGATTCGTTGCTTCAATTGCAAAGAAGGCCGATCAGCTTTTAGGTTTACTTTGCCATTTGTAGTTTTCGTTAGAAATCTTTTTTCGTTCAGATCGGTTTCCTGCGGTTGGCAACGCTGTCAATGCAATTAGAGGACTTCAAAAAAGGAATAAAATAATATTAGCATCCGTAATTGGTGCAGGAACATCTTTAATGTGGTTTTATATTATTTTATAATTGACAATATTTTGCTTTATCAATTATTAATTGATTAAATCATTTTGAGAAATAATTTTTGTGAGCAATTTCTTTTCAGTTAAACATGTATTTATGTTCATTTTAATTGCGTGTTATTTGTTAAAAATTTCTTTTCAAAATATTTCGAAAATTAATTCTTGATATGGGATGAAATTATTTAACCATTAATTAATAAGATAAGATCAGCAATTTTTACTTATCTTATTGTAGGGCTTGTATTTAAACAATGACTACACAATTGCATCCAGTATTGATTGCTGCTCGGGGCGGGGGTATTTGCGTCATTACTTAATCTATGATCTTTTCCAACTAACGTCATTCTATATGTTTATTTATAAGAAACAACAAATCAGGCTCTGATGGAACTTGATCGACTGGAAAAAGAAAATTTTGTTTGAGAATGCATCTTTATTTGAAAAATGAATTATTTATTGTTTTTAGTGTCTCTACATATTAAATTTGGCAACCGAAATGGCTAATGAATCAAATGATCTTTCATTGCGTCAACTTGCAGGATTAATTTTAAAAAACTGTCTTGTTTCTGAGGTAGGAATATTTTGTTTAATAATTTTTTAAAATTGCTTTAATCTTTACGAATATTTTTAATCAGAATCCAATTCAACAACAAAAAAAAATTGTTCGATGGGCAATGGCTGCAAAAGACTGCAGAGATCAAATAAAACAAATGGTTTTGCTATTTTCCATTTTATTTTCTATTACACTCATTCTATGTTAATCTTGAAACTGTTTGTTATTTAATGAAAATTTCAATTATTGTTTTTACAGGCTGTTGTAACTCTTCAATCACCTTATAAAGAAGCTGGGCTATCTGCCGGACAAGTTGTTGCTGGAATAGGAAAAATTGAATTGCCACTTGGTCAATGGCCTGATCTTATTTCTGGATTGTTGCTGTTCGCAAGAAATGAACGTCCTCTTTTAAAGGAAGTCACTCTGAGATGTTTAGGTATTATATGTCAGGATGTTCCAAACAAACAGTGTTTGGCAGCGTATAGCGATAGCATCCTTCAAGCAGTTGTTGAAGGGATGGACGCAAAAAACCCTCCTGATGTTATTCTATCTGCTACAAATGCATTACATAATTCACTTGAAGCAGCGAAAAACAATTTCAAATCAGAGAACGAACGAAATTACATAATGCAAATGGTTTTAAGAACAATGAAATCGGATGCAATACTCATTAAATTGAAAGCGTATGAATGTCTTTTGAAGATAGGATATTTGTATTATCCTCTGATGCTTGCATACATGCAAGAGATTTATATTATTACGAACGAAGATCTTCATTCACCAAACGAAAACGTGCAGCTTCAGGCCTTGGAGTTCTGGACGACCATTTCAGATGTGGAGATTGAGCTGGATGAAGAAGGGCGCTATCCTCTGCAGACATACGATCCTTATCAAGAAGGAGACCTGAAATATCCAGACGAGAAAAATCCAGTCACACCATCACTGAACATCCTCACCACAGTGTCGCAGCAGCTGACACAGACACTTATCCAGAAGTTGGCGTCGAAGCAGGAGACTTATGATTCCAGCACGTGGAATCCGATCATCGCATCCGCCAATCTTTTGAAGCAGATGGCGAAAGTGGTGAAGAACCAGCTGGCTGCCCAGGTGATGCCCTTTGTGAAGGAGAACCTCACACACGCGACGTGGCAGCTGCGCGATGCAGCCATCCAAGTCTTCGGGTGCATTTTGGAAGGGCCAGACCAGAAAGAAATGGAGGCGCTGGTGTCGAAGAGCCTGATGACGCTGCTGAAGATCATGGAGACTGACCCACAGCGCATTGTGCGTGGCACCACGTCGTGGGTGATCCAGGTCATCTGCTCTGCGCACTATCCAGCGGTGAAGTCGTGTCTGCAGTCAGTCATGACCTCGCTGTACAATGCACTCGATCCAAGTGTCGATCCGTATGTCTCCAAGAATGCCTGCACCGCCATTTCAAACATCTGCCTGCATGCGGCGCGGCAGCGGAATCACGCCACGAACATTCTCACCCCTTACTTCTCTGTTCTCTTTGACCGCCTGCTGGACACTGTGATGCGCTGCGACCCGTCTATCGAGTCGACATATCATCTGCGCACGAACAGCCTCGGCGCGCTGGGCCATCTCGTGTCCAACTGCGCGGAAGGGCTGCAGTCAACGCTGGTGGAGAAGCTGAAGGAGCTGATCGACCGGCTGAAGAAGCAGCCGCCGCCACCAACTGACAACGACGGGATGGAGGAGTACTACATCATCCAGGGCAACTACCTGACGCTCATTGGCGGGCTGGTTGCGAGGATTGGTGTGCGTGTGTCGTCGTTTGCAGATCACATTCTCGGCTTCATCTACCCGCTGATGGCTGTGAAGACTGCTGATGTCGAACAGGATGTGCTGCTGTGCTTTGAGAACATCGCCATGGCGATGGGGCCACTGTTTCTGAGGCACTTCCCAGTGATCAAGCAGTATCTGATTGAAGAGCTGCAGGTGGAAGATCAGCCTCTGGTGACAAATGGAGCGCTGGGCCTTCTGTCAGACATAGCACGTGGCGTGGAAAGCAGCTTCACACCGTACTTGCAGGACTTTGTGCCTGGGCTGATTCACCTGATCCAGTCGAACAAGATGTCGAAGCAGTGCCATGCTGTTGCATTCACCACTCTCGGGGACATTGTGCTGGCGACGGGAGAAGGCTATCTGCCGTATCTGCCGCAGACGATGGGTGTGTTTGTGCAGGCGATGAATGCGAAGATTGAAGACGGAGGCAATCTGGATGTGATTGAGTATGTTGTTTCCTTACGGACATCGCTGCTGGTTGCTCTCTGCTGTGTCATCCAAGGGCTGCGCACACACAACAAGGCCATGGAGATGATACAGTACAAGGACTACATATCGAACTACATCGTGATGACTATCGAGAACGCACTGGATCCAGCAACCGTAGCACCAACACAGACTGGCTTTGGAATGCCCGAAAAGCCGAAGAGCTTCTCTATTTCTGATCTGGACCTCACATCTTCAGAAGTCAATGCACTGATCGATCTGATTGGAGATCTGATACACGCACTGGGGCAGCATGTGGCAACGAATGTTTCACACCAAACTATTAGAGCATTCATCGATGCTTGCACAAAATCAAAGACCAGTTCGCTTTCAAAGAAAGGTCAGCGCGCTAATCATCTTCTCAAAAATCTGAAGAAATAACATTTCATTTAAACTTAATCACCAACATTCACGATAAATTGTATTTTTATATTATTTTGTTTGTTTCGAGCATCTCATATTTTTAAAACGAAAAAAACTGATTTTGAAAAATCAACTATTTCTTTTTCCCATAATTATTTATTTCCCAATTAACGTTTTTTCAGTATAATTGCCTTGTCTTTGTGCATTTCCGCATCAATGACAGCAAAACGAGGGGATTTTGATATCTATACTAAGCTACGTCTGACTCCTGCAAATGAGCTTCCAAAATACATGTTTGAATTCTTGAGATGAGTTTTTATATAAAACTTTTTTTAATAATTAATCTAAAAGAAAAGCTTCTTCCCAACGACTTCAGAAAATCAAAGCGGGATATCATATGAAGAACGTGCTTCATGATGACGAAGAAGCTGTTTCTGAAGATGTATGACAAAAATTCAATTTATCATTATAAATTGAGTGAAATTCTATTTATTTTCATAGGATGCATCAATAAGTGCGAGAAGTCGCTCTGTGACACCATCTCTAACGCCAGAAATTCAGAGGGCAAGATCTGAATTTCCTGTTCGAGGCACAGGAGCAAGCACTTCACTTGGTTTTAATGAACAAAAAGCAAAACGAGCAAACTTTTCAGAATTTCACCAAAGCGATCCATCTGGTAAGACTTCGCTTTCTTCAACATTTCGAACATTTAAACCACCTCAGCCACCACGATCCTCGACTTCACTTGGCTTTACTCCAACTGTGCCAAAAGAGTTTCATTTTCACGGACCAAGTCCAATTCCACCAACAGCGAAACGAAAAGGAGAAATGCCTTCTGTGATTGAAAGAAAAAAGGGAGGAGCGTCAACATCTCTTTCTTTGCCATTGTATAAAGAAAGATCAATGCCTTCTTCTTCTACTCCCAGCACCGCTAAGCGAGTGTCTCATAACGGAAGTGACAGTTCGAAGATGCTTTCCACATTTGCCGAACCCGGAAGCGATCAAGAACAACTGGAAGCGGGAAACATCAGCACCACAGCACGGCAGCTTTCTCCTGCATCGACAGCGCTTCGCGACGAGATGAGCGAAGAGAAGCCGCTGGCAATGCTGAAGCACCAGAAGGAGGAAAAGACGACTAAGCGCGTAGCGAAAAAGGGAGAAGCGGCGCTTTCGTTGGGCATCACGCGCATCTACCGCAGGCTCTTCGGGCACAACCCGACGGAGGCCGAGCTGAGCGGAGACCACATTTGGATTATGCGGAAAGTGAGTGATGCTCTCAAGCAGCAGACACCGTCGCTGTCGGAGCACTTCAAAGAAGGAATGAGAACTATGTCGATGATGCAGTACCAGACAGAAAAGGTTTGAATACAGTTGCTATGTAGTTGGAAGGAGAGACTTTTGTTAACTTGTATCGCTTTGCAAATTGTTCCAAAAATTTTTTATTTGAAATTATCAATTATGAAATTAATCATATCATTAAACCATTTTTATTAATATTTTTCCTTTTTTTCCTTTTTGTTTTTCAATCACTTCGTGCATCTCTTCTACAGAGTGATGAATACTACACGTCAGGCGAGAAAGAGCGCGAGGCGCGGATGAAAAGCGAGCTGACTGAGCTTTTCGACTTGTACGACCTGGACTCGCTGCAGCACACGTCTCCCGAATCCAAACGGAAAGAGGCGCGGAGGAAGAAGCGGGAGATGGAAGAGGAAGAGGCGCACTTCCAGGAGCTGCAGAAGCAGAAGCAGCGAGAGGAAGAGCGGAGACGGCGGAGAGAGGAGATCCGGATGAACGGTGGTGATCCGAACGAGCTGCTGTCACAGAAGTCGTCACTCACTCCACGCTCTCCTTTGTCGCCTATGTGTGGTGGAAGCAGCAGCAGCAGTGGGAGTGGAGGAGGAGGAGGAGGAGGAGGAGGAGGAAGTGGAGACTCATCCTATTTCCCTTCTACACCTTCTGGTGCAGGGGCATGGCCGAATGCACTTCAGAGATATCCCTCACAGTTCACTCCGTCAAAGACACGAAGCTACAAGTCACAGACAGCGCGCAGTGCAGGTGCTACTTACAGATCAAAAGATGGTGTGAATAGTATTTTGTTATTTTTGCATAATAATTGTAATTATATTTGATTTTTCTTCTTTCTTAATATTTAAATGAATTATCCAATCACAACATGTTCTCATCCATTTCACTGTCTTAACCACCACACAAACCACACCAACACTTCGAATACCATCACAACACAGGCGAAGCACCATCGCGCAATATTCCCAATGTGGAAGAGCTGAATCAACGCAACCAGAACTTCCTGCACGACTGGGCAGAAGAGGAGCAAATGCGGCTGGAGCGCGAAAGAAGACAGTCTTTTCTGCGAGAGAGCGATGTGCTGATGTCGTTTGGGTCAGCACAGAAGAAGGAGAAAGAGAGCTTCGACATCCTGCGGGAGCTGGAGGAGAAGAAGAAAGTGCAGCGGGAGAAGACGCCAGCCGACATCGTCGACGAGATGCTGCGCCGCGCAGACGGCACAATGTCCCCACCGTCGCTGAGTGGCATCACTTCTGCATCTGCCTCACATTCTCCGTCCCACTCAGCCTCACCCCGCTCGTTCTCCCATTCTTCTTCTGTGTCTCCTTCTCGCTTGAACATCCACTCTTCACAGGATTTGTCCGCGTCTGCGGTGCTGAATGCAGAAGGGGCTGACGGATCTTCTTCAGCAATACCTCTGAACTCATCGCTCTCTGCTTCTTCTTCCCTTTCTCAGCTGTCTTCTACTTTGTCCTCGTCAGCAGCAGCAGCCGCAAATGGGGTTGTTCTTGAGTATGCTGATGAGAATGACACGTCTGTTGTGTCTATTGCCAAGCAGACGCGTATGCTGATCAGAGAGCAACTGCATCTGCCGGTGCATGTGCCGCTGATGAAGAGGCAACACGACATCGCCATCCAGCGGCAGAGGGAGGCGCAGGACATGAAGCTCCTCGAAGACGAGATGAAAGAGAAGGAGAAGGAGAAAGAAGGAGAGGAAGATAGAGCTGGTGGCACACATCACACAGAAATGCTCAGCCAGCAGAAGAAAGAGGACGATGAGGAGTTTCTGAAGAAGCTGCTGGAAGAAGACGAGTTTGCACATTCTATCGCTCCTCAAGACAGAACAGGCACAGACGCTTCGAAGCTGCGGTCGAACATTCCCCTCCCCGTTTTAGATGCTGCCACATCCTTAATACTTCCTCCCTCAGGTTCTCCAGCCACCGCTGCTTCACACCAAAACACACAGCAGTCGTCTCTTCAGCTTCGTCAGTCGAACCCTGCGTCGATCAACAGGCCGATGGCGCATCTGAAGCAGGCGCCGTCTGAAGCGTCTCTTCCACCAGCCAGAAAAGAGGCGCAGACGCTTCCCGAATCTCTCCGGCAGACAGATGCGTCGTGTGTGGTGCTGCCGTCGTATCCCTCTGCTTCGTTTATTGAGCCGTCGTCGCTGGAGGACACGGCGCTGTTGGGGCCAGTTACGATCATATCGTCGCATCCATCTTCACCAAATAACAACAGAGACAGAAGGGAGAAAGGCAATGGAGCGAGTCAGGAGGGAGAGGGAGTTGAAGGAGAAAGAGGAGGAAATGCTGGGGAGAATGGATTCATTTCAGCACATGACGATGAGTTGGACTCGTTTTTGTCAATTCGCGATGACTAGTTCTTCTTATTCATTGAGACTTAAAAAAACCACATTTTTTAAACACTTCTTCTTCTTCTTCTTCTTCTTCTTCTTTAAATTAGCTGCTATCTGAATTATCTTCATTTCACAATAAAATTGTTTTATTCTATTGCTAAAGAAAAACTTCACTTCGACTCAATATTTTTAAGTTCTGTTTGATATCCGACTACTTGTTATTTTTCCTTCTAACGTTTCATTTCACCTTCTTGCAAACAATTAGCACTTCCCTTTTTGTTGAAGTTCATCAAATAAAAATGAAAAAAAAAGTATTTCCCGATTCAAAAAGCTAAAAAAAAAAATTTACGTTTTCAATTTTTAATTTACTTTTTTTACTGATTTGAAAAGTGAAGTGATATTTTCTTTCCAGCTCTCTGCCTCCTTGGTTTTTTCTCCGAAGCACCTTCTTCATTGTCTTCGTCATTCTGCTTTCTTTCTCGTTGATTCCTGCGAGATTTGAAACTCTTCTTTTTGTAATCTTCATCCTCTTCTTCATCCTCTTCTTCTTCACTTTCATCTTCAAACCCCTTCTCATCCTCTTCATCTTCGTCTGTTTCATTTTCATCGTCATCTCCTTTTGCTTTCGCCTTTTCCTTTCTCTCCTTCGACCTCTCCTCGCTTTGTTTCTGTGCTGCCTTTCTTTCTGGTGTTGCCAGCTCATCCACATCCTTCTGTGACTGCTTCACTCTGTGCGACACAGCAAGAGACGTGATGCGCATGTTAGGTATCGACACACTGGCAACCAGCTGAAGAAAAGATGAAGACGACGTTGAAGAGGAAGAGGAAGAGGAAGAAGAAAGAGAAGAGGAAGAGGAGGAAGAAGAAGCATCGTACGAAGTGTTGATTTTCCAAGCGCTGACGTTACCATCAGAACATGCACATACAACAAGTGGCTCAGATGGAAGTGCTTTTTCTTTGTTTCCAACTTGACAGGCACACATCGCCTTTATTCTGAACAACAGGATTTTAAAAAAGTGTACGTTTTGATTATATTGTCAATGAAGAATAAAAAATAAAAGATGATGATGACGATAATGATAGATTGAAGATAATAAATTTTGAATGAAATATAAAAGCACAAACCTGTCTGTAAGAATTGGCAAAGGCTCTACACGAGTAACAAGTCCAGTGAATTGAACAACTGATTCATGATTTGTAGTTTTTTTGCTTTTCTCAGAATCATCATCATCATCTTTCTCATCATCATCTTCATCATCGACTTCATCTTCATCTTCTTCTTCCTCCTCATCTTTATTGTCTTCAGTTATTGCATCTTTTTCGTTAAGTTTCTTTCTTTTTTCTGCTTTTGAATTAATTGATTTTTTTTCATTTGAAGTGGATGGAATGGTGGAATCTTTCTTATCATCATCATCTTCTTCTTTTTTCTCTTTTGATATGACAACAGCACACCACAACCCCTTTTCTCCTCCACATATTACGATCGTTTCCTTAAAACATTCATAAAAAATTTCAAAATGATGATCATTCGAAAAAATCATTTTCATACTTTGATAAAGCACAGGCTAACAATACGAAATCCAACTTGAGCGGATAAAAGTGGTGCATCTCCAATCATTATGTCATATACGTATAACATTGTTCCGCTTGCCATTCCATACAATAGACCGGAAGGTGACCATACACAACCTTGAACACCTCCTTTAAATTTAATATTTGTTCGATGTGCAAGTTTACCATTGAGTAAATTAAGTAATGCAACAGCTCTATCGGGTGTTGAACTGGCAAGTGCCATTCTTCCAGATGGATGAATTGACATAGTTGTTACAGTTGTTGGATGAGGACGTATTTTTCTCATAACTTCCCAATTTTGTCCTTTTTGAGTTGAGGTCCAAAAGATAACATGACCTTTTTCATCAGAGCTCACCATAGATGGTGGAAAGTTTTCCCCTGATAAGCAAATTGATGAAATTGAAGATGAGTGCTCGTTACAAACACCAATTTCAGTCTTTTTTTTAAGATCAAAAAGGTGGATGAGCTCATCAGTTGCACCAGAGGCTAGATAATGGCCGGAAATATGTAATGCACCGATTGAGCCGAGATGCTTTACTGGCCCGAAATAAGGAGAAAAATTAAATGGTAAGTCCAACTTTTCATTGTCACTTGTTGAAGATAATTTTTGACGTTCGCTTTTTTGATATGATTCATTAGGAACTAGCTGATAAGCTAACAGCGATTTTTGATATGTTCCTACACATACGACAATGTGATTAAGATCACTTGACATAACAAATAAATTTTTCTATGGTTATCATTCATCCATCCGATTGTTTTTAGTATTATTTTCTTCTTTGTTATTTCCGTTTTTCATTATCATTCCTGGCAAATTAAAAAATGGATTGATTGAAAATATATGTTACGAATAACGATCAGAAAATTTTAAATTGTAATTTTCTCTTTATGCTTTCTCATATTTCTGCTTATGTTATTGGAACGGGAAGCAATGAAATGTATCCATCGCTGCTAGTGGATTTAAAATCAACAAAATTTTTGTTTAACGCTGGAGAAGGTGTTCAACGTTTTTGTCATTGCCACAATATATCTCTATCATCAATATCATATTTTGCTTTTACAACACTTACACCAAGATCTATAAGTGGCATTCCTGGAGTTATGCTTTCTATGGAACAAGCAAATAATCAACGCTATTCACTTCTTGGTCCTTCTGGTCTTTCCGCTTATCTGACACTTGAAGAACTTTATCTTTCGAGAAACTTTTCAAAAATTGTTGTAGAGGAATATCCTTTGAAGAAATTTGATAAACCAAGAATTTTAGACATGAAACAAGCATGCTTTTATGCTTTTCCTTTGACGAGTTGTTCAGATTCAGCACAACCATCAACTGAATGTAAATCGTTATTGCCATTGGAGGAAAAATCAATGGCAGAACTTCACAAAGATATTTATATGACTTTAAAGGAATATCCTTCCCCAGTTCCCGATTGGTATGAAGCAGAAAAGCTTCACCCTTCTGCTCATCTTTCAAAATGTTTATTAAACCCAACTTCAAATTATTTGATTCAAAAACATTTAATGCTTTCAAATAATGAAAGGCAAACCGTTATCGGAGCAAAATCTGAACCTGTTGTCATTAGATCAATAGTCTCAAACCCAGTTCCACACATGGCAGTATCTTATGCGTTTGATTTGTTTCCTCTGTACGGGCAATTTCAAATTGAGAAAGCCATCGAAGCAGGCGTTAAAGATAGCAGGATGTATGGGAAGCTGCAACAAGGCTTGGATGTCACACTGGAAGATGGAAGAATTGTGAAGGCATCTGATGTGATGGGACCTGAAAGGCAGCTCCCGAGTGTGATTATTGTGGACTGTCCAACAATTGAGTTCTTCGACATGCTTGTCCAGACGTATGACGACAAATTCCATGCGCTGACAGATCGCTGCGAGCCAAGGAACCAACTGACAGTGGCTGGTCACTTTTTCCATTTTACGCCTTCGTCTGTTCTGTGCACTGAAAAGTATCGTTTGTGGATAAGATCATTTGGCCCCAGAGTGCAGCACGTGTTTATGAACGAGCTCTGCCCCGATGTGAATCCGGCAGATGCGCAGGCACGTCTACACAACACGATGTCACTTGCTGATCCGGTTATTTATCCCCCACTTGCTTTTTCGCCTTCTTCTTTTTTGCACTCGAAATTGGTAGATGATGATGAAGATTGCTGTGATGGAGAAAAAACAGCATACACAAGCCTTTCCATTCCTGGTGCTTCTGAAATTGTTATGAAAAGGGGGTTTCCATGTTTCTTTCATCAGCCTTCTCACATGTTTTTTGCAATTCTCAACAAAAGAAAAGAAGACAAAGCACCAAACACTTCTTCAACTGATGTTTCTGATCATTCGATCTCAGCACATCCTGATGCCACTGCACATCCAGCTGAATCACAAGATCTGCACGAGCTGTATCCATATGCCCAATCATCATCTTCTTCACAGCTTTCTCTTACATCTCTTTCTTCCTCCTCTGACTCTCAGTCAGAAGTGATTGCCAATGCAATGAAACTTGAACCCCATCCCTTTGCATTTGAAGACGACCTGGCCATTCTTGCACTGCCTTGCCAGCACTTCTTCTTCTATGAGCCGTCTGCTGCAGATTTGGAGAAAGAAAGGAGGAGGAGGCTGCGCTTTGCTCAGAAGAAGATGGACGAAAAAGCGAAACCAAAAGCCAAAGTGGCTCAGGAAACGGGAGAGCAAAAGGCTGAAAAGAAAAGTTTTCGGCAGAGAAGAAAAGAAAAAGCATTGTCCAAACAGAAACAAGAAAAGGAAGAAAAAGAAAAACAAAATAAAATCGAAATGAAATTGGGAAAGGAAACAAAAGACGAAAAGGAAGAGAAAAAGGGAGAAGAGGAAGCCAAAAGATGTAACATGAGCAGTTCAGATAGTAATTCTGTCAAATCTCACGATGAATTGAATGAAAAAGCACCATTTTCACTTCTTGATACTTCGCCAATGCCATCCTCTGCTTCATTTCCTTCTCCATTTCCTACTACTACTACTTCTTCTTCTTCTTGCTCAACTCAGTCCACTTCTTTTTCTCCTTCCTCTTTCACCTCTTGTTTTTCATCTAATTTGCCGTGTGACTCGACGCTTTCTCCTTATGAGACACCATCAGTCACACCTTCCTCTCCAACACCACCTCCCACTCCGCCTTCTGACTACACCCCTTCAACTCTATCCCCTTCTTCTTTTTCTTCTCCTTCTTCTCCTTCACAAAATGTGGGAATATGCTCTGAAACACCTGACAGCTCATTGACAAAATCTCCTTCTTTGTCTTCTTCATCCCCATCTTCTGAGATAGCTTTATCATCCACAACAAATGTTTCACCAGAGATATCCAATGATAGCTCTTCTTCTTCATTCAGAACGCCCCATCAGATTCTTGCGCTGTTCATAGCAAACAGAAGAGTGGGTGTGGATATGAGAGAATGCGTTTCTTATTTTCATTCACTTCCACTCACCCTGAATGAAATGAAGCCCGAACTTCGCAAAATTCTGGAAGAGAGAATGAAACAAGGGGAGCAGATGATGGGAAATGATTGCAATGGAAGTGAAGAGAAAAACGAGAAAGAAGAAGAAACTTCAAAGGAAAAGACAATTGAGGAAGATTATGAAAAGAGTGAAAAGAAGAAGCAATTATCACCAGAAAAACTTGCAAACATTATTGTTCTTGGAACAGGAGCTGCTATTCCAGGCAAATATCGAAATGTGTCATCAGTTTATGTCGATTTGTCACCTCAGTGGAAGAACTCTTCAACAACACAGACAATTCACACATCACAACCTCTGTCTTCTTCCGCGTCTGCCTCATCTGAACACACTTCAATTCAAGTTGATTTAAAGCCTCATTTTCCTTCTTCTCTTCTTTTCGACTGCGGAGACAGCACATATGCCCAGCTCTACCGCCATCTGAACGGACTGAGTGAGGAAGAGAAAGAAGTCGCTATTGTTTCTGTGAAAACAATCACTTTATCACATTCACATGCTGATCATTGCCTCGGAGTCTGGCGCTTTCTGTGCGAGAGAGAACGCATTTTGAGGAGATGGAAGTTAAAAAGGAGCAAAGAAAAGAGCAAAGAAGAAGACAACCTCGATGAAGACGCACAGCTGACATTAATTGGACCCTGGAAGCATTTCTCTTGGCTGCGTTTTTTGAGTCTGCTTTGGCCTGTTTCATTCACTTTTGTGTGGTTTCTGTCTCTTGCTCCACAATACCCTCTGCATTTCGATAGCTCTCTGCCTTTTCAATCCTATCCTGATTACCATCATGAATACGTGTTCACGTCAACTCATCATATTCTCTCGCATTCTGAAGCAGATGCAACAGAACTGAGCACATTCATAAATAGACAGAAAAGTGGTGAGGAAGGCTCACGTTCTCCTCTGTTTGATGCTCTTGTCGATGCATCTCTTGTTGATGGAGATCATTGCCTCGAGCTTCCATCTCATGGCTTTCCATCAGCCTCAAATACTGATTGTTCCAATGATTCTATCCAGAACTCGACTTCTTTGTTTCCATCTCTTTCAGCCGTTGCACCATCCTCTGATACTTCCACACACATTTATCCTCGTGTATCGCCTTTTACTCTGCGTACTCCTGTATTCATCCCAGAGCCATACACTCCTTTCTGTCTTTCTGAGGCAGTTAAGAAGCACATAACAGGAAAAGTGATGAAGTCGCATTCGATTGTCCGTCTTGTCTTTCCCTTGACAAACCACTCTTGTCGCGGCAGCACAGGTGTTGTTGCAGACTTTGCTTTATCGAACCCTGCTGATCTGACTGACAAAGCATGCTACATATTTCGTGTTGCATATTCTGGCGATACACGACCAACGCCATTTTTTGTGTCTGAGGCAGTCAACAGCACAGTGCTGATTCACGAAGCTACTCAATACGATGCAGATGTGAAGCAGGCGATGGGGCGGCTGCACAGCACGCTGTCACAAACGTTGAGTGTTGCAGAGTGCGTGCGCCCAGAACTGGCGCTGCTGACGCATCTGTCGCAGAGAGTGCCCAAGACAATCACAAGCAAAGAGATCATGTCCAATTTGGAGCTGTCGAAAAAGGAGCTCATGCTGACTGTGTGGAACAAAGCGGCACAGGAAATGAAAAGTCGGATGAAACAATCAGAGAAAGAAGAGCAGAAGGAAGAAGAGGTTGAGAAAAGTGACAATTCAAACAAAGACAAGAAAGAAGAAAGGAAATGCTCTGAAGAGAAAGAACCATCTGGAAGCCACATAAAGAACAAAGTTGAAGATTTGAATGCTTCAAAAGAGGTATCCTCCACACACAATCATCTTTTAGAAACTAAAGTTGACCAATGTTCGACAAATCAGATACAACAAATTCAAAAAGAAGCTAAAAAAGAAAGGAATCATAAAAGAAACGACGAACACAGCGAAGTTTCAAAACAAGCAAAGAATCCAAAAAATAGCATCAAACACAAGAAAGATGTTGATGATGAAGATAAAGAAGACGAGAGCGAAAACGACAATGAAGTTGAAGAACAAGAAGAAGAACAAGAAGGCGATTCCAATGTGCAGTTTCCAACGCAGCTCGATTCGCCAATTGGCTCGCTTATCCATTTGGGAGTGAACAGGCAGTTGGTCAGCAGCACTCCGCAGCACATCAAAGACGAAGTGTCTCATTTGCCTATGCACACAGAAATAGGCTCCAGCATTGATTTCGTTCTTGCGTCAGACCACATCACCATTCCCATCTGCTGTGGCAGTTCCACAGACGACTCAGATTCCTCTACTTCTTCCACTTCCACCGCTGCGGAACACAAGCAGCATCTTCGCATGCTGCCTGCCAAAGTATATCGCTCGCCTTTCACTAAATCGTACAGTTCTTTGATTGACATTCTGTCACTGATGCGTAATGATGATAGAAAAACAACGAAAAAGCAAGAAATAGTTGCTCAGTGGAGGAATGAACTTACTTGATTCGCAGGACTGTAAATAACGAATTCTAACAACTATTCGATGTTATCTGTAAATATGTTTATGACTTTGCACATTCTGCAATATCTTTAATTTTGCTTGTTGTTTTTTTTGTTTTTTTCACTGTTTGTGTTTTGTTCTATTATTTTTTCTTTTTCTTTTCAAAATTACAAATGCGTGTTATTGCTTTTTCTAAGAAAGAATTTACAAACATGATAAATAACAAAGTATCACGAATAATATTGAGATCCACAGCAGCTTGAAAATACTATGAAGTGCAAAGAATTGATGAAAGTTTATGCAGCGACTTGTTCTTGCTCTGGTTCCTTTGTTTCAGGAACAGCAGCTGCCTCAAGAGCAGCAGCCTGAGCAGCTTGAGCTGACTGAGAATCAGAATAGAATTCCAACAGTTTCGACACATCCATCTTTGGTGCCTTGATAACTTTCACTTTGCGGATGAGAACATTGTGAAGAGGGAAAATAGTCTTTGTAACTTTTTCAATCTCTTTTCCCATTGATTCTGTTTGAAGCTTCACAACAACGCCGCGAAGATCACTTTCCTGGCATTGACGGCGGATGACTTCAACCATCTTCTTTCTGATTTGGCGAACTTTTTGGCCTTGAGCGTAGGCTGTCTTCTTGACTGATCCTCTCAAGTGACGTGTGAAGCCGATGCAGAACACGCGAAGAACGTATCCGTCGCTTGTCTTAACATCTGCATGCGCCTCAATAAGAGTTTGCCACTTCTTGATCATTGAGCGCAATTTGTCAGCTGTGATTGTCATTCCGTGGAAGTTGGTCAAGCAGTTGGCTCCTTGAACATCCTCGCATCTCAAGCGGATTTTGCGGAATTGATCAACATCACCACCCTGGTTAAGATCAGCAAGGAATGCTTCAAAAACGCGACCTTTCAAAGCATCCTTTGCAAGTTCTTAAAAAAAAAAAAGAATAAATAAATCAAAAAGTTTTGATTGATGTCGTTTTAAAATTTGATTTAAAATAACCAAAATAAACGATTTAAAATAATTATAAATTATCAAACTTGTTCCCTGTGAACGGTTGACAAATGTCTTTCCAAGAACACGGTTTGTGAAGCAGTTTGGAACTTTCACTTCGTACCATTCCTTACGTGCAAATGGATCAACGCTAAATCAAAAAATAACCTTAGATGCAAGCATTTTTTCTTTTAAGACAATTTACATACACCTTCTTCTTTCCTCCCTTCTTTGTTCCTTTGGACAATTTCTTGTTCTTTCCAAGTGCCATACTGTGGACTTAACGTTAAAATATCATAAAAAATAAAATAACAATCAAAATTTGTTAAATTTTGATATCGAAAATCAAAAACTGACATTGCTATTGATAAAATAAAAGCAAACTGAGATTTTGATCTTAATAGAAAACCCTTTGCTGACAGTGACCCTCAATTTGAAATTTTCAAATTGAAAAATTCTATAAAAAGATAAATATTTTTTTAAAATTTAATATATGAAATTTGAAATATATTTTTGCGAAAAGACAAGGACACTTTTTGCATCGTTTTGATGAATTACTCATTTGAGGAAAATAATTCCTTTTCTTTTAAATAAAAAGATATCAAATCAACGAAACTGCAAATAACCTTGCCATTCACAATTGCTTTCAATTGATATGTGTATGCATTTAACAATCGAATTTTTTTGAATCAATTGAATAAACCACAATAAAAATTACAAATCTCATATGGATGGAAGAAAAATGTAATTGCGTTTTAGACGCAAATCAGACTTATAAACATCTTAAAGCTTTTGAAGAAATAAAAATTAATGTTTTTAGTTTTTTAAACAAGCATTATTTTCCGTTTTTAGCAAGTTATGAACAAAATATCGAAAATGGAAGCATTGAGCTTATAGCTAAAGTAGAAACACTCAAAACGTTTAGCAATACAATAACAAATAAAATTGAATCTTTATCATATGATGTTTGAGTTATTTTTTGTTTTAATTTTGTATTTGACGAAATGAAAAAAATTTTTCATTTTTTCTAGTTTTTCATTCATATGATGTGTGAACTGTTACTAGCAGTTAAATTTATTTTAACATTAAATATCAAGACAAGTGTTATTGATCGAGAATGCTTACTGTTTGACACAGAAGACCATGTTCGTTTTTTATGCTTTTCAAGCCAAACAAATCATATTCCGATTTTTTGCACCAAAACTGAAAGGTTGAAGCATCATTGCTTTTTTTAAATGACCGTTGATTTTTAAATGTGATATAGTGAGGAATTTCAGAGTTTATGCCTCAAAAGTATTGGCGCTTTAATGATTGAAAATATCACAATACTTGAAGCCAAAAATCAATCAAACGTTCTTCAAGGAGCAAAAGGTGACATTCATATTATGAAGGAATTAATTGAAAATATTTTCTGCGAAGAGGTTTGAACCACTTGTTTTAATTTTGAGTTGATCATTGATAAGAAATTGTTATTGTTGTTATGAAAAGCGTACTGTTGATGATTGTCTTCTTTCTCCCATTTTTTCAGATTATCTTTCAGAGTTACGTGCTGAGCGAGCTATGGAACAAATCTTTTTATCAGTTAGCTTCGAAAAGTCAGCAAATGAAATGAAGTTAAGAGCCTTGGACAGCTCAATATATCATCATCATCATCATCAGCCTTCATCTGCAAAGCAGCATTTTCAGAAAGATGAACCAGAAACTGAAACCCTCAGCGAGCGAGGGACAGTTCTCCGCTTGACAAGCGAAAACAGCTCAATGGCTTCTATGTCATCTCGAAAGACAGACTCAGAACAGCCAGCACAAACTGAACTGTCTGCTCAGCATTTGATGAGTGAATGTGATTCTGTGATGGCATCTCCTATTTATTCGCCGAGCCCCTTTCAGCTGATGAGCCCTTTGCGCGCATATGCAGGCAAGCCATCCTCATTTTCTTCTTCTTCTTCTTCTTCAATGGCATCTTTTTCATCTGTCTCATCATCATTATCTTCTTCTTCTTCTTCTTCAACATCAGAACTTGAATCTCAACGAGATACGAAGAGTTATTTGGAATGCTCCCAGAAAACAGCCATTCATCCATCATCGTATTCATTCAGTGTATCATCAGACAGCGATTCTTCCTCTGTCATCTACACTTCCTCTTCTCCTCCTCCACATGACCAGCACTTGTGGGGAAAAGTATGCATTTTCACTGTTTTCATGCATTTTTTTCTGTTGAAATGAAATTATTCTGTTCACAATATTTTGCTGGAATAAATGGAGAAAATTCGATTCAAACAATATTCTTTTTGTAAAAGCGTTTTTCCTTTCAGAAATTAATGTTTTATGTTCTCAATTAATTGCAATCTTTCATTATTCTCATATTACCAATCGTTACACGCATTATTATTAATTAACACATTTATTCTTCTTCTTCTTTCCTTCAGTTTGAGTCCAAGTTTTCCGGCTGGTCCCTCCGCGATCTCGAAACACGCCAAAAGGAGAACCAGAATCTTCTGCGTCTTCTCGATTCTCTTTCCCAGTCATCACACACACAACAGAATGTGGCTGAAACAAAAGAGCAGCTAAATTCAAAAAACATGTCAGCATTCGATAAATCAGCATATTCTTCAGCATTACCCTCAGCATCAGCCTCATATTCAGCCTCACAATCAAATTTGACATGTTTCAATTCCTCTTTCTCTTCTTCTTCTTCCTCCTCCTCCTCATCATCGTCGAAGCTGTCTGATTTCCCAAACTCTTCTCTTTCTTTGCATGCTCCTCTCCACATCGGAAATATCAACCCATTCACTTCTTCTCTGCCTGACTACAAAACAGACAGAGGATCAGCTGCAGCTGATGATAGAAGCATAGCTGAATCGTCTTTCTTGTCTTTGTCTTCTTCATATTCTTCATATTCATCATCATCTTCTTCTTCTTCAATGACATCCAATGAGATTCAAATGGCATCTCAATCAGATTTGTCAAAAAAGCCTCTTTCACCTTCACCTTCCTCCTCCTCTTCTTCTTCAGCAATCACATTTCCTCTTTCTTTTCCATCTTCAGACACAACAATGCAATTATCATCGCTTTCAATACCTTCAAGCTCATCATCATCATCATCTTCTTCTTCTTCTTCTTTTTCTTCTTCTAATTCATTAGCACACTCATCTGAAATGAACACAGCCAAAAATGCGATCGAAAGAATTTCATCACAGAATTTGTCATCTGAACAGCTTGGAATGCAGGCAAGTGATGAAGACATGGAAGATCTTTGGTATGAAATATTAATGAAATGAAGAATTTAATCCATGTTTGTTGATATTTGTGATTTATTTTTTTTGGTTTTATCTTTATTTTTTTATTTTATTTTTTGTTTATTTATTGACTTGCACATGTTTGATCAATAATATTTTTTTCTTTCGTCATTTCTTTTTTCTCTTCCCTTTTTTCTCTTCTCCCTTCCTTCCTTCCTTCCATTCATCCATCCATCCATCCGCTCTCTCATTCCACCAGGCAATCCGACGACCTCACCATCATCAGCACCCTCGAGCACCGTGTGCAGCTCCTCACACACACCCTCCACCCTTCCTTCGCTGGCTTCTCCCTCCGGTTTCTCGACTTCCTCCTGTCTGCCATCTCTTCGGTCCCTTCCTCTGCCCTCGCTGCTTCTGTGCCCCATCGCGCAGCGCTGCTGCTTGTGTCGCTGTTTTCTTTCTTTTCGCCAAGTGTGTTTGTGAAATCGAATGAAGATGAAGATGAAGCTGAAGTTGAAGAAGGGATGAAGGGAAGCAAGGAAAAATTGAGAGGAAGAGAGAGAAAAAGGAAAAGGAAAGGAAAGATGAAGAGAAAAGGAGAAATGGAAATGGATGATTTGAAGAAGGAAAATGAAGAAAATGAACAGGAAAGAAGCGCAGAATTGTTTACTGAAAGAAGTTCTGATGATATCAGTTCAAAATCATCAAGTTCATTTCTGTCTCAGTCATTATCTGATTCATATTGTTCATATTCCTTTTCTTCTTCTTCTTCTTCTTCTTCTTCTTCTTCTTCTTCTTCTTCTTCTTCTTCTTCTTCTTCTTCTTCTTCTTCCTTCTCCACTTCTTCTTCTACTTCAACTTCCCTTCCCTCAGAATATTCATCCACTCACAATTCAATCCCTCCAAATAATACAAACACTTCAATCACACAGCATTCATCTTATTCAATAAATCCATTCAATCCAATAAATCCAATTGATCCTTCACATTCATCTAATTCCTCGAACTCCTCAAATATTACAAATCTCTCCAGTTCCTCAAAAGAAACAGAGATTCTGCAGATGATGCAGAGCGAAGGGATATCCCGAATAGCAGAAGGGCTGGAGATGCAGCCGAAGGAGACGCAGCACTGGCTGATTGTGCTGCTGGCAAGACTGATGGAGATAAGCGATGAGATTGAGGCGAAGGAAGAGGAGGAAAGAGAGAGGAAAGAGAAGGAGAGGAAGAATGGAAGGGGAAGAGGGATGGATGGAAAGAGAAGGAGAAAGAGAAGGAGAAAAGGAAAGGAAAAGGAAAAGAGAAAGAAAGAAGAAGAGAAACAAAAGAAAGAGAAGATTCAAAATGGCAAAACTGAACAAGAGAATTCTAATAATAATCCAAATGCTTCTGTTCCAGAGCAGCCATCAGAAGAAGAATTTCCTCAATTAATTGAATTTTCTAATGTTTTTGCTGACCAGCCAGCTGTTTATAATCGATCTCACATCCAAATATCATCTTCGTATTTTTCTGCTGCCAATGAAAAAGAAAGTCAAATAAGTCAAGTAAAAATTACAGAACGAAACAAACAGAAAGAAAAAGGAGAAGAAAGTCTGAAAAGCACAAGAAGTCAAGCAGAAGAAGCAAAATCAGAAGAAGAATTAGAAGAAGAATCAAAAGCAAAAGAAAGAAAAGAAGCACAAAAGCCTCACCACCACATTTATCACAAGCATCATTCATCAAAGCACACACATACGCACACCCAAAAACAAGCACAATCACATTCACACACACACACACTCCGTTCGGCCATTCTCGCATACACTGACTGGGAGTTGTTTCTGCTGCAGCTGCTGCACAAAGACGGCGGATTCGTGGTTTCTGTTGGTGAATGGTATGGCACTGTATTTCAGGGTTACTTGAATGAGGCACTGAGAGAAAGGAAAAAATGGAAGAAGAAGAAGAAGAATTGGAAATGTTGTGATGTTCATTTAGAAAATTGTACTTCTTCTTTGTCGTCTTTTTCGTCTTTTTCGTCTTCTTCTTCTTTGAACCAGAAATCTGAAGAAGATGAAGATAAAAAAGTTAAAGAAGATGTCAAAGAGAGAGATAGGTTTAAACATGACAGCTCATACAAGCGCCTGTTGGAACTTGTGCAAAAACTCGAAAACAACACCATCATTTCTCGTGTTGAGCAGTTTGTTCTGACATATCTGTTCCCTCATTCTGGTCTATCTTCTAATTATTCTTCCTCCTCCTCATCATCATCCTCATCTTTTTCTTCCTCTTCTTCTATCATTCCCCATCGCCCTAATCTCACCCTCAGTTCTCCCCTTGTCCTCTTCTCCCATCCGTCTCTTCTGCCTTCCATCATCTTCCTCTCTGTCATCCGCTTTTGCGAAGGTTCTTTCTCTTCCTTTGGATTCACATTGCCACCAGATGCTTCAAAGCAACCTATTCTTCCTCTGCCGTTTCTTCTTCGCTGTGTGACAGATGCGTTTTTTGTGGGGGTTCCACTTGACCTGAAGCTGCTGATGCAGTTGTGGAGACTCAGCAGAAGTTGCAGCGAGGGGAAGGAAAGCAAAGGTTTGGTTGCATCGAGATGAGTTGGAGTGAATTTAAAATATTTCTTATTCAATATGACATATGGTTTTATTTTAAAACAAAATGAAAGTGTTTTCTTTGCGAATAATTTTATTATTATTATTATAATTATTGTTATTTTGTTATTCATTTTTTTTTCCTATTTTATTCATTGCTTATAACAGAGCTTGAAGTGTTCTTTGATGATCTGATGAATGAGCAGCGGATAATGGCTGTGCTGACAACCTCTTCTGGTTTCCCTCTCTCAAACACCCTCGACACACTCAGAGATTTGGTGTCATTCCAATCATTTGTGGAGGAAGAGGCTGAAATGAATGAGAATTTAAAGAAATCGATAGATTCACAACAGCTTACAGATTCTTCATCTTCATCTTCTTCGTCTTCGTCTTCTTCAACTGCAATTGAATCTACTTCTGCATTTTCTTCTTCTTCTTCTACTTCTCTTTCAGAACATTCATCTCTTCCACAGACACCAATGATGTTTCTTGTTGACAACAAAGGAAATTCCTTTGCTCTTGCTCCACCACAACTAATACACGATACAGCTCCATTCATTTCTGCTTTTCCTCCATCTTCTGATATGAGCATTGAGACTAAACAAACTCATCCATCATCATCATCTTCATCATCATCATCTTCTTCTTCTTCTTCTTCCACTTTAAGCTCATCGTCTCAAAATAAGTCTCTGCAGAGTTCATCCAACTCATCCATTGAAGAATCACTGGCTTTCATCATATCTTCTCTTCTCAACACTTCCACAAGGTCTCCTCTGCCTTCTTCTCCCACATCCCTTTTCATCCAACAGTCTTCCAACACACAAATCGAGTCTTCTTCTCTTTCTGTCATTAATAAACAACTGAATGAGCAAATTGTGCTTTCTTCATCTTCTCCTTCTTCTTCTTCTTCTTCTTCTTCTTCTTCTTCTTCCTCTTCTTCTTCTTCCCCTATTTCCCTTCATCCCCAACGCAACCATTCGCAAAACGGCCAGTTTCTTTCTTCTCTTCTGAAATCACACATCACAGCCACATTCACATCGATCCTTCAGCACGAGAAGAACGAGCTGATCATCCGCGACATCGTCCGCATCGCATATTCTCTCCTTTTCTTCTCCCCTTCCTTGTTTGCAGCCACCACCACACCCCACTTCCCGGCCTCTCTCCTCCTCCACGCCTTCACGTCCACAAACTCCACTTCGCTCAATCTCTTCTACCGCTTCTTCTCTCTTCTCCTGCGCAGATGCCCTGAGCTGTTTCCCTCATATTTGTGCACACTGCTTGCCGGTAGGCTCCTGCAGTCAATGGAAAGCATACGAGAAAAAGAGCAAAAGGAAGAAGAGGAATTCATTAAGCATCTGAGGAAAAAAGTGGATGTGGTTGTGGAGAGAGAAGAGAAGGACAGCGATGCGCAGAGAGAGGCACTGAGAAGCGGGAAAATCGATGTGGACTCGTTGGAGAAGATTGAGATGGAGGCAAATAACGAATTGTTTGAAGAGGATGTTCATTTTGAGACAAATGAAAGTGAGTCAGGGGAGAAAGAGGGGAAGTCTTCTGATTCACAAAAGAAGCACCCACAAAAATTGAATGAAAAATCGCAACATTTCCCACAAAGAGCTGGAAATTGGGATTTTGGAGAGGAGAGCAACATGTCTGCGATGTTTTCCTCAGCAGAGCAGACAGACAACAGCGGCAGCTGCATGATGGATCGTCTGCTGTTCCTGATTCTGCTGCGCTGTGCAGAAAGAGAAGAGAAAGGAGAGCAGCACGAGCTGTTGGGAGAGGTATGTGAGAGCGGGTGGTTGAGGCAGATGGTGTGTGACGTGCTGATTATGACCAGAAGAGGCGAGGCTGCAGAAGATGATGGTGTTGAGAGAGCGAATGAGGAAGTGGGGTTTGGAAGGAATGAATTGGAACAGTTCAATGAGAGTTCAGGTGACAGTGCATTTGTCCAAAAGACAGGGGAGAGAAACAAGAACAACTCAACGATTGCTTTGGCTGATTTTGAGTATGATATCCTCCGCTCTTTTATGTCTGATATGCACACACGCTTCTTTTTACTCTCACTTTCACTTCTTCTGCTGCACAAAGCCAAACCGCTTCCGTTTCATCTGCTTCCCTGCATTTATGCAGCCGAGCAGAAAATCATTGAAGAGTCACAAAAATTGATGAATAAGAAGGAAAGTCAAAGTTCATCGTCGCGTCAAAAGCTCAAGACTATGCAAGAAAAAGAAGGAACGCTTTCTTCTACTACTTCTTCTTCTTCGCCTTCGCCTTCTTCATTGGAAGACCATTCAATGCTTTCTTCTAATTCAACTGCGCCTTCTTTTGAAGCAGAAAGTGAGAAAGATCAGAATGAAAAAGATTTAACGGATGCCTCTTTATGCTGCAAAGTGTTATCCTATCTATGTGAATCTGAAGGTATGTTCAAATTTTACTGTTTTATTTCAAATATCACTACAAATTTATTTTTTATTATCAAACTTCATAAATTGCAATATAATCCTCTTTGCAGATAATTTGATTTACGTTGATGGCTCTCAATTGTTATCCTCTGTAATTACTTTGCTGACTTCTAACAATATGGCCACTGTTGTCGCAGCTCTGCGTTTCCTTGTAACTCTTTCTGTCCACAACAATGCACTCATCAAACAGAGGTTGATAGAACAAAATATTCTGACAGTTTCTTCCTCTCTAATAGATTCAGAAAAAGTTAATTCATGCGAAGGGGAAAATAAAAATGCAATTAGCCTTCTTCTTTCGGAATTGTGGGAAGCACTATTAAAAGGAGAAGAAAACACTTGAAAATTAATTGGCACAAACATAGAAAATTGTGAAAAGAATTGAGCAAGTGTTTCTAATAAAAAAGCAAAATTCATGTTTGAATTGCCTAAAGATTCATAACAAATACATCAAAGCCAAAAAGTGAAGTGGTGAAGTGATAATGGCATGAGCAAGTGCAAGACGTAGAATTAAGCAAATGATATTACATTTTGTTGAAGTGAAATAAACGTAAAAGTTCTTGAAACATTCAAAAATTGTTGTTCATCAATTCAGTCATTTTTTAAAATTTTTCTGTTTTTGTAGAAGATAAAAAATCCACATAGTAAACTCAAAATGCATATTATGAGCTGAAAAATCATGAAGGATGGGCTTAATGGCTGTTCTTCTGGCTCTATTTCTCGAAATCCAAACATTCTAACTTTCCATGGAAGCCAAAACATCAAGCACTTATCAGGAAGTTGGATGGCTTTCGTGTTGTAAATATCGATTAATTTGCTAATGCTTTCTTTTTTATGAATATAAAATGATTCATATTTCCCAACAGAGCCATATTCACATGGTTCAATGCTTTTGTCTGAAGATAAGCAAGTACTCCGAATGTTATCCAATGAAAACAAGTCCCAATCCTCGGGAAACGATTGAATTTTTTCATTCAAGAATGAAGTTGAATATTTACGTAAAGGGGCAAAAGTTTTCACTACTAAAATTGGCTTTTTCAAATCACTATTCTTCAGTTTGTGCGAAAGAAAAAAAAAGAATTGAAGATTTGTTTGCCAGTCCGCAACATCTTCCCACGGAGAATCATATTCCCCTAAGTCATCTTGCAGTTGAGTGAAATTCAGTTTTGTTTGTGGATCAATGGAAAATGGAAGAGGAGTTGAATTTGAAAATGATGAATATGATTGAATCTGGAATCCATCAAATGTTTGAAGGGGAATGAAAGGAATTGAAAGACCGTTTAGAGTTTCTTCAGTGATATGCGTTGGTGTTGCCTTTCGATTTGAAAAAATAAAATATACGTCAGAAACATTCAGTTCATTTAGTCTTGATTTCACTTGTTCCGACTTGAAGTCCTCTGTATATTCCCAGTTTCGAATTTTGCAGAAACATTTCGTCACAAAAAATAAAAATATTAGAAAAAGCATGGCTATAAAGCCAATAATTCACTGAATCAATTTTGATCTTTTATTTTGTAGCCCATTTTATATTGTTCGCAATGCCGGAAAAGAAAACAATAAATGGATCCAGCCTCTTTTATTCAAGAGATCGACAACCTTGAGCAAAATTCAAAGAATATACAATGCAAGCTTCGTCAAATTGCGGATAATCAAAGAAAAGTTCAGCGCGAAATAGAAACAAGTATTATTCAATTTTTAAGCGATATTTTTATATAGGCTATTTTGTTCAAAAAATAAAGCAAAGAAGACTATAGAGGAAGGAAGATTAAAAGAGAAAGAACAAATAAAGACAATAGCATCTTTGGATCAACGAATACAAACAGCAAAAGAAAGATTAACAATTCTCAAAGCTGAAAGTGATACTTTTCTTGCAGAAAAGAATAAAATTAAATCAATCATAAAAAAGTCAGACGAGGATACAGAGCAAGCAATGTGTGAATTTTCGAATTTCATATTTTTTTTTTTTAAAAGCAATTAACTTCTTAAAGACAAATGCTTTGCCATCAGATTGATGACCTAACAAAACAAGTCGACAACGAAAGAGCGATGTCAAATCCTTACAGTTCTCAAAAATTACATGACTCTTTGAAGGAACAAATACGGAAGCAATGCTTGAAAAGTTTGAGCAAAATGGAAAAATATTTTTTTTTGTTTTAATTTAAGATTTAAACTAGATAAGGCAGCAAGCAAAAGCGCTAGCTCATTATCACTTGATGAACATATAAGTGAACTTCAAAAGCAAAAAGAAGATCTAATTGTTGAATTAAGTCAGCTTAAAGTAGATGAAGATAGAAATTTACATTCATCTTTTGAACAAGGAAGGATGGATATTGAAGAAGGCAGTGAAACTTCTGGAGAATTTATAGGAAATTTGGGAATGGAAAATGGTTCGTTTGCAAATCAAGAAGTGGAAATGGATATTGAAGATTCTCATGAATCAGCGCTTCAAAGTGATTCAAAAACTGAAAAGACATATGATCAACTCCTCGATGCAAAGATCATTCTTGCTGGTGAACTTGAAGAACTGAAGCATAAAATTGACGATTTAAAGAGAACAGAATGTTCAGAATGCGAACGTAGAATGTTAGAAGAATGAAAAAATTACTATGGGTGTATTTTAATCATGTCATCTTTCATTTTTGCGAATGGGGCGCTTTTGCGTCGCAATGGTTTGCGACTTTTTCTTCCCAAATATTGGTGGGGTAGAAAATCATATTTATGAGTTATCTCAGCATCTTTTAATGAAAGGAATCAAGGTTTTTTAAAAAAATTTTTTTATTGATTTGACAATTCGAATTTTTTTTAAAAAAAATTAATTTATTAAAAAGGTTGTCGTTGTAACTCATAATTACGGAAACCGTAAAGGAATAAGGTGGTTCAAAAATGGTTTAAAAGTTTATTACATTCCAAGGCTTTGCGTGTTTCGGCATTCAACCTTTCCAACTTTGATCGGTCCTATCGAATTGCTAAGGGATATATTTATCAGAGAGCAAGTGAATTTATTTCATGGTCATACAGTTTGATTTTTTTGATTTAAAAAATGATTTGATGCTTGTTTTGTTTTTTCAGTCATATTCTACACTCGTCCATGAAGCTATTTTTACTGCAAATCGTATGAAAATACCTTGCTGTATAACTGAACATTCATTGACAGGTTCAGGGGAAATTGGTGCGGACATCATCAATTTTATTTGTAGATGGACAGTTGTTGGAGTCGATCAGGTGATTTGTGTATCAAAAGCTTGGTGTGCAATGGCTTTAGCTTGTCTCGCTGTAAACTTAACTGATTTGTGTTTCCTTTCTTTCTTTCTTTCTTTCTTGTTTCTTTTTTGAATTATCTTTATGTGCTTGCTTTTTAAACAGTCAAAATAATTATGCCATACGAACGAAAATGGATCCAAATACAATTCAAGTCATTACAAATGCCGTTGATGTGGAACAGTTTTCTCCACGAACAGAAGAAGAAGAAGCTAAAAGAGAAGAAGAGAAGAGGAGGCAACACAGAGAAAATCATAGTCTGTTTCTTTTGAATATGTTTAAAGTGAATAAAAATGATTATTTTTTTGAACTTCTCTGATACAAAAATATTTTTTTATTTTCAGTTGTTGTGACTATATTATCTAGATTAACATATCGTAAAGGCACTGATTTAATGATAAGTGTTATTCCACAAATATGTAAGAAATATGATTATGTTGATTTTTATATAGGTTTGGTATAATAATTTTTTCAGTAGCAACTTTTATTATCATTTGTTTTTTTGCAAATGTCTAATTAATTCTTTCTGTGCTTTCAGGCGGTGATGGTGACAGACGAATAGATGTTGAACAAATGATTGAAACAGAGCAGTTGAAAGACAGGGTTATCACATTTGGTAATATTCATCACTCAAAAGCAAGGGATGTATGAAACATTAGTTTTTGTATATAAAAAGGAAAACTCTTGTGTTAATTCTTATAATTTGTAATTTCTTTTAACATTATGCACGCAGTTTTTAATCAAGGGAGATATATTTCTGAACTGTTCATTAACGGAAGCTTTTGGAATAGCCATTTTAGAGGCTGCATGCTCAGGACTTTTTATTGTGGCAACAAATGTTGATGGAGTACCGGTATGTATTGATTGAACTTATGTCATTTTAAATAAATCGTTATGTTTTTTAAAACTTTGCTGTTTTGTTTTCTGCAATTTAAAAATGTTGATTTTTACAATATGCTTTCACATGACAATTATTTGCATGTGCAATTTGAAATGTGCTTTTTTATTTGCAATTATAATTCAATAGGAAGTGCTACCATCTCACATGATAAAGCTGTGCGATCCAAACACAATTTGTATGATTATATTGCTATGATTTTTTAGTTTAAAATTCATCCAATTTTATTTATTTATTTATTTATTTATTTATTTATTTATTTATTTATTTATTTATTTATTTATTTATTTATTTATTTATTCATTCATTCATTCATTCATTCGTTCGTTCGTTCGTTCATTCATTCATTCATTCATTATTGTCTTTGACAAACACAAAATAGCTGTTTTTTGTGGACTGTCATGGGCGATTGAGAACTTTCACTCCTTCAACGCTCGAATGTTTCATGATGAGGTTTGTTTGACAATACTTCTATTTCACCATTTTATCTGCATATTTTGGCGCTTTTTGGTTGGAATGCTTTGATTCAATTCTGTGTTGAATATTACTATTCTTTTCAATTACTATTTCAAAGCTTGTTCCACTTTACAGCTGGGAGGCTATTGCAACGCGAACAATTAGTGTTTATAAGCAAAGCGTAAATGTTACTCGCAAAAAACCAAATGATTTTATCAAAAGGTTTAATCATATTTTAAAATTGGTTTTTTATTCATAAAACTTTTTTGACTAAAAATTCTTCACTATTAATTTTATTAATGAATGTTGATCTTCAAAATCATTTCCATTTCCTTCCTCACTTTTCAGATTTTTCCAGATGGGAGCATTCCCTGGGATTTTGTTTTCTCTTCACTTGATCTTCTTCTCAATGATATTTCTGATTATATGTGGTTTGTCTCCTGCGAAGCTCATTGAACCAGCCATTAATTATCCATCTCCTGTGGATGGCGAAAAAGAGATCGCTCACACATCAAAGAGCAATTGGCGTTTGGAAAAGGAATCTCAGGACAGCTGCATTGGTGTACCGTGAAAAATGCGTTATATCAGCTTCTTGCCTTCGCCTTAATGTTTTTACTGAGCAAAAGGTAACTTTGATTGGTTCAAAACTTGAAATGCAATTAATGAATGCATTTTATTTATAAAAGCAAGAGATTACAATTGACTTGCTCTGTTTCAATTGGCAGATGAGTTTAAATTTGAAAAATGGAAATGAGTTCAAGTTATGAAATACAAGCCAGCGAAATTTCATTTTTCATTTTTGAGTAATGTTGGAAAGCAGTTTTGTTCAAGTTTGGAGAAAAGCTGCTTTTTGATTCCAAAATAATCTTTTTTTACCACAAACTCAAAAATTCGATTTTTATTTTTATTATAATTAACTTTTATTTTTGTTTGATGATATCCATTAAACTTTTAAACCAATACTAACAAAATTTTAACATTTTTTTCCCATTTTAAAATGAGTGAAAATTGAAAGACGAGTTTGTAAAACTATTTGATATTTCATTTGTGAGTTTAAATGTTCAACATATATTCTCTGTTGCAATTTGCTATCGGCTTCATTTTTTTGATAACACCGCTTATCAATTGCTTTTAAGATAAAATCCTTAATAACCATAAATAAGATTATTCTTCAATTTAGTTTTCTCAATTTTCTTTCAATAAAAAATAATTATGTAATAACTTAAAATTTTTTTAATTTTTTTGATTTAACTTTCTCAGAAAATATATTCTTAACAAAGTGTTTCAAGAAAAAAATTTTTAATATGGTTTAAAAATTGGATCAAAAAAGGTTCATTTATTTTGAATGGAGCCTTTTTGGGATCATAACACCAGAGCAACTGAGCGATTCAAATCATTTAATAATGAGGATGAAATTATTGGAGTTGGTAAATTTCAATTCAGAAAGGCGAAATCTCAAAAAGATCGATCTCGTGTTGCAGCGCTCAATAAATTTAGAAAAACTGCACAGCTTAATGACAATGAGGAAAACGCAAGTAATCACGTATGAAAATGTTGATGAGAAAATATAAACTCATCTTTTTATGGAAAAATATTCCAGAAACAATTAGTCGAAAAATATCTTTGTGATATTAAAACGGGTGATCCTGTAATGATGCTCCAAGGTGTAACGAACATACGTAAGCTTTTGTGCAAAGTTGATGTTGATAGAGAAGCAAATGATGCGTGCCTCACCTTTGATGCCTTATCCGTTTTTGCAGAATTACTTTTACTAAAGGACGAGGATACGCTTTACCAAACTTTATGGTGTCTTAATAATATAAGTGTGTTGTTAATTATTAATGCAAGTTAACAACTTCATTTTATCTGCGACGATTGCTTCATCAACAGCCAGCTTGGAAACAAATTATACAAGAGCAGTTGCATATTCAAAATGCTTTGAACGAATTGTTGCTCTTGCTTATTCACCAAACGAACAAATAAGAATTTTAGTATTGATAAGTTATTTTTTCACAGAGAAATTTTTGTTTTAATATAAATGACCCGTATTTTGGTAATACTTTCTTTAGGTAATATGGTGTTTGGTGAATATTGTTTCGGATTCACCAGATCTTGTGGAATGGTTCATGGCTCAAGGAGCGGATCGTCCAGTACTTAATATATTTTGGGAGATAGTTCAACAAGAACCGTATTTAGCTGAGATCTTTTCAGAGATTGTGAGTAAATTGGAAAAGCCTCCATCTCAAATATTACCATTTCCTCAATCGGCTCTTTCTTCATCTTCTACATCTGCATTTCAATCGACTTCATCTTTCCCATCAAGCAGCAATTCTTTCATATCCAACCCTTTACCATCCAATCCATTTCAATCATCACCTCCTCCTCTGCTTTCCTATCTACTCACGGTGGGGTCCCGCCGTCCATCACTTATCACCCCCAATTCATCTTCCCCTTCGCTTTCTTCTGAATCAACATTTCAGCAATTGCCAACTCTGAACATTTCATGCGACTCGGACACTGAACTTTCTCTGTTGAAGCGTGTCTCGACTATCCTGAATTGGTGCTCAAAGACACTTTCTGACAAAATACTGGAAGAGCGCAACAAACACCTTAAGCAGCAGAAGCAGAAGGACAAAAATGTTGCATCTGTTCCAATTAATGGGGGAGTGACTCAATCGCAAGCGCCTTTTCCTTCTGCTTCATTTCCAGTTTCTCCGCTTGGTGCTGCAAAAGATGACGATCTGTCAGGTGTGACTGACGATGAAATAGAAGCTGCACTTCAATCGGTTGAAATGGACAATGGGACAATACGCATCATTGGGTCTTCAGAAACTTCTTCCTCTAATTCTTCCTCTGCATCTTCGTCTGTTCCTTCATCATCATCATCTTCTTCTTCTTCATTCACTTCATCTTCCCAACCGCAACTGCAAACATCACCTCTCCAGTGCCCCATATTTCCGTCGCAAGCTGCGGAGTATTTTGCAGTCGGGCAGGTGATGATGCAGATTGTGGTGATTGGAGCTGTGCGAGAACAGGATGTGAAGTGTCTGTTAGAAACAGGAAACGTCACAGAAGTCGACGAAGACAGATGGATCGAAGCGAAGACAGCTGAGCTGGTTGAAGAAATGAAGAAAGAAAGGGAATCGAAAGGAAACAGCAGCAATGGCAGCAGCAACATCATGCAATATGCCGAAGGGATGGTTGCGATGGATGATGTGAGTCAGATGAGCACAGAAACGTTTATCAGCCAAGCGGAGATCGACGAGGCACGAAGGAGATCCAGCAAAATGTGGATACAAAAGAGGAGAAATGAGACAGCACTGACAAAACGGTACTGTGAGCTGCTGATGAGCGAAGTGAGGAGCATCTTGAAGACTTCGTTGGACTTTATTGCAGAGTTGTCAATGGACGACGACCCAACAATTTTGGAGGTATTCATCAATTTCTTTTAAAAAAATGCTGTTATTGTAATCATTTTGCAAATCATTTGTTTCTCTCTTTTTATTCTCCATCTTTCTTAATGAAATATGATTCTCTTTTGAATGTCGCTCACATCCACTCCTATTTCATTCAACAATTCAAATATACCATGATGCATCAGCCACTTGTGGTGCTCAATCGTGTTCCACTCCTTGTGTCATTTCTTTCGTTCTCTGATCAGTTTCTGGTGACTGATGTGGTGGACATCATACGCGCATTGACGTTGGACTCTGAGTGTTGCTCTCTTGTTGTTAAGAGTGAAGGGATACACTACTTGCATCGAGTGTGCTACCCCACTGCAAACAGCATCCAAACCATGCTAGCTCGCCAAAGGAGAAAAAAAAGGAAAGGCAACAAGAAAAAGAGCCAAGAAAGTTCTCCTGGGTCGCGAAGTGAAGCTTTGATTCAGCTGCGCAGGGAACAAAATGATGAGTTGAATGAAAGCGAAAGTAGCTCGGAATATGAATCAAGCGACGATTACGTATCAAATCTGGAACGTTCATTGGAGAAAGATGAAGGTGCTGATTCGTTTGAATCAAGAATTGATGGCATTCATCATCTTTCCACCCCGTCCACTCCAGAGAGTGTGCTGTCATCTGCACTTGAAGCTCTTGGAAACATTGCTGCAAACAGCTGCGAAGACTGCGACTTAGTTGTGGCAGACGGGGTTGCAGCGACAGCCGTTGAATGTCTGGCCGACTCGCGCCATAAGGTGCGGCAGACTGCACTTTTTCTGCTGAAAAACATGGCTGTTGGTTCTCTGAAGCACATCAAGGTGCTCATTGAATGCTCTGTGCACATTTGGATAGCGCGGATGTGGGTGGCGTCGTCGCGGGCAGACCAGCTGTCGATGCTGCATATTCTCCTGTGGATGATGAGAGGAGGCAGACTGATGGCAAAGCTGAATCTGCTCGAGCTGACAGACATTGTGGACGATGAAGACGACAATGATTATATGCACGACGAAGATTCACTCAGAACGAAAGATGAAAGCGGAATGGTGATTGATGGTGCTTCTTATGGGAAAGGGGTCGGAGATGCAATCCCCAAAAAGAGATGGAATTTCAAGGACTCTGGAGAAGAGCATCAGCGAGATGAGATGCAATTCTTGGTGAAATATTTTTCTCTTATTTCTGATTCTGATTATGTCGAAGTTAATGGACCGAAAAAATCCATAACAGAAATATTTCTGAATATTGACAAATTTGCTATAAAAAATGATTCATTTACTGATTATGATAATGTCGTTCTAAACCAATTAGGTGATTCAACAGCGATGTTTGAATACATTGCTGATGCGATGAAAAACTCCTCATCACCCAAAGTCAAAGGTGCAGCAAAGCACATCTGGAACTCTTTTATTCAGCCTTATCAGATTGCACAAGAATCAGGAATGGACGACGGAGCATACAACACAATTCACATTGACCCTGAAACGCCTTTTCAGATTATGAACTCTTTCGAGGCCAATTACATCTCAAGTGGAAATGAAATGTCTGGCTCTGCTAATCTTCTGGCACAAAAAAGTCTCGAAGAAGAGATGGAAATGAAAAAAGCGCAGGAAGCAGCAGAAGCAATGCTGAATGAGTATGCTGCTGACAATGCAAATGACGATCCAGATCTGCTTCAGTATCAAATGGACATTGAGTAAACTCAGATAGAATCTCAAGATTTTAGTGAAATCAGCACAATTCACGCTCACATTCCATATTGAGTTTTATCTAAAACATTTCGCTCACTTCATTTGTTTTGTTGTTTTTCTCATTTTTTTTCCTTTTAATTGATAAACATGGAAGACTTCGCAAGCAGGAAGGTCATATTGTGTTTACATTTTGTCTGGGTTGAAAAGTTTTCAAGTCGTATGAAAATCGAAGGAAAAAATCTATTAAATTGCGTTAATTGTTGTGTAATATCAAAGGAACATGAAATAAAAAAAGTGAATTTTCCGTTTTTGTTTCATGTTTAATGAACATCGATCAATTAGTTTTTTAATAAAGAACATTAGTCAATATCTCAAAAAATGATATTTTGTTTTTCGCTTCAATTGATAAAAATATGATTTTTTGATAACAAAAAATTTTCAGATGTTTGCCTCTTTTTTTCCAAATAATCTTTTCAAAAATATTCCTTTTTTGCACGCAATTATTTTTTCTTTTTGTTTGTATGTAACAAAAACATTGAAAGGAAACAAAATGATTCCAAACGAAAAGCAAAAAAACGGAAACATAACAAGCAAGAAAATGTGCTGTTTCGGTTTTCGAAAAGTTAAATTTAATTGAAAATGAAAGACTAATAATATGAATAGTTTATTATTTTGCGGTTAATTTTATAAAATGCAAACCTTCTTTTTTTGTTCATTTTGAAGGCTTTCTAAAGACAATCTCATTAACAGCTTTCTCTCCAAATATTCTAAAAATTCATTTCACAAATGTTTAAATACATAAATTATAAGAATGCATACAATACAAATAGATAGCCTATTCCAAGCAATCCTGCAAATCCAACATAAATCGCTTCTCTTTTAAAGGGCAGAAGAGCGTCGTGTGGAAAACTAACAATAGTTCCGTCCATTGTTGATTGCTTTATCAAGAATTTCTTCAATGAGTAGATTAAAAATGCAGACAAGATCAAGTAAGCGATAACTTTAATCGAAGGAATTGCTCTTCTGATAGCAAAAGAATTTTGATTAGCTTTTCCTTTAGCACTGTTTTGATTCAAAGATGCTTTCAAAACAAAAGATGCAATTATAATTCTCGTTGTAAAATTGATTATCGAAGCATAAATAAATCCCCTCGAACCAAATTTAGTTCCCAGCAGCATACACACCCCGATGTACATCACTGAAGCACCAGCCATAATTGTGTTGTTTATGTGCATAAGCGAAGAAGAAGAAACAGCTCGTACAAGTGCTTCAAACACACCATTCAGCGCCAGAAGAGGAAGTGAAGAGAGGAACAAGAAACACAAAAGTGAAGTCTCTTCTTTCATCCATTTGCGTCCCATTGAGACATAAATCATTTCAGAAGATATCGAGGCAGCAAACGGGAAAAACAAGGCTCCAATCAAAAATGCCAGCTTTATGCTTGTTTCTGCAATATCAACAACAGCTTTCGAAATTGAAGCAGAGTCATTTTTGGAGGGCATTTCTTTTGATTTCTTTTGTTTGCCTTTAGATTTTTGACTTTGTTGTTCATTTTCTGAACCTGTAGATTCCTTCTGAGCACTTTTTCCAGATTTTTGTGAAAGTGCAGAGCTTGCAGCCTCAAAGACTCTCTGCTCCATTGGTGCAAGAAACACCATTGCAAACAATGTTCTGAGACGCTGTGCTTGAGACAGTACTCCTGCATCGTGGAGCGTGAGGACACGGCTAATCACTGCCCCTTCGCCAAATCCAAGCACAAACCTACAAAGTGCATCGACAACAATTCCCTTCAGATCGCTCTTTGTAATGAAATTGAGTGCGGCTCGGAATTCAGAAAATGACGAAGACGATGAACCTCTAAAAGAAAGTTGTATTAAATCCATTGCTGACGTTATTGGTAGTTCTTAGAATGTAATTCATTATAAATTCGAAAATTTCATAAGAGATAAGTTAAACGAAATAATGTTAGGTCTCTTTCAAAAAAAAGAAGCATACTTTCAATTTTGTGTTGTTTTGCTTTGTTTATTTGCCACTGCGTCATAGCAACGAGAAGAAGCATGCTTATAACAGAACACATGAAATGAGCTGATGCCAAAACAACAGAATCGTTTTCATTCCCTTTAACCATTATAGCACTAATTGCGCTTCTTGATATCTGCGAAACTCCTTCAGCAAGCAAAATGTTCCAAATAAAATTGAAGTTTTGTGCAAATGAGTAGAATGGCTCCGCAAAAAGATCTATAAGTGATGCGAATACTAGCAAATTTTTAAAAATAAAAATTTTTGAAGAGAAAAGAAATAAATTTTTTTGTATTTGCAAACAATAATAATTATCAACGTGAGAATTCGAAATCTGTTTCAGTGATGGGGGTCTGAGAAATCCATACCAGACTTTTTTCAAATAGAAAGAATGAAACATCCATCAAAAACTCAAAGCACACTGGCAATGAAAAAACTAAAAAGAATTGCACCAATAAAATATATCAACTGTATGACGGTTTTAAATGAAATGTTAGTTGAAGAATTGCTACTTTTCAGAACTCAGACGTTATAAAAAAATAAGTTTAAATGAACCTCATCAATCTATTTCGCAAAATAAATGTCCTAATTGGTTCCAGAACAAGTGCAGAAACAGCGTATGTTGACATTTCCAGAGAAGAAATTATCTTATTACCAGGAATACATGTTTAAATAATATTTTAAAATAATATCTGATTGCAATTGAAAATAGCAAACTCCGAAAATTGATGGTTCTACTATTCTCACAACATAAAAATTTAAAAGGAATGAAATTCCCTTTGTAAATAGTTTGTTGATTGACGAAACAGTAACTGCTTTGAAAAGATTTGCCTTGTTGTTCATAATTATTATGGTTTTTTGAATAGTTTTTTCATTTGAACAAATTAAAAAAATTAAATAACCAAAAAATGTTTTATATAGAAATGTTCGAAATAGAAGAGAAGATGTTTATTACAAATCAAAATTTATCGATTAGTGAAGAAAAAGGAAAATAAATAAATAATAAGATCTTGATAATAAATAAAAAACACTTCATAATGTTGTGATAGATGAACAGTGTGTTGATTAGTGTAATGTCTTAACAATTTATGTGGAATAAAAACGAGTAGTCATTTTCAAAGCTTTTGTTGAAGAAAAACAAACTCGTTTTTCAAATCATTTCACCATAAATAATTCTATATCGGAAAACTAAAATTCAACATCGAATATTCTTCATCATAAAAAATTTTTTTCAAAATTCACATTCATTTCAGTTTCTTTTTTTTCAGTAAATTATCCGTGAAATTTATCTATTTCAATCAGAAAATAGTATTTTTGATGTTGTGGAAAATACGGTCTTTCTTGTTTTTTTTTTCACAAGGCATTGAAAAGTTGTTTCACTCATAACTTTATTTCACTTTTTCAGATTTCAAAATTGATTTGATTTTAATATCAGCACCTAGGCATCACTGAAATCAAAACATGAAGTTTTTCAACATTTCACGAAATTAAAAAATGGACTCATTTTTATTGTGTTTTTTGATCTCAAAAAGTCAATGAAAAGTGCATTGTTTTTCACTGAAAATGATTGAAGTTAAATGTTTTGCCCCCATATGAGGAAAATATTCAAATTTCATTTTCGCTTGAAAATCAAATACAAGAAAATTTTCTTTATATTTAGACCTATCCTATGATTATTCATATTTTTCTTCAACAAATTTCAAACTCATAAGACAAAAATTGAAAATGTTTTCGGGTTTGTTATTTGTTCAATGACTAAGATAACTATCTTTTCAGGTATTTGATGAACACTTTGCAGACTGTGATTAAAAAATAAGAAAATTATATATATGGGGGAAAAAATAGACTTTCAAGGTTTTTATGCACAAAGTTCGAAAAAATTGTTTCACTTATAACATTTTTAAACTTTCTCAGATTTCAAAAACAATTTGATTTTCATATATGTTAACAAACATCATTGTAATAAAACATTAAGTTTTGTGACATCACAGGTATTTCAAAAAATTAACCCATTTTTTCCAAAGTATTTGATCACAAAAAGATCATCTTTGATGCTAAATTTTTTAATGATAATGCCTGAAGTGAAATATTTTGTCCCATATGAAATACATTTTTTTCTTTTCGCCTTTCCCCCCCACCTTATTAACATGTTTATTTCCACTCAATAACGATATTATCCTTATTTTCATTTTTCTTTCTTTCTTTTTAGAAATGGGAACTGATGAATGAAATCGCAATTACGTTTGAATTCGTTTGAAAGTTTTTCTTATTTTTGTTGAAAATTAAAAAATTTTTGAAATAGAATAATTTTTGGTATAAAATCATCCAAAAAATAAAAAATATAAAGCAAGATAATTTCAATCATTATCATCCATCAAATTTTAACAAAATTCAATCAAATACAATTAAAACATATTTTCATTTTAAAAAGATGCTCACGAAAAACTAAAAAAAAAGGTATTCAATTCATTCAAAATTTCATCACCTCAGAAAGGGTATTGATAATCATGATGAATGATCCAATCATTGAATATGAACAAACTCGCACTTTTCTCCATGTTTACACCAATGATGCTTCGAAAAGAATACACACACCCCTCGCTTGCGCTTCGAAGCACATTCCCCATCGCCTGATTTGATTAAAGGTGGAGGGCCGATAAATATTTCCGAGGCTCGAAAGTTTGATGATGCATGCCGATCAAAAACTACACGAAAATATGCACGCGCCCCAGGCTTTATAAGAGATTGCTCTTCTGGATCAACAATAGATGTGTCAAGATAGACATTTGATGGAAACGATCTTGAGGCTATCCATGCACTGTGGGACTGAAGATTAATATTTGCAAGCAAATATCCTTCATAATGCGTTGGCAAAGGAAGCTGTGGAGTCGGAGGTGATTGCAATTCACTCGATTGCAACTTAGAAGGAAATGAAGCATCACATGCAGATGATGTCTCCAATTCTTTTTGCGATTTAATAGAGGCCCCAAATGAAGAAGGAGTAACATTTCTATGAAGCCTTGTATCTTGTGAATAATATGGTAATGATTCTTGAAAAGCTTTGTATTGCTCTTGTTGAAATGGAAAAGCGAAAAAATTCAGAGAATTCGGAGGCAACATGGTGGCAAGCATTGTCTGAGTTGCTGTAGAAGTTGTATTCCAAGTTGAAGAATCACCAACAGCAGCATCTGCTGTCTGGGATTGTGAAAGCTGCTGAGCTTGCATGTCTACGGTTTGTGTGCTTGCTGTTTGTTGTTGTTGCTGCTGTTGTTGTGTTTGAGAAAATACATCTTTTTTGGTTTGCAATTCTGCAGACATGTAAAAGGGGTCAAAAAGGTTAAAATTGAAAAAAGAAAAAGGTGAAGAAGAGATTGCAGGAAGAGATTGTGAATTGAATGAAACATCATTTTGTAGATTTTCAATTGGGTGCAATCGCTTAACTGTTTGAGTTGACGTGTCAGACATCTCTGGCAATAAACATGACAAACTATCTGTCGATGTTTCAATAGAGACGTGCTCTTTTTGAGAATTTTCTTTATGACTTTCTGATTTATGTTCTGGAGCATGAACGCTCATCTGGGAAATTTGGATATTCAATGGAGGAAGTCCGCAATTAGTTATGTTAGATAAATGATTTCTACGGAGGCAATTTGGAGAAGTCGATAGTGCAGTATTAGTCCAAACATTTGATCGAGTGCCACATCCCACATCTGTTTTATCTTGTGTTTCAGAACGAAATTGAAATGAAGAAATAGAAGTCAATACTTTCGTATGTGGCTGTGTTGGGGCCAGAGATGATTGCGCCAGAGTCGTATCATCTCCACTCAATTTTGCGCTCAAAGAAACTTCGCTCAACAAATCGTCTTCAGTGCTATCGAAATATGATGAATTATCGTCTGATGATGATAATTCATCATCATCATTGCTTTTCGCATTGTCTAATTGATCATCCGAAAAAGAGTCATCATCTAATTCTGCTTTTTCTTCTTTTATATTTTCTTTTTGCATTTTATTGTTTATTTCATCATGATTTTGAGGTAAATCTTGTGAAGAGTTATCCATTAGAAATGTAATATATCTTTACTTACAATGCAAAAATGATATTCGTATCCTCTTGATATAATGACAGAAAAAAAAGCTACTTAATAACTGGAATATTCAATTTGATTGTAGCTATTTTATGTGAAAAATTCACAAAGTTGAAATTTTTAGATCACTCTAAATATATATTATTTTTTATAAATGAGTAGAATTAAACAAAATTTTACTTCATTTCAGTCAGGGCCATTCGTGGAAATATTTTCTGCCCACGGAAGCAATCCTGAGGCGGGTTGGTACATCATTTTTGGATTTGCAAACACATCATGACTTTTTCTTTCAGGATGTAAAATAAGTGGTTCTGTCAAACGTATTTTTGATTCGCAAGCGAAAGGATTTGTATTTACATGTAACCCTACAACAGGCAAAATGACCTTTCCGAAATTAGATTCTTCTTCTTGTTTGTGAAATTATTCTTTGATTTTTTTAGACTTTTAAAATATAATGACTTTTGCAAAATATCTTTTCAAAAGTGCAAATATCTCAGCAATTCCTTGTCTTTCAAATATTTTTACCGATTTCTTCATCCTTTAACTTTCTTCTTAGGTTTCCGATGATACAAATTACTTTGTTATTAACATTTTTCATTTTTATAGTGTCCAGGACGTGAAAAAGACAAAACGACGTTTGCTATTTTCAACAGCATTTAAGTCAATAGAGTCAAATCCGCTACATGCTCAAATTCCATTGATTAATCTCCATCGAGGAGAGGTTTGATTTTTATTAATCTATCTATCAACAATCATTTTGAGTATAGTGGATGAATCTGTGTTTTGATGTGGATAACTATGTAAAATATCTTTTTCACGAGTCGTTTATGTCATTGGATCGAATCGAAATGTCTCCATCTTTTTCAATTCGACGCATATTCACACTTCGTCGGTGCCCACCTGGAACGATTGATGATGGCTGTATGCATCACTTTCAATCATTTTTTAGAAGAAACATTAAAACTTCAATTGCTTGCTTTTATATTGCTTTTGGACTTTTTTTTTTGAAACACAATCTGTTGACGGAAAGCAAATTGCGGGTATCTTCCTCCAGGTGTCACCATGTCTGATCCAATTCCTTCTTCGTGCTCATTTCCTGTCACAGTTCGTGCATCAACGCAGATTTACTGGGCAGAAAAAACCGAATACCTGTTGTCTGCAGCAAGCATCCCAACAGGATCTTCCTTTTCAGCCACTTCAACTCTTGCTTCATCTTCTGCTTCATCATCAACACATCCTTCATCTCAACGACTAAGTTTGCATAATTTTTTAATCTTTTTAATTTATTCACTTTTATCTATTGATTAAATATATGTTGTATTTTCTATTTCTGCTCTTCAATATTGCATTGCTCAGCACCTCCACGCTCTTCACATGTCATTTCAGCTGCGCCAAAAGTGCCACAACAAATACATCCACCTCCACAACACGCTTCTCGTATTCCTTCTTCATCTCAAAAGAAAGTGAGCATAATTGCTCCTCCTTCTTCAGCACGTCCGAAGCAGTCGGCTTCTCAAAGAGCTGCTTCAGAACCGAAATTGCTGGTGAGGAATAATTCTTCTCATTCAATCGCTTCTTCTTCTGCATCATCATCATCATCAAAACAAACTCCTTCAACATCTTCATCACAACCCCCACGACAACAATCACCATCCCTTGCTCCGTCTTCTCTTCCATCAAAGCCTTTATCTTCTCCTTCTTCAGCTTCCTCCTCTACTTCTTCTTCAACACGATTGCATCAGAATCAATCTTCACAGCCACTTCATTCATCTTCTTCAATTCCAGCTGAACAACGTCCCAATTCCTCCCAAAGAAAGGATTCGCTCTCTTCTCAGAAAGAGAATCCAGCCAATGAAAGCTCATCATCAAATTCGCTTACAGGCAATTTGAATGAGTGGACAACACAAATTTCAGAGGATGGGAGTGAAATTGTCATAACCATTGGACAGGAAGAGCCAGAAGTGCAACAGAGCTGCGACGAATTTGCTGATGTATCAGATCTTCAGGAAAAAGGAGAAGATTCAATTTTGGATCAAAGCTGCATGAAAAGTGAAGGCTCTGCAAAAGCCAAAGAAAGCAAAAGTGGATCAGATGAGAATGAGAATGAGAATGAGAATGAAAGTATTGACAATGCCAGCAATGAGGATGATGAAGGTGATGGAGATGGAGATGGAGACGATGACGGAGGAGATGACAGCGATTCAGACGATGATCCAGATGCCTCTTTCCATCCATCCTATCCTCCTCCCAAGTCAGCTGGCTCTGTTTCGTTTGCTCGCCCATCTTCTTCTTCATTGGCCTCTTATTCCCCAGCTAACAATTCCAACCTGGGCTTTTCTGTCTCATCTTCTCCAATTCCTTCCCCACTGTTGGCAGACGGAAGCAGCGCCAACAGTTTGGAGATCGGATCTTCATTCAGCGCAGACACTGCAGAGCATCCACTGTCTCTTCTGAGCGATCCGTTCCTGCGTGCTACAAGCAGCGGAGGGCTGGCGGCAGAAGTGGAGGAAGCGCTACTGGAGGCGTCGAGGCTGCTGAAGTCTCGCTATCCATCTACTCCACTCGCAGCTTCATCGTCACTGCAGGCACCACTGGATGGGAATTCGAACGATGGAAAGGGGGAAGAAGGAGAAAGAACAGGAAGTTTGAGAGGGGATAGAGAAAAGACAGGAGAGAGACCTAATTCGAGAATGCTGAGGAGGAAGAGCTGGGTGATGGATGGGACTGAGCTGAGGGAAGGGGAGATGAGCACTTTGAGAGAAAGAGACGGAGCAGAGGAAGAGAACGAAGAGGAAGACGATGACGAAGAGGAAGGAGACGACGACGATGAAGATGATGACGACAATGAAGAGGATGAAGGTGATGATGGAGAAAAGAACAATAGCTTTAATGATTCATGCGAAGTTGCAAGAGTTAAATGCAAAGAAAGTGATGCAACTGATGGAGACGGAGAAATTAAAGATGAAAAAGCAATCGAAGAAGCAGAAAGAGAAGAAAATTATGAGAATAATAATGTTCAGAATGGCACCGAAGAAAGCTCAGAATTGTATGTTTAATTTTTGCTTTCAGAAAAATGTTAACAATATTTTTTTTTCATTATGATAATTATGCTTTATTGTTCAATATTATACACATGATAGGAGCCTATCCTTGCTTGAGGTTTGCTATTCATTTTTTTCTTTGAAAACTTAACTTTCAAAAAATTTTTTATCTGCCTTTTTTTTCCATTCAATTCCTTTGACCATGTAATTCATCATTGCTGTTAACAATCAATCACTTATCTTTTTTTGAATTCCCATTCATTGGGCGCAGCGCAAAAAGGAGGAGTTGCGAAGGTTGGAAGAAGAAGCTGTTGCTCTTTATGGAACATCCATCCTCAACGAGACATCAGCCTCATCAGCTGAAGACAATGCTGCCAATGATGCATATGAACAGACACAGCATGAAGAAGGCAATGAAGGAAATATTTCATCTTCTCATGCAGATGAAGAAGGCTCCTGCGAAACACACCAACTCATTCAGACAATTGGTGCACAGACAGATAGACAGAGTCGTCCTCGCCACAATCTGCCTTCATTCAATGCAACAATTGCACATCTGCCTTCACTGAAACAGAAGCAGAACGATTCAATGGGAGTCACCACACAGCGGAGACACGACACTGCACCTGGACAGCCACGGAAAATGAAGTGGGTTGTTGGAGAAGGCCATCAAGTGAACAAAAGTGATGATGAGAAGCAGATGAATGATAACACACAGAGAGGAGGCGAGGAAAACATTAACTCTGATGATCCATATCAGGAACAAGATTCGGGCGATGAAGAGAAGGGAGAAGACGATGAAGAAATATTATATGAAAACGAAGAACAAGATGATTTGGATAACGTCGAACTCCTTCGTGATCCTGAGACTGGACTTTTGTATGACGCAAAAACAGGGCAGTACTATCAAGAATAATATTTTTAAAATCCATTTCATATTTCTCAATCTTCATATCCATCATTTCGCTTTTTGTATTTTTTTTGTGTTATGATCAACAACCATAGTATTTTCCGTTCATTTTTCGAGTTAATTTTTTCACATAACCGAGATTATTGATGGAAAATCTTGATGGACAAGAAGATTCATTAAAAAATGAGCTACATACTTCATCAATGTTTAATGACTCAAGCACTTTTCGAGAATTTTCTTCAACTAATAATTTATTATCTTTTATGCAACAAGAAAAGACATGCGTTTCACATTCTCCTGATAACAGCATTAATTCATTTTATTCAAAAAAAATTAGCGAAAGACATCTACCAGAAATTCTCTATTGCAGAGAAATCGACAAAGAGAGCAAAGCAGTTGAAATCATCATGGAACTTCTTGAAAGCAATGATTCCATTCTTTGTGTTGTGAGATCAAAAAGAGATAATACGTTTACTCGTTATTTGCAGCTTGCTGGATTGTCAACAACATCTTCATTTACAATGCCTCCAAATAAAAACACAATTATTATTGTATCAAATATTGATCCAGATGACTTAAGTTTGAGCTAAATTATTCACTCTTTTATTTTTATCGTTTTTTGTGAAATTTTTTAATTTTTGTTCAGAGTGTCAATTTTTTACAGCTGCAATCTTTGTTGATCTCATATTTAGTCCAGAGGAAGCATCTTTATATTCTCAAATTTCTTCAAAGTTTGCGCATCATTAGAATTAAATGAATGAACTCATGATTTTTTATAGAAAGATTTTTTTTTTCGCAAACGATGTTGATGGAGAACAAGCCGAAATAGTTTGCAATAACTTGAGCAAGCTTGGAGGAAAAATTGACAATAACGTAGAATCTGCTATTATTCGATGGAAACGTCGTTTTTGGAAAGGAAGTTATAATTTTGAACCAAAGAAGACAACTGAAAGCACAGAAAGAGGAGATTTGTTTTCAGAGATCATCCAAAATAGTTCTGATCGTGAAAAAGATCACAATGAAGATGCTGAAGATTCAGGAGATGAACACGATCACATTCCATTTCTGTTGACATCTCTGAATAGAATGGCATCGTATCAAACATCGATGGATGTTCAGCCACAGTCAGCAAGTGATGAATGCGAAGAGTTTGAGGACGAGGATGGTAATATTATTCAAATATCTGAAGATAAAGAAAAACCATCATTAACCAACTTTTATTCAAATGCAGCTCAAAATCATTTGTCATTACCTTTTCATTCAACTCGTTATCGTTCACTTGGAAGGAAAAAAAGAAATATGAAGGTCAACCGTTTTCATATAGCAAAAATGGATGATTCTGATATGGAAATGAATTGTTTCAACTCTTCTATCTCTTTTACAATAAAAAACAATCAATTGCTTGATGGAAGTTTAAATTCTTCTTTTGATTTGAAACATCCTTCAGATAGTTCTTCTTTTTTAACTGCTGAAAATGAGCAAAGTTCGCTTCTTCTTTCGTTGATTAAAAACGATGAAGAAGAGGATGACATCAGAGAAATCGATGAGAATGCAGAACATTTTCAGATTGAATCAAAAAATACAACCAAAAACCTTCAAGAACAGCTTCCTTCTACTTCTTCTACATCAAATACTTCTCATGTTAACGATTTTCATTGCGAAGCAGATGCTTCTTCAGATAAATGTTGTTCATCGCAAATATCAGCATGTGCAAAGCCAATTAATACTTCTTCATTTCTTTCAACCACTTTTAATCAACCAATTTCAAATGACCCACCAAAGCCACATTCAAATTCACGCAAAAAGACAAAAAAATCAGCAAAAGCAGCTTCTCAATCTGTCCATCCGATGTATCAGAGGCTGCATCATACTTTTGTATCTGTTATGAGAGATATTCTTCCATACTCAGAAGAAGAGGAGCAGAAATCAGAGGAGACAAATAACACCAACAGAAAAGACAGTTCAACGCTTGAAATAAAAGAAATGAAACAGGAAAAAATGAGTGAGAAAGAGAAAATCAAAAACACAAATTCCAAAAAGAAGGAAATAAACATGAATGAATCCGACTCCCATGATGAAAGTTCAGAAGAAAACAATGAAATAAGTGATTATTCAGATGATTTTGAATATTCGCACACTTTCCCTTCTGATACATTCAATAAAAGTCATTTTTCAGAATGCAAAGAAGAAGAGGCATATTTTGAAGGAGATTCATACGAGTCATGCCAAAAAAGCGAAGTGATGGAAAAAGATGAAGTCAATCGCGAAGATTTTGAAATGACTGACGACGAAACGGCAAAATTGTTAGCAGATTTAACAATGAATGCGCATGTTAGTGAAGGAGAAGTTATGGACATGGAAAAGGATGAGGATGACAACATTTTGGATTACATGGATGATTCATTTGTTGCGCTGACAAACGAAATGGAAAAGATTGAAATACATTAATTATTCGATGAACATTTAATTTGAATTTTTTTTGTAACTTTTTGATAAAAAGAATCGAATATCCGAAAATAGGTGATGAGTTTTTAATTCGAGCAACGTGCTCTGGAGTAAATTTATGAGTTTGATCTCATTTGTAAAAGTGAAATGACAAAGATGACACATAAAAAGGATTCAAAACATGCTTGTACCGAGTCAAACAAAAATTAAAATACATAAGAATATTGCGTCAAATCGAATGATAATATGAAACTTGTCAATAAAAATTAACTTAAAAATGTCTGTAATTTGATGAAATGAACATAATCAATAATAAAATGAAACATTCAAATGTTTAGGTTTTAATATGAGTGAGTTATTTCGTTCATAAATCATTCTTCTTTTCCTTCTTTCCTGTTGGCTTCATCCTTACTCCAGGGCGTGTGCTCCACAATAAGCGTTTCATTTCTTCCTCTTTCGCCTGCCTCTCCTTCAGTTTTCTGTCAAACTCCTTTTCCACTTCCTCCAACGTCGGCTCGTGGTATCTTTGTCTTGCAGACGCGGAAGATGCAGACGAAGAATATGGTGGCGGAGGTGTACTACGCTCGCTTCTTGCTGAAGAAGCAGACGATTGCGTTCTCTGCCGATGGCGCTGTGCAGGCAATGGGCGAAGATCAGAAGTCACGAGTCTGTTGTTGGAGCCTGCTTCTGCCCCACTCCTTCTCCTCCTTCTTGCCGTTCTGCTTGAATCAGAGCTGCTCGAGCTGCTGCTTTCGTTGTCATCGTCGTAGTCTGATGACCGCTGCTGTCGCACATGCCGCCTAATTGGTGAATAAACAAGACGTTGTCCATTGTATTTTTTGCCTGTTCCATTTATCCTGTGCAGCAGTCTCGAGACATCATCATCAGAGCTTATCCCATCATCTCCTTCTTCTTCTTCCTTTCTTCTCCTCTCCTCCTCCTCTTCTTCCTCTGCTTCTTGCTTTTTGTCGATCTTGTCTAATTCGGCTTTGCTCAGCTCATCATTCACTCCCATCCCCAGCTCTCTCTTTCGTTGACGAATCAACTCTCCTCTGCGCAAAGCAATTGCTATACGCTCTCTATCTGACATTGTTGACAATCGTTTTTTCCTTGGATTCACAAACATCTTTGAGAGTCCTCGATACAACAAAATGCCTATTATGATTAAAAGTGAAGAAATAAGAATAACTGAAATGAGGATTGTCCCAATCATTTTGAATGCTTTTGCCGATGGAGATGGGCGACGAGGATGATATGGATCAGGTTCAATAGGCTTAGAGAATTCTGGTGGAGGAAGAACATAAGTTGCATCATAATCATCGAAATGAGCCATCATTGCAAGTTGAGCAGAAGAAATCCAATTCTTATTTTTAATATAAATTGCAATTGGGCAGTAAGCACTTTCAATAGTAGGAGAATTTTCCATTATTCCAGTTTTTATAAGAACTTTTGAACAGTTAAACCATTCGCTCTGTTGTTAAATTATCAAAAAGTTAAAAAACTTTCAACAAATAAAGTTTTATCTAAAAACACACAGCATATCGGGGTTTCGAAATATACTTTTGTGGAGTATTCAAATCTCCGATTCCACTACCTCCAATGATTCGATATTGGAATCTATCTTTAAAAAAACGTCTTGTTGATTCCGCATAAAACGAAACTTTATAGCGACGTGGCTCTGCATCCATCGAATGTGGAGGATCAACTGCACATGAGAAAACTTTTAAATTCCAAACATCTTCTCTCTAAGAAACAATTATAATGTTTGTTTTTCATTTTTTTCAAAATATGAAATAATAATAGGAAATTCACACAAGCACCCAATGGCAATTTGGAAATCCTTTTGCGTTAAGCTGACTTATCATAAAAATAATGCAAAAAAGAATTGTAGAAGTCATTATTTCAACAATAACAACTACAATGACATATCGTAATGGGTTGAAATTGATTAATTATTTCATTTTCATAATAATAAATCCAATACTGGACGTATTTTGCGTTGAAAAAGTTAGAATTTTTTCAATATTTCTGAAAGATAAAAAAATCAATGTTTAAAAAAAATGTGAAAGAGTAAAAAACGCAATTTAAAAATTGTTATCTTTGAGTCAGGCGATATGAAGTTAAACATTACAAAAAATTAAATAATCAACAACATTCATAAATATTGACTTAAAAATAAAAATGAAAATTATTGATCCCAACGCAAACGAGAAAAATGTGAAGATACTTATTTTCCAAAAAACAAAAAAGTTTCAAAATTGTATATAAAAAACAAAAAGAAAAATAACATTTTCAAATTTCCATTGTAAAAAGTGTGTAAGCATTTTAGAAGCATCAAAAGTTGTAATTAAACAAACATTTCGCACAGAAAACATAAGAACAATATCAACAAAAAAATTAATTGTGAAGAAAAACAATGACAATAAACAATCTTGATTTTCACTCTCTAAAAATAACATTTGACAAAGAAGTCGCAAAACTATAATCAAAACTCTGAAAAAAAGCAAGAAATTCAAAACGAAGTGGAATAATACAAGTTTGTGAAGTGAAATGGCTGGTTGAGAATGGGTCTCCAATATTCATTTAACAAAGATGAAACAAACAAAAATGCTGCAATGTTCAATATATCCACACTTGAGGCTTTTTGTCTGAAGTGGCAAACGACTTCAAGCGGCTGGCATAGACAGGAGAGTGGCATTTCAGGACACAGTTGACAGATGCCTGCTTTTCCGTCAAGCCAAACTTTAAAAGTGAATAATGAAATAAAATATTATGAAAGCAAAAAATCCAGATATTTATTTTAAAAAGAAAACAGAATTATAAAAAAGAAAATTCATAAAAAATAATAACAAAGATTCAAAATATCTTTTCTGTCAAGCAAATGACACACTCACACAAAAAAAAGCATACGCAAAATCTTATTCTCTTTGGCAGTCCTGTCATGTAATTCGTTTGGCACTTTCTGTCGTGGAAAAAGAAGGCAGTTGATCTCGATGTTGGCTTCTTCTTCCTCAGCTCGCCAAAGAAGTTAGCAATGTCACTTCCGCCTTCGTCGTCTTTGTCCAGCGGCTCCATTGACACGATAACTGACTGCACACTCGACGCATCCCATGGCTTGTTCCCACGGATCCACGTGCCGTTATGCCGGAAGAAACCTCTGTGGATGTGAAAGATTATTAACAAGAAGAAGAAAAGAAAAGAAAAGAAAATAAATAAATAAATTAATAAAAAAGAATATGCAAAAAATATGATAAAAGTTGAGAAAGGAAATAGAATTGTGTTTGGAAGAGAAAGATCAAAAAGATGAGAAAAAAGCAAAAAATTTCAAAATAGAAAATATAAAGTTAGGCTAAACACACTTTGAAGCATATGAACCTGCGCTGTCTATTAAACGGAAGAACAGATGGTAATCGAAGAAACAAATCAGAAAGAGAATACAATTTCAAAAAGAAGAATACAAAAACAGTTTATAAAAAATATGAACAAATCAAAACTGATTAAATATAATCATATTAAGAAGATCACACAAAAATCCCTTCCAATTCTGTATTCTGCTGGAATTGGATAGTCAGCATCGACAATACCAAAACCTAATGTTAATAAGAAATATACACATTCAATCAGATAAAAATAAATGCAAAAAAATGGAGAAGCCCAAGAAATATTTATGAAATTAATCCACCAAAAATTGATGCAAAAATTCACATTACAAAAAATAAAAAATGCTGAAAAGCAAAACTAATTTTCCAAAAAGCATAATAAAAAAATAATTCTCCAATTTTGCTAAAGCAGAAGGAGATGAAGAAAGAGAGAAAGAAAATAAGTTTTATTGTTTCACATACTCATGATATCAAACGGCTGAACAACTCTAAACTCCATCTCCCAAATGCCTTCCGTGATGATTGGAGACAGACACACCACAAGCAGCGACGTCTTCTGCGAAGTGATCGTTCTCCCCTTCACACTCACAGCAAACGGGTCGCTCGAATGCGGAAACGGCAGCTCGAAGTTGAAGCCGACAGTGACTGTGTCTGCCTCAGAATCGCCTGTGACAGCGTGTGTCTCAACAGGAGACAGACGATACGTGTCTGAAAAGAGGTCGTTCTCAGACGCCGCCAGCGCAGACGCGGAGAAAGGCACAAACGGCACGGTGGTGTGACTGGAATGCGACATGGATGATGAAATGGAATTGGAGGAGGAAGAAGATGCTGCTGATGCCATTGATGAAGGTGAAGATGACGGATCTCCTCCAGCTTTGGTGACAACTGCAAACCCATCACTTGACTGCTTCATGACAACTGAAGTTTTTTCTCTTTCACTTTCTTCATCGTCGTCTTCGTCATCATCCACATTATAATCTTTCTTCTTCTCTTCTTTCTTCTTCATTACGAACGGCACAGGCATCGGCGGGCGCAGAAACACATTGGCATCAAACGGGATCCGAAGCGGCGTAATTTCTGTTTCCATTGGCTGGTCCTTCTTCTTCAGCTCCATTCCTGTTCTCACTCTCCCGTCATCCAGGAACTTCTTCGTGGCAATGTTCACATGCCCCAGCGGACCCAGAAAAGACCCGCTGCCTTCGGCATCTGTGCCACTGCTGTCTCTTTCGCTATCATCATCCCCATTTTGATGGTGTGTTCCCTTTCGTTTCCCTTTCGAAGACAAAATTCCGCTGCTTTTATCATCATCCCCATTATCGTCGTCGTCATCTTCATCGTCATCTGCATCAAATGAACTGTTTTTCCCTTTTTTCTTTTTCATCAGCAGACTCGTCTTGGTCCTCTTTCTATTCCATCCATACGACTCCTTCAGCTTCGCATCGTAGTTGTCATCGGCAATCAGATTTCTACCACCACCAAAGTCTGAGTCATTGTCCCACATATGCTTCCTCATCAGCCCTCCTTCGAACGATGAAGCATCATCCAATTCAGACGAAGACATTGCTTTGTTCAGAGAAGAGTCCATAACCAGAGGTGATTTCTGTTGTTGTGGCGGTGGAGAAAGCGATGCGGGGATAAATCCGCTCTCGCCCTCCTTCTCGCCTTTCTCTGGGAAGCCTCCACTTCCGCTTCCTCGTCGAAGACCCGTGGAATCAGAAAGGTTCTTTTGGTGAGACGAAAACACTTTTGGAGAAGACTGAGAATGCAAAGTGACAAGCGGAGGCGGAGGGCGCGGGATCAGCTTCCCGGATCCATCGCCAGCCTGCATCCACTTGACGTTCGTCGCCATCTGCTCGCGCATAACTGAAGGAGATGCGGGTGATGTGGCTGGCGGCTGTGAGTAGAACTCATCAGGCCTGGATAACACTTTCATTGTTTTCAGTGCCTGTTTGCCAAGCTGGTTTCGCTCTCTTCGCATGCGCCTCACCTCTTCAACAGGCCATCCATCATCAAATTCCTCGTATTCATTCTGCTCTTTTGTAGCAGCATTGGCAACATCAGCAAGCGATGGACGAATTGGCTCCAAGAGAGATATTGGAAATGAGGTTTGCGTTACAAGATACACCATCAACTCCATAACAGCTCCCTTAACATCTGCTGTTGTTGCGCGAGATGAAAGCAAGTGGGGCCACGACTTAAAGAAATCAGACTCAACAAGGGCATCTCGATAGATCATTGAATGAGCGAACATGTACAGTTGAGTTCGAATAACAGATATGCGCATGTTTCTATCAGGACTCTAACGAATATTTTGAAAATAACAATTAAATATTCATTTTTTTCAAAATTGGAAGTCAAAACCTTCATTAACGATAGCAACGGTTTTATAAAATCATTTATATCGTGCGATATCCCTTTGCGAGAAATTCTGTGTGAAATCAAGTTAAGTATGTCGACACATGTTCTCTAATCAAATGTTAAAAATCAAAAATTACTCTGGTAATGTGAAATATAAAATGTTTTCAAACATATGTTTCTTCCGAAGTTCGATTGACAGCAATTCTTACAACATCCATAATAACTCCACTTTCTAAAACTGCTCCAAACAGCCTTGTATCTGCGTACAAATTAAAAATACTTATAAATTCGTTTTAATGATTAAATGCGATACTTTTAAGAATCAAAATTGCCAATTTTTTCAAGGCTTTCAATTGAAGTTCATGATCACCATGTCTCAAAGTTTTCATAATATAGAGGAGAGATTTCTCCTTAATATGCAAACATAATATTGACGCATAAATGGCGCGTAAAATGTTAATTAATGAATAAAACAAGACAAGAATTTTGGTTTGTATTTTCAAATTAAACATTGATTGAAAATTGATTCATAAATATAAATCAAACAGATACGCTTTCCTGAAGAACATCTGGAGGAAGTGGCTTACTTACGACAGTCAAGCGGTGCTCGAAAAGAGATGGGTCTGGAATGTATTTAAAGGTAATCTTGTTCATTTGATCATGATAGACCGTAATTATTTGATGTCATTCTTCCTTTCAGTCATTAATTTTTAAAATAACTTTACCATCCAAAAAAATAACAGTACTGCAATTTGCAAAAAGAATGCTATAATTTTAAAGCAAACTTATGCTATTTTTAGAAAAATAAAAGAAAGAATGCTCTTTCAAGAAATGCAACAACAACAAAAAAGTCTATTCAAAAAATAATCACACTATAAGCATAATAATTTCCATGCGCATCAAAAAATTTGAATTCTTTCAAATTTGAATCTCATTATACAAAATTGTCCAAGCATCTCAAATTTGAAAGATAATCCAAGAAATAAATATTATTATGACATTTTCAATTTAGCACATCTTCAAACAAATATTTTGGATAACCATTTCATTTTCGTTTTGATCGTTTTTGAGATCTTGCAAGTTGGTCTGCCTGGTCGAGAGTTGAATCAACCATCATTTGAAGTGCTTCCAACTTTTTCTGTAACTTCATAGCCTCTTCGTTCATCAATGTTGCTTCTTGATTCAATTTCATAGTAATTGCTCGTTGCGATTCAATCTTATCCCTCTGTTGTTTTCTCCAAGATGAATATGGAGAAGTCTCTGAATCAAGACGACGTTGAGGAGACGCTGAGAATGTTCCGTCTCTTCCTGTTGAAGTTCCGTGAAGTGATGGCTGTGTTGTGACAGATAGAAAAGAATGCTTTGGAGTTGACATCGAAGTTTTCGCTAAAGAGATACTTGAAGAAAAAGAAGATGGCAAAAGAGGTGCTGTAGCAGAATATTTGCTTTGTGGAATTGGTGAAGTGTTTGAGCGGGGACCCTTTTTTGTGATTCCAAGTGATATGGATCCAAGATGGGGCGGAGCAGCTAAATCAATAACACTTCGATATTGAATCGTACAATCTTTATAAAACTCTGCAAGTAATGATTCAGGAAATGTTAAATTTGGATCTGTCGGATCAATTGATGATGTTTCGACTGATGATTTTATTTTGAGGTGATGTTGAATCCCTCCAGGAATCATTGTCAAATCTATAAAAGGGGCAACGTTTTCAACTCCAGGGGTTCCCCACGGATCTTCACATGGTGAACCAGAATGCGACATTCAATTATGACAACGCCTTATATGAATTTAAGAAACGAAAAAATATTTTCAAAAATTTTGATACTGATCCATACCATACCACATAATTCCAAAACAAAAAGGGGCATGTCCGACAAAACTAATCATTCATTGACATGCATCTCACCGTTGGAACGCACTATTTATGAACTTAATTCTGATATCCTTGAAGAATTAGTCAGAGACAATTCATCGATGCTCAAAAAGTATCCTATCTATTTGTGCTTTTGTAACGATTGCTACGGGGATGATACGGATTCATTTCAACTGGCAAATGTCGATGGAATAGGACAAGTTATTCAGCCCCAATTTATCAAAGAAATGGATTTTAGGTTTGATATTTTTACAGTTTTTCTGGTTTTGTAATTTCCTGTTGTTATCTTTAATATTTTTTCAAACGCACTTTTTTCGTTGATTGATAAATAGTGAAAATAAACTTACACAATTTCAAGCAAAAATTCTTAGTCGAAACAAAAAAGGAGAGATGAACGGTTTCCCGAAACTTCGGCGACTTTGGCTTGACGATAACTTTATTTCGCGTGTTTCATTTGATGGGCTTCCGAAAGTCGAAGAATTATATTTGTCTGGAAACCCTCTTCACAGACGTCCAGCGTTTGATGGCCTTCTCTCGCTTTCAATTTTGAATCTTTCTGCATGCCAACTGAATGGATCAATAAAGCCTTTGCAAAAGCTATCATTATCACTTGTAAATCTTAATTTATCAGATAATTTATTCGATTGGAATGAACAAGCTTTTCAAGAGGTTTGCTTTTTTTAAGCATTGTGCTTTTTATCAGATTATATTTTGCATATATTTCAAGAATATAACTGTTTTATCCCATCTCAAAAAATTAGAAATACTTTTTCTTGTACCAAACCCTTTTACTGAATTTTATGAAGGGTGGGTGCAGCATGTGTATCATGCTTGCAAAGACGGTAGATTGAAAATGATGGATGGGATGGACGTCAAAAAGTCAGACAAGAAAAAAGCACCAGAGCCACTTGTTTTGACAGAAAAAGGTAAAGAAGCCATTAATGGCAGTGGGGGAAAGAAAAAGAAAGAAACTTTGGTTTCATCCGAGGAGTCATCCTCATCCTCATCCTCATCCTCCTCCTCATCATCATCCTCATCCTCATCATCATCTTCTTCGGCATCTCCTCTTCCTTCATCTTCTTCATCTGAATCTTCTTCCTCCTCCTCTTCGACTATTGCTGAGCCTTCTTCTTCGTCAAGTAGCCAAATGCAAAAGGAAGAGACAGGTCCAGAAAAGAAAAGTGATTCAGTTGATGAAGATGGTCAGCCATCAAAGCAACAAGATGGGAAATCCTCATCTGAAACAGCTGAGAGCGGCAAAGTGACAGAAGATGACAGCGAAGCACCAAAAGAATCAAACGAGGATGCAGATGAAGGAAACGAAGAGAGCAGCAGAGCAGAAAAAGCAGACAACCAAGCACCAACACCTTCTCCTTCTGTTGTTCCCACGCCCATCCTACCTTCCTCACTGGTGCAATCAACCACACAACACGCCCAACAGAACTCGAACTGTTTTGTGTTTGCTGATTTTGCAGCGATTGTTACACGCTGCTTCGAGCCAGGTGCCCACCCAGTTGCCCAGCTGGACCTTCTGAAGCGCACCATCGACCGCTTTGCTTCTCTCCCGCGCGAAAACGTGCCGGCTGCGCTGTCTCCTTCAGGAACAGCGTTGGAGCAGCGCACAATCGACTTCGGTGGCGTTGACCCGCGTGCAGCTGCTGAAGAGATTGTGGCGGTGATGGCGAAGCTGATAGGGACAACCACACAAGAGGAGGTGAAGAAGAGGTGTGTGGAGTGTCTGGCGGCGCTGATGGTGCAGCTGATGGTTGAGGTGCAGAAGGAGACAGAAGACGTCGGCAGATTCAGCGAAAGAGAACTGCGGCTGAGAGAGAGACAGAAGGAGAACACAGACGTGGGGCTGTTCATTGCCCGGGCTGTGGTGAAGAGAGACGAGGCAAACACGCACACACAGCCACTTGCAGAGTTGACTGCTCTTCCTGTTCTTCAGTTGATGGAGAAGCAGATCGAGGCAACTCGCAGGCTGCGCGATCTGCCTCAAATACAGCTCACCCACCAGCCTCTTCCAAAACTTCCATCGAAATCCAAATCTTCTTCTTCTCCACCGTCTTCACCACCTGCGAAACAAATTCCGCCTTCTGCAATGCCAAACCAGCAGTTAAACAAGCCGTTTAATCAACAAGTCGGTGGCACTCCTCAGCCAGGAGGGCAACCACCACAGTTTCCTAACCACTTTCAGCAGCAGCAAATATCTCCTTTGTATCAACAACAGCAGCAGCAGCAGATGAGGTTCAATCAGGGGAGGATGGCAGCTACCCCTTCGCCTATGCAGGGAATGCGCTATGGAGCCCAGACACCACAACTCAATGGCGGGGCAATGATGCGGCCTGCTTCGGCTGCTCCTTCGTTTCCCGGTGGCTCTTCTGCTTCTCCAATGCTGCCTAATCAGCCTGGCTCGAATTCTGCGAATCAGACTCCTTCTCAGCCTCTTCTTCCACCTATGCCAAAGATATCGTTCTTTGGCCACGAATGCGAGTGGAGTGCGACCGATCGGCATTTTCTTTCCCTCATTGCGATCTTGAAGCCTCACAGACAGGACTGGGAAGGGCTGAAGAAGAGCTGGGAGTGGAGTGGAAAGGGGGGAGGTGCTGGAAGCACAGTAATCGGAGGGGCTGGAGTGGGTGATAATGGAAACAGCAGCGGAAGTGGAAGCATCAATGATTTTGTTGAATATTCTCCATTTCTACCGCCAAAGGAGAAGAAAGACGGAGAATACGGAGCATTTCAGCTGTATCAGCAACAGAAGCAACAGAACCAGCAACAAGAGGGACGAAGAGCACCCCGATCGCGCTCAGCCAGGCAGCAGTCAGAAGCAGCAGAGAAAGCGAATGCGGCCGAAGCAGACGAGTTTTCAACGTTCACAGCGCCGATTGTGGAGAATGTGCCTACGTTTGGTGGGGTGGTGCAACTGTCGCTTGTGATGATACTCGACTCGCTGCTCCGAAAGGAGGTGAAGAACATCCTGCCTGACAGCCTGACTGTCCTGTCGCTTCTGTGCGAGGTGCGGAACTTCATCGCCATCACCCCACGACTCACGTTCCCTGTGTTGCTCTGCTCGCTTTTCAACCAGCTGCTCCCTCTTTCACCTGACAGCCAATTGACACCGCTGCACAAGCCGCTGCTGCATGCCATCGCTGCAGTTGCAGCTGATCCCTTAAACGCTCACATTTTTGCTGCAAAGGGCATCCATCGCCCACTCTTGCGCTATGTGGAGCTGCTGGAAACAGGGCACGTACTTCCTGCATCTTCTATCCCAGCTTCTTTTTCTGCCTCTGCTTCTTCTGCTTCTGCTTCTGCTTCGTCGTCTTCTTCAGCGCTGTCTCCTTCGATTAGCAGTGCTGCAGACAAGTATGGTCGATTTGAGTCACTTCTGTTTGTGAACCGCGCAGACATGAGCAACTTGGCTGCTCTTGTGATTGACTGTCTGTCTGGTCTGTGTGCCTCTCCATTCATTCAGAGAGACTGCGCAGAGGTTTCGTCTTTCTTCCTGAAAATCACAGAAATTGTGCAGATGGCTGCTCCAACACCGCGTCTGGCTGCCAGCTGCATCAATGCAATGGTTGCTCTGATGAAAGAGAGCGTCGAGTTTCGTCTTCCTCCTCATCTGATGAAGGCAGCGTTGAGACTGCAAGCTGCTTCAAACGCTGCTGCAAATGCATCTACTCAATCACAACCACAACAGCAGCAGCCACAACAACTGCCACCATATGGACAACCAAATCTCCCATTCAATCGGCAGAACACATCCACACCACCGCTGGGGATGATGCAGATGAGAGGTCCCACGCCTTCTCTTCCGTTTCCTCCTCGCTCACAGACAATGCCACCACTGCTTCCACAACAGCAACAACTGAACGGGAAGCCATCTCCTCCACCGCCAGGTGCTCGATTCACTCCTTCTCCACTTGCAATGTCTTCAGCACCATCTCCTCCTCTGGCAGCACAAGCACAGCGAAGTGCTTCTTCAGCAATGCAGAAAATCGGACCAGATCATCAGCTGACGTTTGATAGAGTGCTCACAGTGACTGTGGATGGCTCTCTTCTTTTTGACTGTGTGGATGGCGAGAGAGGAAGGCAGATGCTGCTCAATCTTGTGCTTGAAGAAAGCGGACGCTACAAGCAAGTGAGAAGGAGAGGAGGAAATGTTGCAGGTGTTCCGATGGAGATTGCCAATGTTGCTGCAATGCAAAGAACTGCGAGTCGAATGAACGGACTGATAACACCTGGATTGGGTGCCACTGGCGCAGCAGAAAGAGCAGGGAATGTGGCTGTGGTGGGAGCAGGTGGAGAGATTGAGAGGTCAGTCAGTCGTGTTGGAGGAGGAGGTAGTGGTGGAGCAGATAAGATGCAGAGAGCGATGAGTCGAATGGAAGGAATGGTTGGTGTAGGGATGGCGGGGGAGATGGAGCGTGCAATGAGCAGGATGTCGACTGTGTCGATGGCAGTGCAGCAATATAACGATGAGTTCGATGATGATTTTGGAGGATTTGACGACGGCACATTCGGAGAAGAGAGAGGCAACGCAGAATCTGTCTCTGCCGATGACGAAGTTGCAGTTCCTCCGTTTTCATCAATACACACAGCCTCTTTCATTGCACTGTGCGATGCTCTTCTGTCACTCACAGTCTTTTGTGCAAACAAAGCCCGTCGCAACCAGAAGGCAAAGCAACTTTGCATGAATTCTGTTCCCACACTGCTGAAAATCTACACAATGCCATCTCATTCTCTAAAGCTGAAGATTTTGGGGGTGTTTTCATCGGCACCTTCTCTTTTGACTCAGCCTGATCAGATTGAATCACTGGCAGCACCATTGAAGCTATCATCGGTTGGAGATTTACTTCAAGGAAGAACAGAACACATTGTCATCAGCATCCTTCACTTGCTCAGCCGCCTCCTTATTGATCCAGATGCTGCTTCTGATGGATGCAGCACAGCAGTCAAAAGGGACAGATCACAAAGCGGTCGAAGTATCAATCCAGAAATCCAGCGTTCTTCCACTACAACCAGTGCGATGCTCTCTTCTTCAAAGAGTGGAAAAAGCTCCTTGTCTCGCTCGTCAACTGATCTTAGCACATCTCCTTCTGTCAGCCCATCTTCTTCTCCATCACCTTTGTCCTCATCCAATCATTCATTGCAGCATCCGCGCAATCTTTTGATGACTGATCGCTTCACCTATCTTGTTGCTGATGTGATCAACATTCTCATCACAAACACTGCACGCACAGCTGACGAGACAGACAACGTGAAGAAAGTGCTCTGGTCAGCGGCACTCAGCTTCCTCGCAGCTGCTGAAGAGAGCGGATGGAAGGAGGCGAAGCGGGAAATGCTGCGCAGCGGCAGGTGTCTTTCGCTTGTGGCGCAGAACGAGGTGAGATACGGCGAGGCAACCGGCTGTCACATCGAAGACACGCTCATTGGAGATGACATGGATGCGCTGCTGACTGCTTTCCAGACGCTTCCATCAGCTTCCTTTGTGGCCTTCCGATTTGCACGGAGAATTGCCCATCTGGTTGAAATGCCACATCCTCCACAGCCTTCGCTGTCGATTGGATCGCTGGCACCGCTGCCGTGGAAAGCAGACGCAAAAGCTGAGTGTGAGTGGACAAGCGTGCTGGGAGAGGAAGACTTCAAAGACGCTCCGTCTCAAAGTGCTTCGTCGTCTTCTGCAAAACGAGCAGATGGAAGCGATTCTTCGTCAAGCGACGACACCTCACCGGCTGCAGTGTTTGCACAGCTGCATGCGAATCAGCTTGTGTTTCTGTCTAAAAATGGGCTGCAGCTGATGCTGTCCTTCTTCAATGCACATGCATCCACAGCGGCATCTCCGCTTAAGAGGATTGTGCCGTACAAGTGGAAGACGATGGTGAACGAGACTATAAATGCGTATCAGGAAGAAAGAGTTCATCAGGCGCTGAATGCAAACAACGAAAGAAAAGACAGAGGAAGATCGATATACCACTCAAATAGCAAAGTTTCTTCATCTTCATCTGCATTTTCTTCGAGCATTTCATCAAACATGCAATCACATTCACCTCAGAATCCTCCATCTTCCTTCTCTCAAAATCCAATCTGCGTCAAAACCTCAACCAACTTCTCTGCTTTTGCCAATGCTGCCTATTCAGGAAGATATCGAAATATGGCAAACTCATATTCCTCTCCACAATTAGGATTAGCTCCTCCCACAGCGCCTGCACCCACAGCTCATGTCAGAAACTCCTCAATCGGCTCCTCTTCAGCCGCGGGTCAATCAATCGATGTGAAATCTGGGTCAAAAGCTCCTTCATCCTTCTCTTCCACAGTGATCGATTTTTCATCTGCTTCTTCTTCTGCCTTGCAGACAGCTTCCTCGTCAGCCTCATCCATTTCATTGATGCATAAACCAGCTTCGGGTGATTCGCGCCATCAGTCTGGTGTGAAAGTGCCGTGGAAAGTGGCATCAAACAAAGGGCTCATGGCGCTGATTAAGTCATCTGTAGTGATTCCAGAATTGGATGTGGAAGGGTCGAGCCTTGTTGTGGAAGACGATCTGTTTTCCATCGAAGAAGGCATCCCTCTCACTTCTTCCAGAGCTCCTCCTCCTCCGCCTCCTCCGCCAGCATCAACTCGTCCTTCGCAAGGTTCTTCTGGGAAATCAGCTGAGCAGAATACTTCAAGCTATAAAAAACCAATAGCATCACCTGGTGCTCCGTTTGATATACAGTCCAGCACGTCTTCTTCTTCAAAAGGGAGCCAACAGACATGTGCGTCTGAAGATGCGTCAATTGCACCATACATTCCTCCTCCTCCGACATCCTTTGCGCCCACAAAAGAAACGCGTGCCCCAACAATTGAGGTGGAAACTGTCCTCCGCTGCTTCTTCAATCTTCTGAACTATTCTCTGCCTGCACAGCACGATGCAGCACACTCTCAGCTCCGCTCTGCTTCTCTTCTGGCGCTTCTGTGCTCTTCTGCCTTTGCACACGGACTGCTCACACTCAACTATGGTTCTCGTGTTATTTCTGTGCTGTGTGCCATCTTCAGACTGCCATCGAACGAAAGCTGTGAGAAGACGATGGATTCTGTGGAGTGTTATGATGTGATTGACACGTTTCTGAACTGGCTGCTGGAGATGTTTGAGAAGGCAATGACTCCAAATCCATATGTTGCCACGTCTTCGTTTGCATTTGGGGTCCAGCTGGGATCGTCGGTGGAGGTGGAGAAGAGGAGGAAGCAGGATATTCTGAAAAGATTGATAGAAGAAGAGAAAGCAACGAGAGAGAAAGAAGAGGAAGAGGAGGAAAGGAGGAAGAAGAAGGAGGCAGAGAAAGAAGAAAAAGCAAAAGAAGGCGAAGGAGCAAAAACTGAGGAAGGAAAAGAAAAACAAAAAGGTGAAGATAAAAAGGAGAGTGAGCAAGAAAATGATTCAGATGCACTTTCACAGGCAGATTCAAAGCCATTCGATCCTTCTGCTCTTCTTCGCCAATTGCAGTTAGCCGAAAAAGTTGTGCAGATCCGAACAGAAAGAGAGCCAGACGAATACGGACTCGATGCATCCTCTCCCACTCTGATGACTGCATCCACTGTGTTTGTCCTGAAAGGCGAGAGTTCCGATACCCGCTCTTCGCTTGCACTGCTAACTTCTTCTTACTCCATTTACTCTCCTCTTTCTCTTGCTTCAACAGACGCTGCTCAGATGCCTCAGTTTATCAACAGCCACTCAGCTGCAACTGTTTCTGCGAAATCACTTGCTGTTTCATCAACTGGAAATGTTGCTATATCTCCACCGACAACTCCACCTTTATCACATTCATCGTCCTCTGCTCTTATACCTTCTTCTTCCACTTCTTCTCTTTCCTCCTCTCAGTCCTCTTCGTCGCTGTCTCATCTCCATCCTCTGCAGCAGACTGTGTTCATTGCCCCAACCTCTCCCTCTGCCGTGTGGTGTGTTCATGCTCTGCGACCAACCTGGCAGTCAAGCATCGACGAAGAGCTCCTCATCTCACAGGTTGTTGAGCTGCTGTGGCTGTTCATCACACAATACTCTGCCCTCCCCTTCCACCCCGACCTCTCCATTTCTCAGTTCTGCCTCACTCGCATCTTTGCCAGGGTCTTTCCTCTCAAGCGTCTGGGCTTTGTTCTGTCGCTTCTGTTCCACGAGTACTCGCGAATGGGGATGGGCCTGCCAGATGAAAGAGTGCAGCTGCTCCACACAACACTCATGCAGCTGGAGTGGATCATTGTTGAGTATGTGCGCATCCACCCCAGCGAGCGCCATCGCGTGCTGGAGATGCTGACAAGAATGGAGAACGGGAGTGGAATGAAGCTCTCACCACAGTTTGTGAACGATTTGATTCGGAGCATCGAGCTCAGGCTGCTCTGTGTGAATGTGCTGGTTCCGCTCACACGCTTTGTCATCAGCAAAAAGGAGCAGGAAAGCATAACTGTTCTGAATCCACTGACTTCTTCAAAGGGAAAAGACAAAAATTCATCATCATTATCTTCTTCTTCTTCTTCACCTTCCCAGCAAGTAGCTTCACTTCAAGAACAGCCAAAGGACCTCACTTCGTCCATTGCGCGGAAAGTGTCACTGATGTCAATGGCCTCGTCGTCTGGCACGCCTTTCATCACTTCTCGCACCCTCGCCTCTGTTGCCCCCTCCCTCACATCCATCACATCTTCCCAATCTTCTCTTTCCTCATATCGCCTTAATCCCCAAGCATACAACCCTTCCGGCTCATCCGCTCTCTCTTCCTCTGCCTCTGTTGCTTTAGCCCCGACGCCTTCCTCTTTCCTCTCTTCTTCCTCTCCAGATATCCCCACATATGCTGCCACGCTGCAGGAGCGTGTTCTTGCTGCTGCATTCGGCATGCTGTACACCTGCTCAACCGACCCCACCTCGATCGCTTCGCTCATTGCCTCGTCTGTGTCTTCTTTCCCAACAGACTCATTCAAATCCATTGTGATTGTGACGAATGAGAATATTTACGTGTTCCGAGTGGCTGAGCTGGAGGAAAAAGAACAGAAGCGCAGAGCGTCTGCAGTTTCAGATGGGAAAGCACTCACTTCATGCAATTTGTTGAAAGCCGCTCAAACAGCATATAATTCATCATCATCGTCTTCTTCTTCCTCTTCCTCGTCTTCTGCTTCTTCTCATTCATCTCAACACTCTTCTCCTGCTCCATCTCAGTCATCTGATCATCCAACAGTCGATTCAATTCTTTCCTCGTTCTCTTCATCTGCACTTCAGAAAACTCTTTCTTTGCTCAGTTGTGGCGAAGATCCGTCTGCAAACGATGCCATGCTGCTCCAACTTCCTCTAATTCATTTGGTCCACCGAATAAAACTGACTGATGTCAACGCTGTTGTTTCTTCGTCCTGCGGACAGCGTCTGGGCGTGCGCTTCAAATGCACATCACTTACTTCAACTCTGTTTTCTCATTCTTCAACTTCCTCCTCCTCCTCTTCTTCTTCTCGATCGGTTCTTCCTTTCTCCGCTTTCCACCTTCATTGCACTTCCTGTTCCCCCATTTCTGCTCTGATGTCTGCTCTTCGTGACTGCTCGCATCTGCGAGGCTTTCCTGTTATGTCTGACCGTCTCATCCACAAGGCTCTTATTCCATTTCTCGCTCTTTCTTGTCCCGCTGCCCCTGGCCTGCAAAGGCAGCGTGAGCGTGTTTTGTTCATTGGCGAGTGCAGCAAGCTCCTCTCAAAGAACAAAAACCAGCCGAGAATGCTTGTCCTGACCACACACAGTCTCTTTGAGTTTTCTTACGCTGAGAACAATTGGCTGGGCTCTCCTCAGAAGTTCTTCTCGCAAAATAGACAGACGCCGCTGACTCTGTTTTTGGAGACTGAAATTCAAAAGGCTTCGATGGAGGCTACAGAAGGGGCAGTGCGCAGTGCTAGCAGCTCCTCATCCGATTCAATTGACAGGCCTCCTTCTCCTTTGAAGCAACGTTCTGGAACGACTCCAACGCCTTCACCTTCCTCTTCTCCGTCTCCTTCTCCCACTCCATCTCCTTCTCCTCCTTCCTCTCCTTCTCCTTCTCCCTCTGGTGTTATATCCAGCTCAACCACTTCATCTTCCACTCATTCTTCCACATCCCATATGCATAAGAGATCGACCAGTAGCTTTGGCTCTCCCTCTGCCTCTGCAAAGCCACAGCTCCGCTGCCCGCACTGCAGTCTGTGTCCAGTTGAGAATGACTCTCTCAGCATTACTGTTATCATCGATGCACCTACACGCCCAGCTCCAGAGTGTACTACATATCGCTTTAGTTGCTGCTTTACGTTGCATTCGTTCATCGCTGCTTTTCGAAATAGAATTGCTGTGATGTGGAACGAATCGATTAAAATGTAAAGATGCTTTTCTGTTTCTAGTTGTGATTCAAATTTTTTGTTTTTATTTTCATTGCTTTTTTGAGAAAACGAATTCGTTTTTTAACATCTTAAAATAATTATTTTCTTTCTTTCTTTCTTTCTTTTTGATGACAATCTTAATTTTGTTGTTTTTTACAAATTCTTTCATTATTTTTTTACAACTCTGAATGGCATAAGCTTTCATTTTTCTTTTGAAAAAATAAATAGCTGTTTAATGATTATTTCTCAATCCCTCGTGTTTTTCACCGAAAATCGAAAACAAAAATCTATAATGCAACAAAATAACAGTCCAACGTAACTGGATTTAGTAAAGACAGATATTTCCTCGTGAAATGAATAAACAAATGAAATATGAAGAAATAGTTAATAAGATCTTTCTAACTTTTCTGAAACAATTAAAATGATAAAGCCACCAAACAGAGAAGCTTACATTTTCTATTGTTCAAAAGTTAAGTAGATGGTTAATTAAATAAAACAAAGCGTTATGAGCAGAGAGGTGAAGATGAATTTTTACCCTGGACCATCACTTTGTTGCAAACGTTTTTTCCTCCAGCTAGAATTTCTGCATAATCAATGCAATATTGTGGTTGGCAAACTATACACCTTTTGTAAAGCGGATGCCAAAACCCAGTTTTGCTGCATATTTGTGGATAATTATTTTGCAAATTGAACAAAAATGTTTCAAAAATTTTTGATGTTAAAAAAACAGCAAACCATCCCACAAAATCATCAGCAGGTACGTGAGTTGAAGTTGCAATTCCAACAAGTCCAAAAAGAATTGGTAAAAGCATTACAAGTAAAAGAATGAAAAAGTTTTTTCCCACAATGTTCTTTTTGTAAAGAAAGCCAAGTATAACAACTGGAACTATCATTGTAAGAACGGAGCCTGCTCCAAGAAATAGCTGATAGTGTGCCTTCACTCCAAACGGGATTGCAACTCCAACAGCAGCCTTTTAAAAATAACATTTTGAAGAAGCAATAAAATACTTCAAATGCAAACCACAATAAGCACTGATGCAGCAATAATGCTGAACATGCACTGCATTTTAGCTTTTTTCTGATCCAAATCAATATATGGCGCTTTCATGAAAATGAAGAAAAATTACAAAAGATGGGTGATCAAAAATTATTTTTAATAAAAGTTATTTTTTTAAAAAACAAAAATTAAAATACAACGTTGTTAGAATTTAGTAGTTGGTTCTTTAGCTTTTGTCTTCCAGCCACCGACAAGCCCAAAAAGATTTGACCAACTTGGTTTTTCGCCCTGCTCGATAGGAGTTGACTCGGTGGTAACTGGAATTGGTATCAATGAAGAAGGAGAATTAAGCTGGAGTTCCTCTTCAATGTCAAAAGATGCAATTGTCCTGGATTTTGTGGATTTATGACGGATGTGCGATTTTGTCTCCTCCGAAGCAGGTAGTTGACTTTGTTCAGAGTTTATCACAGAATTCAAGCCGGATTCAGTTCCTGAAGGCACAGAGCAAGACGTTGCCTGCGGCGCAGTCGAAGACTGAAAGATCTGTGGAGAAACTTGGTCAGCGCCCGGAGAATTCGGAATCTCAGGCGAAACGAGCGAAGGCGAGCACGAGCTTTCCCTGCGGCTGAGAATCACAAACCCTTCTGTTTCTGTCTCAGTCAGGTTTTCCTCATCTGAGTCTTCAAACTCGTCAGCTGTCATTCCTTCAGTCAGCGGCGTAAATCGCCCGTTCCCGTTCTCATCAGCATCGTCTTCCTGCAAATACTGCAGCTCCCTCAATCTCTCGATTCTCCTCTTCTCTCTTTCTTCTCTTCTCTTCTCCCTCTTCGCTTTCCTCTCCTCTTTTTCCCTCATATCTTCGCTTCCCTCGCTCGCCTCATCTGCTCCTTTCCCTTCGCTCACTGGCGTGCTTGCAGCAGAAGGCGCTGACAGTGACACAGTCACCGACGCATTCGAATCAACATCAGAGCTTCCAGCAGCAGCAGACAAAGAAGAAGATGAAGTTAAAGGAGAAGAAGAAGAAGAAGAGGCTGTTCCTTCAACAACTGCTGCATCTGCTTTTGCCTCTCCTCTTTCCTTCGGCCCAAACCCAACCATCGCCATGATGTCTGCCACTGATGGCACTCTCCAAAACCCTCCTCTCTTCGGCTGCTCCAGTGACTGCCCCACTGCTGCCTTTGGTGAAGGGGAAGGCGATGGGAATGCAAACTGCTCTTTCTCCTCTTTCTTCTTCGCATCTGCCTCTCCTCCTTTCGCTTTCTCTTTCTCTTTCTCCTTCTGATTAACCGCCGAGTTCAATGGCAATCCTTCCAGTGCCGCAATCAACGAAAGCGTCCTCGGGTCATACAGAATGTGCATGTGACTCGTGCCTCTGATCTCAAACCTCGCGTCTGCCCTCATCCCATCATTCGCAGACGAAACACACGGAACCGACCTGTCTCCGTCAATCACTGTCCACAGAGGATCCTTCACCCGCGCCTCAGTCACATCTGCCTCGCAGTTCAGCTGCATCTCGGGCTTCTCTGAGCCGCTGTCTGCAATGATAAGATGCCACGTGGTGGGCTGACCCGAGGCGAAGATGTTGATGAACTCGAATTCTCCCTCTGGTGGAAAGACAACAGGCAGCGTGCGCGACTCATCCACCCGGCGCCGAATCTCGCGATAGTCCGGGTCCCTCCACAGCTGCTGGCCGTGCAGCACCCGGAGAAAGCGGTGGAGAGAGTGCTGCCGAAGAGACGGGTGGAAGAAGCGGCTGTCCACTATGCCATACACACGCGCCTGCACAAGAGACTGCAGGTTCTGCGCAGAGGGAGAGGAGAAGAGGGAGGAGAAGGTGAAGGAGAATGTGGCGTTCTTCGGCTTCTTCTTGGCTAATTGTGTGGATTTCTTGTTGTTTGCTGCCTTGTCTTTCTCCTTTTCTTTCTCCTTCTCTTCCTCTTTCTTATTCATCTTCTGTTGCTGCTGCTGCTGTTGTTCAGATGCATCTGCTTGAATATTCATTGAATTCCCCTCGTGTTCTCCCTTCTTCCCCATGAGGATGTTCCAGATGCCTGACTGCTGGGCAAATGACTGGAAACTGCGGGCATATGCTGCAAGTGAAGGAGGAATGGCAGAAGTTGAGAGGAAAGAGGAAGAAGCAGAGGCAGCTGCTTCCGCTGCTGCTGCTGCTGCCACATTCACACTGGTTTCTACTGTTGATGCTAATGCTGTTGAGAGCAATGTGGTGTTGTCTTGTTCTGATGATGATGACGTTGTTGTTGTTGATGATGAAGGTACTTCTGATGTTGAATCTGTTGCTTTTGATGCTTCATCTTTCTTCTTCTCTCCTTCTTTCTCCTTCTCATCCTTCCCCTCCATTTCTTCTTTCTTCTCTTCACTTTTATTACTGTTGCTACTACCAGAATCAATGCTGTGAAATTCCGTTGGGCGTATTTCAGTTGCGGAGGGGAAGAAAGGCAGCAGCCTGCACTCTTTGAATGAATGTTTGTGCTTCTTCGGCTTCGGCGGGGAAGTTGTGGCAAAGAGAGAGGAATTGGAGGCGAGAGAGAAAGAGGAAGAGGCAGAGGAGGAAGAGGAAGAGACATAAGACAAGAAGGAAGAAGAAGAAGAAGAAGAAGAAGAAGAAGATGATGATGATGATGATGATGATGATGATGATGATGAAGGTGCTGCTATTTGAGAAAGAGGAGGTGGAGACAGAGAAGAAGGAACAAGAGTGTGTGTGGATTGTTCGGATTGAGGAGAAGAAGAAGGAGAAGAAGAAGGTGATGATGAAGAAGGAGAAGGAGAAGGAGAAGGAGAAGGAGAGAGAGAAAGAGGAGAAGGAGAAGGAGAAGGCAAGGAATTTGAAGGGGAGATGACAGCAGGGGAAGGGGTGGTTGCATTGAGAGAGATTTGAGAAGGAGATAAAGTGGAAGGTGTTGGAACCTGAGGAATAGAAAGTGAAGGAGAAGAAGAAGAAGAAGAAGAAGAAGAAGAAGGTGATGATGATGATGAAGGAGAAAGAGAAGAACATTGTGTGTCAAGAGTGCTTACAGCAGAATTATCTGACAACACAAAAGAAGATGATGAAGAAGAAGAAGAAGAAACAGGAGAGGAAGAAGGAGAAGGAGAAGAAGGAGAAGGAGATTGGAAGATGGGTGATTCTTGTATCAGTTTTGGCAGAATTAGGTTTCCTTTGGCGTCTTTGTGCATCCAAACAGAAGTTTGAGAGGCGCATGCTGAAAATGGCTGGGTTGGGCAGAGAGAAAGGAAATCGCTGAAAGAAGAAGAAGGTTGAGAAGAAGAGGAAGATGATGAGGAGGAAGATGATGAGGAAGAGGAGGGAACTGGAGATGCACCAGATGAATTGGCAATAGAAGACAAAGATGAAAAGGCAGCAGCAGCAGGAGAAGCAGAAGCAGAAGCAGAAGGCGAAGAAGAAGAAGAATTCGAAGGCGAATTTGAAGGCGAAGAAGCAGAGCTGAAGTATGCCTCGCAAAACGAGATGAAATTAGCAGCTGCAGAAGACGTGGTCTGAGGGGTGTGTTTTTTGATGTGTGAAGAAAGGTCAGGCTGAGGGAGAGGGTAGCCAGGGCGGAATTTTGAGTGGAGAGGAGAAGGAGCAAACTGAGAGGAAGAGAGGAAAGCTAGAGAAGCAAGCTGGGAGAGGGAAGGGTTGGGGAGTTGTGGTTGAGGTTTGGTGGAGAGAGGAGAGGAAGAAGGAGAAAGTGAAGGAGAAGGAGAAGAAGGAGAGGTTGATTCAGTTGATGTTGATGCAGTTGTAGAAGAAGATTCGGATTCTTGTGGAGAAGAAGAGGAAGAAATAGAAGAAGACGAAATATTTGATGTTTGAGCTGTATAATTTGGTGGAAGCAGTCTTGAGTTCACAAATGACTGAGAGAAGCGAGGGTGAATGGTGAAGACGGTGGAGCGTCCGCTTGGCGATTGAGGAGGAAGAGGAGAAACACCTGGAGAGGTTGAAGAAGAAGATGATGAAGAGGAAGAGGAAGAAGAAGAAGAGGCAGCGCTCAATTGTGACGGAGAAATAACGAAAGGGGAAGGGTCGTTGATGGAAGCAGAAGAGGAGAAAGAGGAGACATGAGAAGTGATAGAGAGCCCACAATCACACAGATAGCACTTCATTCTGTTGTGCATCTCGTCCTTCTCATTTGCTCCTTCTGCTTTTCCATCTGCTGTTATTCCATTCCCTTCTCTACAAACTTTGCCATTGACTTCACAATTTTTCTGCTCTTCTTTCCTTTTGGCTGCAATTGCACGTAGAGAGCGCCGGCTAAACAGAGTATTGTCCAAAATGTGTGGCATGATATCCACTTCGCCTTGGTCAATCTTCTCCTTCAGCCGCACCTCGTCCCCAGCCAAGTCCCGCTGGATCCTCTCAAGCACTCTCAACTGCTCAGAAGAAGAGGAGGAGGAAGAAGAAGAGGAAGAGGAAGTATTGGAATCATTAGAAGAAGTACATGAAGCACCAGAACAAGCTTCGGTGCCTTCCTTTCGATTCTGAGCAGAGGCGTCTTTTTCGTCCCCGCTTTCTTCCCCTTTCATGTTCTGAAGGTCTTCTTCTTCTGTCCCACTTTCTGTGCATTCCTCGCTGGTGTCGTGGCGTTTCAGCCCCAGTTTGCTTTCCTTTGCAAATTCATTACCCTTTTTGCTTGAATCCTCCTCGCCATTCCCATCGCTGCTGCCTTTGTCGCTACTTCCCTTCGTTCCAGTGAGCCTTTTCCACAAGCTCTGCTGCTGTGTGTCTTCCTTTGGCTTCTTCTTTTTGTCCTTCGCTTCGTCTGCTTTGCCTTTCGCAATGCGTCTGCTTCTTTTCTTCCGTTCTTCCAGTTTCGACAGCCATTCTGCTCTTTCAAGTGTGTCCAATGATTCAATGCTGTCATAATCTGTGCTGATCCCTCCTTCTTCGACCTGCCATGAGTACCATTCAAATTCTTCTTTGTCTGTTTCGTTTCAGATTCGGAAAATAAGATTAATTCTGGTTGTTGAGAATAAACAAATGTTTCACACTATGATATTTTACTGCAACTTTTGGAGAAAACGGGAAAGATGGAGGCGGGAAAAACCAAAAAGTGAGCGGCATTGTCAACTGAACTGTCTGAAACAGTTTTGGATTCGCCACAAATGATGGAAGCCCAAAACTATATCCAAACATCAATGCACACAATGTTCTTGTTGCCCCATGAAACGGACATGCAATTGCCATCCAACGCTTCACAAATTTTCTTAAATGCTCCGGCGAATGCTGGACATAAGACCTAAATAACAGTCCTCCCATGCTGTGCGTGATGACTGTTATTTTTTGATCACCACATGAATGATAAGCCTCTTCAATACGAGAACGAAGTTTTTCTTGAATCTTAATCTGATCAGGAACTTGACGCCAATCATACGGATATCCCCATAATGAAATGCCAGGCTTGTATCCATTTTTTAAAAATAAGGAGATGATGTCATGAAAATATGCTCCCACACTAACAATTATTAATTAAAAAAAATGAAAATAAATGAATAATCTGATAAAAAGCTTTAAAAATGTTAATACTGCATCGGAAGTGGGTAGTCTGGTATGAGATTATCAATTGCGAATAGTCCGAAGTTTGTATCTGGAGGTGAAATCTCTACAGACTAAATAAAGTTAAAGTTTAAATTTTTTATATGCAACAAAAGTAACCCCACAAAATTACAAAACCAAACTGGATCATTTGACTTGAATTCGAAAGTGACAGGATCTGCTTGACCTAACATGTTTTGTTCAAGCAATGAACTTCCGCCAAAGAGACGAGGCCAAACAAGTTCCGTTTTCTTTGTTTCCTTGTTTGTTGCATGAAGAATACTTCCTATAAAAAATTCGAATAAAAACACACAAAATTCAAGACAAACCCCCTAAACCAGGAATTAACAGAACAGAGGAATGTTCTTTCTCCATTAATAATTTTATGGGTGTTTCAAAGAAAAGTTCCTGCAACAAAGAGATCATCGCTTATGCATTCACAGAAATATCCATCAACTTTGTCTTGTTCAAAAATAACTCATGATATTTTAAAAATGTCGTTTATTTATTTCCAAGAAAAACACCTTATGTCAAACAAAAAAAGGTTATTCTCATTGAAAAATTAAACACCTTTAACATTTTCAAATATTTCTTTCGAGACGTAATGTGTGATTTTGAATAAACAGTTCTATCAACCTTCCAGGTCTAACAAATAACCTTGTATTTTTTCCGTGACAAATTGAGACAAATAAATAAATAAATAAATAAATAAATAAATAAAAAACAATAATGACTTCAACAAGCCAAATTACTTTTCAGTTAACAAATTGAATGAAATTTTTGTATTTTCAAACCGAATTTATTGATTGAAAAAATTGGATTGCAAAAATTGTTATTATTAAAAAATCGCATATCAATGAATTTCATGCAATTAAATGAAAAATGAAAAAGCATTTTAATATTTCAAACCTTCAGCTTTATTCTTTTTTGGTTGATTAACATATCGTAACATTTAATGACCACATTATTTTTAATTGACTAATTGAATTGCTCAATGAGTTACGCATTTTTTTTTTCTTATTTGGAAAACGAATAGTTTTGAATTTATTAAATTGAGTATTTTTAAACAAAAAAATTGTTTGTGAAAAATTGGTTTTTTGTTGAGTGTCGGAAAGTGATAAAAATATAACATTCAGTCAATATTTTTAAAAAGGATGAGAAATTGAATCCCCTTTTTTTATTTGTCAATTAACATGAAATTTTCAGATTTCTCAGAAAAAAATCATCTTCATGGAAATCGGATAATTTTTTGAATTATTTAACCTCACATTGTTTGATTATGCATTAAAAAATCAAAACTTATTATTTGTATCAATTTCATAAACTAAATTCAATAATTATTCATTATTAAATAAATCCATGTATGTTCTTTCTGAATTCTTCAATTGTTTTTTATTGTTCATCTGAATATGTTTTTCATTAATGACATATCATGATTTTTTTCTAATGCATAATCAAACAATGTGAGGTTAAATAATTCAAAAAATTATCCGATTTCCATGAAGATGATTTTTTTCTGAGAAATCTGAAAATTTCATGTTAATTGACAAATAAAAAAAGGGGATTCAATTTCTCATCCTTTTTAAAAATATTGACTGAATGTTATATTTTTATCACTTTCCGACACTCAACAAAAAACCAATTTTTCACAAACAATTTTTTTGTTTAAAAATACTCAATTTAATTATAGTTAGTGTTAATAATGGTGGACACTTTCAATAACTGTGGACAGTAGAATTATCTCAACAACCATTGATCGTTGCATTTTGACAATAAACCCAATTATTCCCTCATTGAATATGAACTTATATGAATTGTTTCAATCACACATCAAACACAAAACAATTTTATAAAAAGTATTTTTAGTTTTCGGAGAATCTTATTTCTCCGAAAATAAAATATGTGTCTTTCATTATTCTTGTGAGCAAGTTGTTTCATTTTTTTTTTGACTTCTAAGTTCATATTCAATGAGGGAATAATTGGGTTTATGGTCAAAATGCAACGATCAATGGTTGTTGAGATAATTCCACTGTCCACAGTTATTGAAAGTGTCCACCATTATTAACACCAACCATAATTATTTTTGTTAATTGATTCACCAAAAATAATTCAAATTCGAAAAAGAATAATTCAATTTTGGAATTAATATTTCAATTTCGAAAATTAATAATTCAAATTCGGAAATTAATAATTCAATTTCGTTATTTATTAATTCGATTTCGAAAAAGAATAATTCGATTTCGAAACGTATATTTTTTTGATTTGTGGAATGAATTTCTTGTGTTTGGGGTTTTAAATTCTTTAAATAATAATCTCATCAGCAAATTTTGTTTGTCAATGTTTGAAAATTGATGAATTTTCATTAAAGATTTTTTTATTCATTTAGAATGAAAATATTTAAATTGAAGTTAATTTGAAAAGGAAATAAATACATTTTCATGTTTTAAACCGATATTATTCAAAAATTTGCCAATGAAACAATCACATTATTGTGAAGAAATAATTCAATAATCGTGATTAAATTTTTTTAAATTTTTATTTGGTTATTCAACAGAATGAATTTTTATTAAATTATTATTATTTGAGTGATGATTTTCGAAAATGAAAAAATTTTTTTAAAAAATTGATTTATTGATTGTTGCAATAAAAAAACAGTTCTCTATGAGTAATAAAATTAAATTGGTTAAAAAATAACTTGAACATTTCTGAAATCCATTTTTGAGAAAAATAAAAAATTGCTGATAATAATGAATTTCGAATTCGCATTATTAATTTTCGATTTTGAATTTTTTTTTTTTCGAAGTTGAAATATTAATTCCGAATTCGAATTATTAATTTTCGAAATTGAATTATTAATTACGTAATTGAATTATTCTTGTTCGAATTAGAATTATTTTTGGTGTAACATTTAATAAAATCTTGATTTATGTAAGAAATCTTTTTTTTCAAAAGACCTTTAGGTTTTTGGCATTGTTGTTTGTTAACATCAAAAAGCTGAAAAAGCATTTCATCACCTTTTCCATGCTTATAGAGAATATAAACATTTGGGTGATTTTTTTTGAAATCATAAAAAAAGATCAAAAACCAGAAAAATAAATTCTATAGTGGTATATATTGATCAAAAAGTTTTATTGATAATTCGCTTGTTTTTTGCACTTTATTTCTTAAATGTGTATTTGTTTTATTTATTAATATGAAAAAAAGCATACCTTTTGATTTTTTTGTGAATATGAATATTTTGATTTAGTTTTTTTTAAAATAATTGCAGAAAATATATAAATCGAACTTCAAAAAAAGTTGTAAATTAATAATTGGCAAATTTAAACATTGAAAAGAGAAAGATCATTAAGAAGAACAGAAAAGATGATAACAAAACAAAAATATTGGAATCAATCAAACAATAATAGTTATTTTTCTCGTTTTCCACTTTTCTTTGTATAGCCGATAAATCTCCATTTTTTCATTTGATTCAGAAGCTTCATCAAACGTGAACAGATATAGTGGTGCATGGGATAAATCCAAGTTCAATATTTGGCTCCTCCTCATCAACCAGAATAAAATTGATTTCAGCAATGGGACCGATGCTGATGTCTGTGGAAGAGAAGGACAGATCCCATGTGAAACCATTGAATACACCTTTTATGGCTTCGTTTCCTTCCTCAGTTCAATATTTGTTCCAACTTAAACACTCACATTCAGCTCCAATGGTACCATAATCACTTATAACAATGAATTTTTTAGATTTCCTCATAGTTTCTTTAATCATTTCTTTTATTAATTTTTGATAATTTTCAAATCGTTGAAATATTCATGAACTTTCATCGACTTAACTAATTGGTGCATGTTCCATCACTTGCTTTTAAAAACCCTTGACGTCCACTCAAAAACATATATCTCTTTAATGTTTCCTCTCCCATTTTATCTTCAGCGACTTATTGAAGGCATGTGGCCTTGTGAAATCTCTCAAAAACCATTACTGCAACTGTTTGTTCAAAGAAATCTTTTCCACTCGCTCTTTCAATTTTAGGTGCATTCTTCAGCTTCCAAATGCAAATGGTAAAATCTATCTCTCCTTTTAATCACCCGCTTGGCGGTCTGCTTTTCTCGGATAAACATTGAATTTCTTCGATTTCCATAAACTTAAGATGATATTCAGTGATTGAATGAAGATTCACTCTGCGACCATGAACAGAAATGAAAGATGAGAAACAATGTCGAATTCGAGGGGAGTCGAATAAAAGAGAAGGAGAAGAAGTTACTGCATGCAGTGAAAGTAGAGAAAGTGAGCCAGGAGAAGCAGAATTAGCAGAAAATGGATGTACAGCTTGAGATAAGAGGGAAGGAGAAGATTGTTATTGGACGTTCATGAACAAGGACGAATTTACAAGTGATAAAGTGCAATGAGAAAGAGGAAGAAGAGCAATGTTTGTATTTGCAGCAAAATCAGCATTAGAATCAAAAGGTACAACCAAATTGAGGGCAGGGTATTTCTTCATTAAATCCATTGCCGTTGAATTTTGCAAAGCCGAGAAAGGTGCTAACTTTGAGAACGAAAGCGAAGAAAACAGCTTAGACAGAGCATCTCTTCTTCCAGGAACACTGCTCTGATTGAATGTTCAAATCCCTTTCTCCTTCTGAAACAGCAGAGGCGATCCTTTTCCTGCACCTTTCCTTCCCTTTCTGTGTGTCACTTCTGCTTCCTCTTTGAATGGTAACCAGCCCCTCCACTTCATCCCCATTCCTCTTCTCAACTCCGCCCTGCTCTGCCTCAGCCCGCTCTTCAGCGCACTCATCAGATCCAACCGCGTTCTTGTCTGCCTCGCGTCGACTGCTACATACACAGGCACTTTTCGCATCCTCCACACAAATTGCCCATTTTCCTCGCTTTTGATACGCACATAACGGCAGGGCACATCCAGTTCATCGCTCAAATCTTCCAGGTCAGAATTCGCTAAATCATTCAGCATGCAGTCCAATTTCCGCTCTCTTGTCAAAATTGGCGTTTGGCTTTCTTTCGCCTCTTGTTGCGCCTCGCTTGCCATTTTGTTCACCTTCTGGTTAATCGGTGTACCAGTCTCACGGAATAGAAGAAGTATTCCTTGGATACTGCTGAACAAATTCTTGTCTTTTTCCTCTATCTCCTCCTCTCTTTCTCTTATTTCTCATTCCTCTTTTTCTGTATTTCCTGTTGTTTCATCAGCCGAAGCAGGTTTTCTCTTTGATCATCAGATTCCAATGAATTAAACGTGATCTTCGCTTCTTCATCGTCCACTTTCACTTTCTCTTTCTGAAATTCATCTTGTATCGCCCTTGTCACTTCTTTGTTCAAATCCTTCATCCCCATCACACCCAACGTCGCACCTCCTCCTCCTCCTCCAATTCCTCCTCCTCCAATATCAGGTGACAGCGGAGTTAAAGGTGCGCCAACAGCTCCTCTTCCCATCTCCATCTCTTTGCTGTACACAATCAACGCTCTCCCTCCGACTCCTCTCCATCCGCCGTCCATTCGTTTCCCTCGTGGAAAGTATATCGTTCAAAAGGCCCCTCGTCCTGAAGTATATTGTTTATGTTGTGGAGAAGGAGAAGGAGAAGGTGGGGGAGAGGGAGTTGTTTTTGCTGCTTTTCCGATGAAAAAGGCTCGGACTTTGGCTCATTGGAACGTATTTCGTCTTTTCTGCCGTTTCTTATTGATTCTTAGGTGTTTGTATTCTTTTCTGCTTCCGTTTGATTATCTTTGCTTTTCAAACAACTTCTTTGAGGTTGTTCATTGAATCCTCCAAAATCACTTTTTGATTTTCGTCTTTTCCTTCATCTGTATTGTCTTCAACTTCTTCCTTTTCTCAAGGTTCTTCGTATACCGCTCCACCATCCGAAACTCTGCAAACAACGGCAGCGCCTCAAACGCATCTGGTGACAGAACAAAATATTGTCTTTTCCTTCTTCTTCCGAACTGCTGCCTCATCCTCCTCATCTGCTGCTCTTCGCCTGTCAGAAATCTGTTTCTAGAAGAGCGAAGCAACGAGGAAGAAGAAAATAGTGAAGAGGGCGATGGCCTTGGGGCTACTTCTACTTGTGCACAATGGTTGAGATAGCATTAGCGGAGGAGAGTGTACATTGCTCTTATGCGGCGAGCCATTGCAATCTCAGAGCGATATGGTGATCAAGGGTGGAGAGAGAGATAGGTCATTGCTGGAGAAGATGTGGATGAAGAGGAGGAAGAGGAAGGTAAATGAGAAGGTAATAGCCGATGAAGTGAAAGCAAGGAATCATTGGTCAAAGTCGGAGATGCGCCTGTACAAATTCCAGCAATTGAATGAATCAAAGATGTTTGTGAAGTATTTTGATTATTTTTTCTTTTGTCTTTGTATTCCAGGGACATAAAATGAATTTTGAAGAGTTGCTTCTTGTGGCGGAAGGTTCACAGGAAGAGGCAGATACAGCGCATGTTTTCTTTTGAAGTCTTCGATGATTTCGTCCATTTCTGCTTTTTCGGCTCCTTCTTGTGATGAATTCACTTCTAACTGTTCGTAAAAAGAGGAAGATGAAGATGACAAGTTTTCTAATTTTTCTATCTCGAAGAATTTGACTATTGCTGTTTTTGATGATTACGTTGAAAAAGAAGAAGAAGAAGAAGAAGAAGTCAAAGAATTTGGAGAAGGTGAGGAAGAAGGAAATGATGAAGAAGGAAATGAAGAAAGTGAAGAAGATGAAAGGACGATGAAAATGAAAATTTTTAGTGATTGATAAATCCATGAATAATGTAAAAAATTCCAAGGAATAAGAAGGGAGGTTCCATGTGATGTTTTTTTCCGAATGAAACATTTCATTTAACAAGTTAACTTCGCAACGAGACAAAAACCCAAATTGCAAATATTTTTGCTGATATTCTGTAATTAATCAATAAAGCTTGATTTCTTCAAATCAACTCACTTTCTTTTGTGATTTCCTCTCACATCCCCCTCTTTAATAGAAAATGAAAGAATCTCTCAGCTTTTTTTTCCTTTGTTATTTTCCTCTTCAATTCAACCCACAAAATCATCAGAAAATATCAATCCCTTCCTTTTCTTCATCTTTCCCATTCTCTTCCAAAAAATCTTTTCTTCTTAAAAAAAAACCCTTCTTTCAAGTCTTTCAACATTTCTCAGTTTTCCTCTTCTGTCCCGCTTTTGCCCTCTTTTCTTTCTTTTCAAAATCCATTTTTCCAATCAACAACAAACACATCCCTCATAATCTCCAATCACTTCTCTATATATTTACTATATTATCTTCTCCAAATCTCCACCCACTCTTCCCCACCCCTTTGTCTTAGAATTTCTTTCATTCAAAAACCCCTCTCGAAACATTAACATTCCAAAAAATACTCAACTCCCACCCTCTTACACAAATAACACACTTCCATCTCTTCTCTGCCCCATATCCCTCCTGTGCTTGGAGTTGATGAGATAAACCTCAAATATTGATTTGTGTATTTGAAAATATTATAAAAGGAGATGATCATGCCAAAAACAGAAAAAACACATCTGCACATTTACAGCGCTGTGGGTGAGCTGAAAAGACCCTCCAGTGAGATATACAATGTATTTTGTGGAGGAGGCTGCGATGTTGTAATTTGACCTTTCTGAGACTGAAATAAAGAGATTGATTTATTTTTGGAATGATGATGGCTGTGGAAATGAGTGTGCTTGGCGAAAAACGGTCAAAGCTCAGTTTGGTATTTATTTATTTTTCTTTATATGAATATTTATCTGTTGACTGTTTTTGTGTTGTTTTCATGGCAGGAGGCGGAAAGGAATGAAAATGAATGAAATGTTTATATTTCGTTATGCAGGGTGGCTATCGAGTTGGGAGAGCGAATTCATATGGAAAGTGCACATGGTTGAGAGATCTGGATGGAAATGAGATGTCAAATTCTTGGAAAAAGGAGTTTCTGGATGATAACCGTGAAATTGACAAGAAACAAAAATTTTGCATTTTTCGAAAGAGGAAGATAACAAAACAGTTGAAAGAGAAGCGAACTTAGCTGATTTGATTTTTATAACTATTAATTGTCGAAAATTGACGATTTCAATAAATATTTTTCGATTTCAACCAATCTTATTTTTTTTTCATTTTCAATCACATTATTTAACAAATTTTTTTTAAAAAATTGATTGATTCCGTATTATTTTTATTGTTTTCATGTTTTATTAACAATTAAGCAAGTGTCTTGTTCTATTTATTTAAGTTTTGATATTTTCAAACAATTTTTTCACTTTTTTTTCAAAATCTGTGAAAAAAACTATTAAAATCAAATTAAAATCAACAAATAATTAATAATAATGATCATTTAAAGTTCAATTTCATGAAATTTCAAATAAAAATTCTCTTATCTACCCCACCCTTAATGAAAATTTTTTATGATCAAACGTCGGAATTTTTTATGATATCAAAAAAAATCACCCATTTGAAAATTCTTTTTTTGCACCTTTATCAGCGGTTAAATTTAAAGAATTCAACCACAATAAATATATTCAACAACTTGAAGACGTTTTGATATTGTTATGAAACTTTGGAAATGTAAAAACTTTTGAAAAAAAGAAAAATTGTTTTGTTAATTATAAATGAAATAATGCAGTATTTTTCTTTTCTTTAATCAAGCGTGTGTAACGCAATATCAGTGAAGAACAAAAGGCGATGCGGAATGAGAATTTGTTTAATAAAAATTTCAACAAAATCTTGATCAAATTAGAAACCATTATTTAACAATTCAATCATATCTTTTTTATTGCATAGTTAGAAATGGCTCAAGAATATGTAAGATATTTATTGATTTTTTAAAACGCACGAGCATTGCGGATTTTCTTTTATGAATATTTTACGTTAACATTGAATTTTCATTTAGGATTACATATTTAAACTTCTGCTTATTGGCAATAGTGGAGTAGGAAAATCTTGCCTTCTTTTACGGTTTTCCGTGTGCACGGAATTATTATTTGGAATTTTGCTTCAATTATTATTGTTTTTGCTTCATTTTTTCCTTCAGGATGACACTTTTTCTCCGACTTATGTTGCTTCAATTGGAGTGGATTTTGTGTGTTTTTTTATATCTTTCTTGTAATAATTCATATTTATTTCGATAATTCGTTAAAATATTTCAACATAACGAAAACAATAGAAAATAAGGACAATTTCCATTGGAGGAAAAACTATCAAATTACACTTGGTTTTTATAACTTTTTTGTTTTATTGTTTATGTTCATAACAATGCATGCAATTTAGTGGGATACTGCTGGTCAAGATCGTTTTAGAACGATTATTTCTCAATATTACAGAGGAGCAAATGGAATTATAATTGTTTATGATGTGACGAATAGAGACTCGTTCAATTCCATACAGTCTTGGCTGAACGAAATAGAAACATTTGGGTGCGAAAAAGTGTCCCGCCTCATTGTTGGAAACAAATCAGATCTTAATTCAAAGAGAGTGATTCCTTTTACACTTGGAAAGGTGGGTTCTTCATTAAATACCAATATTTTCAAAGATATTTTAAAATAATTGTATTTAATATCATCAAATACATTCTTCTTCTTCTTCTTATTTTGTTTTTTTTCTTTTGTTGTTTATAGCAACTTGCTGATTCTGTGGGTATTCCATTTTTGGAAACTTCAGCAAAGACTTCCATGAATGTTGAAGCTGCATTTGAAACGTTTGCTATTTATATTTAATGTTTTATTTCACATTTTCCGCTTGAAAAAACAAACACATATATTTTTGCAATATCATCTGTTCTATTGCTTTCTTTATGTCTGATTGCACATCAGAATGGTTGAGGAAGTGATGAAAGTTTATGTAACACCAGAAGAAGATAGAAACACTGTTAAACCAGAAAAGCCCCCTGAAGACCTTGGTGAGAACAGTACTTCAGGAGGCTGCTCATGCTAAGTGCAAATAGCAGCAGACATAAGTTAAGTTTGTTTGCATCTTTGCAAAAATGTTGATTGAGATAAAAGGACTGATTATTTTTTATGTAACTTTTTTTAGATGAAAATTCAGTCATTTTTTAACAAATCAAAGGATATTTCAGCATTGCAATGAAAAGTGTGAGCTTCTTTCAAAAACTTTTCATTCTATTTTCTTTTCTTTAATTTAGAAAAATTCAAATATACATAAACTTTCTTATTCACTTTGCGCTTTTTGGAATGTGTTAATCTTTTTGACTCTTTCTGCATGCTATTTGATGCATCTCTTACATTTTCTTCATGTGTCTATCCTTTTTCTCCATTCTTCACACAGTTTATTGAAGCAATCCTTTTTTTATCTCGTTTTGATTTTTAGAGAAGTTATTTACAACACTTCAAAACTTTCTTGTCACTCTTTCCAGAATTTGATGTTTGGGATATTATTGATTTTCTTTTTTTCGAGTTGCTTTCGCTTTCTTTTCTCGTAAATAAAAAATTCAAAAATGTCATAAAAGAATCCATTTTTTAAATTCAAAGTGAATATTTTTCTTCAAAAAAGAAAGAAACGATGCTTGTGCGTTGATATGATTATCTTGAAAATACACAAAAATTTACTCAATTTCAATTATTAAATAAAAAAATAGTGAAAAAGGGGTTAAAAAATCTGCAACTTTTATTTCTAGGAATAATCTGCAAAACAATATCAACGTAATAAAAAAAAGTGATGATTACGTCAACGAATTATTTGCTTGTAAAATTCTTCTTCAAACAATGAACACATCTATAAAAGATAAATTTTATTTATCATTTGCAGATAAGTATTTTTCTCAATTGTTTTTTACTCTTGTGATTGATCATTTTCTTGTTCAGAAGGTTGCTCTTGAACTGGCTCATTGTTTGGAATCTGTTCTTCTGAAACAGAATCATATGAAGATGCAACAACTCCACCTGCAATCCATTTAACTTCCACAGGTTCGTTGTGCAAGCTCAGAGGAGATGTACATTCCACAAGTTGCTTCACCTCCACTTCAGACCCAGGTTCCATAAAGGAAGCCTAATTTAAACAAAAAACAAAACGAGAAAATATTTAAAAAAATTTGAGTTATAAATATTAATTATCATACGCAGAAACGAATTGAATGAGGCAATCCAGAAACGAGAACTGGCTGCACAACTGAATTATGATAGAATCTTGCAACACTTGGAGATGAAGTCATATCAACTTCCACTGCAACAACGTCTCCATCTTTCCAATCTTCGCATCCAGCTGTTGCAACTTCATCAACAAACACGTTACCACTTAAAAAATTATTTAAATAAAAATGAAATATTAATAAATAATTAATTGAAAAAAGAAAACATACTTGATCCCACTATATCCCACGCTAACTGTTTTCATATATTTATGTTGTATTTTAAAAAAATTCAAAAATTTGAAATAATAATTAATCATACTCTTGCTAGAGCCAGGCGAATAAAACGAAGGAACATCAGCCTCTGCATCAACAATACCAATGACTATTATATTATAAAACAATACGTGTGAAATTAATTAGGAATAAAAAATCCGTACATCTATCGACATTTGAAGATGAAAAAACAAATTCACAGCGCCAGATTCCAGAGCTTATTATTTTGTTAACGCAAATAGTAGATGAATTTATTTTCGTATGCGCAATAACTTTATTTTTGTCAACAGTGAGGATATCAGCGTTTGGCAACAAAAAGTCGATGTCTGCGGAGACATCAACATTTACAACTTGTTTTGTAGATGAACCATTTCCTTCATCAACTTTTAGTTCAGAAATATTAGAAAAATCGAAAAGCATAAAGAGAAAAAATAAATTCGAACCTTTTTGCTTCTTTGAACAGCAACAACCCATTCGGCAGTTGAAAAATAATTAACAATGGGCTTTGTGATCGTCTGGTACATAATTAGCTAGAATATTGGGCTACCCATTAAAAAAATTGAAAAATGATTCCTCACGCTTGTGACAATTGCAGAAAGAAGTTTGCGTTAATGAATTTCAAATTATGTTTTATTCTATTAATTGCATGTTCATTTTTATTTTTTAGAAAAATTAAATGCGATGGGTATAGTTTCACATTTTTTAGAATATTTAAATATTTCCAAATAAAATAATGAAAAATTTAATATTATTTTATGTTGTTTTGTTTTATTTTAATTTTTTATAAATTATTTTAGAAAGCAACCATGTATGAATTGCCACAACCGTTCTATTGAATGCACCTATAAGGCACCTCTAAAAAAACGAATCCCTGCAGGTATAACCTTGATAATTACCAATTTGCTTCAAGATTTTTTTTGAATTATGAATATTATGAAATATAGGAGCAAAAAGCAAAGCATACTCCAAATACGCTTCAAAATATCCTGTTAAACCAAAAGGTCGTTCAATCGTCACAAATAGGCAAGATACAACATTTGTTTCAACTAATGTTGCACGCACAATTCCAAAGGCTATTAACTCTGATTATCTATCTTCTGACCCTGCGCGAGTTTCATCTGCATTTCCTGATCCAACTTCATCGCAAATCCCTTCATTTCATAATCCTCTTTATCACAGTCATAAATTTCCACGTGGAGATCAGCATACTGGAGTCACTCCATCTGCACCATCAATGACATCATCATCTTTTAATTCTTCTGTTATGTCTTCAACTCATAACTCCTCTACAAGTCATTCTCAACATATTCAAGGGTTCTCATCGGAAAACTCAAATATATCAATAAATCCTACTACTCAAGCTCCACCACTCTCTTTATTTTTACCATCATCCTTGCCTCCATCGTCCGTTTCACAATTTCCTCGAAAAACATCTTCTTATCCATCAACACAATTCTCGATGCCTGACAAGTATGTTCCATCTTCATCACGTGGAAGTGAAAGTGCTTCAACTCCAGCTTCATTTCCTTCAGTTAGTTCGAGATATTCATCTCTATCTTTCCCCCCTTTGTCACCTGCCTCACGAGAATTGGACAATGACCCTCTTCGAAATAGCAGTTCAAGAAGCTCAAGAAGCAATCCAGAGTTTTCTGGTTCAAGTGATTCTATTTATCGCAGTGACGATTCACCACGTGCACTTGAAGAAGACGCACTGTACAAAACAGCACTGAGACGGGAGAGACACGAAGAGAGGATGCGCCGCAGAGCCGCTCGGCAGCAGCAAAGATTCCGGCCTCTCTATGAAATGAACTCTGCCTCATCACAAAGTGAAGGCGAACAATTTGCTTCAAAAAGAGGCAAAGGAAAAAGATGGGTCTTTGGCAATGAGGAGCCGTACAACCCATTTCCATCTGCTTCTCGTTGTCGTACATTTGTTCCACTTCCTCTTCCCACCCAGCAGTTTTCACCAGTAACACAGTCAGATTCTTCTCTTTCAGCATCAACCACAACAACCACTGCACCAGCATTTCCACAATCATCATCTTCTTCTGCTTCAATTTCTTCTTCTTCAACTTCTTCATTTAATCCAACTTCCCCCACAAAATTAACAGACGCATGCTCATCTTGCCTGTCCCAAGCGTTTCTGCGGAACTCTGCCTCTGTCTTCGACATCAACGTCCCTTTCATTGAAATCGGACCCAACAAGCTGCTTTATTTGGAAGTGTACCGCAAGTTCATCAACCCACTGCTGGGCATACACGGAGACGATCTGTCGTATTTTGCTCATTTTCCATTCAACGCACGAGAGGTGATGATGCAGGCGAAGCTGATGGAAAAACGTGAGAAAGAAAGAGAAAGAGTCGATTTTGGGGGAAAGGCGAAGGGGAAAGCAAGAGCGAAAGCGAAAGGGAAAGGCAAAGCTTGCTGTGAAACCAGCCAAGGGCCAACACATTCATTCCCAGAAAACGAAGCAAACGACAGAAAATTCATGTTCCCTTCAGCATCAGCACAAGCATCGTCATTCTCATCAGGTGCGAATCCTTCTCTTGCCACTGTGTCACCTGCACTCTCTCCTGCGCGTCTGAGCCGTGTGGAGCATCTTGTGCTGCATCTGGTGGATGCGCTGCACCTGCAGTTCTACTCCATCATCGCCATCGCTGCGCTCCTCATCGGCCACAACCACACCGCTGCTGTGTGTGTGAGGCAGGCGCGCGTGCTGAGTGCTGTTCTGACCGACGTCGAGGGGAACATTCGGCCGCAGATGAAGCATTTGAACGACAGAATCACAAACAACATGGCGCGCATGCGGGAGCTGGCGAAGTGGATCGACAGGCATCTCCCGCTCCTTAGCTCTGCCTCCGCCGAGGAAATAGCAGCAAATTTCGCAGAGGCTTCTTTAGAGAACAAAGAATTCCTCACTCAGAAGTTAGACTCGAAGAACTCCTGTCTGTCGGCATCTGACCGCTTTGCACGCACGCTGCGCAAGAGAGCGTCTGTTCTGTTTCGGCTGCTGTCTTCCTCTGCCGTGTCTTCCTTTGTCGACTCGCTGACCATCTCGTATTGTGTCTCCCGTGCCGTCACACTCACCCAGCCAGAGCTGCTGGAGGTGTGCTTCATCATCGAACACACCCGCGGGCTGCTGCTTCTCTCGCGCCTGTTCAACACACACCCGTCTCGGCGCTCTCTTTCTCTGCTGAAGTCAGCAGAGAACTTCTTCGACACGCAGTGGATGCGAACAGTGCTGTATGGAGAGACTTCACAGCTGCACCAACTGGCACTGCACCCATCACAGCCTATTCAATACTCCCCTCTGACAGATGGTGTGTCGAAGGCGCTGAAGTGGATGGCAGAGATGATGAAGGAGCTGACGGAGGATGAAGAGGGGAGACTGAGGGAGAGGGAGAAGGAGAGAGAGAGGGATAATGGGGAGGAAGAGAGTGTAGGAAAGGAAGAGAAGGAAGAGAAAGAGAAGAGAATGGAAAAAGATGACGAGAAAGAGAAGAAGAATGATGAAAATGATAAGACAAAGATGGAAGCTACAGATGAAGATGAAAGAAATGATGGCACCAAACATACATCTTCTGCAGAGCAAAAGAACACAAGTGAAAACGAAGCGAAAAATGATATTCCAACAAACAGCAAAGAAGAAACCAAAGTTTGCACATCAAATGCAGATGCTTTTGATTCAGTCCACACAAGCACTTTGATGGAATCAGCAGCACACAAAGCTAAATACGAGTTCAACGACGATGACCTCAAAGCAATGACGCTTCTGATGGATGCTGTTAACAATGCCCTGGATGATAAAAGTACAAAACAGAAAACTTCCTCTTCCTCTTCTTCCTCTTCATCGTCTTCTTCTCCTCTCCCTTATCCATACAACGAATCCCAGCCATATTTTCTCTTCCGAAATAACCAAAATCTGTCTGCAATGGATCTCTTCATCAATTCTTCTCGCATTCTCTCAAACTTCCGATGCCAGCGATGTTATCAGCTTAGCAGTTCATCGCAGAATAATTGTACTTCAGCTTCATCATCTTCCACTTTCACATCATCAGACCCCTCTTCCTCTTCCTCTTCCTCTTCCTCTTCTAATAATAATCCTCCTTCATCGTCATCACCTTCTTCTTCTGATTCTGTCTCTTCTGATTCACTTCACTCGTATCGCGTGGTGACTGAGCCAACACCTATTTCCCATTCAACTTCATTTTATGAGTCAATTCTTGGCTTCTCTCAAACGCTATCTGCGCTGCTGATGGCTGCACTGGACAGAATTGTGCCGACTCCCTCGCCAGCCAGCCGTTCGTCGTCTGCTGCTTTTCTTTTTGCCTCTGCGTCTCATAATGCTGCTGCTTCTGTGCCTTCTCCTTCATTGCCTCTCTCTTCAACCGCATCTTCGTCGCAATCTCCAAATTCTTCATTGCCTTCTTCTTCTTCTTCCTCTTCCTCCTCTTTATCCAACACAACACCGCATCCCCAGTCTTCTCCTTTCTTCGTGCTGAACACCTCACAAGTCGCCCCGACTCTTCAGTTGCTCGACTCCCCCTTTGCATTCACCGCTGCTTCTGCGCCCTCATTCTCTGTTCAGCAGAGCATCCACCACCCAATTTCCTCTTTGATCAACATCAGCTCCATTTTGACAACTTCTTCGCTGTTCCATGCATCGCTAGACAACTTGGCACAGACGGTGTCTAATGATCTTGCTAATCTTGTGAATCGAGTTGCTTCTTCTTCTTCATCTTCTTATCCCTCTTCCACCACTTCATCCACTTCATCCACAACAACAACAACAACAACAACAACAACAACAACAACAACAACATCTTCTTCTTCCTCCTCCTCCTCATCGTCGTCATCTTGGCTGTATCGAGCAGTCACTGAGCCCTTCATCAAGACGCCAAACGCATCTCTCACTTCAACCTCGCAGCTGATCCGCCCAATTGCCCAGCGTCTGTCCTCATTTGGCGGGTCGCTCCTGCGCCAAGTGTCAGCTGCAGCTGTTTCGCATTCTTTGCGCACACCACACAACCCTCATCAGTTTAACAGGCCTCTTCAGCTGGAATACTCCTCTCATACAAAACATTATCATGCTCAGGGAAATCCTGCGTTCAGTCTCAATCAGTTTGGGCATATGCAGAATGAAAAACAATATCAGCATCATAATCAACAACAAACGAGTTCTTTTGGCATTTCACCTTCAGCAACGATGTCACTATCTCCTTCGCACACAGCTTCACAAACGCAAATCTCTTCGACGCCTTCTTCGCAGCAGGAGATGTTTGTGAGGATGGTGCGGTTCATCCAAACAAAACACTCGTTTTCATTAGACGACATTTCACACTCCTCAAATGAATCATCTCCTTCATCCATTTTCTCTTCTTCTTCATCATCTTCTGCTTCTTCTTCTGCTTCTTCATATCAGCAAGCATCATTGCCTTATTTGCACACGCCCAAAAGCAACAGAATGTTCTCAGATGATTTTCCAAGTCATTCAGTGAACAACTGCCAAATGATATCTCCTCTGCCTCATTCTTCATTTCAGCCACTGACAACTTCAACTTTCCCCAAAACATCAACAGAACAAGCAAACACAGCTGTTTCTCCGCAGATGCACTCCCCATCACACACTTCTATGCCACAAGATTTATCTTCACCATTGCCTTCTTCTTCTTCTTCTACTTGTTCGATGAATTCCTCTTTACAATCACTTCCTGCTTCCTCACAAACACCTCCTCCAAATTCCATTTCATTACAGTCAAAAGAACATTCTCCTGATTCATCAGATCTTTCTCCTTCAGCCACATCGCCTTCATCTGATTCCATTTCATCACTTCCATCTGCTCTGTCTTCAGCAACTTCTTCTTCTTCTTCACCATCATCATCCACTTCATCTTCTGCTGTATCCACACCAAACACTTCGTCTCTCCAACACAATCCTCCATACAACACCCTCGATCTCCTCTCCTCTTCTCTCCCATCATTCGCCCAATCTGCCTTGCACTCAGCCACACTCTTCCACTCTCTTTCTCTCCAAACACAGTCATCCATCAGACAGCGCTTAACTGCTGCTCTGCACGCCACCCACTTCCTCTTCGTATCTCTTCTTCCTGTTGCCTCTCTGCTCACCACATCTGCCATTCCTTACGATTACTTCCCGTTCGACGTTATCCGACTTCCCACCACGCACAGCATAGCGCTTCTCCGCTCGCTCAGCCATTTTGACTCGGTTCTCGCAGAATGTGGTGGAAGAAGGAGAGAATGTGTGGCTGCTGTGGTAGAGGAGAAAGGGAACGCGGAGCAGGAAAGATTCAGAAGCAACACCAATGACAACAGCTGGAATGGAGGATGGCAGGCACATGAACCAGAACTGGTGTCGTGTGTTGTTGATGCGAAGGAACAGAACATGAGTTGTTTGACTTCATCTGGCAATTCTGAAGGCAATCAGAACATTTTCATCAAGGACGCAAGAAGAAAGGCAGGAAAGCCACCATCTTTTCATTTGACTGATTCAATTGCTCCACTTATACTTCCTCCGAACGAGGTGGCCACTGCAATGCTCAGCTTTTTCAGTTTTGATAATCCAAAAAAATTGGAAAAAGAGGCAGAAAAGAAGGTTGAAGATGGAAAAGTTATGGAAAAAATGGAAGATAAAACGATATTTGATTCAAAAATTTCGTCTTCGAATAGCTCATCATTGCTTTCCACATCCTCTTCTATTTCTTCTGTTTCTGCTTTGAAATCAGAAGACACCTCTATTTCAACCTCATCCAATGATCATTCGGAAATTTCATTTAATGAACAATCTCTGAAGCCATCTTCACCTTCTCAAACATCACCAAAAAAACCAATCGGCTCTCCAGCTCATCTTTTATCTTCTTCTTCCTCTTCTTCTGCTGCTACTTCTTCTGCTTCGGCTCCTCTTTCATTCTGCTGCCCATGCGGCTGCACTGTGACAGACGGGAAAGACGTGTATCTGAGCTGCATTGTGGAGTCGTTCATTCCACCGCCTCTTTCTCAAAGTGCTTTGAACCAAATGGGACAGGGAATCAGCATTCCGTTGGATGAAGAGTGTTTGAGTGAAAAAATTGACTCTGCTAAAAATGAAGTGAATATTAAAGCAGACAAGAATACATCTTCAAATTTGACGGAGAAAGTTAAGACTGATAATTCAGAATTGGCAAAAGAAACGATAACTAATCCATCAACAGCTGAAATACAATCATCATTCCCTGCTTCTGCTCAACTTCCTGATACTGCTGATGAAAAGAAAATTCAAACGTCGTCTTCTGTCTCTTCAGCTTCACATATTAAAAGCGATGAAAACCCTTCAATTCAACAAAACAATCAAAGTTCTTTTGATTCCTGCAACTCCTCTTCTTCCTCTTTGCCATCGTCCTCATTCACACCCGATCGCTGCCCGTCTCCTCCTGTTCTGACCCTCCATCTGCAGCAGAGCAGGCACAAGCACTGGTCTCCAGCCACACGCACGCCAGCTGAGTTGATGCTGCAGACGCTGAAGGGCCATTCTGTGCCCAGCAATGCTTTGTTCCCGCTCGTTGCAGTGAATGAAGTGACGAAGTTTTTTGTGCCAGAAGAGGAAGAAGAAGACGAGGAGGATGAAGAAGATGAAGGAGATGAGGAAGACGAAGAGTTAAAAGTCAAACAACAAGAAAAGGAAATTATTTCAGATCAAACAGAAGATGAAGAAACTTCCACAGCAAATCTTAAAAAAGACAAAGAAGATAAGAATTTGAATGAACCATTTCAATCGTTGCCATCAGATATTTCCTCAGAAAAAAATTCTTTATTATCAACTTCTTCTGGTAATGACTTTTCTCCCTCATCTATTTCAAGCTCAATTTCAACATCAAGCACCACGCAGTTTCCTGTCGTAACTGAATCTATTCAATCACCATCAACACCACCTCAAGCATCTTCACCATCACCTTCTTATCTACGGCGCGATTGCTTCCGCTGTCTTTCGACCATTCTTTCCTCTCTTTCTGCTTCATACAACGAGGCGTTTGCCTCTTCTATTCTTCCGCTTCCCTCGTTTTCGCCTTCTGCTCTCATTTCCTCTTCCACCCTTCCATATGTCACAGCTGCATACATCGCCCATCTATCTGTTGCAGCTTTTTGCCTCTCAACATTCAAATCATCTGAACATTCGGCCATTTCTTCTTCTTTGAACTCATCCCCTGCCAAGTCTTTCACACACAAACAGATTTTTGAGAATCCGCAAAAGCTCAAAAGTGATCGGTCATTTGCAGCGGCTGCACTTCTTGTGGCTAATGAGGCAGTGCGATGGATGATGCAAATGGCTGTTGAGAAAGGTGTCGGATCGTTTGCATTCCATCCACTTTCGTACCATCCAATGACTTTTGTCGCCATCACTTATGGATATCATCTTCGGATGCACTGCAAGGCTGTTGCTCGAACGATTAATCAAAAAGAAAAGAAGGAGGATGATGAAAAGGTGAAAAGTGAGAGAAAAAATATTGATGATATGATAAATGGCACTAATGTCACAGGCAATCCCAATGAAAGCACTTTTGAAAATGGAAGATACCTTCCACAGAATGCAAAAGCAGAAGAAAAAAGCGAGATTGAATGGGAATGGACAGTGAACGATACAAATCTTTTGGAGGAGTCATTCATTCACTACTTCATTCTATTCCAACTTATGCATCTTGTTCGTTCAGATTCTGCAATCCACTATGCGTATCAGTCTTCAATGGAATTTTTCAAGCAGCTCTGTGTGAATTATTCGCAGAGTAATACATCCAATCCAACATCCCAATCTTTGTCTCGCCCTCCTCCGCCATTGTTTCTTCCTCCTCTGCTTATTCAGACAGTAAAATTCTTTTTGAACCATTGTGCACACTTTCCAAACATTGCCAGACGATACCCAGCACAATGGGTTGACACAACGCCTCTAAATGCTTGCAGAATAGTGCCAGTGCATCTCAGTGGAAGCCAGGTGTGGAGGGAAGATATTGTTGTTGGTACAGATGAAGGAGAATGGAAGGCATGGCTGAGAGAAAGAGAGAGGCTGGAAAGGAAGCAAAAATGCGAAAGTGCAAAAGAAGAGAGCAGAGAAGAAGAAACAGGAGGAGATGCGAATGAACTTAGAGATAATGAAATTCCTGCGAATGAGGCTGAAGGGAAGTGGAGAGCAAAAGCAAAAGCGAAAGAGCAAGAGAAGGCCAAAGGGAAAGGGAAATGGAAGGAAGCAGGCAAAGGAAAATTATTCTCTGCAAAAGATATAATAGCAGATGATTCAACGAGGAAAAAACGGGAAGCAGCAAGACAGTCAATGGCAGCATCTATTCTGGCAAAGATAGCAGAGACGCGGATGGAGGTGGAAGGAGAGGAGATTAACGACTTGGCACAAAGAGAAAATGGGATGAATGGAGAAGAGGAAGAGGAAGAGGAAGAAGAGAATGATGATGAGGGGGAGGAAGAAGGAGAAGAAAGTGCATCAGATAGAGATACTAATGGAAAGCTTAGCAAAGATATAGATATGAATGATGATGCAAACGAAGGCAATCTGAGTGGAAATGGCGATGGAGATTCTAAAGTGAATTTCTTACAGAAGAAGAAAAGGAGGAGGCGGAGAGCCGAAGTGAGTTGGGATGATCTTCAAACATTTGAGAGAAAGGATAAAAGGATGAGAATTGAATCAGAGGTAGACAATGAAGAAGATCGTGACAGCAGCAACTCAAACAAAGCGAGAACATATATGAGATATGAATCATTAAATAACAGAAAAACCCCATCATCACCAGACATGTCCGAAGATTCAGAGGGTTCTTCGCTTGATTTTCTTTCGGATTTGGAAGATGACGAATCAAAGATTGAAAGCAACTCAGCTATTGATCGCTCTAATATTCATAATGAAGGAATAATCTTTGAAGCAGAAAGAACAGTTGGAAGAGGAAGAGGAAGGGGTAGAGGTAGAGGCAGAGGCAGAGGAAGAGGAAGAGGTGCTTCTGCAGTTCGTCCTTCTCCTCTTTCGCATTCCGAGACAGTGGAGGCAACCATTGCTCCAGCCACGCGAGGAAGAAGAGGGAGAAAAAGAAGAAGTGAAGTTTATGAGCAAAGCGATTCTGAGGCAAGCACTCCATCTTCTCGTTCTTCTTCTTATTCTTCTCATTCATCTTCAGTATCTTCTCATTCATCCTTTGAATCATCTGAAGGTGTCGACGAAATATTGGAATCTCTTCCTCCAGAGAGCAAACCACAACAGCAGCCACAAATTATGTTTCATGAAGAGCATCAATCACCAAATGATGTTTCCTATGCACCCTCTTTAGTTTCTCCTTCATCCTCATCTTCTTCAACGTCGAAGACAGATATCACACTGATATCTGCTCCTGCACCAATAACTATCCCATCTTCTCCTTCTCCATCAACATCATTTTTGTCTCCATCAGTTACAAACAGACTTCCTAACAGTTCTTCTCAATCATTCCGAATGCCAATTAATTCAAATGGGAAGGGTTCAACACAGTTAATTGAATCTTATCCTTCTTCTTTTCAATCCAATTCATCAACACCTTTGTCGAACCTTCACTCTAATGCATCAGCATCGGTCTATGCTCCTTTATCATCTCAGTCATCTTCCTATCTCCAGAACACTTTCCAGAAAAGTGCCCCGTTTGGTTCGATGGCTCTTCCTTCTCCGTTCATCATGTCTTCTGGCGCAAACAAACAAAGTCAACACTCAGCTCTTCTCAACATGGCAGGACAATCTTCTCAGCAGCCACTACTCCCAGGAGAAGATACAGTTCATTCGCCAACAAATTACACACTCTCTTCGTCTTCTGGTCAGATTCCATCAAATTTAACTGGTACTTCTTCTTCTTCTTCAACTCCCTCTTCTTTCCAAGCAAAGCATCAAGATCCCTCAATCTTGCATAATTTCACTCCTTTTGTGTCTTCAACAGTAATCCCTACATTTTCATTGACTTCATCATCATTATCAACTAGTCTTTCATCACCAATGCCTAATCCTATTGACCCGCCACCGTCAATGGGCTGGGGAATTTTGGACAATGCTGCAAATACATCTTCGTCGTCTTCTGACTCTTTTACAATGCCTATACCATCTTCATCTTCAACTCAATCTTCTTCATCGTTATCTATTGGATCTAATCTATATACTACAAATTCATCTTCATCTCCGTTTGTTTCATATTCAAATAGCGATCCTGACTCTTTCTCTTCAACCTTTGAAACAACGGATGAGCTTGGTAACTTTTCAACTGAAGGTTCACTTAGTCCAACATTTTCTATTTCCACAAATTTTGTTCCTGATGATTTTTCTCATTTCTTCACATCTTCATATGACTTGTATGGATCGTAGGTAATGATATATATTGCTGTGTGAAGAATGTCAACATAACTAACATGAAGAGGTTGCATTTCATCCATAATTTCAAAGTGCTTGAAAACTTTAATTAATAATTGATCTGGATTTCGAGTTTATACGTTATGCTTATAATATGAACTCCAAAAATATGTTTTATAAAAGCGTATGAAGTTTTTTTTTTTAATTTTGATCAATAACAGGAAATTTTTTATTTCAAACTTTTTTCAAAGACTTTTTCTTTATATTTTAAGATTTTGAAAACCTCAAGCTTAAAAATTTCCACAGCATCAAAAATTTGTTGGTTACGATATTTTTGTTTTTATGTAATAATATTTTCAAACAGGGTTATCTTTTTGTTGGTACTTTTTTCTTTATTACCGCTATGTTTTTTTGAAATGAAAAAAGTTCAAAACACATCAAAAAAATTCAAAACTCAAATAAATGACTCTTTTCACTTTTTCTTTTTTTCTTTTTTTCTTTCTTTTTTTTTTATTTGCTTCGCTTCATTTGGATTAGAAGTGGACAAATTGAATTCAGATTTTCATGTGATTGTTTTCTATAGGGTGGTCCAAAATATTTTGTTAAAATTATTAAATATGGAATAAAAATTTATATTTAAAAACATTTTTCATAAAAATAATCACCTTTATGAGTCGTTACAAATTGAAATCACCTTTTACAACTATCAAACCATTGAAAAATCATATCTGTTGAAATTTTTAGAAATATTTTTTTATTCCAGGAACGAATTGTTCGAAGATCTGGAAGCTCCAAACTGCGACAAATTGAAGCTTATCATAAATTTGATCATCACTCAAACCGATAAACGAACAAAATTCAGTTATATCGAATATTTTTTGATATTTTTATTATTAATTTCCCATTTTTTATTATTTTTGCAAAGAAATATGGACCACCCTATATTTTGCGAAATGACAAACAATAATAAACTTATAAATGAATGAATGAATAAATGAAATGAAATGAAATAAAATAAAAATATTGAGTTTAAAAGCACAATTAATATCATTTCCTTAAATATTCACTAAATAATCAGAAATATCAAACGATAATATGTAAGAATAAAAACTTTGATCTTTTAGAAAATCTATTGTTTCATGAAAACTTGTGATGACATCTTCAAATCCTTCTTCTTCCATCTTTTCATGGACTTTCCTTTTCAACTCTTTTCTTTTCTCTTCTTCCATTTCATCTTTCTCCTTTTCTTTCAATCGTCTAGAAATCTTAATAAAAAACTCCAAGACTACAAATTCCATTCTATCATATATAGTAGATCGATTAATCTCCTCAAAAACAATATCAACCGCTTCATCTTTCAGCAAGAAGTCGACTTTTATAGCTTTGTTACCTGCTGCGTTCGCAAAGGTACATAGACACGAGTTGCTAATTTCTCTGAAATTATCCTTTACTGTTCCATATACATTTACTATGCTTCCAATTAGCCTAGCAGATTCTGAACTAAACAGTTCACATGAACCAAAGAAAAAGTTCAATGAAAGGAGCCATCTCAATAAAACAAGTTCTTGTTTCCTTCCTTTCTTTCTTTCTTTTTCTTTCTTTCTTTTCCAATCAAATCGTTCTGATAGCTCCCACAATTCTCTTGTAGCTTCTCTTACGAAATACAGCTCATCAGCAATTGTATCTTCCAAGTTTTTATCACAATAAAACCGATTTATCAAAAACTCCCAAACAGATTGATACGCAAGTCGAGTTAGATTGAGATGCTCCTGATGATATTGGATGATTTCTTTGATCTCACATAAATACATGTTTCTTTCTATATTCTATTTGAAAACAAGAGAAATAAAAGTTTCAAAAAAGAAACAGGAGCGCTCATACATTGAATTTAATATTGCTCAATGCAAGTAAAGCCATTTCAACTTCTTTTTGAGCTTCCTCGTTTTCCTCTTTCCTCAATGCAACTTTCAAAAGGCAAGGAATGCAAATCAAAATCAATTCTGAAGAAAACTTGCCGTCAAGCAAAAGATAGCATTCGCAGAGATCTATCAGTAGCTTTTCATTTTTTCCTTCTTTCTTCTTGCCTTCATCAACAATCATCTTCTCAAATCTATGCTTCAATGAAGAACATAAAAAACTAAAACTTATCAAGTTTATTAGCATCCTGTGATATCCAATATTTTTCAATATCAATATTGAATTTTCCATCGAAAGTTTCTTTTCTTTAATCATATTGTTTGTTCTATCGAACAGATCAATTGCAAAGACAGCTTTGAATTCTTCTCTAGCCATCCCTTCCACTAATCCATTCATTTCAAGTATCGTATGCTTTTGTTCTTCTTTATCAAAATGCTCAAGTTCAGAAAACAATTCTTCAAAAAAAAGAAAAGAAAGAAATATAATGGACAAGTATTCAACAGCAACAAAGTGGGAAAACCATTGAACTTTTTCGTGTTGTCCATCTCCTGCATTTTTAAAAATTCATTGCAGTCAGAAAGCAAAGCCATTTTGATATTCACATTAAATTCGCATTTGTTTGGATAGGAGAAAATAGATGAAATATAAAAACTCAAGATAGTCATAAAAATATGAGCGTTCACACTGTCATGCAATATATTTGTATTTTTTGTTGGTTATTAAAAGATTAAAAAGATTTTGTCAATTTGCTTTATTTGTTATGGATTCAATGATGATAAAGTTATCTTTGAAATTAAATATTTATCCATAGATCGAGAATACATGAATGAACATTACCCATAGAACTAGGAATAATATTTCCTGTGATGGCAGCTGGGAATGATGGAGATGCAACATTTTTGGTATTCAACCTGTTGATTTCTGAAATTGGATGGACAAAGGAAATCCAACAATTTTATTCATAACACAAAAAGACGTAATGAATGTAATTTTATATTGTTTTATATGTTGTGAAGATATTTCCGTCTGTTTCCTTTCCAAAGTGCAGGAATGTGAGTTATTGTTGAAATGGCCAATCTTTTCTTTGAAGAGTAATACAATGGGAATGGAGCTGATTATTGTATGGAAATTGAGAAATAAATGAAGTTGCGCAAGATACATGATTTTTATTTGGTGCAAGAGATGAAAACAAATTTAACTGATGTTTTATTAGATGAATTGTGAATAGATTTTTTTTATTTGAATAAATACAATTTATTTGAATGAACTGGGTTTTTCTTAAATGAAGTCATGTTATTTTAGATGGTTGAAGTGACACTTGAATAAAGTGCGATACACTTAAATAAAAAATATATGGAAAAGTTATTAAAACTTATTATTCTTCTTTTGTGTTATATCTTTCACTTTATCAACAAAAAAATTGAATCATCCAAAAAAACTAAGATTCTTCTTTGTTCGTTAACAATATTTGAAATATGTTTGAAGAAGCTATTATTAAACAAATACATCTTGAAATGAAAGAAATAATCATTTTATTCTCATTATCATGTCCTGTTTTTTCTCATTAACAAAAAATGTGATCATCACGTAATTAAAAATCTTTAACAAAAATTAGCTTCTATTGATGTTAGTGGAGTATTCTACAACAAACAATGCAAATATTTCTGAAGCGCTCAGTCGAGTCGACAGATTGATGCTGTTTTCATCTTTGCAGCTTTCTCCATTGACTGAATAAATTACAAATTAATTTATCAATTTCTTTTTTCAAAACTGCTCTTCATTTATCTTCTCAGCATTATTCTTCACCATTCCCCACTTAGCCTCGGGTGACGTCTCATCATTACCACTCAAATGCCTTCGTATCCTTTATCACTGTATCATCAGCAATCTTCTTGATTTTTCTAACTTCTTCTTAAACCTTTCTCCTTCGAATAGGAGTAACAATTGAAGCAATCGGAACAATCAGAAACAGGAATGCAAATATCGCAATCACAATCATTGGCCACATTGATTTTCATTCTTTTCCTCCTTCAACATTTCTTTCATCTCCTTTTGGCTCAACCTCGCTTCTGTTTTTCAGAATGAATGAATCTGTTGAAGCTGGAGATTCGACCCTTCCAAATAAGATTTTCACAGACACTTCTGTAACTTCAGACGCAGTAGTAACAATTGATGCTGGAATGGCTGTGTGAATATCTGTTTCGCCTGCAAACTCTTCTGCTTGCAGCGGAAACACCTGCAGATTGTGAATTAAGCCATCGAAGGAATCAACCTGGAGGGACAAGCCACAAGGCAGGAGCAAGGAGCCAGAAGGATCAATGGCAAGGTTACTGCCTTGTTGGTGAGACTTCACTGAATGCAGCTGCGGAATGAAGAACGGAGATGGAGGCCAGCAAAAGTGCAGTCAGACATCGTCAATCTTCCACCGCTCATTTCAACGATCGAGCAATTCAGTTCAATTTCAGATCCTCCAACAGAAGCTTCTTGAGCAAAGATTGTGTCTGCAATCGACAAGTTGCCATCAGCAAGCGATACTAAGCTGGAACGAGAAGAAGAAAAAGCATTCCCAAACAGAATTGTCAGAAACTCCATTTTCACTCTCGACGAACATGCAACAAGGCTGCCCGTCTTGCTCTCGATGCTGCAGTTCAGCTGAACATTCCCTCTTACTCCTTCTTAATCCAGTGACTTGATCCAAACATCGCAAGCGCTTGCTTCCCATGACGCCACAGCACTTTTGTTAATCAGCAAATTGCTGTAAACTGAAGGAATTATGTGAGACAACGCAACGTTCAACGAAGAGCAGGGCGCAGTGATATCTCCGCATTGGCGTGAATCTGAGGCGTTATCTGCTGAAGAAGATGCAAATATTGTCTCGCTCTGATACACAACAATCAGCTCTAATAAATCTTCCTCGTCACAATAATTCTGTGCTGCGCATCCCCACATGGCAAGATCCCGAACAAACGGAGGTCTGAAGTCGAGTTTGAAGAGCTAGTTGCCGATTTAAGTTTTTTCGTTCACTCATTTAACATATAAGTTTCTTTCAACAAATGCTTTATTCTCCAAGAATGTGATGTTTTTCAACAGGAAAGGCAACGTGCTATCGCTTGCAATTGATGAGCAATCCAGTAATATTACGCCTCCTCTTCCAGTTGCAGAGTAGAAACACTCCGAGACAGCAGAAAAACGGCACTCGAAAAAGCTTTCTTCGCTTCAACTCATAATCATTCCTCCACCGCTCTTGCTTTGGCTGCTTCCACTGTTCTTTATCGACGTGTTTTGCACAGACACGCTGCAAGGATCGCTTCCAATGTTGCTGATAAGGAAGGTTCAGAAGGAATGTTTTGGAGAAGCGAGCGAAGGAACAACATTTGAGTTATGCTGTTGAACTGTCGCCTCATTTAATTTCAGTGACTCGTCTTGCAATTCAGCCTGCGCAAAATACTACCACAATGCTTCCGAACATCAGCTCCATATTGATCGTCGAGACATTCGTCAAGTCAACGCTGTTACCATTCAATGCGTTGTGTATGCGATCTTTTGTTTTGATGGTTTGATTGAGCAGAGAAGAATTTCGCATGTTCCAGACAGGCAGACAACGATGAAACAAGAAATGCTTGTGTGAGAAGCTCGTCCAAATAGAAAGAGAAAAGCGGTTGAACTTTATTCATTATTCAATGAAATTATGATAACAATTAAGTTTGTTTTTAAATCCGTTTTTTTATAAATATCGATCGTAGTAATGTGTTTATGATTTTTTCCGATCCTTTAATGCTATTGGTCCAAGAAGAGCAGAAATAAAGTTGTTTGCATATATATTGATGCAATCCAATTTGTTATTCAACATAATTTCAATTCTCTTTATTTGCGAATTTGAAAAAACGCTAATCATTTCATAATTCATAAAATTCTACTTTTCATCAATATTTAACAAATGTTAAAACAAGTGGATTACATAATTGGAAAGTTTAGCAAACTACTAATGTCATGATGATGCGTTTTGAATCGTTTGTTAGTGCAAAAGAATTAAAACATTTCAAAAAATATTTTGATCCTTTCGATCATTAAAAATATTTGATGAAAACAACAAAAATCATTACAAAAATAACATTAACTGTTTTCAAATAATATAAGAATATTATCAGTTATCAATTTTTACACATTTTAAATATTTGTTTTTTATCTTAATTTTCGAAACTCAAATGAACTCAGTCTATCTTAAATGAACTCGGTTTATTCGAATAAACACTATCAATTCGAATAAACAAGAGTTCATTTGAATAAACCTAGTTTATTTGAATAAAAAAAATCTATTCAAAATTCATCTAGGGTGATTTATTAACCCGAATATTTTTTTGAAAACCCGAATAAAAAATAATCAAATTTATTTTTGTGTATTGTGTATTGATTTCGTTTTTGAAAAAATTTTAATAATAAATATAATCAACAAGCTCTCGTTTGACAATTTTTCGAGTATTTCTTTCTTTTTTTTCATCATCAGAAAAATCATCATTTAAAATTTTCAATGGGTTGAATTTTCTTTTTTTCGGTTTTTCATCTTCAAACAAAGCCTTTTCAATTTCTTCATTATCTTTTTCTTCATTTTTTGACTCTTTTCTTTCATCCTTTTCTTTTTTCCATTCTATTAAGAATTCTTCATCGGTAATTAATTTTCCAAAATAATCAAACCTTTTTGTTCTTTTCTTCAGAGTTACAGAAGGTTCTTTTGGCAGCTTCGCAAACACTTCGTGCCACTGATGTGACAGTACTCAGCTCTTCGCAAATGATGATTTGATTGTGGAAGGCAACAAAGAAGTTTGTAAAGCTTGTGGAAGCACATCAGCGAGCGCTTCTCGTCGCAAAACAACAGAAGAAGAAGAAGGCGCTTCATAATTAGCATTTATTGTCTTTTTAAAAACAGCAAACACTCCACGATCCAACGGCTGTGCGATGTGAGTGGTGTGTGGCACGAAGGTGACCACATCTATTGAAGAATCGGCGAACTTCTTCCACAAGTCAGGCTGCGCTCTCGAAGAATGAGAATCAAGAAGGAGAAGGCAACGTTCATCATTCTTCTTCAAAGTTTCTCTTCTTTGCGCGATTCCTGGAAGCAACACTTCTTCAGCATATTTGAGGAATAGCGCTTCAGTCATCCAGCCTTCATTTTCACCCCAAACATCTAACTGCGAACTCAGAACAAGGCGCAGTTCATCTGGCAGTTTCCGACAAGGCCACAGAACGACACTTTTTAGGGAGTAGCCATCAGCTGCAGCTGCAACGACAAGAGTTGCATTCGGCATGTTCATTGGTGTTTTGGAGAAACCGGCAGGCATGTCGGAAGGATGGAAAACAAGAGAAGAGAAAGAATCAGAGAGTCGGAGAGAAGATTCATCGATATTAAAGATGAGAGAGTTAGAATAATGATGTTGATCATGAAGGTTTTGCAGAAGAGTGAAAAATGGAAGAAGAGTTTGTTGATTTGATGCGGAGAGCCTTTGGATGTCGACATTTCGAGGATGAGAAGCTTTGAGATCGGGGTTCCTCTTTGTGTATTGATAAGGATATGCTTTTGAAATTTTCACTTCTTCATCTTCTTCATCAAAATCGTCTTTTTTCCTATCATTTATAACAGTGTTCATCTGAATATATAAAAAAATAAATAAAAACAACAAATTTAATATTGTGACAAACTAATTTCCTCATTTGTGCAGCATTGTAACTTGTCCCACTTTCACATTCGATTTTTAGTACACCAAATATCGTTTCCTTTTCTTCCTTATTGAATAATTCTGGTCTTCCATTCTGTCCTACTTTTCTTCCTTTTTCCACAGCTGCAACTGCTCTATCAATTGCCGAGCGAGTAAATTCCTTCATGTTCGCAGCATCTGCAAACCCAACTTCTCAATTAGCGATAATTGTTGCAACACGTTCAAATATGTTTTCAAAATGGCGATTATGAAAGGGTCTCATTGAATTTCTTATTTTCTTAAACCCTTGTCGTTTTTGATTTTCGACAACACTTATTTCAAAAATAAATTTTGGCAATGATCTCTCTCTATTTTTATAAAAAAAATATTTTTTGAAATAGAAAAAAATAAAAAAAATTTTTTTTCAATCAAATTCAAACTTAATAAGTCCCCTTGCTATTACCTAATCTCCTCAGGGGAGGCACTAATCAGAGATGGAGGAGCTAACCCCCCCATCTCCCCCCCCATCAGAGATTAGGTATAGTAATTTGATCTTAATTTCTGACTTCTGACTTTTCCTTATATACTCAAAACAATTAATAAAATATGAAAAGTGGGTTGATTAAACTTATAAATAAAAAAAATGTTCGGGTTAAAAAAAATATTCGGGTTAATAAATCACCCTATTGAATGAAGATTTAAGGATGGAATTCTGTGAAGGCCAAAATCTGCACAATATTGCATAGCATTTTGGAAGCATAAGGCAGGGGGAACAGTTTGTGATATTTTTGGAAAAGGAAAGTGACTGGCAACATCAAGAGAAGGATATTTATCACAAAAAATAGCCACAATTCAAGGGAAAAAAGGAGAACCCCAAAATGACAATTAAATTTATAAGGTTTTCCTGTTTCTTGGACTGCGCCAGGCAGAAGTGGATAGCAAAGAAATTCTATTTTTGATTGTGTTTTCAAACCAAAGCAAAGAAGATAATATATTTAAGGAGATATCCAATTGTCGAATATTAGCTTGCAGTCGAAGGGCATCCAGGCCAAACGCTTTTGAATTTTATTCTTCGAAGGGACAGCTATTTTGAGCAAGCAAGGCGATTATCATTCGAAGTTTGCTTTCTTCGATGCCACAGCCGATGAAAGAGAATATGATGGATTTTGTTTTCATCATTTGTTTTTCAACAAAGTTGTTGTTTCACTCAGATTATATGTTTGTGCATGGTCCTTTGAATTTTGTGCATTGTGCATCAGAGAATGCATTTCAGAAGCATTGCCATCTGCAGCATGAGCATCGATGAATGAATGCCAACTTTTTCTATCATTCTTCCTCCTCGTTGTTGAAGCACAGCCAACTCATTCTCTTCATTTTCTTCATGGCTTATCTTCCTCATCCTCAATCTCGTTGACGTTTGATGCCTTTCAATCACACAGGGCGAAGAGCCATGTCCTTCAAGCACAGAAAGATGAGCATCCCTTCCTTCCCATGCAGCTCCGTTTCGTCTGCTTCGATCTGCAGATCGTTATTGTCTATTTCTTCTTCTTTTTCTTCTGCGAAGCGAGCTTGGAAAATGTCCAAAAGCACAAAGCGTGGTCATTCAAGCCACAAGCACCCAAAGTCTGCAAACGCTGATGTTTTTTTTTTTTTTTTTTTTTTTTTTTTTTTTTTTTTTTTTTTGCAAACTTTTGTTTCAAAATTTGAAAATTTAGTGTGAAAATGAATGAAGAGCTATCTTTAGTCACATGAATGTTTGAAGCCAGATTTGATATTATAAAGCGATAACAATTGTAAAATAAGTCTCAATAAATAAATACCCACCGATGAAGTTGATAAAAAAGAACATTAAAACATGCACATGACCAGTAATTGCTGTTACAATTCCCAACTAATTGTGAGAGGCATTGGAAAAAATGCAGCACTCTTCTTTAAATAAAGATGAATTGTGAATCAAAGCTCAAACATGAGAATAAAAGTTCTTCTAACTTATATTACACATTTCTTATTAAAAATAAATTACTCATTAAATTTTCATTGCGATGAAATGAATTCTTTTCAAAATACTGCTTTGAAATTTTTTATGATAAAAAATCATCATTAAAAATTAAATAAAAAATTAAATAAAAAATTAAAAGTTTTCAGAAAGAAAAGTTTATTGTTTAATAAGAGACACAAGAGCATTGAAATGTGAAGATTTAGACGTGTTGCGTCGGGCAACTCCAGAAGAAGATTTAAAAGATCCCTTTTGTTGGCTGTTTGAATATTCATTTGTTGGCTTTTTCTTTGTTCCAATCAGTGAAAATGATGCCTTTTGCTTTGTTTTGCTTTTACATTCTTCTGCTTGAGGCTGTCTGATTTTGGTGATACTTTCAGAAGGAACTGAAGAAAAGGATGGTGAAAAAGCATCTGATCGAAGTTCTGTGCAATCTGATGGTGATCCAATTGTTGCGCAACTCTTTAAGTTGTTTGCACAATTAACATTTTGTGGAAGTAATTCTGGCTTGAGAGCAGAATCAAAGAAATCATCCGTCTCATGGATTACTGTGCTGCCTGGCTCCAACCCGTTCGCTGTATTATTCTGTTCTTTGGAATCAAAAATTTCGTTTCCACTTTTCAATATATCATCGACCATCCCTTTCAAAGAACTTATCTCTTCTTCTCTCTTTCTCTTTTCCTCCTGCTCAATTCTTTTCTGCTCCCTGACTTGCCTTTTCTTTTGAATCATTAACCTCCACTTGGGAAGTACAGATCGAGCGAGTTCCTGTTCAATCAAAAGGGCATCATCCATCCATCCTTCCCAACACTCCATTTCTCTTCTATTTTGCTGATGGCCTCTGGCTTTGCAGCTTTCTCCCCCATGAATTAAATCAAAGCCAGTTTCAAATGAATCCCATCTGCTTTTATCCCTTTGTTGAGATAAAATTCCATCTTTTCCATGCAATTTACCGAAAGTTTGAGTGTTGCTGTTAGCGATTCTTGACTGACAGCTCACTTTTTCATTTCTGTATAAAGTGAACCTGATGTGTGGGTGATCAGCAATCATTTGCTGAATAAGTTGGACTTGAACTGCATTCACGTGAGATTCCTTCTTCTTAATGTTGTTATTCAATTGAAACTGAGAATTTGCAATATCCATTCGAGATGCAACAGAAGCAGATGCGCCAGCAGAATTGGAGAAAGGAGCAAACTTTCGAGCAGCTGTCAACGGCTGAGATGAAGGCTTTGAAGAAAGAGTTACAAGTGAAATGAATTTTGTATCTTCTTTCTTCGATTGATTTGCTTGGCTGAATGATCCAAATGGAGACATTGAAGAAGCAGAGGATGAAAAAGATTGCTCACGTTTTTGCCCACTTTTAGTCCAATTAGCGTCTGAAGCACCAGATTGCTCATTTGAAGAAAGGAATGGATCATCAATTGTGCAGTGAGTCAGCGAAGGGAAGCTGAGAAAGTCATCAACAACAGCTGCAGACACTGCAGATGAACAGCCTGTAACAGAAAGGCGCGAAAGAGATGGGAGAAACAGAGAGGCTGAAGGTCTGAAATGAACTCCATGCAATGAAAGAGTGTGCAAGACTGAGCAAGACAACGAAAAGAAAGTCAAAGAAGATGAAGACGACGATGATGAAGAATCTCGTTTGCCGTTCTTTTTTTCAAATGTGCTTGAAGCACATTCCGTTTCAGCTTCATTCTCCTCTTCCTCATCGAAGCTCAATTCGCAAATATCTTCTTCTTCATCTTCTTTTTCAAATTCATCTGACTGGTGTTCTCGACTTGCTAAGAAACTAACTTCCTGCTTGACTTGAAGAACTCGGAGTGAATCAGACGAAATCAGAACATTTCGTAAATTGTGGCAATCAATAATTCTCAGAGCTGTCAGTGTATTGGTAGCAATATCGATCGACTCCAAAAAGCTACATTCTCTGAGAACGAGTGTCCGAAGTGAAGAAGAAGAATCAATAAACCTGCATATTGCCTGAGAGCTCAGTTTGTTAATATCAATTTTTTCGTTTGCAGCTTGTGGAATCGAAGCATTCTCTGAAGGCGTGGCGTTTTCTTTTGAAGGTTCCTGCTCAGCTTCAATTTGGCCTTCAACTTCTGCTGGCTGTTCGGTTTGTTGTGATGAACGTTCATTGTCCAATTCAGATGGAGCTTTTTGCTCGTTAAATATCTTTTCTTCAGTTTCTGGATTTTGAGTTGTACTTTCTGTTTGCTGAGTCGATGCTTCAATCTTGTCTTCAACTTTATCACCATCTTTTTCTGTTGCGACAAGAATTTCAGGCTTTTCTATCAAACTTACATCTTTTTCCTTTTCATCCGTAAGATTACTACTGTTCGAAACAGATTCAGAGGCTTGAACAATTAGTTCGTTGTTTTCGCTCTCTTTGTTCTTCTGCGAAATGCTTTCTTGTTTGCAGTTCTTTTTCTTCCTCTTTGTTATCAAGCGAGGTGCATCAATGGCAGAGCAGTGAGAAATCACCAATTCTTGAAGGAAAGGACAGTCATGCAAAAGAGAATTTAGCAAGGCGGAAGAAACAAAAGAACAGAAGGAAAGGCAGAGGCGAGTGATAGTTGGAGGAAAAACAGGGAAAGGATAGAGATGAGTGTTCATTGAATTATGTAATGAGCTAACTGATGAATGCGTTTTCTGTTCCATTCCTTCTGTTGTTCCACCTTCAATCTGATTTTCTGATGCTTTTAAGGAAGATTGAGCATTTTGAGCTTTTTCGCTTGTCTTTGAGACATCATTGATACATGAATTTGACTCTTTGGAATTGGAATCTGCAATGTCATCAGCATCTCCGAGTTCGTCTGGAAGTTCCGTCTTATCCTGTGTATTCATCAAAAATACACCGCATAGCATAGCTGATGTTGGTCTAAGAAAAGATAGGATCTGTGCCAAGCAAAGCAGTGAAAGAAATCTGGCAGGAAGCATATAAAGAGACGGGAAGAGTGAGAATGAAGTGTTCATTGAATCGTGGTGTGACGCAGATTGAGAAATCAACTCTGAAGAAGTATTTGGAGCACCGCAAAAAGAGCTTGGCAGGAAGTCTTCATTTCGCGAAGCTGCATCAGCCCAACAAGCAACTTGTTCATTTGATGAATCTGTTTGAATGTGCTTCATTGAATCGTACTGATAGGTTGAGAACAAAGTCGTTGGAGAAATAACAATATTTGACAATATCACTTGGAACTGTTGTTTTCTAGCTCTCCTCTTTTCTTCTTCTTCCATGTCATCCATTTCTATTAGCTTCCTTCTTTCTTCTTTCTTTCTTTTCTCTTCACTTGTTAATCCAATATTCCTTTTATTCCTTTTGTTTTCATACTCTGCATCATAATTTCCTTGATGAGCATCATTTTCTCTGACAAACTCAGGATTCAATGCTTCTTCTTCATCCATTTCAATGTTTTCAAACACAGAATCTTCGTTCATGGCTTCCTCTTCTTCAAACACTGCTCGTTCTCTTTCTTCGTTTCTGTCTTCATCTTCAGCAGTAGGCAGCTCCAACGTTTGCTGTTTAACAAATTCATACCATTCTTCTCGTCGTGCTAACAATTCATCGTCAAAATCAACTGGCTCTTCGTCAAACTGGTGAAGTTTTGCTTCTTCTTCCATCCGCTTTTTCATTTCCTTTTCAAGCTTTTTCTTTTCTTTCATTTCTGCTCTCAATTCAGCTTTTGTCTTTTTTTTGATCAATGTCTTTTTCTTTGCTCCTTCCTCTTCCTCTTCCTCTTCCTCTTCCTCTTCCTCTTCTTCTTCCTCCTCCTCCTCTTCTTCTTCTTCTTCTTCTTCCTCTTCTTCTTCCTCTTCTTCTTCCTCCTCTTCCTCCTCTTCTTCTTCCTCTTCTTCCTCTTCCTCTTCTTCTTCTTCTTCCTCTTCCTCCTCCTCCTCCTCTTCGCTCGATTCTTCACCCACTCCAGCATGTTTCTTGCTCTTTCTTTCCTTCAAGTTTTCTTTTTCCAGCTTTCTTATTAACTTTGCTTCTTTGTCACATTCTCTCATGCCTTTTCGATCTTCGCTTTTGAATTTCTTCATCTGCTTCTCCAAAATGCTCATCTCGTGCTCTTTCTTCTTTCGTCGTTTCTCCTCGTTCCTTTTCCGAACTGCTTCAACAGCTGCCTTCACAGACATTCGTATTTTGCGTAGTTCTTCTTCTTTCTTCTTTTGGAAAGTCAAAAGTCTTCTCTTTTCCAGTAGTTCTACTAAAAGAGATGGATACGCAGGTTTATTGAAAGAAGGAGGAGGAATTGAATATTTCTGTTTTGGATTTTCCAGTTTCTTCAAAAGAATTCCATCTCCACTCTCATCTCTATCTTGTTCAAATCTTTGTTCATCATATTCAATTGGATCTCTTTCGTCTTCGCCGCCTCGTTCAAAATCTTTTGCTGCTTTTGCATCCATTCTCTTCTTCCATTTTTCTTTTTCTTCCTTTCTTTCCTCTCGACAAACACGTATTCTCCACTTTTTCCTTATTTTTCTGTCTATTTTTTCCATTTTTATCTTTCTTTTTCCCTTCTGCTCCTTTTGGACTTTCTTTTCATCTCTTTCTTGATAATTAGCATCAAATTCATTCACATCATCAAAATCATCAATACCAGCATACTCGTCAATGTAATCGTCATTAACATTTTTGTCATTCCATCCAGAATTCCCTTTCTCTTCCTCTGTCTCTGTCTCTTCATCTTCTTCGCACATAAAAGCCGAAAGATTATCCAGCCACAAAGACAGCAAAGCAGGACACTCCTTCCGCAGCTGACTGTTATATTCAAACGAAGGGAATGGAATACACTCGGGAAACGGAACAAAAGCATGTGAAGTACTTTCAGTGATTGCAGGAACAGAATCAACGGAATGGCTTGAATTAGAAGCTTCTTGAACACACTCCTCATTTGCTGAACTTTCGACAAGTTTCTTATTTGCAGATGCTGTGTCAATAAGTGACTGGTTAGAATCTTCATGTTGTTCTGTTTTACGTTGCTTGAATGCAGCAAGTTGAGTTGCTCTCATCCTCCATTCGCAATCCCACTGATCTTCTTCCCTTTCAGTCTCTGATTCAGGCTCTTCGACATCATCCACTTTTATCTCCAATTTTTTATTCTGCTCGTTTTCACTTTTCAGCATGTCTTCATTCTTTCTCTCTCTTCTGCGTATTCTTTCAACCTTTTCTCTCTTCAGATTCACTGTGCACGCCATCAAAAGCGGAAGCGGGTTGAATCGTTCGCATTTCACAATAGACAAAGAAGTCAGCGAAGGTAGTTCAGACAAAGCAAGGGAAGAAAAGCTTGGCAAAGACACAAGGCACAAAGACGACAAAGAAGGCAAGCGAGAGAAAGAAAGAGAAGAAATGGAAGGAGAAGAGGAAATGGAAAGGCTTGACAAAGAATGAAGATGGGAAGTGCAGATCAAAGACGCTGAGGAAATAAAAGATGGAAGAAGATAATCAGAACTGCGGCGTCCATCTGCCTCATTAAACTGCTCGCTTTCTCTTCTGTTCAATAGATCAATCGTTGTTTCTGCTTCTTCTTCATTGTTCACTCCATAAAATGAATCTCTTCGATTTCTCTCTGCTTTCTTTTCGTTCTCTTTCAATTGCAGCTCTTTCAGTGCCTTTATGGAGCCAAGGAAAGATTTCCCTCGAAGTGCGAAAGATGTGAGTGTGGAAGGCAAAGAATGCAGATGTGCTTCCTTTATTGACTCCAGTGACGAGAAGATGTTGTTCAGGCGAGTGAAAGGAGAGCTCGAAAGTGATGGCGAAGATGCTTCCATCGAAGAGAAATTATTCATTTTGAGTTTTTGTGGTGATTTCTTCTGTCTGAACGGAACAATCTGAGCATCTTTCTTTGTAGGAGATTTCAGCAGGGCGTTTTGTGGAGACAACGGAGGGAAATAGCGAGGAGATGAGAGCGGAGAGGAAACTGGAGAAGGCGATGGGCAAAGCATTTCAGACTGGGGAGACAGAGAGCTCACAGACATATCACTGGGAGATGCGGAAGCAGCAGAAGTGTTTGAGCAGAGAATTGATTGCAGGTAATTCTGAAACGGTGTTTCGCCTTTGTGCTTCGACTTTGCAGAAGAAGAAGTCTTCTTTCCGATCATTTCGATGATTGACAGAAACGGGAACGAAGAAAGTGACACAACTTTCGGCGCATTCGATTCTGCCTGAGATTTCTCTTGCTGTTTTGTCTTTTCAATCTGATCGTCCGTTTCTTTGTTCTCCTTTTGAAGCGATTCATTCGAAGTTTGTTTGGCTTTCGCTCTTTTTTCTGCTTCTTCAGCGCTGATTACAACACGCTCCACTGCAATTTCATACTCAAAGCCAACAAATTCTCCGTCTGAGTTAAACTTCTTCTTCTTCTTCTTCTTCTTTTTCAAAATCACCTTCGCAGGTTTCTGTACTTGTTTGTTTTCTTCTTCCTCTCTTTTTCTCCTTAACTCTTCTGCTTTCATCTCTTCCTTCAACTTCCTCTTTTCTTCTTCTTTCCTCTTCCTCTTCTCTTCCTTCAATCTCGTCTCCTTCTCCTTCTTTCTCCTTTCCATCTCCACAACAGCCATCCATTCTGCGACATCTTCAGCTTCTTCGCCTTTAATCTTCAGAATGTGCAGCAGAGGCGGAAACAAGAAATGAGCATTCGGAGACAAGCTGATTTTCGTCTTCAGACAGTCACATGGAAGTGGAGACTTTGCTCTGCTTGACGAGCGCAGTGAATAAGATTTGGCAGATTGCTTGTTTCTGTTGCTTGATCTGTCGCTGTGCTCAGTGTCATCTAATATTCTTGAATGCATCTTTTCATCGGTCGAAGAATTCTCACTTTCGAATTCTTTTTTGTTCTCTTCTTCATCTTCGTCGTCTTCATCATCCTCATCAAAGATATCTTCTTCTCTTTCTCTTTCTCCTCTTCCTCCGACTTCATCTTCGTCTGATTCAACTTCCTTTTCATCTCTTAGAACTGCATTTTGGAAGAGCAGAGGGCAATCATCTACAACCAACGTGAGCAGCCGAGGTGCCAAGAAGGACGTAAGCGATGCTCTGTCATACCCAACAATAGAAAACGACTGCAGCGTAGAAGAAATCACAGAAAATGAGGCAAGCGAATGGCGAGCAACCAAAAGTTCAGTTTTCAGTGTGGAAGAAGAAGATGTTGATGATTGTGAGCTTGCTGAACTTCCTTGTGCTCCTTTTGCAGACGAAGCTGTATTTCTCTTTCCACTTGCACCAACACCTTTTACCATATTTCCTTCTGCGTCATTGCTTTCATTGATATAATTGCCATCTGCATCCACTCCAGCTGCTTCGTCACCTTCCCTTTTCCCTTTTTCTCCATTCTCTTTCTTTTCTTCGCGATAGCCTGAGTCAATCGAGAAGTTCCTCAATTGCAAAGAGTTTCTCAGTAGACACGTCAGTGCATCCGAAGAGAAAATAGGCCCAACCAAGGAGAGTGTGTGGAGGTGCTTCAAAGTTGACAGCGGAAGCAAGGACTCCATCAGGGTGATGTTTGTGACGCCGATCGTCAGATTCCGCAGATGCACCAAGTGTGTGGCGATTCTGTTGAAGTGGGGTTCAGACAGGGCTGGGTGTGGGTTGAGGTACAAGTCGCGCAGGTGAGTGAGGCGGCAGATGGGGCGGATGAGAGAATCAACGAAGGGAACACGGACAGTGCGGAGATCGAGGTGGGTGAGCTGGGAGAGAGAGGAGAGGTAGTCGAGGTAGGAAACAGAGGTGGGGGAAGGAAGAATGGTTGACTGTGGAGATGACGATGAGGATAAAGATGAAGAAGAGGAGGAGGAAACTGAGTTTGGATTAACAGAAGAGGCAGAAAGAGGAGAAGTTGAATCATTAACTGTTGCAACACCCGAGGAATACGAAGGAGATACAGCATTTGAGCCAGAATTTGTACGCCTAGAGGAAACATCAACAATATACAGATTATTTATAAAAAGAAAGAAAAATAGTGTAAAGAAATAAAATATTTAATATATATAGATTTTATCATTAAAGTTTTCAGAACAAACTTCTTTTGATTTTTCACCGGAGGCATGTCTTCTTCTCTTGTTGCAGCCAAATAAGGAGACGAAGAGGTCGGTTGAATTACAGGCGCCTTCACTTTCCCAACATTCAGCATCTGCAGCCTTTTGAGCTGCGGAATTTTCTGCTTTGCGGTTCCGAGAAAGATTGTGGGCGAGATCAGCGGGCAGTCAAACAGAAAGAGCTCTTCCAAATGAGCCAGTTTTGGCAGCGGAATCGTCTCAGTGGCAAAAGAAATGGAAGACACAGAAGAATTGCTGTCTCTTCCTCCGCTTTGCACTCCTCCGGCAGATGCAGCTGCTGTCGTCTTCATCGTTTCATTCAATGATGAAGCAACCATATTTTCAGCTTCTGCTCGTCTTCCTCTGCTTCGCGTGGTTTCCCAGCCATTTTGCTCATCTTCTCTTTCTCTTTCTCTGCTTCTGCCTCTACCTCTGCTCTGACTTCTACTTCGTGTTTGTGGTGGAGACATCGACACATTGTTGGAAGAAGACTGAAAAGCAGCAGCAGAAGAAGAAGAATTAGAAGAAGAGGATGGCAAATTGAGCGAACGAACAACTCCGCCAAAGTTGTGAAAGTGCGACAGATGCAAACGCTCCAAAAGAGGGCAGCGTGCCAGCTGCTCGCAAAACGATTGGGCAGACTGCGGTTCAACCACATTTGGGATTGAAGAAGAAGAGGAGGAAGAGGAAGAGGAAGAAGAAGATGGTGATGCCCCATACGCAGAATAAGACAGTGAAGGAGAGTTATTGCCCAAGTAATTGTCAACCGACGAGGACGAATGCTGCGTGTGATTGGGAGTGTGTCTGCTTGGCGACTCAGACCTTCCTCTGCTATTTGCGTGCAGATCAGAGCGGCTGAGCGGCGAGGCGAGCGGAGCCTGCGGAGAAGCAGCAGCCAAATAGGATGACGAAAGAGGAGAAGACGAATGAGAGGATGAGAGATGGCTTGTGCTGTTTACATGTTCTGGCGACAGAGTCGCAAACGAAGAAGTGAACGAGCCACATCTCAACAGCTGTCTCCTTCTTTGCTCAATCTCATCTCTCACCACATCCTCCTTCTTCATCCGCTCTTCCCTCTCGTTCTCTGTCTCTTCCTGCCTTTCTCTCTCTTTCCTGTCCAATTCGCTCTGCTTCTTTCTCCTCCGCTCCTCCAATTTGCGCATATGCTCCCCTCTTTCCTTCTCCTCCTGTGCCAACAGCTCCTTCTTCAGTTTATCGCCCACTTCAAACGCCTTGTCGTTCAGCAGCAGCTCAATCGGATCGTCGATCAAGTCGTCTCCTGGACTCATCCGCCTACGACGTTTGTGGCGATGCAAAGACAAGCGAGGCTCTTTCTTTTGTTCGGTCTGCTTTCTTTCTTTGTTGTTTTTCGCTCCAGCAGCATTCTTCTTTTTGCCAGCCAGTTTTGAAGAAGCCTTTCTTTTCTCCTTCAGAGAACTGATAAGACTTCCTTCGTTGCTCTGCTTCTCCAAGATGCCAAACATTGCATCGTCTTCTTCGTTGTCTTCAGAATCAAACACTTCTGTCGAGCTCAGCGAATCTGAGTCATCAAAGATCGGCGATGGCTCTTTCGCTTCCTCTGGAAATGGAGATCGACAGGGCGATCTGTCAACACCACGGCGAGAGTTGCGAGGATATGAGGAAGAGGCAGAAGAAGAAGATGATGTTGTTAACGATGATGATGAAGCAGAAGATGAGACAACCAAACGAGGCGTTGTCATGTGCAGAAGATCTTTGCGTGTCGGATCAAGTTTCCTCAGTCCGCGCAATGCTGCTTGCAACGACGATGGTGTGAATGCAGATTTCAAAGTGGAAGTGGCTGATGATGCGTCCTTCTCTTTGAGCGACTCTTGTGAATTCGAAGGGAAAGATGAAGTTGGTGTTGATGAACTTGAGTTCGCAGCAGTCTTTTCAGCACCTCCAGCAGAAATCGAATTATCAGATGCAGGTGGATAGAGAGGCATGTTTTTGTGTGTGTTGCTGTGCGAAAGAGAATCCGAAGGCGAAGGAAGGACATCAACATCGTCTACATAGTGGTTCATCTGATGAACACTCGAATGCAACTTGAGTGCCGAATAAGCTGAATTCGAAGATGAGCCAGAGGAAAAAGGAGCAGAAGAAGAAGGCGACCTCCAGAAGAAGGAAGACGAGCTGAAAGAAGACGGAGTGCGTGCAGTTGGAAGAAAGTGCTTTCCACAACAGCATTTGAAGCGGCGTCTAGTTGTTCGAGGGACATTTTGCGAAGTTTTGCCTCTTTCGCTCCATCCATTCCCTTCTGCTCTTTCATTGTCTGCACTTCTTCTGAAGCCTCCTTCACCTTCATCCTCTTCTCCATCACTAACTTCTTCTTCATCTTCATTTTCTTCTGTTTTGTCTGTTTCTTCTTCGTCAAACTCAGCTTCTTTCGAATAACACAATGCCTTCAGCTGAGGCGTGAACAAATACAGCGAAGCACTGGAACTAACAACCAAAGTCTCCAGTGTCTTTGAAGTGATAACAATTGGTGAAATGACATTTGGTATGTTCACAAGACGCAAATGAACAAGATTTGGGCAAAGGGATCTTAATTGAAGTAACAGTGAGCGAGAAATACGAGCTGTTTGCTGTGGATTGTGTGTAACTTCCTTTGAAAAACTTTGCTGAGAGCGTAACGGGTCATTCATTGTCCATTCATTTGTTGCGTCTCTTGCTTCCATAGAAATTATTTGTTTTCCATTTGTGAAGCATCTTAAACATGATAAATTTAATTCTCTGATGTTCCGTCCTCCTCTAACAAGAATTTCTCTCACCAAATTATCTGTCTCCATAAATTCGTCATCTCTTCTGGTATGGCTTCCGAGATAACTTCCAGGAAGTGATAAATCCAATGAACGGATTAACTGAGAATTTTCAGCATTAAAATCCATTCCTTTAAGAATTGAACCAAATGACAAATTCCAGTTTTGAAATGATAAAGAATATGGATGTGAAATGGTTTCAATTCTGCTAATTGCAATCTAAAAACATAAAACATATTTCAAATGCCAAATAATATTTTTTAAATAACAAATAAATAAAAAACCTTTGTATTGTGTGAAATCTCTGTCATTTGATCTGACTGAATAGAAGAAAACGATTTTATTTCATTTGCTTCATCCCTACAAACAGAAAAATGTTGTTAATGAAAAAAATATGAAATAATTTTATGAGCATTACATTTGACTAACTGAAGATATAAGTGGAAAAATAAATAAAAAGTTTATCAAAACGAATGAAAACATCATATAAAAATAAAAGACAACGACAAACATTGTTGTTCACTTTCTGGTATTCAAAAATCAATGGAATATTATTGATAGATTAGAATTGTATATAAAGTTCAAGGAAAGAAAAAATACATTCGCAAGTTATAATAAATTAAAATTTAATTTAAAATTTCCAAATAAATTTTCATACAGTGTTGTCGATGTACCAATATTTATTAATTATTATTCTATGACAGAAAGTATGGATAACTGATCAATTTTCAAAAAATTTCACAACATAAAAATGAAACAATTTTGTCAAACATATGGAATATATTTACACATAATATTGATTTATATAATTTTAAACTTTCATTCTATTTATTTGATAAATGTTATTTTTTGAAATTGACAAAAAATTTTTCCACATTTTTCCTTTTTTAAAACAAATAGCATAATTAATTTTTCATGAATTTGTTATCCAACAGTCCAAATGGCAAAAATAGCCTGTGACGTGAAAAAAGAACTGTACAAGCACGAAATGGAAAGTTATGAAACAATGACATTCGTAATTATTATTTATTCTTAATGAAAACTTCAAACTTTTCATAATGTTCATTGCTTAGACTTCTTTGAAGCTGTCTTTTCAGCAGCGCCAACCACCCTTCGTGAATGCACTTTGCGTGGCAGTTGCGACTGCGGCTGTGTGCGGGAGAACACAGCAGGCGACGAAGAAACGAATTTCTCCGAAGATGAAAGAGAAGAAAGACGGGAGTTTTTGAGGTGTGATCCAACTTTCATCTGAGAATCAGAACGAGAAGAAGGAGAAGAGGAAGAAGAAGGAGACATCACTAAAGAAGAAGAAGGTTGTGCAGTTGCTCGTGTCTTCTTTGAAGAAGGCAGATGTTGTTCAGCTTCTGCCCCTGTGGCGCTTCGACGTGGAAGCTGTGGAACAAGCTTTGTCCATTTGGTTGTGGCTCGGTATAGCTGATTTTCATCCAATGCATCATCACTTTCATTGAATAAATCATCATCTTCTTCTTCCTCTTCCTCTTCCTCTTCCTCCTCCTCCTCCTCCTCTTCTTCTTCTTCTTCGTCTTCGTTTTCTTCTTCATCATCGTCTGAGTCATCTGCGTTTTCTCTTCCCTTTGCACTTTCCATGTATTCCTTCATCATTTCCTTCTCAATCGAGTTCATTTCATTGTCATCATCGCCTTCTAATGCGTCACCTTCATCTTCATCTTCATCTTCATCTCCTAACACTTCTTCTGTTTCGCTTCTTTCTTCTTCGCTTTCGTCGTCTGACCAATCATCTTCCAGGAAATTCACAGCTTCTCCTTCTCCTTCAGCATCTTCCTCCTCTTCTTCATCATCTTCATCATCTTCATTATCATCATCATCATCAAACAATTCATCTGCACCAAATGCTGCATTTCTTTGCGAAACAACTTTTTTCTCCTTCTCCTTTTTGTTGACTCCTCTTGTTGTTGCTGCTGAAGATGCTCCTCCTGCCAATGGTGACTTTGCAATCATGTTCTTTCCCTTTGCTGTCATTTTCTTTTTGTTTTGCTTCGTCTGCTGCTGCTGCTGTATATATCGCATAAATTCAGGGCTTTTCTTCAGCTGCTTGGCACTCACATCATTCAACACATTCTGCTTTCTCTTTAAAACTTCTCTTCCTTCTGCTCCGATCACATTGCCTGTATCATTATTTCCTATGAGAAATGGATCTTCCTCGCTCTCTTCATCCAAAAAGCTCGTTTCTTTCCTCTGCTCAACACTTTTCATTTTCGGCGTTGAAAATCGCTTCAGCGACGAAATCTTCGGAGTCATCGTCTTCGGCATCTTGTGCAGCATCTGCCTGTGAATCGCCTCCAGCGCCATGTCGTCCCTCGCACGCTTCACAGGAAGAGCAGGCACAGGTGAAGATGACGGTGAAAGGGCAGAAGAATGAATTCCTCTTCTCTTTTTGGGTTTGCCCGCCAGATCTTCGTGCATCGTCTGCATCATTCGTGTTTTTGTCTGCCCATGCACCTTCCTCTCCAGCTTCTGTCCTCGCTTCTTCTTCCCCTTCCCCTTCTCTTTCTCCCTCTCTTTCTCCATCTCTTTCTCTTTCATTGTCACTTCCTTCACTCTCCACGGCATCATCCTCCGCATCCATTCTTGAGCATATTCCACCCCCTGGTTTTGTATCATCTCTGCCAAAAAGTCATAGTCACCTGGTTTCGTCTCCATCACTTCTCCTTTTCTCTTTGCTGCAGCTGAGGCAGTTGCTGCCAACGAAGACTTCTTAAACTCATTCTTTCTCTTCTCCTCCTCCTCATCCAAAGTTCGCGCTTTTTCCATCATCTTCCTTTGCCTATATGCTTCTCTTCGCATGGCCATACGCATTCTGTTAACTGCATTGCATTTATCTTCTTTTTCTTTCAATTTGGCTGCTTCTTGTTCTCTCTCTCTCTCTCTCTCTCTTTCCTTTTCTTTCTCCTTCTCCTTCTCCCTCTCCTCCTTCATCTTCGCAATCTCCTTCCTCATCGTCTCTTCCCTCTCTTTCTCCTTCTTCTCCACCATGCTCGTCATCAGCGCCACAGGCTCCAGTGCAGCTGTCAGAGCATTCCCTGTCTCCGTCGGCAGAGTCACGATGCTGTATTCAATCGCCTCCAATCGCTGTGTCATCGCTGCGATCTCTTCAGACACAGACAGAAGTGTTGTTGGCAGAGAGCGCAAGGACTGGATGCTCGAGGGGGCGGAGCTGACACTGGGAGCAGAAGTGGGAAGAGAAGAAGATGAAGATGATGATGAAGAGGGAGAAGAAGAAGAGGAGGAAGAAGATGATGATGGAATTGAACGTGATGATGATGGTGAGGAGGAGGAAGAAGAAGCAGAATTTTGCATTGCACCTGCGCCTGCGCCAGCAGTAGAAGAAGGCGAAATCGCTCTTCCAGCATTGCCAGGAGCAGAAGCAGAAGCAGAAGAAGAAGCAGAAGGTGGATAAGGGGACAGCTGTGAGTTTCCTTTCTGCTGGAGGGAGGAGTATGAGAAACGAGATGCTGTGTTGTCTTCTCCTGATGTCAGTGCTTTCAGCGGATCTTCATCAAGCCATTCTTTCATCTCAGCGATCGTCTTGTTCACTTGCTCCTTCACTGCCCTCACTTCTTTGAGCGAATTGCTCACAATAGAGCTCACCTGGTTCATCGCATTCGCCACACTCATTGTGACTCTGTCGCTCAGCATTTTCTCCATCTCCCTCATCTTCATCTCCACCGTCTGCTCCAGCGCCCTCTTCTGCATCTCTCTTTCTTCTCTCTCTCTCTCTTTCTCCCTCCTCTCCTTCTCCTTCTCCTTCTCCTTCGCTTCTCTTTCCTTCACCTCTTCCTCTGGCTTGCTCACACTTGCACTCCTGTTTGCTGCTGCAGATAGCATCGCAACTTTCTCCTCCATCCGCCTCGCCGACGCCACAAGAAACGCAATTGCTCCTCTTGTTTCCTGCTGAAATGCAATTTGGCTTTCCCTCAGCTCTTCCGCTTTCCTCTCCTCTTCTGCTTTCTTCGCCTCCTCCAGCATCTTCGCCTCCTTCTGTGCCTTCTCCATCTTCTTCATGTTTTTAGCTTCCTCAACTTCTTGCTTAGACATTTTGTGTGGGCGTGTCTTTGAATCTGATCTTTTGCCTCCAAACTTCTGAGATATGCTCAGCAAATCCCCAAACTCTTCTTCTCCTTCATTCTCCATGTCTGACTCACTTTCTCCTCCTTCCTCTTTCTCCTTCTCCTTCTCCTTCTCTTTCCCTTTCCCCATCCCCATTCCCATTTTAACTCCTTTCTCCTTCTCCTTCTCCTTCTCTCCTTCTCTCCTTCCCCCCATCGCCTTCATCTTGTACTCCACAATCACATCTATATCCTCCAGCAGCCTCTGCTCAGCCGTCTTCACCATTTCTGCCAATGATTCGCTCATCTTCTTCTGCACAGCCACACACACTTCATTCAGCGCACTCGCATTCTGCTTCATCGCATCGTTGCTGCCATCCACAAGAGAAGGAAGAAGAACCTCGCGTGTCAGCTGCTCGATGAAGGAGACGCCGGCTTTGCGGGCTAAGGCGAGGGAGGAGGAAAGTGGGAGAGGAGAAGAGGAAGAAGAAGGAGAGGAAGAGGATGGTGTAGATGATGTAGATGAATAGAAATAGGAAGAAGAAGAAGAAGAAGAATTGGAAGAGGAATGAGAAGAATGTTGAGGCAGAAGCGGGGGAGGAGGTGGTGGAGCAAGTGCCGCAATAGCAGAAACAGAAGTTAATGGAACAGAAGAAGAAGAAGATGGCTGAATTGAAGACAACTGCATCTGCTGCGATGACGCAGGCACAATCGCCCACTGCTCCACCACTGGCCTCATCGCACTGTTGATTGCCTGCACAATCTTCTTCTGTATTTCCTCGCTGTTAACCTCCTTCCCCTTTTCCAGCTTCATCATCCTGTCTTCTTTCGCTTGCCTTCTTTCTTTCTTCTCTTTGTATGCGTTTTCTTTCTCTTTTTGCTCAGCTTCGTGTTTTTTGCTGAGAAACTTCACAATGTCGTTCAAAGTGGCTCTTGCGCGCATGATTTCTGAGTAGAGAACGAGGGGAGTGGGTGAGGGGATGCCTGGGGTGGAGAACAAGGGGTCTGTGTGTTGTGGGTTGGGAGAAGGAGAAGAGGAGGAAGAGGAAGAGGAAGAGGAAGAAGATGTTGAAGCAGAGGAGGAAGGAGAAGGAGAAGGAGATGATGAAGATGAAGATGAAGATGATGCTGAAGCTGATGTTGAAGGAGATGGAGCAAGAGAAGGAGCAGGAGAAGGAGAAGATGATGTCCGAGTTGATAAGGCTGGGGGAGAGGATGATAATGAAACCGAAGATGGAACAGAAGATGATGGTGACGGTGATTGCGAAGAAGAAGAAGAAGAAGAAGGTGAACGATTCGATTGATGAGATGAAGTTGGTTGCAATATAGTTGTCGTTATCGTGGTAGTATTAGCAGAAGAAATAGGAGAAGTAGAAGAAGCAGAAATAGGAGAAGAAGATGCAGATGATGATATTTGTGTCTTTCCAGGTGCAATCAACTGAGGTGTCAAAAACCTCACACCTTCTGCCTTTGTTGGTGGTGAATTCTTATTTTGTGTTTTTATTTCTTCTTTTTTCTTCCCTTTTTTCTCTTCTTCCTCCTTTTTAGCCTTCTTTTCCTCTTCTTTTGGCTTCTTTTTCGATTCTTCAGATGCCTCTGCGTTGATCAGCATGTCATATGGATTGTAATTGTACTGCTTATACGATGGAGAAGGTGTTTGTGCTTTGTTAGCTGATGAAGAAGAAGACGACGATGATGATGACGATGATGATGATGTGGATGCTTCTTCTTTCTTCTGCATTTGTTGTTGTTGTTCTTGTTGTTGAATAGAAGATTCGTTAGCTTCTTTATTGGTTGTTAGAAGTTTTTCTTTGGAAAGGTTATCTTTTTCTTTTTCTTTTTCTTTTTCTTTCTTTTCTTTATCTTCCTCCACTTCCTCCTCCTCCTCCTCTTCTTCTTCTTCATATTCTTCCTCCTCTTCCTCTTCCTCCTCTTCTTCCTCCCCCTCCTCATATTCCTCTTCATATTCTGATTCACCTTCTTCATATTCTGACTCTGCAATCACTTGCTCATTTATCGTTTTTTTCATTGCTCCTCCTTCTTCTCTTTCTTCTTTGCTCTTTTCTTGCCTTTTCGCCCCTTCTTTCATCTCATTCGCTTTTTCGGCTTTTTCGGCTTTTTCTGAGGTATTTTGCTTGTTTTGCATTGTCTCTTCTTCTTTCTTTTCATCTTTCTCTTTTTCTTTTTCTTTTTCTTTCTCTTTCTCTTTTTCTTTTTCTTTCTCTGCTTTTTCTCTTTCTCTTCTTTCCTTTTGTTTTTGCTTCCTCTTCTTCTTCCTCTCTATCTTCTTCCTCTCTTTCTCTTTCTCTTTCTCTTTCTCTTTCTCTTTCTCTTTCTCCTTTTTCTCTTGTTCTTTATCCATTTCATTTTCTTTCTCCTTCTCTTTCTCTTTCTCCTTTTTCTCTATCTCTTTATCCACTTCATTTTCTTTCTCTTTCTCTTTCTCTTTCTCTTTGTTCTCTTTTCCCTCCTTCTTCTCATCAACTTTTACCGCTTCTTCTTTCGTTCTGACTGCAAAATTGCTATTTTCTGTCTGTTTCTTATTGACTTCTCCATTTTTCCCTTCAATTTGTGCATTTTGTGCATTTTGATTACTTTTCACGTTTTTATCTTTGCTTATGATTAGTTTTGGTGTTAATTTTATTGCTTCCACTTTCGCCTTCGCATTAACCTTCGCATTCACCTTCACATTTGAATTTGTATTTGCTTTAGGTTTAGCTTCATTTTCTGTAGAATTCTTCTTGTTCTTTTCTTCTTTCTCTTCTTTTGCTCCTTCTTTTGCTCCTTCTTTCTCTTTTTCTTTCTCTTTTTCTTCTTTCTCCTTCTCCTTCTCTTTATTCTCTTTCTCTTTATTCTTATTCTCCGTATTTTCGCTCTTTCCCATCAAATTCTGCTGTTTTTCATTCGCTTTGTTAATAATTGCATTGTTATCTTCCTTTTTCTTCATGTTTTCCTCTTTCTTTTCCTCTTTTTCTTTTCCTTCTTCTTTTCCTTCTGTTTTTCCTTCTTCTTTCTTATTTTCCTTTCCATTCGCTTCTTTTTGTGCATCTTTCACATTGTTTGATGTAACTTTCTCTTCTTTCTCTTTCTCTTCTTTCTCTTTCTCCTCATTCGTTTCTTTCATTTCCTCTGATTTAATAGCATTCAAATCTTTCTGGTTTTTCTTTTCTCCTTCTTTTTTCTCTTCTTTTTTCTCTTCTTTTTTCTCTTCCTTTTTTTCCTCTTTTCCTTCTTTTTCCTTCTTTTTCTCTTCTTTTTCCTCTCCATTTTTCTCTTTCTCTTCTTTTTTCCCTTTCTCCTCTGGTTTTTGAAGCACAATAGGAATTGCTTGTATATTCGGCAGCTGATTAATTAGAGGGGCAGATTCTGTTTGTTCTTTGGCTGAAGAATTAGGCTGAGATGATGATGGAGAAGAAGAAGAAGAAGAAGAAGATGATGATGATGATGATGATGATGATGAAGCAGAAGCAGAGGAAGATGGATGTGTATCAATGGAAGCTCCTTGAGCTTCTTTCACTGCTTTGTTTTGATCAGAACTCACACTTTTCTCTTCCACTTTCTCTTCTTCTTCCTTTTTCTCTTCTTTCTTTTCTTCTTCTCCTTCCTCTTCCTCTTCCTCTTCTTCCTCCTCTTCCTCTTCCTCTAACACTCTCTTCTCCCTCACTCCATATGTCTTCATCGCATATTCTCTGAAGAACCCTCTCTGCATCGCAAACAGCCCCATCTCTATTCGGCAGATGTTGACCGATATCGTATCTTCTTCTTTTTCTCCTTCTTTTTCTTTTTCTTTTTCTTTTTCTTTTTCTTTTTCTTTTTCTCCTTCCTCGCTTTTTTCCTCATTTTTCTTTGTTTTTTCCTGTTCTTTTCCTTTCTCTCCTTCATCTTTCCCTTCTTTCCCTTTCTCTTTCTCTTTCTCTTTCTCCTCTTTCTTCCGCTCATCTTCTTTCAATCCAACTGACACATTCATCACTCCATCACTTTCTGTGTGTATTCTGTCTTCCTTGTTGTCTCTCTCCTTCAATCTCTTCATCTGCCTCTTCATTTTGTCCCTTTGCCTACTCATTCTCGCTCTTCTCTTCGTTTTTCTATCATTTTTGCCAATTTTGCTGTTCTGCATTGATTCTTCTGTTTGTCTCGGGTTTGCTTCGTCTCCTTCACTGAATGCTGAATCAGCTGCGGAAAAGTCCTCAAAATCGCTCTGATTGCTCATCCCTTCGTCCAATGAAGACGCATATGACCCAAGCTCTTCACGCATCTTGTCAGCTTTTTCGCCTTCTTCCTCTTCCTCTTCTTCCTCTTCTTCTTCTTCTTCCTCTTCCTCTTCTTCTTCTTCTTCCTCCTCTTCATCTTCATCTGAACTTCCATTGCTACCGTTTCCTTTCCATTTGCCTGTTTTGGATGTTCCCTTGAGAGCAGCAGCAAATTCAGGGCATTTCTTCTTCCATCCAACAAACTCCCCTTCACTCAGCAGAAGCTGGCTGTGCTGGCTGACTCCGACTAATTTTTAGGGGGGAGGAAATGAAAAGACAATAAATATGCATAAAGAAGAAGGATCAACAAATTGAGAAGGAAAGAATGGATTGTGAAAAAGAATGAAAAAGAGCAATTAAACACAGCATTTAAAGCATTGAATAGTGATAATAACAGAAACAAATGCGACACGAATTTTAAAAAGAAATTAATAAATAAATAAAAATTTTCGAATATGCACAAGAAAAGAAAAGATAAGTTTCAAGTGTGAAAAAAAAAAAAAAGAAAAAGAAAAAAGACGAAATGTATCTCTAATGTGTTAACACAAACCAGTGCTTAATGATTCTTCATACAAAGATGGAGGTGATGATGAGAGAAAATGAGTGATAATGGGTTCTGCATCGCTAAGAGTGAATTTTCCTATCAAAACAGGTGAGAACGATGGGATTGAATGCAGATGCTCAGCAAATGATGAATCTGAAGGAAGAACAAGAGACTTGAAATGCTTATGGCGAGGGTGTGGGTGTGGAGGAGGTGGTGAATTCACTGAAGGGGTGGTAAATGATTGTGAAGAAGATGAACTTGCAGCATTAGCAGAAGGGACAGAAGAACTGACTGTAGATGCAGTTTTAGCTGTAGTTTTAGCTGCAGTTGCGGTTGTGGTTGTAGATGTTGCTTGTGCACTTCCCTGAGCAGCAGATTGAGAGTACTCCCTCCTCTTCATGTGATAGAAGTGCAGCACATTGTCCTTTGTCACGATCGACCATATTCTCAGACGCCGATTGAAACGAAATGATTGGATGGATGAATGAGAGGCAGAGGATGAAGAAGATGAAGAAGATGAAGAAGACGAAGTTGATGGAGAAGAAGATTGTGGCGATAGTGATGATGATGATGACACAAGTACAGCAGCAGGCCTATTATCATTCTCTGATTCTGATTTCTGTTGGAATAGCTTGTCTTGAACAAGAAAAACTTTCCAGTTGCTTTCTTTCCCAAAGACTACAATAGCTTCTCTTTCAATATCGTCAACTACAATGTCTATTACACTCATAAATACATCATAGTCTTCGCCATTTGGATTTGCTTCATCTCCTTCCTTTTTGTCTTGCGCAGGATCGCCAAAGCGAAATATCTTCATTGCAGGTACGTCTGTTCCAGCACCAAAATCTGCGCGTTGCTCGCTGACATCTATTATTGCTATTTCATTTGCTGAAATCAACCCATAGAGAGTTTTTCCATTCGGGCTAAATATTAACTGTTTCAATGGTTCTTTGCTTTCTTTCTTGTAGATAAGACGGCACATCCTATCAAAATTTGGTGAAACAGAAGATATACTTGTTTTCTCGAAATCTACAAAGCTTTCGCTTAGATTCCACATAAATATCCCGCGATCAGTTGCAATAGCGAATATTTCTCTGTAAAAAAAATAAACTCAAGCAAACAAAACAGTAAATTAACAAACTCGTGGTTCGGATCCCATGCAAATGCAGTAATTTTGAAAGCACTATCGCAAAAGTGAAGAATTTTTGATGTTCTTTAAGTAAAATAAATTAAAAAATATTTTTTTACAAAATATAACCAAGAAATCAAACGTAATCGAATCTAATTCTGTATCAAAAGTTATTTGATGTATCATCAATGTTCCATTTTCGTCTGCACTTGCGACAATCGGTGATTCACTTAAATGATTTGAAAAATTACTATTAACAAAATTAATCATATTTGAAAACCTTTCCACGTCGTGAAATTGTAGCATCGTTATAGCGGATGTATGACAATCAAGTTTCAAATATTTTTTTGATGGTATATGAAAAATCCTAAGAGATTTTGCATAATCAGTATATGCAGAAGATCCTTGGCCCTTGAACAAAAATGAAGCTGCTGAAATTGCAAATATTGAATTTCCATCAACAAATGAAGGAATTGTTGCGAAATTTCCAAATTTTGTAATTCTATTAATTGCCTCAATCACATTTTTACTCATTGAAATAATTTGATCATGTAACCATAAAAATCAAAATTGATGTTCATGATAGAAAACTTGACAAGTTAATAAAAAAAGGAAGATTGAGTGTAATGTGAAATTACAATGTTTGAAATTGATTACGCATTAAGCAAATTTATTGATTTATGAAAAAAAGAAAAAATTGTATTTCTCTTTTCCAGCGAGTAATTTGGTTTTTTTTATTTTTATGGAAAAATGTAGAACTGGAAAAGCAAGTTTTGCAAATAGTTCGATTTTCTTTCAACGACTCCATTCAAACAAAGAAATTAAGGTGTGAAAGTGTTATGAGAATTTAATTATCAATTGTTGCATTTTCACACAACTGAATCAAACATTTGGTTTTAGACAAAAGAAATCGTATCTTGAAATCATTATCTTTGAAAAAGACAAAGAAAAAATATAATAATTTGAAATTTATTCAACGTAAACCCTGGTTGATTTGAAGAAACAAAATTGCAATTTAATTCATTAATTATCCACTTTTAAAAAAAAGATAATTATTCAACAATAAAACATGTTTGAAACTCACTTCCGATTAACATCAAAGTGCAAAACGAGCTTCCATTCAGTTTTCGAGCGACAGATGGTTATCAAAATAATGTTTATGAGGAGTTAATATATCCGAAATGATTAATGAAAATTTCGATCTCTGAGAAATAACATATAATTTTGGAAACAAAATGCCAGAATATTGCAACGACTCAAGCACAACAGATAGCAGAAAAGGGAACACGGATGGAAAAAATGATTTATCAGAACGAGGAAGCAATGTTTCAGGGATATTAAGAGCCAAAAAGCGTCCAAAGAATTATGAGGAACAGAGCAACTTCCTGGCAAATTTTTTGTTCCTGTTCTTCTTCCGGTATGTGTTCCGGAGGCAGCCGATCATGGACGAGGATGTGTGCGAGATTGCGGAGGAGAACTCCGTTGAGGTTAACTTCCCGAAGGTGAAAAAGAAGTGGCAGGAGCGATTTCGGGCGTACATGGCAGAGCTTTCAGCATTCAATACTGAGAAGAAAGCATGCGAGCAGGAGGGAAGGAAATGCCAGAGGAAAGCACCAACGCCACCGTCAATCGTGAGAATAATGGTGATGCTAGGCGGATGGCGGGTGTTCGCATCGCAAATGTTTATTGGATTGACTGCCGTGCCGAAACTGGTGAGTCCATTCTTGATGCGGTCATTGCTGGAGGCGCTGGCAGCGAAGAGGGCAAACGACGCAGCGGGGCAGGAGACATCTTTTCCTGTGGGTATAGCATCAGGGCTTATTGTACTGCCACTTTTCACAGGGCTCTGTGAGGCGAATGGTTATCGATTTATCATCAATATAGCTGGGCAGATACGGACAGGGATCAGTGGAATGATCTACGACAAGACACTGCACCTGAACATTGCGGCTCAGACGAAAATTGATGTGGGAAAGCTAGTGGCGCTGATCTCGACGGACATACAGAACATAACGGATACGCTGATGGATTCGATGGAAGTCTCTCAGTATCCTCCACTTCTTGTAGGGGCATTTATAATGCTGGCCGTTGAAGTTAAATTTTACTCGTTGATTGCGCTGATTCTAATGATGTTGATCTTCCCGATACAGGGAATGATAACAAGGGAGATGCTGAAAGGGTACAGTCTTTATTTAGAGGCGAACGAGGAGCGGTTGAAGGCAACGAACGAGATGGTGCAAGGGATTCGGATGGTGAAGCTGGGGGGTTTAGAGTCAGTGTTTCTGGAGCGGATTGAGAAGGCGCGAAATGTGCAGCTGAAGCACTCGGCGCACTTTGTGTTTGCGCTACAGATGATGTACTCATCGCTGTCTGCATTTCCGATGTTTCTGGAGTCGATTGTGCTGGCTTCGTTTTTGAAGGGGGAAGGGATTGCAGAGGAGGAGGTTGTTTATTTTTTTTATCCGATTGAGAGTATTCTGGGGATGTTCACATTTGCCGCTGGGTCGCTGCCGATGGTGGTGCAATCTGCGGCAATGCAGTTTACGTCTGCACAGCGGATAGGAGAGTTTCTGCTTCTGGAAGAACGAGAAGATTATGTGGAGGAGATTTCCGAAAGAGACGAAGAGGAGGAGAATGAGGAAATGGAAGCGGAAGCAGAAACCGAAGAGAGAAGGAAAAGGATAGAAGAAAAAGAGGTGAAACAGAAAAAGGAGCATTCAGTGATCATCAGGAACGGTACATTCAAATGGCTGGATCCACCAGTGATTCCGCTGATGATTGAAGAGAAAGAGGAGATGGAGAAAGAAAAGAGAGCAAAGGAGAAGAAAGAGAAGGCAGAGGCAAAGAAGAGAAAGAAGGAGAAGAATTGGAAGAAGAAGAAGGAAGAAGATGAAATGCATCTCCTGGAAATGAACGAAAATGTGTTTGTCACGTCTTTTCATTCGAACGAAGCAACGGATAAAAGAGTGCGAAACGAGGAAAATGAAAGAAAGGCTGCCGAGAAGTATCGATCGAATGTGGCGCTGAGAGATATCAACCTGAAAGTGAAGAAAGGAGAGCTTGTGTTTGTGGTTGGAGCAGTGGGGAGCGGGAAATCATCACTTCTGGCAGCTATCAGCGGGGACATTGCAAAGGCAGAAGAGTTAGGGGAAGAAGGAAAAGAGACAGAGAAAGAGGAAAAGGAAAAAGAGGGGAAGAAGAAAAAGACAGAAGTGAAAGTGAGAGGACGAGTGATTTCGTTTTCACAGACTCCGTGGATCTTCAACGGGACTTGCAAGGAGAACATCCTGTTTGACAGCGAAATGGACACAGAGCGGTACAACGAATGCGTGTCAGCATGCTGCTTGGAGCCGGACTTCGCAGTGTTGGGTGCAGGAGACGAAACGGCCATTGGGGAGCGGGGGATCAACCTGAGCGGAGGACAGAAGGCGCGGCTGCAACTGGCAAGGTGTGTGTACGCAGACTCAGAAGTGGTGCTGTTGGACGATCCTTTGTCAGCGGTGGATGCACATGTGGGGAAGCGGCTGTTTGAGGTGTGCATTGTGGGGTTGCTGAAGGAGCGGCGCGGAGCTACCGTGGTTCTGGCGACGAATCAGGTGCAGTATGCAGACCGGGCAGATATGGTTGTTGTGATGGAAGGAGGAAGGATTGTGGCACAGGGGACGAAGAAGGTGCTGGAGGAAAAGGGGATTGACCTGATGCGGCTGGCGAGGAAGTGGGGGAAGGAAGGAAAAGAAAAGGGGAAGGAGAAAGAGAAAGAGAAAGAGAGAAAAGAGAAAATGGAAGAAGTTATGGAAGCAATGAATCCGATCACTCGAAAAGAGAAAGAGATTCAAACAACGACAGCAACGATGGTTGTAGAAACCTTCACAGAGAATTGTTTTTCTTCACACTTTTCTTCTCCTTCACCTTCACAAACTCCAGGAGATGAGCTTCTTGCATTGGGCATAAATTCCCCAACAGCTATTTCAGAAGGAGAAGGTGAAAGAGAAGGAAAAACAGAGGCAGATGCAGAATTCGCGAAAAAAGTGGCGAAGAAGATCATGACTGAAGAGGAACAGATGCTGTCTGGTGTGCCGTGGAGGATCTACTTCGACTATCTTGGGAAGCTGGGCACTCCTTTGGCGGTATTTGGCTATCTGGTGCTGCTGGTGGTGTGCGAGGGGGTGAACACGCTGAATACGTACTGGATGAACGTCGTGAGCACACCGGAGCTGCTTGCAGGGTTAGGGTTTGACTGGAAGCTGGGGATGATGGGCGTGCTGGCAGTGGTTTTCCTGGGGCTGGTGGTGGTACGGGCAGCGGTGTTCTCCGCACTTACAATGCGGGCTAACAGGCTGATCCACAACGAACTGGCGACGCATGTGGCGGGTTGTCCTCCGGTGTTCTTCGATACGACCCCCGCTGGGCGAATTTTGAACAGATTCAGCAGTGACATCACGAAGACAGACACAGACCTGCATGCAACTTTCACGTATCTGCTGCAAACGTGGCTCGGGGTGGTGGGGACGTGTGTGGTTGGAGCGATAGACTGGCCTTATTTTTTGGTGTTCGTGGTGGGGGTGCTGGGGCTGTTGCATGTGATTGTGCTGGTGTTTCCGCGGACTTCGAGCAATCTGACTCGGTTGGAGGATATCATGCGAAGCCCAGTGATGGCTCAGTTCACAGAGACTGTAACTGGGGCAGGGCTGAGCACGATCAGGCAGACGAGGAGGGAAGGGGTGTGGGAGGGGCGGTTTGCGGAGAAAGTGAACATGTGGAGCTCGGCATTCGTTCTTGTGAGAGAGGGGATGCAGTGGGCGAACGTGATGATCCAGGTGATCTGCTGTCTATTTATGGCTGGAGTGACAGTGCTTGGGTGGTACTACATGAGAGCATCGAGTCTTGGGCTGGCAGTGTCTGCGTCGCTGAACTTGGGGTGGCAGGGTACGCTTCTTGTAACTATGGGGGTGCTTGTGGAGTCGATGATGACGAATCTGGAGCGGATTCGGTTCTACTCGACAAAGCTGCCGCAGGAGTCGAAGCGAGTGGAGGTGGAGCCTGCGCCGAGCTGGCCGAGCGAAGGGGAGGTGTCGTTTGAGGATGTGTCGTTCAGGTACCGGCCGGGGTTGCCGCTGGTGCTGAAGAACGTGTCGTTTAGGATCAAAGGAGGGGAGAAGATCGGGGTGTGTGGGCGGACAGGGGCAGGAAAGACGAGTCTTGTGCAGGCGCTGTTCCGGCTGGTGGAGCTGGATCCAGAGCTGATGCCGCAGCTGATCGATGTGGAAACCGGGCTGCCTGTGGAAAAACAGAGTCAGTCGTCATCTGCTCCGCACTCAAGTTGTAGCTCTTGTAATGGTTCGTCATTGGAGCTGATGGAAGAAGGAGGTTACGTTGGAGAGGAGGAGGAGGAGCAGAACAGCGGGCGAATTGTGATCGACGGAGTGGACATCTCGAAGGTGGAGCTGGGGCGGCTGAGGAGGTCTATCGCGATCATCCCGCAAGACCCGACGCTGTTTGAGGGGACAGTGCGGATGAACTTAGACTTAGCAGGCAAACAGAGCGATAAACGGCTGTGGGAAGTATTGGAGCAGGCAGAGATGGGAGATGTGGTGCGGGGGATGGAAGGAGGTCTGGAGGGAATTGTGGCTGAAGGTGGAGCGAACCTGAGCTGCGGGCAGCGGCAGCTTCTGTGCCTGGCGCGGGCGATTGTTGACGAGTGCAAGATAGTGGTGCTGGACGAGGCGACAGCAAATGTCGATGCAGAGACAGACAGCAAGATCCAGCACACAATCCGGACTTCGTTTGCGGATCAGACGGAGATAATTATTGCGCATCGGCTAAACACGATTGTCGGGTGCGATCGGATTCTGGTGATGGACAAAGGAGAAGTGAAGGAGATGGATACACCGCAGGCACTGATGAAAGACCCAGCATCGTTGTTTTCGCAGCTGCTGGCACACTCAGGGCTGGGTGAGAAGGGAGAGGAAGGCAGGAAATACAGCAAAGGAACGAAATATGTGAATTAATAGGGTGTTAGAGAAAGAGAGAGATGAGGCAAAGAGTATTGGCTGGCTTTATGTATTCACACAAACACGAATGAAATGTGCAGAACTGATTTGGAGTGCTTTTCTGTGTTATCGTTTATTTTGGCAGAAACGATTGGAACTTTTCATGTTCTGGTGCAGCATTCATTCATTTTTCATGTTTCAGTTTTTTTTATTTGTTTTTACTTTCCTCTTTCTTTCTCTTTACTCTTTTCTTTCATATTGATGGATAGTGTTTCTAATTTTTCTGAAAACAATAAAAAAAAATTATTTTTTGTTTGTCGAAGCATCATTTTCCATTTTCCGTCATTGGTGTTTGCTTGAGAAGAACTGATGGTGGAAGATTGATCTATTTTAGTATTTTTTCATTTGTTTTTATTGAATCGTTTTGGATAAGGTTCTAAGGGTTTTATAAGTTCTGTTTTTAACAACTTTTTTCTGATAAGTTCGTTTTTCAACGTTTTTTTGTTCATAGATGTGAGGAAAAGATCAATATCCATTTATATTCAAATTTGTTATGTTTTCAAAAGTAGCCTTTTTTTTCTTTTTCCTTTTTGAATTGATATGAAGTGAATTTTCCGTTTCTTCTGAGTTTTTACGTTAATTATGTGTACGTGGTGATTGAGGCATATTCCGTCTTTGCTGACCAGAAGTTGTTTGTTTTGTGTGTTGCATGTTTTGAAGATCTTAGTTGGTTTCCTACTCTCTCTCTCTCTCTCTCTCTCTCTCTCTCTCTCTCTCTCTCTCTTCCCTCCTTTCTTTCTTTCTTTCTTTCTTTCTTTCTTTCTTTCTTTCTTTCTTTCTCTTTCTCTTTCTCTTTCTCTTTGTTTTTTTATTTTTTATTTTTTTTTTTTGAACAAATGAAAACTTTCTTTTTCTAAATTCATTCCCTTTTCCCTGTTGTAATTGTTTTCTCAGCCTTTTGGTTAAATTAACTGCTTGCTATTGCGTTTGAGAGTAGGACTCTTTTGCAACGAACGTGTACTGAGTTTTTCAATGAATAAAAAAGAAATAACATGTGCGAAATATTTTATTCAATGTCTGTTTGTTGGTATGATGAGATGTGCGGTAGGTGTGCCTTTAAGGGTAGCCCGAAGCAATGGAAAGGAACTGTGAAGAGGAGAGGAGGCGGATGTTTTGTAAATTGTTGAATGTCTCCATGCATGAGAAAAATGAGTTAAATATTGAAGATGTATTGGTAAATGGGTATGATACGACCAGTTAAAAAAAATTAATGTTAAAACGATTTCTTTTTCATATTCATATCAGATAAATCATTAGCTTAATGAAGATAAAGTAAATTTTTTTCATCAATTTTGATTAAAAAAGGAACTTATAATTTTTTCAATTTTTGAATTGTGATAAACAATTATCTTGATATTCAAGCCCAAATATTTTTATAAATGAGTAAAAATGAAATTTCTTTTAGGGTTAACCCTAATTCATAGAGTTCTGTTGTAAAAACAAGTTAATAGGATTAAAAAAAAAGCCAAAAAGAAAACATGATTGAATTAAATGATGGACTTGATCAAAGATATTTAAATCTTTAAGATTGTTTTTGTTGGTTGATTATTTAATTTTTGAATAAAATTTGCAGACTAAACTTTATTAATGAGTTCTTGAAGCCATGTTTCAATACAGTTTTTGTTATTTTCTAGAAAAAAAATCATTTCCGGCCGAATGATTCACTTTTGCAGATGTATAAACATGCAATAGGTGGAAAACACTGTAAGTGTTTGAAAACCAGGTAGTTGATCACTCGAAATAGTCAGTTTTTTCAACGTTAAAGTCCTCTCGATTCATTTTAAATGGTTTTATTTTTGTTTTGTAAGATTTTAGTAAATACTAAATTTTGTGTTTATTTAAAAAAACGTGTGATTTTAATTAGAAAATTATTATTAATAATTGATCAAAACCATAAAGATGTAAAAATTTGTTGACAAACACAACCACAGCTTGGAAGAACAGTTTGAAAAAAAATATTTCAGCAGACATTGAAAACAATTAATATTTCTTTTAACTTGCAACAATAATTTTAGTGAATATACATGCTGCATACCTTTTTTCGAAGAGTGTACATTTTTTGTGATATATCAAAATTCTTTTGAAAAGTTCCTTTTGTTTTATCATCAAATAAAGTTAAAATTTCATGTAGGCCTTTGCGACACACTGACTTTGTCAAACGGAAACGACAATCCGACCGACAGGGACGTTCAAAACTCTTTTGAGACTTTTCAATTTGGAAAATTTTTAAAATTGGAAAATATTTAATTTCAAATATTTTTTTAACTCCATTTATTTTAAGAATTTAAAAATGAATAATAAAACATGAAAATGCAAAAAGAATTTTTTTGTTGTCAAATCGACAGATCTTTTCGACTTGATCATATCTAGATCAGTCTGTCTGTCTAGATCAGTCGGTTTGTCGAGATCATTTGAAAAATGAGTGAAATGAATCTAAATAACTTTATTAAAGAATTGCCGATAGAATTACAAAAATGCTTGTCAGCGAAAAATATTGTTTGGCAATTTTATTTTATCCCAGCATGCATAATTATTTATTTTTTAATATAATTCATCTTTGTAGCTTGAAGCATTTGAAAGAAAAGTTGAGGAATTAAAAAACAATGAATGCACATTCGTGGAATTAATAAGAACAAAATCTTTCAATGGCGGTAATTGAATGTTTCATATTAATTATCACTCAGATTAATTTGCATTTTTCTGCTTTAAAACTAGTCTACAAGCACCCAAACAATACTGGAGAAGAAATTGGTAAAATTCACTTTGAAACTTTCGATGGAAAGCTTTGGTTGGCATATACTCCTGTCAAGATGGATGGATCATTAAAAAAAGATGGACACATTTATTTCTTGTGTCCAAACAGTAAACACGGTATAAATTGTGCAATCTCCGGACGAAAAAAATTCGATAAAGTTGTGAATCATCGATGCACATTGACAACTGCATCAAAAGTTTACCATATTTCAAGTTTCATCCATCTTATACAAGATTTTCTGAAGTTCCTTCAAAGAAAATTGTTCCAACTCATTTTCAATTTGATTCATTTATTGAACATTTTTTGCATTTAATTGGTCATTGCAATATTGCGTTTCTTTCTGCTTACTCCAATGAATTCAACATATTTATTTCTTCTTTAATTATCACTTCCCAACAAAATCCAACTCTTTCACCGACAACCATATTTCCTACTCTCACATATCGTAAGCTAACAGCACTTATACATGAAGTAGGTAAGAAAAGAATAGCCAATAGAAATACAAAGATTTATAATTCAATGGTTGGCGTCATGATGGATGGAGGTGTTGTAGCAGGAAAAAAATACACTGTTATCACTATTGTTCCGTTGCAGACAAAGGCATCTCCATTTTTCTGGAAAATTGAAAAGGCACGCTTCACAACTTCCGATTATTTTCATCTTGCAAATAAAATTTTAACAGAAATAGCTGACTTGAAAGGAGAAGTGCGCTGTTTTTGTACGGACGGCTTGCTGCCACAAAAACTCGCAATTCAAAGCTTTGCAGATCAAACAAAGCCGACCTCAATCACAGAAACGCGGAAAAAAATTCCTCCTCTATTTGTTTACTGTTGTAACCATTTGATTAATTTAATAGTCACACGCATATTTAAGGATAATTCATTTTTCGTGCAATTAAAAGAAGAAATAACGTCATTTTCAAAAATTTCCAGAAACGAGTCCACAAAAAATCCATTTTTGCCGAAATGCCCTTCGTTTATTGAATCAAGATGGCTATGTCTTTTTGACATATGTTTTTTTATTACAAAAAATAAACACAATATCTCATTTACAGACTATTTCTGCAAAGTCAAAATAGATGACGTGATCCGATGTGAATTATTACTAATTCCTCTGAAACAACTGCAATTGTTCTTTGAAAAAGACGACACAAAGCTTGGAGATGTATTTCCAATTATCCTTAAATCCATTGCGCAATACATGTAGTTGCAAGATCTTGAGGAATTTTCTTCACCTGATTAGCAATATGGAGTTTGCTTTATTGTAATCCAACTGTTCAATTCATATTTAGGGAAAGAACGAGGAGATCAAATCGCTTTGGCTCATTCCTTAACTCCAATTGGAATCCTTGACTACAGAAACGGTTTGTTCTTAAAGTCTTATTCGACAGAGTTAATGACATTGAAAGAAAAATACAGATCTTTTCAATGTTCATCAATGTTTTCAAAGGATTCAGATCAAACTCAAATTCAAAGGATGCGTTGCGATTCATCTATTCAATCTATAAAAGATATAATGCCAAGTGACTCGGTCTTTCTTTGTCCTTCTAAAGAAGTTCCAAATACTGCATCTTCAAAGAATCAACAGAAAAAGTTACGAACACTTTCTCATGTAATGGAAGATAAACCCATCGAAAATGAATTTTTTTCAGACAAACAATATGCGCATTCATTTTTTTCGAAGAATGAAAAAAATAATTTTCCAACAAATTTTACTCACCCAATATTCTCTTCTCCATTATCAGTTGAGACTTTTTATTCTGCTCTTCAGTTTATAAGCCCAGAAAAAGACAGAAAAGCAGAAGCAATTACCGAAACACATGTTCAACTTCTGCCGCTTCCAAAAGATTTGCACTCTATTTCATCAACTTCACCAACCAACTCACCAAATAACAGTTTGCTCCATTTATTAGCTCTTTTGAAAGAAAACACACTTATCGAAAAAGAAGTTATTACTAATGAAGAAGATATTTTTGGGGAAATAGATTTTGACGAAACAGGCATTATTCAAGCAGAAAACGATTCGGCGGATGATGAATATGATGAAAGATCTAACATTTCTGAACGTAGCGAACAGGAATAATCAATTTATGAATCAAGAAATAAACACTCACATATTGAAGAAAGTGATTCACAATCAAATTCAAACGAAAAAAAGGAAGATAAATGTTTAGATAATGAAAAAAGCCTTTCAAAAGACGATAATGATGTTGAAGAACTCGGCGTGAATGAATTTATTATCACAGACTGCACGAAGACAACAGAACAAATAAAGAAAGCATTTTCAAAAATACAACAATCCATTTGCATGGACTGGTTTCTCCGATTGAAGTTAGCTTTCAATGATTATTTGTCCAAAATTTCTTGTTTGAAAGCTTCAAGTCATATTGAGAGCATTCGAGCTTTATTTTCATCAATGTTGCTGGATAATGCTCAAAACGTGTATCACACTAATACTCAAATTTTTTATTCTGAAATTTCAAAGCAAGGAACAATATCAACAATTTTTGCAAACATTTGTTATTCGTTGACGATGTTTCCGTGCAGCGAAGCATCTTGTGAAAGAATTTTCTCTCGCTTGAGACGAATTGTTGGAGATAGAAGGTACTCGCTTGCACCAGAAACGCTCAACGCATTGCTTTTACTGTAGATGTTTATATTTTTTTCAATAAAACATTCAACTGCTAAAGCTATCTTTTTGCATTTCAGTGAAGAATTCTGAATATATTTTAATCCAAATGAAATTTCTTGACAAACAATGAGGTTTGTTGAACAAAGTTTGCAATTATAATTTTTCTGAACTGTTTTTGAAACAAACTTTCGATATTTGTCATTAATAGAAGAATCTTATTGTGAATATGTGGAATTGTGAGTTACAAATACAAGGTTTGATAAATATTTTTTCAAATTTCCAATCAACAACTATATTTCAGTGGACAAATATGTTTGTTCTTCTTAATTAATTTATCTACTCCGTTTTCAGATGCTTGTTATACACATTGATCCATTTAACAACGTTCGTTGAGCTTTTATATTGTGTTCGAACGTTTTTCATTCTTCGGAATGAAGAGCGATGTTCATAACTGATAATAATTACAATTCATCATATATTTTTTGAGTAATTGCATTTTTTCATATCACCAATCAAAAGATAGTTTGTTTGCAACATAAGGGTCTTTTGTTCATCCAGTTAAATAGTTTCAGTGGATTCAACTTTGAAATGATGCTTCAATTGTTTATTAAAGAATCAGCATTTGAGAAATAATTGTTTTTATATGTAAATGATATTAAATAAAGATTCTTATTGGAAATCGCGAATAAAAAATATTGAATACAGATGAGTTCAAAAGAAATAATGAAATTTATCTCTATTATTCGATAACTCTCTCGAAAAAAGATAATTCACAAGATATGTTATGTTAATGTGAAGTGAGTATTGTTTTTTTTGTGTCAAATAATTATTTAATTATTAAATAAATAAGAAAGCAAGAAAATGTTGAAAAATAATCTAAATTGCAGCAAAAAAAAGACAAAACTCCTTTTCATTTTGCATAATTATTAAATAACCACACAATCTCAAAGCTGGAAACGACCTCAAGGAAGCTTCAGACAAGTTTCTGATATTTTTTGCCTTTTTCTTGTAGCAATCTTTTTCCGCTTCATGTTCACCTCGTTCTCCCTTAACTGTATCTGCAGCGTCAGACACTCCCACAACATCATCCCAATCGAGAATACCACCGACTCCTTCGTTGCATCCATCTTCTTGTTCATCACCAGCTCCGGCGCCTTCCAAGGAAGGCACTCATTTTTGAATTCTTCCTCATCCTCAAAAACCGATGAAGGAAGTGAGTCACTTTCATCATCACTTGCAGATGTCACAACAGTCGTTGATGATGAGATGGACGATGAATCCGAGTCTGTCGAGCAGTCTGAGTGCATCGCAATGCAGATCACCATGTGCTCTGAGAACAGCACAATGTGCGGACTCAGGCTATCCAGCGATTGAAGCGCCACTTTGAGCTCGTCGAAGAAATGAAGCACCCCGTTCGCCACCCAGAACATGATCTGAGCAGCTGTCACCTCCCGCTCCTCCAGTGTGCCTATCGCCATCTCTTTCTTCTCGTTCCTTCCATGAAGCAGCATGAACAGTGAATCTCTCAAATCCACAATCAGCTTCTCAGGAGGCGAGGAGCAGGCCATTGCGTCCACCAGATTCGACATGGATAAGGTGGTTGGACACAGACTCTCCACTCGAACAAATGTTGTGTCAGTGTCTGAAGTGTCAGTGGTGGAAGTGGATGAGATGGATGGTGATGGAGTTCTTTTCCTTGTCTCTTCTTCTTTCTCATCAACCTTTTCCAATGCCCATTGAGGAATCTTGTCTGAATCTCTCCCCAATATGTATTCAGTCTATCCGCTCTCAGACAGAAGATGCTCCGATGATTCCGAACGCTGAAGGCTTTTCGCATACACCCTCTTCTTTGCATTCTTTTCATTCTTCTTCTCTGTCTCCCTCTCCGCTCTTCGTCATTGAACTTCTGGCAACATCTCCATCTTCGCCGTCTCAAACGCTTTTGCATACTTTTTTACTGCTGTGCTCTCAACAATTTTGTTTTTTCTATGTTTTTTGCAATATTATACAAATCAAACTGACAAAACGAGGAAAAAACAAAGATAATTAAATAAAACAAATAATTTCTAACCTTTTGAAAATTGGAAAATTTAGTCTTTCCTTGCTTATTTTCCTTTTTCCCGATCAAATCCTGGAAATTGCCTGTATTTCTAAAATCTAATGAAAATCATAAAAATGCAATCGATTGAATGAACGAAAACACAAAAAATTCTCACAAACTTCAGCAAACTTTATTCATGTTAATTTTTTTTCAATTTTTGTATCAATAACCGCATATTGTGCAACGCATTAATAATATTAACATGCAAATGATTTAAGTTGTTCATGCATCGAAAAAAAAAGTCAAATTGAAATAACTCAAAGCTGATTTGATAGTATTTCCTTGAATAACATAAAATTCGTTGTTATCAAAAAATAAATCGAAAAATCAACATATATATATCAAATATAAAAAAAATGTTATGTTTACAACATTCAATACATGAAGATTCATCAGTTAAACTATTAACATTTTTGATCATTCCCATAATTATCAAATAATTTAATTTTATTTATGTGTGCCAAGATCTTGAAAAAATTAAATTTTTTATAATAAATAAATTTTTTTTAATTTTATTAACTTTTGTTCAATCAAATAAAGAAACGTTTGCACACTTTTATATGCTCAAAAAAAAAAAAAAAAAAAAAAAAAAAAAAAAAAAACTTCGACACAAGTTTTATTATTCGACCGACGCAAGCCTCTCCTGTTTCATGTGTCGCAAAGGTTTTATTTCATATTTTGCATCAATTTTTAATCGCATACACCAAACTTTGCAAGCATGGAATTTATTTCAGGATAATGCTATTTCATTCATTCTTAAAAAGATTCGTGAGTGGGAACAGAAATTTGATCGAAATATGAAATTTTAACTTTATTTGATGATAAAACAAAAGGAACTTTTCAAAAGAATTTTGATATATCACAAAAAATGTACACTCTTCGAAAAAAGGTATGCAGCATGTATATTCACTAAAATTATTGTTGCAAGTTAAAAGAAATATTAATTGTTTTCAATGTCTGCTGAAATATTTTTTTTCAAACTGTTCTTCCAAGCTGTGGTTGTGTTTGTCAACAAATTTTTACATCTTTATGGTTTTGATCAATTATTAATAATAATTTTCTAATTAAAATCACACGTTTTTTTAAATAAACACAAAATTTAGTATTTACTAAAATCTTACAAAACAAAAATAAAACCATTTAAAATGAATCGAGAGGACTTTAACGTTGAAAAAACTGACTATTTCGAGTGATCAACTACCTGGTTTTCAAACACTTACAGGGTTTTCCACAAATGGTAAATTTTTTTTTTTTTTTTTTTTTTTTTTTTTTTTTTATTTTGATATGCAATTAATAAGAAAATTTGTTGTTGCAAAAAAAAAAATCAATAAAACAAATACAGTCTGAACCAAATATTATCTCATTAGGCATGGGACGAAATATTTTGTTTTATGAATTTTGTTCAACAAAGTTCCGACAAAAAATTTACTCTGTTTTTTTATATTTCAATTATTTATGTTATGTAGCAAAGCTAGAATTATTATAACACAATTGTGGAAAAATTTTGGAACAAAAGTCTTAATTTTTTTATAAAGTTCCTTTTGTTAAATTTTCAAATAAAATAAAATTTCATATTTCGATCAAATTTTTGATCCCACTTTCTAAATTTCAATGAAATTAAAACAAAATCTCGAAAAAATTATTATTTCCATTTCAGTGAAGTTTCATTCGTTGGAACAGAAATTTGATCGAAATATGATATTTATATATAATTTGAAGATTAAAAAAAAAGAAATTTTCATCAAAAAAACAGCCATATCGAAATTGTTTTCGTAATCCACGTTTTGGAAAAAATACCAAAGCAAATATATGTCATTATCAAAAACATTGAACCAACTTTTAGGTGTTTTTCTCAAAAGTTGAAACAGTATATTACACATTTAAATAAAATTGCATCAAAAAGATTTACCAAATTTTATTCCAATAAAAACTTGCAGAATCAAGAAACCGTAGAGTTTTAAAACAATTACACAATAAACTGAATCAATACTGTTGCATATGCATTTTTTGCTGATGAACTGATGTCAAATCACAAAAATTGATCCAATATAATTTAAACTTTACGAAGTGCGAATAATCAACACGAATGGAAGTCTTTTAAATTTTGTGTTCAAAAACTTTCATTTCAAATTATTTTTGGTTCTTAAAAAGAATTATAAAAATATTATTTTTTTTTTGAAAAAAAAAAAAATAAACACTAATAGAATGACCAAAAAACAAAAATAGAAATAAAAGAATAAACAGTTGATTGTCTCTCATTAAACTAATTAATGAATATTGTCTTTAAAACCCACAAGAATTCGACAAAGATGCTGGAGCATAAATCCCTCTCATTTCAATAAATCTGAAGTATTAATGAATACAGAATAATCCAAATAATTTAAAAGTTCAAAAATTACTCTGTTCTAAATAATTGTTTCACTTTTTGTCTATGTGCATGATCAAGACTTTAGAATAAAAATGTGCTGGAGTTGCTCATTCACTTGTGAAGGATCAAATTTCTTGTATTTTTGAGGATTTGTAGTAAACGGTTCGTTTGCGTATCTGTATCAACAAGGAAAATATTCAGAAACACAAAATATTAAGATAATTTTTGAACACACAGTTTTATGAAAGAAATACAACACAATAAAAAAGACATCATACGTGTTCCAAAAATGTTGGTACAGAGATGAAACCGTGTCACCAATATCGTGCTTCAACATGATCCTCAGGCTGTCATCGGGAATCACAAACTGCTGCTGCACAGACAAAAGCTCTGTGTATGCCGAGTTGAAGCTGGCAAAGCGATCTTTTATCCGCTCTCGTGATGCGTTGTCCAACTCGTTGCTTCCGCTGCTTATTGCACCCTTTTTGCGCACCAAGTCGATTTTTGGCACAATCGCCAGGTTGATTTTCTCCAACAGCACACGCTGGAACTCACACTTGTTTTGGTTGAAAAGACGTTGCATCGACTCCTGCACGCTCGGTTGTACTGTCACAGTTAGAACTATATCACAAGAGAAAAAGAGAAAAAGAGAATGAGAGAATTTGAGAATGTTCAAAACATAAATTTATTGTAAATTACAAATGAAATCAATAAAAGCAACAAAATAATACAATTATTTACAATAATACGAATGTATGCAAAATGAAAAAAAAAAAACATTCAATATAACAAAAGACATTTCTCATTTATTTTCTTTATTTCTATTTATTTCAACACAAACTTGGTGAAGATTCATAAGCATTAATGATGTGATGAATGTTATTCGTCAGAAAGATCGTTATTAAAGTCTGTGACTTTATTTCCTTTGTCTTTTGCTGCAATTTTTCACTCAAATTCATCAAAGTAGCCTGAATCCAATTGGTAAGACCAGACAATCTGGTGAGCTTTTCTTGCGGAATTGGCAGAATACCTTCAGTCGCTGCTGTTGTTGTTGGCAGCACATTCAACGCTGTCTGATGGCGCCCGAGTGCAGGTGTTGACCGAGTTGAAGAAGAAGAAGAAGATGATGATGATGATGAGGCTGAAGCAGAGGACAAATACGACGATGAGGCAGAATGAGAGGACGGATTGGGGATTGAAGCAGTTGGGTGCTGGGGAAGCAGCGATATTTTGGGAACGGCAGAAGACGGAGGTAGAAGCGAGGTGGATGAGATAGACAAAGACGAAGTGGAAGCGGTTTCTGCATCGCTTGCAAGTGCTGGTGTGCGACGGGATATAACAGGAGAATGCGGCACTGGCGAAGACGACGAAGGCGTCGATCGGCCAGCCGGCGAAGGAAAACCAGACGATTCCATCGAGACGCCAGATGATGTTCCAAAAAATGCCGGTGAAATGGCAGGTGTGATCCGCGCAGACGGTGTGTGTCCGCGCATATGAGGTCCTCCTCCGCTCTTCTTCTCCTCTTCGCTTTCGCTTCTCTCGCTCTCTGCTCGATAGGGCGAAGGCTCGTCTGAAAAGGAAGGGAGCTGGTGCGAGTTCAGCTTGCTCACAAAGGATGCTGCGCTGGACAAGCATATGCTTGAGCGGTATTTCAGCACCTCGTTCGCTGTGTAGTGAAAAACCACTACGCGCCGTATGTGCGACAGAGTCCTGTTTGTCAGCGGATGCACTGTCCCAGACGACGGAACAGGACGTGTGTCTTCGAGAATCGACTTTGTGTACTGGTTTAGCATCGACCTGACGGTTTGTAGAATCAGAAGTATCACATTGCAGTTGTATTAAAATAATAATAATAATAATAATAATAATAATAATAATAAAATATATTCATTAATATGTGGACAAATAATAAATATAAACACACATTGCTGTTGATGCAGCTTCGCATATAATGCCTCCGATCCTCTCAAAGCCCTGCGGAGATCCTCTCAAGGCATCTACAACAAATTCTCTTTCAATCAGAATCTGCCTCACCACATCCAACACCAAAAACTCGTGGTCATCGGCTCTTTTGTGCTTTATCAGCACATAATGCAGCAAGTCTGCCCAAAGCGTTATTGCTGGCTCGGCTATGCTTTCAAATACAGCGGAATCAAAAGGAAAACAGTGATTTATTAAAGCCACTTCAAACAAAAGCAAAGATAGTATTTGTTCAGTTAGCTTCAAAAGAGGATGAGATCCCTGTGAATAAAAGCCGGTTGTGGTTGCTTCTTCCTTATTAAAATTCTTAACAGGCTCAACTGATATCTGTTGAATAGTCTTTTTCACATGCTGGCATCTTGTTTCTCTGAATTTTTGCTTGTAGCCATGTCTGTTTGCTTTCTCAAGATATGTTGCAATTTCTCGTAGTGTTTTCATATGTGGATCATCAGTGAAAGAGTACTCAAATACACCAGGAGTAAAATGCGTGTTTGCAGAAAAAAGGCGAATGCATTCTCCATATTTCTTTTCAAGAACATCCAAAGCTTTTGAAATCATTGGTTCCCAAAGTTTCAAAGCAAGAATTGCAGCCATTCCATATCTAATCTTATTTTCTTTCAAAAATGAAACCTTTTGCTGAGCTTGATCAATTGCAGTATAAAACTTCGGTAAATCATCCTTTAGAGAAGGTTCTTCAATTCGTTAAAAACGACAATATTTGAAAAAATCACTTCAAAAATGATCAAAAAAGAAAAACCTTTCTCCAAAACAATCTTGATAGAATGATCAATTTCGAATAAAGACGCTTCTTTTGCAAGCATATCGCGAGCATCTCGAATGTGTTCGTGCTCCAACTGACAAATTTTGTAAAAAAAATGAGAAAAAACAAAAAAATGCGAAAAACCTTGAATTGAGCCGTGCTTGTTAATAAAGATTCTGTATTTTTTTCGACAGTTGTGAGTCTGTCTTGCATTGTATCTATTTGAGTCGCCGTTTGTTGACATAAATCCAAAAAATGAGTGTTCAACGCTGATAAAATCTTGAGTTTTTCTTCTTCTTCGGCAATAACATTTTGAAATGTATTCATCTCGATTTCAAGCATATATATTTGTCACTTACAATGTCAAATAAATATTTACACAAACTCAATTGATCAATATTTCTATAAACAAATTCATTGACGAAACAAAAAAATATTTTTTTGTTGAATTCAAAAGTAGTCAGAAACGTTTACATAACAAAGCTTCATTTCAATCATTTTATCACTTAAAAATTTTCATTTGGTTGTGCATGTTTCTGAGGATAAATTTTTGAAAATATTCAGAAAAAAGAAAATCGAAAGATTTATTAAATGTTAGACAATGTTGAACTTTTAAAACACTTTTGTAATATATTTTGCATATATTATTGATATTAAAAATTTTTTCTCATTGAATTTAAAAAATAAAAATGGGAATTTGAAATTGTTAAAAATTTAAGAAATGTCACATTGGTATTTCGTAACTTCTTCTTCGATGCCTATTAGAACTGAAAAAAAATTTAATGATGACATTTCAATATTGAAATTAAAAGTTTGATTTAATTGTTGTCAAATGACTCATTTATTTATTTTTTCTTTTCTTTTTTGAATTATAAACAAGACTTCATTGTATTCAATAATCGGAATTCCAGCTTCTTGCATAAAATTACAACTTAAAGATGAAGAGGGGACAGTTATTGCAGATGATCTCGATAATAATAAATGCTTAAATGATTATGAAATTTTTGATCATGCAGAGCTTCATGTCCGCTGATTTTTTTAATGTGAAACCTGAACAATTTTATAAAATATAACATTTTATAGGCTGTGGACACATCACCAACAAATTCATTGGGCGATCTTACAGATGTTTCAAAAGTTGAAAAATTCAAAATATCAGAAGAAGAATATAATAAACGAGATGGTTTGAAGTCGAAAAGATTCTCATATAAATCTTTATCAAAATTTATAATTGACTCAGATTCTTTTAGGAAATTTAAAGAACAAAACAAAGAACTATTTGCGGTGAGTTAATTTGTTGATTTTTAATTAAACAAAATATATTTACGACATTTTTAGAAACAAAAGGCTTTTTCAAGTTCTCAACCTTCTTTAAAAGAAGAAAACGATCATGATAGTATCTCCGAAGATCAAATTGGAAAGAGATGCCGAGTGAGTGTTTTTTTGGCTTCATTTTCTGCATATTAACTTTTTTGAATTCAGATTTCAGGAGATCGAAGAGGGGTCATACGATTTGTTGGTTTGTTACAAAATTTGCTACTGTTAGGTTTTTTTTTTTACAAAAGAGCAAAAATTTTGCATCGAAAATTTTGCATCGAAAATTTAAACATTTTAAAGGTGAGCTTCCTGGAAAGAGTGGGCTTTTTGTTGGGATAGAACTTGACGAGCCAATAGGAAAAAATGATGGAAGGTTTGTGCTTGGCGCATTATTATTTGAAAAGAAACAAGCATTTTTTTCTTTGTCTTCACTGAGTTTAAAACGATCATCAGTTTATTCCATTTTATCAAAATTTCGAAATACATAATTCATTTATTAATATTTGTTTTTGAAATTGATTTGGTAACTCAATGAAAATAGTTTTGAGGGAAAAAAGATATTTGAATGCGCAGAAAAGCATGGGATATTCGTAAGAAATAAAGATATTGAAGTTGGAGACTTTCCAGAACTTGACCTGGATTTTTGAGATATTTTGCAGAAAGGTTTGATTATATATTTGATTTTTTTCTGATTATTGCTCAATTACAACTTCTATTGAAAGAATATTATATAAGTTTGATTATTGTTTAGTTTGTACAGTTTGGGAATCGCCTTTCAAAAAGGGTTTTTTTTTGACCAATAATATTTCGTATGCAATGATAAAAATTTAAATTCATTGATTGAAATTTTGATCAAACAACATTAACAGGGACAGCTTATTGTATTTTTTACCATTTTTTTTTGAATGTTTCGAGATTTTCCCAAACAATCTATGATAATTCAGATTTTGACTCAACTGGAAATATTGTATTTAATCCACAGAGGATATTTTTATGGATCAAATTGAGTTGAATAAATGAATGAAAAGTTTTCGAAATAATTCGAACAAAAATTTTGCACTTATGATAAAAACCACGATTTGTATCAAACTTTTTCAACTTTTTTATTGTAATAAGTGTAACATTGTAATACAAAAATATTTTGAAAAATAATTAACTGATGAAACGATTCAAATATTCAAAAATGGAGCAAAATTTTGAAGAGAAAAAATTTCATCTCAGTTCTTTTTTGTTTCCCATTAGAAATAACTTGATCAAAAAATGCGAATTGAAAGATTATCTGATTGCGAGATGGAAAAGGAGGTTAACGGGAAATTATATGCAGGATAAGGAATAAATTGAATTCATTGGCAGAATTAAAAATTAGATGATAATTGGAAACTTATGAAGAGCAACTAGAAGACAAAGAAATTTGAAAGAAAATCGAAGAATGAAAAAAACTAAACATGATTTTAAACGATGGCTGCGCGCATAACCTTTTTCATTCTACACAGCAAGCATCTGTTGAAATGACAATATTCATCGGTATCGAAGAGGTGAAAACATGAAATGAAATGTGGATAAATTGCGACTGCCGAATGCTTTTTCAAATCCTCTATGCTTTTTGGAATAATTTTTTGTGAAACGTATTTTTGAATTCAATTGCACTCAACGTCTCAACTTTATTTTTTACATCATCATCGTCATTATTATCATCATCTTTTTCATCAATTATATTCTCAACGAATATCCATTTTCAACAGCTTCTTTCCATTTTCCATCAGCATAAGCATTTTCATTTTTAATTATAAAAGCTTAATCACCTCCATTTTTTTACAGCGATGTTGGAGCACAAGTTGTTAAAACAATTCGAACGAAGTTATACTTCTTTCTCACGAAAACAAAACCTGCAGCTTCAAATAAACTCAGTTCTGCATTAGCTTTTGCAATCGCTACATTTTTGAGCAATTTGCTGACTCTCTTCAACTGCCACATCGCTGCCTTCTTTTGAATTTTCACATGATTCAGAAGCCAATGCACGTATGTTATAAAGAATTATTCTTCTTCTGATAAATCTATTATTCCTTTGATTTCGGTAAATAACTTCAAATATATTTCATTTGACTCGTTTTCGCCTGAGGAATACTAAGAAATTAGAGCCAAAGCCACTGGTCACGAGGAATTGAAGCAAAACATCGAGTGCATACAAAATGAAACGAATGGAAGGGATTAGCTTTCATCAACTTTTTCTTTGCATTCATAATCATTTATTCAGTTCAATCTGAGTTTCTATCTCATCATTACACTCCTTCATTATTTGCATCTTCTTCACGCGTTCTGCTTGCCAAATTGACAAATGCCGCAAACCTTCTGCCAAACGGGAGAATAACCACTTGCGCATTTCTAAATTCACTTCTTCATCATCTGCGCAAAACATCGCCTTCTCATAATGGATTAGATGTATTTCAAAGCCTTCTGCAACCGAGAGTTTTTGACATTTTTTTGAAGATGCATTTCTTCTTTCACAGATCTTATCAATTTTCACAAGAAAATGCTGCTCTTGATCGAAAGGAAGCTTTTGCGATGGATTCTTAGGAAAAATTGCTTCATGAAATGGTTGAAGAAAAATTTCAAAAAAAACAGAAACCAACATCCTACATCTATCTCTTTATGGCTTTGCTCAAGGCGTAGATGATCAAAAGGGGAATTGTGCTATTCTTCAGGAAAAGTTCGAAAAGAATCACATTTTTATCGCTGGAAAGGGGGAGAATGTTTCCGATCGTTTGCTGTTTATTTTCTTTCAGAACATCCACTTCGACACAATTTCCATCCAAGAATTGTTTCAAATGCGATTATTTCCTCTTCGATTTTTTTTTTCTTCTTTTTGCATTCCTTCTTCAACTTCTCCGTTCACTTTTCATTCCGAAAATGTTTCATCACATTTTTCAGTTCTTCGCCAAAGAATCAAACAAACCTGCTCAATCATCAAAAGAACGGCCATATTAACTCCGCAATTCATTTTCATTCTTCAACAGATTGCATACCTTTTTTCGTTCGTTTCTCCAATCAACTCAACGCTTCCATTTTATTCTTCAATTCATATATCTCTTATAGTTTCTTTAAAGGTCTTCAATACCTTATATTTAAACTACATTCAAAGATTCCGGATAAATTTCTTCTTTTTTTTCGTCGTCATATTCTTCATTTCCCGAAATAAAACATTTCCCATCATATCCAGAAAAATCAGATTAATTATTTCTGGAAAATTTCTCTTCACCTCTTCTCTTCCTCCTTTTCTCTTCTCTTTTGCAAGGGCTTAATTCGAATGCCATCAATTCTTCTTCCACAAATTTGTTCCATCTCCATTGCATCTCTTATTGCCTTTCAAATGTGTAATTTTAACAGAGTATTCATCAGCATCAGAAATGGAAAGCGAACGAAGAAGCCAGTTATGTGCATGTTGGCCCTTTACAACAACAAAGAAAAGAAGGCCTTTTCATTTTGTGCAGCTTTTCAGGCGGTTTCTATTTCATTTTCAAACGGTGAATTTATATCTACGTTCACAGTCGAACAATAACACCTTGTTATTTTGTGTACTCTTTTCATCTTTGTACTGGATAAGGCCATCTTAATTCATTCATTTTTCCTATAGAAGCATTTTCATTTCATTTGTTTGATTAATTGCTTTGACTTGAAATGAACAATTCGTCAAATCATTTTTTAATGAACGTTTTCCTTTGCGAATGAAGGCACAGCATGCCGACTAACTTACCGAAGAATTGTATCGTGCTATTATGGGAGACGGATTTGTTAAAAAATAATGCGAGAGTTGCGCAAGAAGGGCTTTTCGTTTGAACTGGCAAATAAGAGAAACATATTCGTTTTAAGTGATTCCTCAGAGTTTTCAGTTTCATTCAATCATTCTTCCTCAGTTGTGAAGCTAAAGATGAAAAACCAATGCACATACTATCAGACTCTTTTCTCTTGAAATACATCTCGAGTCAATTGGCATGCAATAACCTCTTTCAAAGAGAATTCCTTCAAAAATAATCTGAATGGTTATTTTTGGAAGAGACCTTCTGAAAAACGAAAATTTCCTTTTGTGCAAACAAACTGTGGACTTTGCTCGTCTTTTGCGAGTTTTATGTTCTATACATCAAATACACAATATTTGAAGGACAAACCGAATTCTCCGTCAAGATCTATTTCTTTTCTTAGGCGCAGATATGCAGTATCCAGAAGGAAAAAAGATTGAATAACAAATCTTTTTACTGGAAAGAGCAAAATGGAGCTAGCGAAGCGATTCCTTTCATCATAAAACGAATATCTGCTCAGAAGAATGAAAATGATATCTGTGTGGATAATGCAACTTGGAATGGCTCTGATATTGGCAGATAAATTATTTCCAATGCATGTGATTTATCTGCTTTTTTCGGCTTGTTCTGATCGGATGGATTTATTGTCCATCATTTTCCTCTAAACATTCAATTCGAGAAAAAGTTGTCCTTTGGCATTTTGTGGGGGCATGAAGCATCACAGAAGTGATGAGATAAAAATCAAAAATCATAACTTAGTGATTAAAAGGACTTTTCTTCATTATCTTGTTATCTTTAATTGAATCGATTCTTCTTGATCAATAACGACCTAATTAGCACAGACGCAACTGTATTTGCAGATCCACATTTATTCTCTTCGACTTTTGTACTCTCAATCCGCTGTTATTTTCAGGTTTCATCTGAAGTTTCATCGCTTCACTCTCTGCTCATGTTTATGAAATTATCCAAAATACTTTTTGGAGAATATAGCCTCACTTCTCATTGCAGCATCTTCTGTTCAAAGAGAACCACTCTCCGAATGAGATTTCTCTTATGGGTTCTGTTGTTATTTGTACATCATTCGAACTTCTTTTTGCAAAGCATACTTATCTATTCCAACCTATTGGGTTTGGCAATTATTCATTTATCATCCCAGAGTTGCAATTGCAATTAACAATGCGTCTAACAATATTTTTCTGAAGGGACAGATGAGGAGTTTTATTTTTGGACAATGGAAATTGAGGAATCATTGAAAGAGAAAACACCATTATTGCATGTTCAAGAAAGATAATCTTCAATGAATGTTCGGCTCTGTTGATGTCCATCAGTTTTTTTTGAGCTGCAAATTGAGCTTCAAGTGGAATTATGCGAAGAAGAAGAAGAAATCTCACAACAATATGGAGTTTCAGACATCAGATGATAAAAAGTTCTATTTTGCTGTTTGAGGAAAAAACTGTGTCATGCAGCACATTGAAATAGATGAGTTTAGAGATTATGATTTTGCTGATGAATGGAAATTTTCTTATTCACTGTCAAAAGAACTTCTTGCTTGTCTTGCATCTCGATTGAAGCTGGATTAATTTTCTCTCATGAATGATCCTGAGCGAGAGGGAAAATATCTTCATTTTTGATTATTTGAGGTGAAATTAAGGCAAAATTTAGTGAACTACACAATGATGTTGTGCTGCTGCTGATGGAAATGACGGATTCACAATTACGAATGAGTGGGAGGAGAAATTACAGTTATTTCAATGTTCTTTTCTTCTTCAATTCAAATACAAACGTGAAAATAACAACAAAGAGAGATTATTATTTTATTCCTGCCTGAAAGCAAAGAGAAGATAATAATCCATATCCTTACGTTCGATGAATCAATGTTTCCACCAAAAGAGGCAGATAACTCGATCAATGCAGTTATTTCTGAGTGAAAAAGATTTTTCATGAAAATCTCTAAAAATATTTCTTCGGATAGGGTATTTGCTCAAGAAAATACAACTTTGAACAAACTGAACAAAATTTGTAAATGCGAAACCAAACAGAAAATTCCAGCTTATCATCGACCGAATGGCAAGAGCTACAGACCTTGAGTTGAATAAATCCTTACTAATTTCTCTGGAGATTTCATTAAAGCTTAAGGTTATTCTATTTTCGTTTTCGAGAAATTTGTGTCATATTCATTGATGATGAATCATCAAAATTCAATATTTCAATCAGAGTGCATTCGATCGATTATTATTCTCTACGAAACAATTGCTTCAAAGGAGAAAATGGTTATTTAAATGGATTTGGAAACAAGATGTCTGCTGTGAAGTCATAAAGGAAACGAAATTAACTTCGAAAAAAGGTGATTTTTGAAGGATCAAGTTTTTGATGAATAAATGTGAGAATTCCAAATGATATTCATTAATTTATGCTTGAATTCTTTTAATTCAATGTTTTTCTCATTTTACTAACCTTTTCGAATTCAAAAATAATTCAAAGGGAAATTTGATTAAATGCCCATAATAGAACTGTTCGCAGGAGTGAGGAATGAACTCGATTTTTCCTTGTGTTGCAGTTGCCTTGCTGCTCCAATATTGCTGCTGTGCTGCCCCTCCATGCGAAATCAATCATTCGAGCAGTGATTCCCGTTCTTCAATGAGCAAAATGTCATCATCTTTATTTGATTCCTTTCCCGATTTGTTGAGTGAAAACAGAAAGTTTGAGCACAATAATAAATATTCGTGCTTCAATGGAATTATCCGAGAAATCAATTCTTCGTTGGAAATATCCTCACTTTGTTGTGCTTTGCCCCCAAGCTGCTCACAATTTGTATTGTCTCAAAATTCATATCTTGCTCTTCATGGCTGTTGTGTGGTATGTTGCAGAACGGAATCGAAAAGCCCAATAATGTGCGTTTCTGGGTGCATGCTTTTGTCCAATATTTCGATGCGCTCTTCCGATGCTCCGAAAGCTCTCCCATCTCTTGTTTCTTCTCTGCCGGAATCTTTTTCTTTGTTTTCCCAAAATATGCTTGAAATTGATCAAAGTATTTTTGGTTCGTTTGTTCTTTCCTCGCATCCCTTCTGCTCGTCTCTTTCCCTGATCTCTGTGCGCATTGGACATTCTTCGTTCTCGAATATTTCATCCTTGGCAAAGCCTGAGCCATCCAAGCCTGATGAATCCATATTGTTCCATTTGTCGACAAAAATGAGATGTTGCTCATTCGAAGCAGTGAGTGATGCAATTGATGGAGGGATTGTCCAGTCAATGAACGAGCTTCGTCACTCTCTGAATCTGTTCAACACCTCATTTCGCGCTTGTGCTCGCACACCAAGACCAAATGAAGCCCAACACGGAACTCAAGAAAACCCAATAAATGTGAGTTCAAGGATTGGTTTGCCGGATGGCAATCATGAGTTTGAATGGTGTGAATGGATTGATTTGCCAACAAGTTCTGTGGATGGTGGAGCTATTTCCTGCACAGTTTCAAGCGCCAATGTTTCAATCCACAATTGCCTCTTCCAGAACTGTTCTTCAAACAGCGATGGTGGAGCAATGTACTTTCATCCAATTGCAGTTACGAATATAACAGAAACAGACTTTATTGGATGTCAAGCTGGAACATATGGAGGAGCCATTCATCAATATCAAAATCCAGATGTTAATCAAATTGTTTATTTTTTCAAATGTAACTTTCGTAATTGTTCAATAAATGGAGGTTATGGAACTGCAATTTACAGTGGATTCAGTTTATTCCCGGCTTCTGGAGCAATTGAAATTTCCCATTGCGAATTTGATGGAAATTGTGGGAATGACGCTTTTGGCTCAATTTCTTTTGCAAGTCCTCCAACTTCAAAACCGGGTGCGATCAGTGTTAATAACTGCAAATTTCAAAAAAATATCCTAACTTCAACTTCTTCAACAAGAGGAGGTGCTGCTATTGCTTTTAATCCATCAAAATCTTGGATGAGCGGGTTTCAATTCATTTCAAACTGCTTGTTTGATGGAAACACAGCTGCAAATGGAAGAGGAAACGATGTGCTTTTTTATGGTGGAGATGTAATTGAATCCCCATTCAGTAATTGCTTCTCGACAACAAAAGAAAAGAGAATCTGGAACAACAACACAGCAGACAATCAAACAGTGAATGATTGGATCACTTATTATTGCGAAAAGTTTGTGAAATCAGATGGAACAGACAAAAATAAATGTGGAGTTACTGAGGCAGATGCGTGCAAGACACTTGAATATGCAGTTGGACAGGCAGATGCAAATTCTGAATTGAAAGTGATTCTCCTTCCCTCCTCATTTTCACCTTCTTCGTGTATTGACATTGGAACAAAGCATATTGAGATGAATGGGAACGACAAAGCCACCTGCATTGTGCAGACAAACATGCTTTCAAGTGGTGCTTTAGTCTCGTTGTTTTCGATCTCGCATGGCTCCCTTTCAGTCTCTTCGTTCTCCATTGTCCACAACTCACCTCAATCACCATCGCCTTCGCTGTTCACCCTCACTCAGCAAGAAGCCACCCTTACCATCTCAGATCTCACCATCACAGGCTCATCCTCAGCTGTCATCTTCAGCTCGTCTCTATTCATGGTTTTGTTTGGCTCAATATCTGTTTCCTCCTCCAACATCTCTTCTGTTACTCTGGCGTCTGCTCCTCTGTTCCACTTTGGCACTCCATCAGATGTGGTGAACATCACATCGACAGGCATGAGTGATGTGACACGAAGTGATGGGGGAGCAGCACTTGTGGCTGATTCAGATGGATCTCTTTCGCTTTCTGTGAGCGGCTGCGAGTTTGTGAGGTGTGGGTGCCGCAAGTCTGCTGATGGAGGAAGCCATCTGCTGAGGATAGTGAATGGAAACAGCATGGAAATTGATGGATGCACATTCACTGAGTGCTTTGCAGGCAGCGAGGGTGGGAAAGGAGGGGCGCTGCACGCAAACGTTGAAATGGGAGAGGGAGGAGGAGGGAAGATGATTGTGAGTGAATCAAGGTTTGAGGGGTGTGAGTGCAGTGAGGAGAGTGGAAGAGGAGGAGCGATATATGTGCAGTTGAAAGGATCAGCAGAGGCATTCAGGCTCACTCAGCCGATGTTTGGAGGAAACAAGGCGAAATGGGGAAAGGATGTGTTTATTGCAGCAGGGCACATTGATGAAGAGGATGTGAGGAATTGGCTTGATTGGAGCTTGACGGAGGCTGAGTTGGGGTGTTTGGATGATATTGAGGGGGTGGAGATAGAAGCAGCATATGGGGATGTGGTGCTTCCCCTTGTTGTGTATCTGTGGGAGAATTTCACAGGGCCAGTGCATGTTGGGGGAAGCAGGGCGGCAGACTTCGGTGCATGTGGATTTGCTGAAGCGCCATGCTCTTCAATCGGCCAAGGATTGGCTCTTCGATTTTCATTGGCTGAGTCAGGTGAAATTCAGCTTCATGCGCCATTTGTGTTAAGCGAAGAGGTGACTGTGCCTGAAGGAGAGTGGAGAGTGGGATGTGGAGAGGAGTTGAAAGTTGGCATTGATGTGAGTGTGAGCTCAGAGATATCGCAAGAGGGAGTAATTGTTTCAGGCAGTTCATTTTCGATTGAAAAGATAGTGATGAATGTGAAGAGCATTCACTCTGAGATTGAGTATCTGATGATGTGTATTGGAGGGGTTCTGAGGGTGAGCAGTTGCGAAGTTGACTTGAGGGAAGGGACAAGGGGTGTGGGGCTTGTGGCAGGGAGAGGTGGGGAAGTGGAGATTGAGGATGTGAAGATGAGTGGGAATGGGCTTGAATGTGGAATATCAGTGATTTCATTCAAAGGAGGAAATGGAGGAGGATGGTTAAAGATGATTCGATGCAACATTTCAGGGATCAACATCAATGGTGTGGCAGAGTCGGGGTCAGGAGTGGAATGGATGAATGGAGAGTTGCTGGAGATGAGTGAGTGCAACTTGAGTGGTATTGTGAGTGAGAGCGGTAATGGGGGAGGAGTGAGAGTGGTGATTGAGAAGACAGGAACAAAAGCTGGGAATGATGAGAGTGAGCCAATGGTGAAGCTGAGTGGATGTGTTTTTAATGGGTGCTGTGTTGAGGGTGAGGGGAGGATGGGAGGAGGGGTGTGTGTGGAATGTGTGGAATATGGGAATGCTGCTGATGCTGATGCTGATGCTGATATTGTGATTGAGGGATGCCGATTCAAGGGGTGTGAAGCACCAACAAGTGGAGCAGGAGGAGGATATGGAGGAGGGGTGATGATTGGACTGGAAGAAGGGGGAGATGGGTTTGTTGTGAGAGATCCGGATTTTGGAGAAGGAGGGAGCAAGCCAAACAAGGCGAAATATGGGAGCAACATGTTTGTGCAATCGGCTGAGCTGAGGTGCAGCATCACAAACACCACACTGCCTTTCATGGATGGGATGAGGGGTGAGGAAGGGATAGAAGAACAGTTCATGGGATATGATGGGAGCGACAGAGCGAATGCAATCCCATTGGTGTATTTCTTTGAAGAAATTGGAGCAGAAGTGCATGTTGGGAGTGGAGGTGCAGACACAGTGGTGTGTGGCTTTGAGAGGCATCCGTGCAGATCGCTTCATCACACAGTCACCCGATTGGAGGGAGGAGAGGGGAAGAGGATTATTGTGAGTGGTGAGAGTGAGGTGGGGAGCGAGATGGATGTGAGTGGAGTGGATGTGAGATGTGCATCTGGAAGCAGCACTTGTGTTGTGAGGTGTCTGAAAGATATTGGTGGGAACACAGGAATTGTGATTGTGAACACAAAGAGATGTGTGATTCAGGGGATTGTGTTTGCTGTTCCTTGCTCATTTGGAAATGGAGACAAGAGACTGATTGCATCACAGGGTGTTGAAGGGGTGCTGGAGGTGGAAGAGAGCTCATTTGGGATGGATGAAGGGGAGAGTGGATCGATTGAGTTTGTGATGATCACAGTGAATGAAGGAACATTGCTATGCGCAAGGCTGAGCATGCAATCTATTTCAACGAGTTGTCCACTCATCTGTCTGGAGAACAGCGGGACAATCAACATGAGCAGCAGCAACTGGTCAGATGTGGTATGCGAAGGATGCAGTGCGCTGGGTGTGGAGGTTGTTCTGAGTGAAGATCCAGAAATGGGAATGAGCAGTACCAAAATGGCACATGACAAATCAAACAACAACATGCTGGCAAACATTGGAGTGAATGAGTGTGCGTTTTCGAGAGTGGAGCAGAAGAACGGAAATGCACCTGGGCTACTGAGAGGCGCAACAATCACAGGATTAACACTGCGAGTGAACAACACCACACTGGAAGGGTGTGGCTCATCCTCAAGTGAAAGAGGAGGAGCAGTGCTATTTGAGCTTGGGAATGGTGGGTCTGTCACGTGGGAAGATTGCCAAGCGAGTGAGTGCTTTGCAAAGTCGAGTGGCAGAGGGGGTGTGATCTTCCTGGATTGTTCATCGAGCACACAAGCACCGCTTCCTTTTTGCTTCAGCAACATCGACTTTTCAGCAAACACAGCGTTGCGAGGGAGAGATGTGTATGTGAGATGCACCAACATCGACACACAGATCAATGAAACACAGTTCGACCTCGACTTTGGCACATCATACAACCGCACATTTGCAATATGGGGGTGCACAATGCAGACATTTGAGGATGAGGAGGATCTTCTGCTGAAGATGTTGCCATTCATGGATTATGTGGTGTTTGCTTCATCAACAGCACCTGAGGCATCAGATTCCATTCATTGTGGGAGTTCATCAGCTCCATGCGAATCTGTGAATGTGGGGCTGAGGCATGTGATCAGCAGTTCATTCAGCTCACTTTATATTTTCTATGATTCCCTCATCGCAGGCCCAGCATCAGCGAGAGATGTGGCAATCCGGTCAGCAGACAGGGTGGAGGTAGCAACAGTGCATCTGGACCAGCCAGCGAATGGAGCAGAGGATGAGGGGATCATTGAGTGTACCCTGCGAGTGGAGATTGAGCTGATCACATTTGAATTTGGAGCACATTTCTCATCATCTGTTCCATCTCTTCTGCATGTGAAGAGTGGCTCTCTTGTCCTTTCACGCGCAATGTTTTCAGCGCAGAACATGTTTAATGCGCAGTCTGCATCAAATGAGCAAACACTGCAACTGAGCATGGTGCGTGTTGCCCAAGGCTCGCTCTCAATCATACAATCCAGAATTGCTGCAATGAGAATTGCATTGCCATTCCTCTTGATCAGAGAAGCAAATGCAGTGAATGTGTCACATTTGGATGTTTCAGAGGTGTTCTTCACAGGGAATGTGATGGAGCTGCACAATGCATCAGAGGTGCACATGGAAAGTGCGAGACTGGAAAATGTTGTTGCAAATGGAAGTTGTGTGATTGTGGATGACTGTGTGAATGTGGGTGTGAAAGAGTTTGAATGTTCAGATACTCAAGCAAATGGAAGCGTTTACAAAATCCACTCGACCAATCCCATTTTAAATTCAAATGGAAATTGGAATGTTTCTCTAATCCATTCATCCTTCTCAAATATCACATCCTCTGCAGCAGATTCATCTCTTTTCAGTGCAGACAAATTATCTGGCAAAGTGCATTTGAGCAACTGTTCACTTTCACAGAGCACAACTCAATCCAGCAATCCCACTGTTGCATCATTCAAATCGTGCTCTGAGATTACAGTTGATTTGTGCGCTTTCATGGGCAAACAACAAGAACCACTTGCTTCTATTGAAACGGGTTCAGGTGCAATCTGCAGATGGAACGAATCGTTGGTGGAACTGTCAGGCAGTGTTGCTATCATCAGGGATACGACAATGGGAAATGCATCGCAGGGTGCTTTGGGTGTGAGAGGTGGAGTTGTGAGGATTGAAGAAGGAAAATTTTTTGATAACAATCCGAGAATCGAAGGATATCCATCTGTGAGAAGAAACATTGTTTGCGAGGGAAATGGTTCACTTTCGTTGACCAGTCTGAAAGGAGGAGATGGATGGAAGGACAATTCATCGCTGTGGATTCTGGATGATGGGTGCCAGCTGTCAGGGCTGAGCGATAACAGATCATCAGAGCTGTTCATTCCTTCGCTGGAGAGTGTGGAGACAGAACAAAAGGGGGAATTCACAACACTGCACTTCAAGGGATTGCTCCTTCTCCCCTGCAATCTGTCGTTCTCTGTGATTGTGGCTGTTGGAGAAGAAGAGGCTGTTGAGCCACACTCCTTTGAAAGAGAGGGATTTATATCAGAAGAGGCAGTTGTTGCAGACATTTCATCAGCTATTATTGAGCAATCATCTGATGAATCCGAGGTGTCTGTAGCAATACAATTTGGAAGAATCGACTCACTCTCATCAACAGATCGAATTATTCTCAAAAACAAAAGTGAATCTGGTTCAAAAGGAGATGAAAGAATTGTTGAAGGTGGGAATGAAGGAAAATCTTATTGGCTGTTGATTGTTATTATTATGGCTGTTGTTCTATTGATTGTTCTGATTGGATTTGTGATATTCATTGTTCGATGGAGAAAACAGAAGAGAAGAACGGAAGAATTGGAGATGATTGTGGAAGACACAGTGAAAAAGGATCCGAAAGCGTTTGAGATGGTGACGATGGAGATGTCACCTGAGGAGCAGTGGCGAAGAGCAGAGAGGGAGGCAGAGAAGAAGAATGAAGAGAGGATAAAGAAAAGGGTGTATGAGAATAGCTTGGGACACTCAGAGTCATCAGAGCATTTGCTGAGTGAGAGTGGCTCGACAGAATATATCTTGGGAAAAGACTCGGACAAGATTCCTCAATGGATGCTGGAAAAAGTTGAAGAAGAAGAGACAAGGAAAAGAACTCCATCACCATCCATCTCATCCACTTCCACCACTTCAACGACTGATTCTGATTCAACATTTGTTCGAGGGGAGGAACTGTGCCCTACCACCTCATCGATGTCGAATCTGGTGGATGCAATGGCCTGTTCGTCTCCTCATGAGAAGCTGATCGTTGACTTGAGGGATTCTCTGTTTATGTTGCTTCATGGAAGGAATGAGAAGAAAGAAATGGCGATTGGTTCATTGAAGGAGAGGGAGCAAACAGCTGCTCAAATCCTGTTCTGGGTGGCTAATCTTGCACTCCACTCCTTTGATGAAATGAAAAACCCTCTTCAATCTTTGGTCAATCTCAGTCCTCACATTGTGCTGTTTTCTGAGCATATGGTGATCTGCGTTGTGATGCACTCTGACTTTTCGTCTGATGATTCAGAGTCATCGTCGATCTCTTCATCAACAGTTGTAACATCTGCCAGTGATGATGATGATGATGATGATGATAGAGATTCTCTTCCATCTTCAGCTTTTGAGGATGAAGATGAATTCCAAAAAGAGTGTCTGAGGTGGAAGGCGCCCGAGCTTCTGATCAACAAGAAGCTGGGAGCAACAAAGGAATCGGTTGTATTTTCAATTGGGATGATGTTGTGGGAGTGTCTGACACTGAATATTCCGTTTGGAGAATATGAGGCAGAGATGGCTGGGCAGAAGATCCAACGAGGAGAAACGCCAAATCTTGATGGAATCAACGCATCATCTCCCTTCTTCGGCCAATTGATCTCTGCGTCGATTTCGTCCCATTCATCGCAGCGTCCGAACCTCACCGATATGAAGCGCTGTCTTATTGGGCATTTTCCACCAGGAGCAGCAATATTGACAGTTTCAGATGCAATTGATCTTCAATATGCTTCAAATGGGAACGAAGAAGGTGGCTCGTCTTGCATTGGAAATGGAAGCGAAAGTGTGGAAAACATTTTGTCCTGATGATGACGATGATGATGGAACTGATTGTGCTTCCTTTTTGTTTCGATGCGCTTGTTCGAATAAGAAAGAGAATTTTTGTCAATTTGATTTCTGACTTTTTTTTTTCATTTTTTGAAAATTCTGACAATTTGAAACTTTGTAGGCCTCTGTTTGTTGTTTGCTTGCTTATCAACATGCTGCTTGCAATTTTTTGGAGATTTGTGGTGCAATGCCAGTTTCCCTGTTAATTTGCAAGACATGTGCGTGCAGACAAAATATATGATATTTCAAATTTCTGTATTTTGAACACCAAATATTCGATTTCTTTCTTCGAATGATTGCGAATTCCGAAAGAATATTGCACTGAAGAATTCATTTTCAGTAATGTCTCTCCTTTTAAAGATTCACTTTTCATTTTTCAACATCTTTTCTTTTTTTTCATCCAGTCACATTTGTTATATCTTTATTTTATCAATATTTATACATTCAAATTTAATTGAGATTGAACAATTAGGTTCAAATGTTGAATTTTTATTTGTCATGTTATGTTTTCAATTCACTGACAACTTTGTTATTCCGATTTGCAATGCATTTTTTAATGAATTTATTATCAGAGAAAACTGTACAAACATTTAATTTTCTTTCTTTTTTTAAATGGGTTATTCTTTTTGATGCAATATATCTTCAATATGAAATTTCGATTCAAACAGTTGCAAGAAATGCTTTGAGATGAATTCAATGTTTTTGTTTTCATCATTTAAAACTCTGCAATATCTCTTTTTTTATCGAAGTTGTTCTGTTTATAATTTCGATGAATAACTGACTATGATATAGTAGTTCTTATCCACAACTGACAACAGTTCAAGGAAACGCACACCGAAAAAAGGAAAGATAAAAAAATTATCTCAAAAATCGTTTTCCATTTGGAGATGACGGTGATTTGCACATCAGATCTTTTTAATTATTCAAGAAATGAAAAAAACATCTTTTCAAATGCGTGATTATTTGAGAAATCATGCAGTCACTCACCGTTCAAGTTAATTGTTAAATGTTGCCAACGATAATTCTTTAATTATTATGGTTGTTTCAGTAAAGTATATTTGTATATTATTTTATTGGAAATGCCTTTCGTTATTTCAACTTTCAGTTTATCTTCGTTTGAAACAGTTTTAACAGGATTAATTCCAAAATTGGACCTGCACTTCATTTCATCATTCTTGTCGCGAAATACTTCAAAAACGAAAGTTTCATTAATTCGTTCCTTCTTCAACGCTTGCAAAATGAGAAAAGTTAAAATTCCTTCAAACGTTCGAATTGCAGAGGCACTCAACTGCACACCGAGCCTTGTCTGCCAGGTTAGAACCGGATATATAAGGAAAAAGGTTATTGAGAAAAAAAACATGTTGATGACTCGAAAGCAAGAAAAACGAGTCATGGATATTCTAAAAAATCTGAGAGATAAAAGAAAGCAAATCACACCGAAATCGCTAAGAGCCGTTGTTGCGAAAGTTTGTCATTAGATAAAATGTGAAATGAATTGGTCATTTAAAGTTATTTGTGTTATTTCAAGTTTCAGCCACGAAATTTGAATAAACCCAGTTATTTTGAAATAACCTTGAAAAACTTAAATCTACTGGCCGTTTTGAAAAAGCATTGAATATGCATTTTTTTGATTGAATAAATGGTTCCAACCATGTTCAGAATTATTTTCGCTTGATTTGTTTTATCAAAGAAATCTGAGATTTATCGTTTTGGGATTTAAAGAAAATTGCTTTGGTTATTTTTGTTTGAAAAATTCAAAAATAAAAATTAAAATTAAAATAAAAATAAAAATAAAAATTGAGTTTTCAAAAGTTGAAATATTTGATGCTCTCAAATAACACAATTTGAATTAGATTTCTTTGGATAAAAATCTTTTTTAAAAGCTTTCACAAGATTTGCAATATATAATTAATCGAATAAAAATTGAAAAATTGACAAAGAATTGCAATAACATCTTTTTCATTTCATTTTCGAATATTCGGTTTGTCAAAAATTGTCAAGCAAATTGATTAGCAAGCTGTGTTAAATTGCGATGCTCCTGATCATGTCAGATAATCACTTTGACTTTATTCAAATACAGTTCTTTTTTCTCTTCCAATGCAAAAAAATGAAAATAAAATGCATTAATGAATTTATAAATATATTAACACACCTCACATTGTTTAATGTTGCTCAAAGCTGGTACGGTTATTTCTCCTTCCTTCCGAACTTTTTTTCTTTCCTCTTTGTTCAATGTGACTTTCACAAGGAATGACACGCACATCGGATATGGATCCAAAGAACGCAAGCCGTCAAGTGAAAATAAACACTCGAAAAGATCAGTTTGAAGCTTTTCATTCTTCTCTTCTTTTTTCATTTCTTCATTATCAATCATCTTCTCAAATCTTTCGTTCATCGTATATTTTTCTAAGCTTCCATTTCACTGGTTCAACAGCACATTTAAATAGCCAATGCACTTTAGTGACAAAACTGCATTTCCCGCTGATATTTTCTTTTCTTCAATCATTTTGAAAATTCAGTCAAAAAAAAAATCTTTTGTGAAAGCAGATTTGAATTCTTCTTTATTCATTTCATCAATCACTCCATCCACTTCAAGGAATAACAGCTTTTGCAATCCTCATTTCAATCTTCGAAACAAAAAAACCAAATCTGTTTAAAAACAATGAAATAAATTTAATCATCATGAATTCATTTCAATTGCTATTTCACTCATGTTATCATTATTGTTTTATTTGCTCTGCAGTATTTTCGCTAAAACTTTTCAACCAGAATGTGTTAATAAAATATTTTTTTAATTAAATGAAAGAAAGCTTTTGAAATGAAAATAAAATAACATGAGAACATTTTAAACAAACAAAAGAAATTGCTTTCAAACTTGTTTTAACTGCATATTTGTTTTCAATAAACAAACGTAAAGATGAAAAATAATTAAATTGATCATTTACATAAATAAATGTTTATCAATTCGAGTTATTCATAATAGGTATAATAAATATATTAAGAAGTTTAATGTTGTTCAAAGATTAAAAAGGAACCAATCGTGAATGATTGTGTCACTGTTTTAAAGCAAAAACAAAAATTTCTAAATTCCAAAATTGTGTATTTTAACAAAAGGAAGATAAAACTGACAAATAAATAGATTCAATTGTTTGTTGAACGTTTATCTTCATGCTAAAATTCATAATTATTAGAAAACGATTCATTTTCTCATTCGAAGGAAAATAATTCAAATAATTAAAAAACTCACAAAAAAAAGCTTTATTTGTGAAAAACATAACATGATATTTAATATTGATGCGTTTTTGGCTTCAACATGAATTATAATGTTTTTTTGATAAATGCAAGACTTTCAGGCCACAATAGAAAAAAATTGGTTTTTCTTCAAAACACTGCCTTTTATTTAAAATTACAGGGGAATCTTGAAATAAACAGTTTATTTTGAAATATTTTTTTATTTCACAATTTATCTATTAAACGCCTTCTCATAATTTTCATTCTTCATTCATAAAAAGGCATAGCGAGGAATTGATGATCGTTCCTTCAAGCGTGAGAGAAGAAAAAAGAATGAAAATATCGGAACAAAGCATTATCATCTGGAATAATCATTTGGTTCAATATGTGTGTGGAAAATATACATCCATGATCTTCTGTGCTGATGAATCAGGTTATCACGCGCATGAAGATACAAGAAAGATGAACCTTATAGTCGGAACAAATGAAAATTTCTGAATCTATCACACACATGTTGACGGTAGAGAGATAAGGACAGCATTGCCCCACTGCATTTCACTTGATGGAACTTTTATTCCTCCTTGTTTTCTGGTGCAAAAACCGTTAAACAAAAGATCCCTTCGGTCTCTAGGCTATCAAATAGGAATTCATGGTTGTGTGGAAATCGGAAATTCGTCTTATTTCACAAAGGAGTTGTTTGAAAACTAGGTTGAGAAAGTTTTCATTCCTCATATCAACATCAAAAGAATGATTTTACCAGATAAGCATGCACAGGCTGTGTTAATGTTTGATGGTTGCAGAATCCACCTGTCAGATAATATATTGACTCGACTTGCAAATAAAAATAATTTGCTTTTGGTTTTCACCCAAATACAAACATTTGTTTCAAACATAGGATTTATTAATTTTCTCTCTTTGGAAGCTGCAAATTCAACAGGTAAAGTCGGGTTCAACGTACAATAGCATGGAACAACTTTTATGGGTTGCTGTGAATGCGATATTACAAGTTTCTTCGTCGATTAACATTTTTTCTGCTTTTAAAGAAAGTGGACTTGTGAATGATTTTCACAGAGCTCCTTCAACAGCGCGGATCTTCGAAGAAAGCTTCCAAAAAGTGATTGAAATTGGGTGATTTTTTTTGATATCATAAAAAATTCCGACGATTGATCAAAAAATTATTTCATGAAGGGTTGCTTCAAAAAGAGAAATTTAATTTGAAATTGTATAAAAACAAAGTATTATATATTATTATTATTATTTATAAGTTGATTTTTATTTGTTTCTAATCGTTTTTATACAAAATTTGTGAAAAAATATAAAATTTTCTTTGAAAAAATATCAAATATTCAATAAACAGAACAAAACTTTAGTTGGCTGGTTTTAAAAACATGATAACAATAATTACACTACATAATTAATCAATTTCTTAAACAAAAAACTGTTTAATAATATTTTTAAAAAAAAAAATAAGTTGAAATCGATAAACATAAAATGAGAACATTCAATTTTCAGCGTTTAATCATCTGATTCCCCAACCATCCTTTTCAACAGCCTTTTCTCCATCAAATGCTTCAATTTCTTGCTCTTCAAAATTTTGTAATATTTGTGTTTTCTGTTTTGTTTCCATCTTTCTCGATATAAAACAGATTGTTTTCCCTCAGAAATTTACAGTTCTAATTCCCTTCTCAATTTACACATCATACACGCTTTCCATATGAATCTGCTGCCTCAATTCGATGATCAGCCTTAACAATGAGCTATTCAATTTTCATTCATTTCCGCCTCCTGCCCTGAAAACAACACAAAACATATCAACAGGCAAATATTCATTCAAAGAATAATTAATAAATACCAAACTGTCCTTCGACTGTTTTTTTGCTACCAGGCGCATCTCCACAGCTATTATCATTCCAAAAATTAATCAATCTCATCATTTCAGTCTCAGAATGGTCAAATTGCAGCTTGGAATGTGTTTCCACAAAATACATCGTGTATCTCACTGGAGGGTCTTCTCAGCCCATCCACAGCTTGATGCCTGTCCAGAGGGGTTTTTTCTGTTTTTGTCATGATCATCTCCTTTAATAATATTCTCAACCACCAAAAGAAATATATCTCGTTTATTTCATCAACACCATGCATAGGAGGGATATGGGGCAGAGAAGAGATGGAAAATGATTATTTGTGGGAGAGGGTGAAAGTTGAGTATATTTTTGAATGTTAATATTTCGAGAGGGGTTTTTGAATGAAAGAAATTCTGAGACAAAAAGGTGGAGAAGAGTTGGTGGAGATTAATAGAAGAAAATGTAGTAAATATATATGGAAGTGGCTGAGGATGATGAAGAAGGTGATTATTGTTGATTGGAGAAATGGATTTTGAAAAGAAAGAAAAGAGGACAAAAGCTTGAATGAAGAGGAAAATTGAGAAATGTACAAATGGAAGAGAGGTATTTTTTATGAGAGGAGAATATTTTATGGAAGAGAAAGAGAATCTTGAAGAAAAAGAGAGATTGATATTTTCAGAGAATTTTGTGAGCTGAATGGAAGATGGAAATGGAAAGGGAAAAAATTTGAGAGCAATTATCATTTTCAATTTTTGAAGAGAAAGGAGAGGAAATCGCAAAAAGTCAGTGAGTTGATTTGAAGAAATCCAACTTGTTTGACTTCCACAATCTGTTCTTCACATATTTTGTGATTGAATTTTTTCGAACCAGTCAGAAGTTCATTCATCAAATGATACGTTTTGGTCAATCAACAACTTCACACAAAGCGTCCTCGTCATCTTCTTCAGAAATGTTAGTCAACTGTTTGCACATTTCTCAACTGCATCTTCTTCTTCGCCTTCTTCTTCTTCTTCTGATAATCCTCCTTCATTCAATCACCATCTTCCTCATTTCTCGATTTTCAAACACAAAATTCGCCTTCTCACAATTCACTTGCTTATTCAGCGACAAGCACGCCTGTTATGAATCGCATAGCCAAAAACACACAAAATCTTCTTCAGTCACATATTGCTTCTTCTTCTTCTTCTTCTTCTTCTTCTTCTTCTTCTTCTCCTCCTCCTCCTCCTCCTCCTTCGCCTTCGTCTTCGTGTTTTTCTTGACCTTCTTCACAATTTTTGCTATTAACCTCTTCAAATGTTTTGTACATTTATATTTTTTAATACAAACAGCCCAGAATCATTTTCTGTTTGTGGCAAGAATTGAAAGATAATCACTCAATAGCTGCTTAAGATTCGGGGATATCCGATTTTATTGATAAGCTTAAATCTTCCTGATAATGATATTTTGTTTACAATTAACTGCTCCTTCGAAGTTTTCTTTTCAAACACAATATTTTGTCCAATCAATGAAATCATATGAAATCATATCAGCATCTTCTTCGAAAATATTTAAAAATAATAAATGGATTTCTCTGTAACTGCATGCATTCACCTTCCTCCTCTTTTTCAATGATATTTCCTCTCACTTCGTATAGGATCATTCCATCTTCCTTGGAATGAATATGAGTTGTTCAATCAGCGACCAGATAATTCACCCTAATAAATATTTCATTCAGTTTGCCTTCTCTCAACAGTATCATCGTCGATATCAAAGCCTTCTGTTAGATTGCAGGATGTGCATCTGAACTGCTTTCCTCTTCTGCAACGGCACATCCCGCTCTGCTTCAGCGTTTCGAACGACATCCGTGCGCTGGCTGTTCAGAATGAGGTGAATGGGCATCGCACGATAAATGGCAGTGGAGGGGGGAAGGGGCTGCCAGCTACGTCGCGCTAATTCTTTCTTTGTGGCACCGCCAAGAAGCGAAGAGAGAGAAGTTCAAGTTCAAATGGAAGAAGCAAAGAAGGTGGATTTCAGAAGCAAATTAGGGGCAGAGCAGAGGAAAGGAAGACAGCAGGAAGAGCCAAAGGCGAAGACGAAGACGAACGAGAAAGACGAGTTTTGCACATCACAAATTGATGCATTCGACACAAGGCTTCCACAGGCAATAACAGAAAGGAGGAGGAAGGACAGGGGAAGAGAAGAAGGAGGTGATGAAAATGACGACGAATTGCAGCAGACATTCTGCTTGTTCGATAGCTCACTCTTATCTTCCCTGTTGTGCACTCAACACATCACTGCCTCCTCGACAATTACCACTCATCATTTTTCCCCTTGCCACACACACAATTGTCTGCCCCTTCTGTTCTTGTTGACACTCCGCCGAAGCCATTCACTCTATCGTCTCTCACTGCGGACTCCTCTTCGCTAACACAGAAGTCATTCTGCACATCGAACATGTCATATCCTTTTTTATCTCCTTCTTTTTCCATTTCTTCTTTCTCACTACCATAACATGTGCGATTCTTGGGAAAAGCAGATTGGGAAATGAAGGTGTGTTTGCAAGCAGCAGCGTGTCAGCGACGAGGGATGTGTTTGAGCCACAGAGCATCCTTTTGAACTATGCAACGTATGTGGCTTGTCAGGAGATTCGTGTGTGCTGTGGTGAGAAGGAGGGGAAGTGAGAGAAGAAGGATGAGAAGAGGAGTGCAAATGAGTTTGTGAGTGATAAAGATGAAAAAGGATCGTTGAGTCTGACAGATAAATTCATCGATAATGAGAAAGAAGAAGAAGAGGAGGAGGAGGAAAGAAGAAAAAGAAGATGGATTTAATAAAGACATAAGAAAGACTCAGAAAGAAAGAGGAGCAAAAGAAAAGATGAAAACAACAAAAGAGAAGAATAAGCCTGTAACGATTCTAACTACGCTTTGCTCAGATTTTCTGCCTGAAATCAAAAATCGAAGAAGGATTCAGCAGCAAATTATCGAAACACCATTCCCTTTCCCAACATTTGCTTCTGCAAGCACATCATCTTCATTCACTTCTTCTTCATTTCCCATTTCTTCTTTCTTCTTCTTCTTCCTTCTCATCATCTTTTTCCTCCTTATCCTCTTTTGCCTCTTCTCGTTCCTCAAGTTCTGCTGGCGTTATTGCTGCTGGTGCCAGAACCACAACCTCCATTGTTAACCCCACCTTTTCCATCCCCTTCTCTTCAGCTTCCTTCTTGCAAAACATTCTATCCCTCGCCCAATCACCTCATTGTCTATCTTCGTTTTAAACACTTTGGTGCTGTGTTAAACACTTCATCAACGCTATCGCAAATGGAAGCAGTTAAGGGATAAACAGATTATAACCTCCAAGAACTCATTCACATCCACTGCACAACAGATATTTGCTCTCCGATTTCGTTCACATCGAAGCAGCAAACGAAAGAATCTGCTCCATTTGCAAAACAGAAAGCATCTCCAAAGCGCCACATCACAGGGATGCGCAACAACCCCACTCAGCATATAGCGTATCACCACAACATTCTCACGTTACGACAGCAGCAGCGACAGCGGCATGCGACTCAAATTCACCTCAGCTGCCTTCCGATATCGTCAATTACTGCTGCTAACACATTTGTTGGTGACAAAACCGATGCATCCGAAGGATCAATAACAGATACTGTTGATGAAGATGAAGATGGCAATGGCTTTTCAGCGCCTGCAACAATTTTCTCTTTGCAACTTCTCCTACTGAATGGTGAAGCCGACAGGCACCCTGGTCCAGTTGGAAAATTAAAAAGAATGAAAAATGAAGAAGAAGAAGAGCATCTCTCAAAGTTCGAGAATAACTTGGAATTTTTTTGTTCAAAGCGAAGATTCCGAAAGATACAAGTGAAGATGTTACCAAAATCTGATAGATCCGAACATTTTGAGATAAAATTGAGAAAGACGATGCTTCTGTCAGCTCAATAATTGAAGGATCTTTCTGTTTCTTATTCTTCGCCAGCATTTCCATTGACCTATCTGTTTGTAACTTGCAATAGAATGAATGACCTAAAATATTTCTATCATTTTTATTGGCAAAATATGCTATTTTTCCTTCTCCTTCTCTTTCTTCTTCTTCTTCTTCTTCTTCTTCTTCTTCTTCTTCGTTCTTCATTCTTCATTTACCTCATCAATAATACTGAATTAGCTAATTTTTATTTCAAGGAAAACATGTAATCTGCGGAAGTTTGCTGGTTTCTGTGTGCCAAATTTACGCTGCTCATGGAACAGCAGGTCTTATAAAAGAAGTTGAAAGAGAAGGGGTTTGTGAGAGAGATGAGGTGGAATATTGTGAGGTTGTTAAAAGTGAGACTCGCAATGAAGGAATGGTCGAGGAAGAGGGAAATGGCTGAGAGGAGAAGAAAATAAAGAAAATGAATGACACAAATTCGCAGAGAAAGCTTTTAAAGTTTTTCAGAGAGATAAGCAATGAAGCAGTATAACGAAAAATTAATTTGGAAAACATTGGAGATAAAAAAAAGACAATATGAGTTGCATTTTCAAATGTGGGATAAAGATGAAAAAGAGCAGAAACTGAAGAAAAATGAATGGAGGATAAGAAAGAAGCTGAATGGGAATGTAATATGAAGAATAAAGAGAAAAAGAAGAGTTTTTGAAAGTGGTAATAATTAATTAATGTAACTCCTTCATTTTTTGAAACGATATTTGCTGAATCTGTTGAACTGCTCAGCTGAAGCAGAAAGTTAATGATTAAGTTTCAGCTCGATTAATATAAAATAAAATGCATGTTATTTGAAAGAAATGTTATTTTGTTCTTTTATATCCATCAACATTGTTCAATAAATTTAAATTTTCTTTATAAGTTTTGTTTTCACAATTATGATATTACTATTTTTCTTTGAGAAGTTTGAATTTTCTATTAAAAGAATTTTTTTTAATTGACTTGATCAAAAAAACCTTTTACACTTAAATCATAAAAGAGGTATGTTTTTTTGCATATTAAAATGAAACAAACATATATTACAGATATTTAAGCTGAATATTTGCAAAAAATCAAATTTTCTCTTTGATCAATAAATACCACTATAGATTTTATTTTTTTTCAATTTTTGATCTTTTTCATGATATCAAAAAAAATCACCCATATATAGTTATTAGTGAATCAAATTTTTTTTGTCTTGTTCATAAAAAGCTTGAAAGTCTATATTTTCTAACCCTGGGTGACGTGAAGAAAAAAGCTCGCCACGTCCGTCACCTATTTTCCACTTCATTTAAAAAAAAAAAAAAAAAAAAAAAAAAATAGTAGAAAATAAGAATTATTGGCATATTCACAGAGAACGGGGCAGCTTTGATCTGACCCAGTATTTTTTTATTTTTAGGGTAAAAATTTCAAAATAATCACTGTATTAATTGCTTGGTTTAGGTTTTAGGGTTAGCGTAACAGATCTTGGGTTTAGGGTTATGTTCCCGCTCTTCTTTTTAGGGTTAGCACTCAAAAAAATATGATCTTGTTTGGATTTTTAGGGTTAGGGTTAAGCCAGGTTTAAGTTGAGTCATAAGAAAGTAAAGCTGGGCTTTGGCTCGAGTAGCGTAAGCGGTAGCTACCTCGACCATTGATATTCCGTTGGTCAAAGGTCGGGGGTTCGACTCCTGCCAAAGCTCTTTTTTCTGTGTTTTTTAAATTTTTTTTCATTAAAATTTTTTTGCCCCGTTCTCTGTGAATATACCTAATTATTACATATATTTGATTAACATAAATCGATAATTTAATTTTCTTTCTTTCTTTCTTTCTTTTTTTTGTGACGTGAAAAAATCTGTTAAGTCCGTCAAAAATCGAAAAAGTCACGTCAGAAGCCACCACGTCACCCAGGGTTAATATTTTCCCCCACATGTTCATGAAATTTTATTATCAATTTTGTTTATAAAAAATAATTTTTTTTAACAAAAGAATTTTAAATTACAAACTTCAAAACTGTTCGATCCATCAAAACAGTGAAATAAAAGTGTTATTTTAAAATAGCATGATTATTGCGTTAAATAACAATTTTTTTTGAAGAGTTGAAATGGGAAAAAATTTTTTCGTTTATGAATTATGTTCCACATAGTTCTTTCAAAGATTTTTTCTCGATTTTTTATATTTTTTTAATTTATTTTGAACAAAAATTTTAGAATAATAATCATACGATTACATAAAAAGTTTGGTACAAATCATTGAACTTTTTTTTAAATGAAATGAAAACTCTCCTTAATCTCTAATTGGGATAAAATTTTTTCATTTATGAAAGAAATAACGATTTGATCCAAACTTTTTCTCAAACCTTATCATTAAAAGTCCTTCATTCCCATGTCAAAAAAATACAGAAAAATACTAAAATTGAGAAAAATATTTGTTTGAGAAGAATGGAACAAAATTCATTAAGCAAAATATTTCGTCCCAATTGTTCATTTGGCCCTTAATTAAAATGAGTGATGTCGGAAACAAGAATTTACTTTCGCCAAAGTCAACTCGTTTAATTGTTGAAACGAAGCACGCATCGCTCCGAATAAACAAACAAACTAATAAAGGATATGTAAATCAATATGAGATTGTAAAACGAATTGGCGAAGGTTCATACGGATTTGTTTGTTTATGCAACAACACTGAGCAGGATATGAAGGTCGTTGCAATGAAAATACTTGAGCAAAAAAAATTGCTTAGCAAGTCAAATGAAAAAGCATTCTATGAAATCATGAACGGTTTGTTTTTATAAGAATACGTGATTTTTTTAACTTCTCTGAAGATGTAAGAAGAGAAATTGCAATTATGAAAAAACTTGATCACCCAAACATTGTTAAATTATATGAAGTTATTAACGATTTGGAAACAGGAAATCTTTATTTAAGTGTGAAGTTTATTATTTTGGATAATTGATAAGTTAATTATTTGATGTTTAAGTTATGGAATACCTTCCCGGAGGCCCTTGCTTTAAGCGCAAAACAAAGCCGCTTGAAGAAGAAGTAGCCCGTAAGTATTTTCGGCAAATCTTAATGGGACTTGAATACTGTTTGATTAAAAAATAATTTTCATCTTTTGTTTTCAGTTTAAATTATAAATCAGGTCATAACAATGGAGTGATCCACCATGACATAAAGCCCGACAATTTGCTTGTCTCGGAAGATGGAACGGTAAAGATATGGTTTGAAGAAAATTTATTGTGAACTTTTGGTTAATATTGATTTTCGAAAATTTAAAGTGACTTTGGTGTTGCTATGCTACATAACGCAGGTGATGATCGTTCGACTTACGTGCGTGGAACTCCACCCTTTCTTGCACCGGAAATGATTACATGTGTGTTTTTTTGATAAAAGATGAGACGATTTATAACATATTTCAAATTCCAACCGTTTTTTATTCTAATTATTTAATTTCTTTTAAAAAATAAAAAATAAATTTATTTGCGATGGCACTTTATGCAATGTTCCATGATTTATTCAGTTCTTTCTAAAGAGAAGCCATTTGCAGGAAGGCCTGTAGACATATGGGCTTTGGGAATTGTGCTGTATATGTTCGTTTTTGGGGACGTACCTTTCAAGGGTGCTTCTGTCAAGGAGACATTCGAGAAAATTGTCACAAATGAGTATGAAATCTTCTTTTTTTTATGTGATTTTCATAAATTCTGCATTGATAAATTCATCTTGTGTCTTCTATTTTAATGATACTTAAACAATAAAATTTTCACAAATGTTAATTTTTCTTTGGAATGTTCCAATATTCATTTTCGAAGAGTGCATTTTCCAACACAAATAGCTCCTTCATTGGAGGATTTGTTGAGAAAAATATTAGACAAGAATCCAGCCACGAGAATTACGATTGAAGAGATAAAGGTACTTTGAAGCAAATGTCAATTTGAACATTCAAAATTATCTTAATTTTTCATTTTTCCATCAGTTTTCTGTTTGTTTTTAGCGAATCTTTGATTTTCGGCTCTTTCTTGATGTATTTTATGTTTCTAAAAAAAAACGATTCTTTTCAATTTTTCATTCATTTTTTGTGAATTCTTTCTCTTTTTTATTTCAAACAACATATTTTCCTTCCAAACACGTGTAATTTTCTCTTTTTCTTCACTCCATCTATCTGTTCTATCACAGAGGCATCAATGGCCCACGAAAGACGGGGCTGATCCGTTTCCCTTGCAGTCCCATCAGCTTGTCATAAACAGGAACGACCTGAACGAGGCAGTAACTCCGGTTTCTAAGTTTCACATGATTGTTTGCAAAAAATTTGTTGATTTCTTTTAGTTGGAGGATAATTATGATAAATTCTTTCTTTTTCTTTTTCTTTTTCTTTTTCTTTTTATTTTTATTTTTATTTTTCTTTTTATTTTTATTTTTCTTTTTCTTTTTCTTTTTCTTTTTCTTTTTCTTTTTCTTTTTCTTTCTTTCTTATTCCGCTTAAACATCATTTCTGAATAATCCTTGTCTTCAAATGAATAATTTTTTCAATCCACAAAAATATTCCCTCTCATTGCAATCCTCTGTTATCATCCATCATCCATCATTCAACACACACACACACTCACACACTCACACACTCACACTCATACTCACACTCATACTCATACTCACACTCATACTCATACTCACACTCATACTCATACTCACACTCACTCACCCACCCACCCAATTTACTCAAGGCCTCAATGAAGGTCCATCTACACCGCAAAGTGAAGAAAGTCAAAATGCAAAGGCTGCATCGTTTGACTTTGCCAAATCCAATTCGCAATCAATCTGCTTCTCTCACTGCTTCTGCGTCTGCTGCTTCTTCTTCTTCTTCCTCTTCCTCTTCCTCTTCATCTGCTTCTTCAAATGCTGCCTCTTCTCGTTTGCTGTTTTCGCCCTTCATTTCGCCTTCTTCTTCGACTTCTACTTCAAATACATCATCGCCATCATCGTCATCCTCCTCCTCCTCTCCTTCTTCAACCTCTTCAACCTCTTCTTCCTCTTCTCACTCCTCCATTTCACAAACATCCACCAGCGACGACGACGACTCCTCCAATCTTTCATCACACGCCTCAACAAAACACCACAATCACCACAATCCTCATCACTCTCATAACACTCATTGCACACAACACACACACAGTCCTCGCAGTTTCCCTCTTCCTTTTCTTCCTTCTCTCCCTTCGCCATTCAGCCACCAGCAGGCATCCATCACACCCGCCTTATCTTCTTCCTCTTCTTACTCTGCTGCTTCTGAAATCACACTTTCTGACTTCTTGGCTGCTGACAACTCAGCCTCCACTCCTTCCATCAACGTATCTCCCGCCCTCTCCTGCTGCACCTCGCCAATCTCTCTGCACGTCCCGGTTTCCCCTTCACAGGTCAGAATTCGCTCAAACTCCATAACGGCCTCCATTCCTCTGCTCTCGTTGAATTCAGGACAGCTTCCATCGCCCGGTGCTTCTGGGCAAGTGTCGCCTGTCTCCCCATCTTCATCTGCAAATTCTGAGAATTCGGCATTGTCTTCTTCTTCCCGGCAGCCTCATCTTCTGTTCCGTCCGCTTCCTTCAAGTGAGAATGCATCGCCTTCTTCTTCTTCACCTTCTTCACCTGCTTCATCCTCCTCCTCCTCTTCTTCTCAATTCTCTGCTTCTTCGTATATCCCACATGTCAAAGACATCCAAGTGACACATCCGCCTTCACAAGCACTCTTTTCGCGGCTCAGTTCGTTTTCCTGTTCTTCTTCTCCCAAACAGGCACAGCTGCGTTCTGCTTCAACGACTCTTCAGAATTATGCTGCTCCTTTATCGTCTCAGACATCACCATTATCATTGTCTTCGACATCTTCGTCTTCATCCTCCTCATCTTCAACTGCCTCATCTTTTGTCACGTCCTCTTCCTCTTCCTCTTCCTCTTCCACCTCCACCTCCACCTCCTCATCTGCATCTGCCTCTTCCTCTTCTCTTTGTTCCAACTCGTCTGACAACCGCAACATGCTTTCTTTGCCTCCTCTGACCATTCCTTCAACCACTGATTCTCTTTCTTCTCTTCCTCTCGCGTCTCCTCCTCAGTCTACCATCACCATCCCACTTTCGCCTCCTTCTTTCACATTTTCTGCTTCTTCCACACCTTTTGCCACTACTCCATCATCATCATCATCATCATCATCATCTTCTTCTTCTTCTTCTTCTTCTTCTTCTTCTTCTTCTTCATCATCATCATCATCTTCTTCTTCTTCTTCTTCTTCTTCTTCTTCTTCTTCTTCTTCTTCAAGTTCCTCCTCTTCTTCTTGTCCTTCCTCTGCAAACACATCATTTGTCTCCTCTTCCTCTGCCTCTTCTCCTTTTTCTTCCACAACTCCTTCTCCTTTCCCTTCCCCGCCTCAAACTGCCTCCTCCTCCACCTACTCCTCCAAACGCAAGAACTTCCAACATCTCAAACTGGATCTTCCTCTACTCAGCCTCCCTCCTCTTCCACTGCCCAACCGCGATGTCACATCTCCCGCAGTAGAAATCGCTCCTTCTCCTTCTGCGTTGATCCCGTCCTGCTCTCCTACCAGCACCTCTTCCCTGCCATCATCTCCAATGGGCCGCTTCTCTTCCTCCCCTTTCTTCGATGCCAGTTCCTCTGCAATTACCCCGCCTGCCTCACCCTTTGGAGGCATTCACCCTCCCTTTTATGTCCCCTCATCATACACTTACTCCCTCCTCCTCCAGCCACTCACCCCATTCACCCCTCTCCTTTCTCCCTCTGGCTCCAAGATGCTTCCTCTCCCTCTCCCTCTCTCTCCCCCAATGCCTGTCCCTCCTTCACCTTCTCGCATCTCCACCCAGCTCTCTTCCTTTTCGCGTGCTGTGCCTGTGAGCTCTGCGCGATCGAGAGACGACGGCTCGCTCTGCTGCGACTCGATGGCGCCATCTGCACTGCTTGCACAGATCCGCCTCGCTCAGCCTCAGCTGCTTCCTCTGCTGTCACTCCAACAACAACAGCAGCAACAATTGATGCAATCTCAACAGCAGCCGCCTTCTCCTTCGTTTATCCCAACGACAGGGAGTTATTTTGGAGGTTCGTCGTTCAGGCTGAGGAGCTATGAGTCTGACTTGATTGTGGAAGACGAGGAAGAAGAGCAAGAGGAAGGGACGGCGATGATGAGGAAGATGGAGGAAAAAGCGAAAGATGGCTATTTCAACAGAGAACAGAAAACAATTGCTTCTGCAAGAAACTCGATGAGGAGTGGGAGCGTTGACTGGGGTGGTGCAGTGGCGGGGCAAGCAAAGACGAAAGAGGAAAAAGAAGAGAGGAAGTGGAGGAGCAAAAGAAGAAAATCTTTGTCTGAATACAGACATGATGATAACATCAGTATGGCGTTTGCCAGAAAGCTTTCGAAAAATGAGGGATATTCTTCAGAGCTGCGAAGCATAGCAGATGAAGCTGGAGATGCTAGCGCAAAACATTTCAAAGGAAACTTCAATTCTAACTTCAATGCAAGTGCTAATACAAATCCTAATGCAAACATAGAAATTAAACTGGAAGAAGGCAAAAAACCAGAAGGGAAGCTGAGTCAGCATCTGGCTCCTGTGGATTCATCTGTGCGTTCTCCCTTTTTGGCCTACTTTCCAATCAACGAGAGGCCAGAAAACGACCTGTCGATCTGCGAAGACGACGAAAATGCGCTCAGCGTTCATGTCAGAGACCAGGAGAAGGGAGATTTTATGCAGGTTATCTCAGTCGATGCCTCGTCGAATTCCTCCACTTTGTCGTCAACGAAGCTGTCCTCATCTTCTGCTGGTGCTTCCACATCAGCTTCATCTGCTTCTGCGGAGTCTTCTTCTTCGACGACTTCAACTTCCTCTTCCTCTTCTTCGTCGTCATCCTATTCATCATCATCTTCTTCTTCTTCCTTTTCTTCTTCAGACGGTCTCTCATCTCCTCCCTTCTCCTCTTACTCAAATCTCCCCTCATCCAAACACAAAGTCAATGGATCACCAATCACAACTTCCTCAACTGCCTCAGCTTCCTCACCACTTTCTCAGTCAATCATCTCTTCTTCGTCTCCCACACAGCAAATGCCTCTTTCGCTGGGCTCTTTCAACCATCCACTCCATCTCAACAATCTGTCCACTCATTCTGTCGAAGCGAATCGGCTGTCTGTTCTGTCTCTGCTCGACTCACAGGCAACTCTGCAGTCTGCTTCTACGGCTGCACCCACGTCCCCTTCGATGTTTCCATTGTCTTCACCGCAACCTTCATCATCATCATCATCATCATCTTCTTCTTCTTCTTCAACATCGTCTTCTTCTACTTCATTTGATACTTCTTCTCCTCCTTCCTCTTCTTCTTCATCTACAGTCTCTATCAATGCTCAGACGCTCAATTCTGAACTGCTGTCCACTCCAAACAATATTTCATTGACTTCTTCCAGCAAGTTTCCAAACATGAAACCCCTTCGAGCATTTCCTGCTTCGTCTTCTGTGTTTCCTGCAGCAGACACTATCACTTCCCCCACTGCCTCTCAGGTTGCAACTTCTTCTTCCTCTTCTTCTCTCACTTCGACTATTTCTTCTCCCATGCCTTGTTCTCCTTCTTCTCCTCTATCGTCTTCTATCTTGTCCTGCAATCCGAGCAACCAGACTTCGTCTCCTTTCTCTGCCAGCCCACTCCCATCGCCTTCATCACAGTGCCTGCAGGCTCTGCCTCTCGACGATTCGCAGCAGCCGCCTCTCTTCTTTGCAAGTGCAGACGGAGTGACAGAGAACGACTCGTTCATCTTTGTGAAGGCAGAAAGGCCGGCTGCTGATGCGAAGCAGAGGAAGAGTTCAGAAGAGATCGCTTTTGAGACGATTGCACTGACTTCATCGGCTTCTGTTGATAACAGCCAGAAGCAGAACAAAGGAGAACAATACAGCGAAGCACAGGATTCTACAGACGAAATGAAGGAGTTGACAGAAATGCGCAAAAGTGAAAGCCAACTTATTAAGAGTGACTCTGTGGAAGGACGCAAAGCACATAAAAACAATGTTGTTGAAGAATATCAACCGGAGAACGACACAGAAGGGAATTCAATGAATGATTTGCCACCACATCCCTTTGTTGCTCATGAGACAAAGAACACTGAAGATTTCTCAAATCCGAGCGGAAACCAGTCTATGTCTGCTGTGTCTATGGATGATCCTAATCAGACGAGGAAAGATACTTATGCGTTTGAGGAAAAAGAAGTGTATCAAGGATGCTGTGTCATCCTATGACATGCACTTATCACCCAAGGATTATACCTTTATTGTTTGTATTTTTTCATATTAATATCCATTTTTTGGGGTTTGTACTTGGCCAACTTTTGTTGGTTGATTTTGCCTTTTGATTGTCTTTATTTTCATTATTTTTTTGATGCAATTGTTGCATTGTCGCTATGTAGAGTAAATATGTTTGACGAATCGATTATTTCTTAAAAAATTGATTATATTTTAAATATGCATCTGGCTTTCTTTTCTTTCTTGCATACTAGTTTTTTTGTGATGATATTCAAAAAAATATAAATATTTCCATAGAAAGCTCATATCCAGTTTTTCTTTTTGCTTCATTTTTTTTAGTATTCATATTATAGTTTTGATTTTTTCATTATAAAGTATTATTATTCTTTAATATAATCATTATTCCAGTCTTTTCAATCAGCGTTCTTGCAATTTATATTGCATTTATTCATGTTATGAAGTATTTTTATTCAACTGTTTCTTTTTTGTTAATCAACCAAATAGTAGTTATTTTACGAAGTTAGAATTATCAGTATTTTTCTTCCAATAAATAACACTCTTTCCACAGATATTATAGCTTGTTTCATTCTTACGAGTGGCTTGCTATTGCGTATGGACTTAATAAACAAAGAAAGCAAATGCACATGAACAGTCTTTCAATTCAGTATAATAAATGACTTATCAGTCAAATTTTGCATATTGACAAAACCAACTCATCTGTTGATTAGTTAAAAACGACTGTTCATTAAAAGGCTATTTAAGTTGATGACTAATCAACCGAAAAATAAACTTTATTAAAAACTATTTTGAATCTGTTTTCTTAAATTATTTTTCATTGAAGCTAATTTTCTGATAAATTATTTGTGAACAATGTGAAAGTTTCATTTATTTACATCATGTTTTGTTGAAATTATTTTATTCAATAAATACATAGACATTCAGATGTTAATTATTTAAAAAACCTTTGTAAAAAAACAAAAAAGTGTTTTTAAAAAGAATTCATGAACAATTTTCAAAAAAATAAATACACCGAAATTAGGATGTTTGAAACCAAAATCACTTCAAATAACGAATAATTTTTACCACGAGTCTGTAATCATCTGCTTTTCATCTGTCTCGATGATTCTCTTCTTCTTCTTCTTCTTCTTCTTCTTTCTTTGAATGTGTTCATCAGATTGCATTTCAGGAATTTTTTCATCAGATTTTTCAGGTATCTGTGCCTCTTCCTCCACAATATCATCATTCTTCACATTTTTCTGTTCTTTACCTGGCTTTGAACCTGATTCACTTCCTTTCGTCTTCTCGCTCATCAACATAGTCAGCTGCTGATAATGTGAAGAATAAGTTGTTGCTCCGAATGACAATGCAAATGGATCAAACATGCTTGTTTTCGATGGAGACAGATCTGAACGGCGAGTCGAACGAAGCTTGGCATTTGTGGCATTCAGCGAATCATCAGGCTTTCTGAGAGTTCCCTTAAAGTACTGAATTTGCTCTGTCTGATTGACAATATGAGGCTCCGGTGCTGGTTCTGTGCTTTTCGCACGTTCAGTTGAAAATTGCGACAGAGTACCGCTTTGAAAGGTCGATGCATTTGCTGAACCGTCCAGCGATGAGCTGATTATTTTCTCGCGCTGATATTTCGGCTTTGAAAGACGTTCAAAAAGTATGTCTTGCTTTGACGATTGTGATGAGCTTGCTTTTTGTGTTGCTTCTGACTGGCTCGATGAACAGACTGTAGGATTTGAAGAATCTGTACTTGTTCGAGGAGAAAGAGAGAAATTGAATGAAGAAATAGAAGGAATGAAGGTGCATTCTTTTAATTCATTTTCCTCTTTTTCCATCCGCTTTTCATCTCTCTCGGCCATTTTTCTTCCGCCTTCTCTGTAAAGCATCTCAATTCGAGCCTGACGCTTTGACATATCATCAGAACGCTTAGAGCGAGAAAGCGCATTTGAAGCACTCGATTCATTTCCAGATGATTGAGTTTCAGCCAGCCCTGATTCTTCTGTTCCAATGCCTGTTATCTTTTGTTTCTGTTTAGCTGGTAGTTTTTGCTTCGTCTTTATTTTGTCCGTTCTCTTTTTGTCTGATTCATCAATATCGTTTGCTTTTGTTTCTTCAGATGAAATGTTTGCACGAATTCTGAGTTTTTGAGTTTGTGCAGGGGTTGTTCTTGCAATGAATGTTGGTAGAATAGAAGCTGTTCTTGTTACACGCTTAGTGGATGATGATGCATAAGATTGAGTTTTCTTTGAATTTGCCTGAGCAATTTGACTCTTTGATGAATCAGAAACTGATTGTGGTTGCTTTTGAATTGATGAACTTGAGGAATCAGAAGCAGAATTCTGTTCAGCTTCTGAAGGAAGCGAAGATGATGTAAATTGCATTTGATTGCTGTAAGCTTTATCATTGCTCTTTTCCTTTGTTTTTGTTATCACCTCTTTTCGTTTTTCTTTGGCAAACGACATTTTCTTTTTTGCTTTTTCTTCATTATCTTCAAATAACGGGCAGTGAAGATGTGATGTTGCGAAGGATGAACGCTTCAGCAACTGAAGTGTGGACAGAAATGATGTGAATGAAAGATGGAACGTGTTTGGTGGATTGGTAAGTGAAGATGACTGTGAAGAAGAAGAAGAAGAAGATGATGATGATGATTGCTCAGATTTCTCTTCTTCGTGTGATGCTTTCAAAGCACGTGGTGAAGTGGATGATTTAGCAAATGATGCTTTGTCAGCAGCTTCCTTCGAAGGATAAGCAGAGCCTGATTCTCTGAAAGGTGACGGAGAGCGAAATGCAGACGAGCTGCTTCTTGCAGCAGGCGCAGAGGAGTTCATACTTCTTGAAGAAGAACGAAGAGATGTAGAAAAAGTGTTATAGGCAACGTTGAAAGATTGCTCAACTGCCTCAGAAGCTGTTGTGTGGATGAAGTAATAGACGTCAGAAAAGAATGGAATGGATACAGTTGGTTGAGATGATGAAACAGAGCCGCCTGAAGATTTTGGCTCAGCAGAAGATGCTGAAGCAGAAACAGAAGTTGGAGCAGAAGAAGATGATGCAGAGGCTGTTGATGCACATGTAGGAAGTTTTTGCGGAAGATAAATATTCACAACTTGTAAAAGAACTCTGACAACAGCATCAGAAACCAACAGAAGGCGAAGAGGTGCAAACAAAGATAGATCGACATCTAAATACAATCCTTTTTGAGAGGAAGAAGCGGTTGAAGTGGAACGAGAGGTTGATTGATCATCTGAACTTGTTGCAGAAGAAGATGAAGCAGATGTTGATTTTTCTGAGAAAAATGACTCATAACTTTCAGTCAGAATATCCCTCATTTTTCTGAGTGTTTCTTTTTGTTTGTCTTCTTTGATAAGTTCAAAAGACATAAGTGACTTCGAAATGGATGAAGATGCTGAGTATGATCTTGTTGCTGTTGAAGAAGTGGATTCCTTTGAAAATACATCTGCTTCGAGTGAATTGTTCTCTTTCTCCTCTTTTCTATCTTCTTTCCCTTCTTCCTCTTCTTCCTCTTGCTTTTCTTCTCCTTTTGCAGCAGTCTCATTTCTCAGCTTTTCTTCCTTTTCGTCAGAACATACAGCCCAAAGCAAACTCCACATTTCCAGAATTCTTTCTTTGCCTTTTTCTCTTCCAGTTTTTTCAATTTCCTTTTTCAGCTTTTCGGCCTCAGCTTCCATTTTTTGCATCTTCTTCTTTTCCAATTCCCTTTCCCTCTCTCTTTTCTTCTCCTTCTCCTCTTCTCTTTCCTGCTGTCTTTTTTTGATCTCCTCCTTCAGCGCTTTCTTCTTCTTCTTCGACATTCTCACAGGCTTCGGCAGTGTCGACTGAGGATACACTGCATCTAAATAAATCGAAGACTGAGAATTGTCTGAAGGAGCACCTTGGCCAAGTATCTGAACAGGAAGAGGATTTATCTCTGGTGTGAAAGAGAAAGGAAGAGGCGGAGGATTCCGCTTTTGATACTCAATTTTCATGCCTTCTGTGTAAAGTCGGCTAAACACCTCTTCTTTTTCTTCAGAACTTGCATCACTTTCATCATCATTTTCTTCGTCCTCATTGCTTAATTCATCTTCTCCATCAAGTTCCTGCTCAACAGATTTTCTGTTGTTTTTAGCATTTGATGGATGCTCAGATCTTGAATCATCATAATTGTCAGCTTCCTTCTCTTCTGTTTGCCGTTCGCTTCTTTCTGTTCTTTTCAACTTCAATTTTGTTTTTGCTTCTTTTTCTTTTCTTTTCTTGATTTCTTCTGGAAGTTGAATGATCTGTGGTGCAAACGTTACTCCTTCCATCTCTTTCTCCTGTTTCTTCCTCTGCTCTTCTTCATGCCATCTTCTTTGTGTTTGAACTGATGTTGTGTACAATCGATCAATCAAATGATCCAACTCCTTCGTCGAAAGCTGCTTTAACTTCCCTCTTTGGTTGGTTTGCGTTTCCAATAGTTTGGATTCTTCATTCACTTCGTTTGTATTCTCTGTATATTCAATAACATTTTCTTTCTGTTTGTCTTTTGCATTTTTTTCACTTTTTTCTTTTCTTGCATCTTTTGCATTAATATTTTCTTTTCTATTCATTTCGGTTCTTTCTTCTTTCCCTTTTTTCCCTCCTTTTCCTTGTTTCTCATCTTTTTCGTGCTCTTCAATAATTTCTCTGGTATTCTCCTTCTCCAATTGCTTTGTTGCTATTGGTGATGTCTGACGGTTAATTGGCACATAATTCAATATTTGCGGAGAAAAAGTGCTTTCTTCTTCTTCTTCTTTCTCCTTCTTTTCTATCTTTTCTCTTCTCAGCTGTTCGTATTCTTCTTCTTTCTTCTTCCTGATCATTATATCTTGTGTCATCCTCAGAACAACTGGAGAAATCTTTGTGCTTGCTAAAGGAGAAGAAAAAGGAGAAGAGGTCGAAGAGGCAGTAGAAGAAGCAGACAAAGAGGAAGATGTTGCTCTGTGTGTTTTCGAAGGTGACGGTGTTGCAGAAGCAGCTGGCGACGCACCAAAACTGAACCGCGGAGAGGAAGAAGAAAACGGAAATGAGCTTTGTTTTGCTCGAATAGGAGATTTCCTCGAGTTTAGCGCTTCCTTTTGCCTTTCTTCGATTCTTCTTTTTCTCTCTTTTTCTTTTTCTTCTCTTTTCTTTGCAATTCGCTCTTGTCTCTTTCTTTCTTTCTCTTTTCTTTTCTGCCTTAAAAGTTGCTTTTCCAAAAGTTTATTGTCATAATCTTGAAGTCTTCCAAAGTCTTCTTCATCATTTTCTTCGTTTTCAAATTCTCTTCTTTCTCCGTCTGCAATAGGAGTTTCTAATGACGATGAATAATTCTGTTTTTTGTGTGAGTTTCTTAATGTCTGCTGCTTTGATGGTGAACAAAGTTTTGGTGAAGTCGATTCAGATTGAGAAAATGTCTGAAGAGGCTGTGGAGGTGTCATTAGTCCACTGTAATCGCTTTCTTCATCTGCTTCCTCTTCCTCATATTCACTTTCTTCCTCTTCTTCTTCTTCCTCTTCCTCTTCTTCTGTCTCATTTTCTCTCTCCTTTTTTTCTTTCATTTCTCTCATTCTTTTTTCTATGTCACATCTCAACGAATTCTTGATGACTGTTTTGATTTTCTCTTCTTTCGCCAGAAATCCGTTTTGTTCGCAGAATTTGTGGATTTCTGAGTCAATTCGTTCTTCCTCTTCTTTTGCCTCTCTTTTTCTTTCCATCCTTTTTTTCCTTCTCAACTCATTTGCCTTCTCATCATTGCCATTATTTTCTCCTTCTTCTTCATCTTCTTCAACAGATGGAATTGTTGCAACAAATGAAAAGATGACTGGAGAAGCAGAGGAGGGAGAAGAAGAAGACGCTGATGTGGATGTCGGCTTTATCACAACTTGAAAGAGCATCGCTGATTTGTCATCAGCATCTGTTTTTGCTTTTTTCTTTTCTTTGGCTTTTTCTGCCTTTCCATTTTTAGCAGCTTCTTCTTCCTTCCTTTCTTTAACTTCTTTTTGTGCTTTGGATTTCTGAATTTCAGTCTTATCTTTTTGGTTTTCTTTCAGTTGTTTCTCTTCTTTTCTTTGATTTTCTTCTTCTTCTTCTTCTTCATTGCATTCATCTGGTTTTTCCTTTTCTTTTCCTTGAGATTCTTTATCTTCAATGATTTGAGGTGCATTATCTTCATTTTCCAATTTCTTTTCAACTCCTTCCAACTTTTCATTCTCTTCCTCCTCTTTCTCTTTCTCTTTCTCTTTCAATCCGATAATGCAATGTATTTTGCCATCACACGCATGAAAAACTGTTGGCTTTAATTGAGAAGACTGAGTTTCTTCTTCGAACTCCAACTGGTCTAATGCATTAGACTTTTCTATGTTCTCAAATATCTTCTCTGAATCGGTGCAATTCTCAAATACATTTTTCTCAAATTCGATCTCAAATCCCAAATTTGTGTTCACAAAAACCGTTTGCTTTTGTAATGATGCCATTTCACTAGAAGAAAGAAGAATAGATTTTTTCAATTCACACATATCACTTGATTCAGAAGAAGGAGAAGAAGAAGAAGAAGAAGAAGAGGAAGAGGAAGAGGTTTGATAGAAGTCATCTTCCTCTCCAACACATGCAATTTGAACATTCGTAAATGAAATATGTAAATTGTCGATTTCTCCGTCTTTCTCAAAACTTGATGGGTTTGCTAGCAGCAACCCATCAACAACATCTTTCACTTGAATCCGGAACAATAAGCTGTGCAAATCAACAATATCTTCCATTTTATATGGGCCAAATAAAAGTCGACACGGTTGATTATCTGGAAATGAAGAGGAAGAGGAAGAGGAAGAGGAAGAAGAAGAAGAGGAAGAGGAGGAAGAGGAGGAAGGAGAAGAAGATATTGAAGCTGCAGACGAAGATGAATTGCTAGTTATCGATTCTGAATTATTCTTTCCAGCAACTGAAGATAAATGCCGATCAGCACTCTCATCACTTAAATCAGTTCTTTCTTCAGTTTCATGTGGTAAATCCGAAGAAGGAGATAGATTTAATATGCTTTTAATAATTTCCTTTATCGAAGTTTCTTTTGGATCACTTAGATCTTTTGCAGATTCATTGGAAGAAGAAGAAGCAGAAGCAGCAGCGGAAGATGAAGCAGCGGAAAATGGCTCCAAAGCTTCGACAAATAAATGCGATGAAACAGTTTCAACGTCCTCGCCAACTTCATCTTCTTCCTCTTCTTCGTCATCGTCTTCATCCTCACTTTCATCTTCATCTTCATCCTCCTCATCTTCTTCGTCGTCCTCATCATCATTGCTATCATCTTCAACCATCACAGCTGCTCTAAATTTTTCGTCTTTGTCTTTCGGTTTTCCATTTTCTCCAAACAAGTTATCAACACCAGGATCTGTCTGTGCGATTGATGGCAACTCCTTTGATTCCTCTCTTTGTGAAGTTGCATTCTCTTCTTTCATTGCAAATGCTTCTGCTGAATGGCCAGTGCGTTCGTTTCTTTCGTCTTTTGCTTCTTCGACTTTATCTTTTTCATCCTCTTTTGATTCTTGCAATTGAACTTTGTTTTCTTTATCAGAAGAGGTTCTATTTTTCGTCACGAATTCTTCTTTTCCTTCAAACGACAAATAAAACTCTTTGAACATCCCAAAAAGATACTCAGCCCTTTTTGCCTCAATTTTGAACTCCAAAACATCATTCATGCTTTGCGAAGTCACCACAACTTTGCCATCATCCAATGAAGAGTCATTTGAATTTAATGCTTTTTCCTCATCATTTTGATTTTCATATGAATGTTGAATTAATCGTGTTGATATCTTTTCAATCTCAGGATTGATCAAAAACAGACTCAGTCCTGTGTCTATCCATTCTTCTTCTGCTAAATTTGGAGAAGTTGAACCATTCACATCTTTTGACGACTCAGATTGCGCATCTTTGCTGCTGTTCGTTTTAATCCATATTTGCATTGGATGCACATTTCTTTGATTTTCTGTCTGTTTTTGGGCTTCTTCTTTCTTTTCTTTGTAATTATTTTCTTCTTCTTCTTCATTTCCAATATCTGTCTCAAACGTAACAAAAAGCTGATTATCTTTTCTTTCTTCTCCCACAATTTTTGCTTTGCGTAACTTGAATGCATCATCAACAACACAAATGTCTGTTATTGATAACGACTGCACACAATTAGAATTGTTTGGAGATTCATCTGCTGATGCTTCTGCTGGAGGATCAAAGAAAATCGCAAATGAATGCTGCATTTTCTCTTTGAAAAGAGAAATATGAAGATTAGGCGGCTGAGGAAATGGAAGCTGAAGTCCCAAAGAAGAAGTGAACTCCTCGCTTTGATTCTGATGAGAAGAAGAAGAAGAAGAAGCGGCTGCTGTAAATGACTGACTGTTTTTATTCCATTTGGCAAGAAGATTGAAACAATCTATTGGAATTGATTGCGGCTGGGCTGCAAGTTCTGCGGAACATTGCCCGTTTGTAGAAGAAATTGTGTTTGGCGAAGAAGAAGAAGAAGATGATGATGATGATGATGATGATGATGAGATCGTAGACGATTCTGGAGCATTAAGCTGTAATTTCTCTTTGGTTGATCTCTTTTCATTTTCAACTTTGCTCATTTTGTTGTTTTCATCTGAGTTTTCTTCAGCCAAGTTGAAAGGATTGACTTGCTCCAAGATTGAATGAAGTGACGAAATAATACCATGAAATGACAAAGAGGAAGAGGAAGAGGAAGCAGAGGAAGAAGAATTTGCTTGTGAATTGCTTTGCTGAAGTGTTTCCGAAGTGCGTTTTGGATAATAATGCGGAAATGACAAACGCAAAAATGAATTGAAATTAGAGAAAAATTCGTGAATGTGATTGTCAAGATGATAATCAGAATTATTATCAATGTTATTTTTTGTGCAGGAAGAAGGCAATGAATCATTTGAACAGCGGAAAGAAACGAGCGAAGTGCAACTGGAAGGAAAAGATGTTCCAGCATATTCATTCAGAAGACTTGATGTGGAAAGAAGGAGCATTGGAGAAGGAATCGAAGAGCAGAAGATTGAAGATAAAGACGTCAAAAAAGGAGGAAGAGAAGAAGGAGAAGGAGAAAGAGAAGGTAAATCTGAAGCGGAAGTTGAAGCTGAGGCTGAAGAGGAAGGTGCGTTGTTTGAAGAAGAAGCATCAGAATCAATTCCATCCTGTGAATGCTGCTCTGAAGCTCGAAGTGATTCAGCTCTTTCTTGGCACAAAACGTTCTCTGCTGCTTGATGAAATGCTTTTAAATGAAACAAGTCATCTGCAGACAGCTTTTTCAGCTGGTTAAACACAGATGCTACAAATATCATGACATCACATATTGGACATCCATCAACGCTGAAATTTGAATATTGCATGTTATCCCCTTCTTTCTTTTCTTCCTCTTCTTCTTCTTCTTCTATCGAATCTTGTTTATTCAACAATTTTTCCAAGTTGAGATGCGTATGCTGTTCAGTGTCTTGCTTATTCTTTTCTTCCACATTTTCTATTTTATTTTCTTTGTCATCATCACAATTACCTTCTGCTTCTGCTTCTCTCTCTCCCTCTGCTTCTTCTGTTTCGTCTGAGTTTTGCTGCAAACGGAACATATCGTCGAATATGTGTGTGATTTCTTTTTTCAATGCGAACAGATATTCGGTGGAGCAAAGTGGAAGAGGTGGATCAGAAGAACAAGGAATTGCAGAACAGTTCAATCCAGGTGATGCAGCAGAAGAAGATGAAGCGTCGAGATTACCATTTGGAAATGAATTTGAAGAGAGATTTTCTTGCTTCGCAAAATTCGCTTTCTGCACTTTTGATAAATAACCATAGGAATTATTTCGATTATTTTCCTCTTCCTCTTCTTCTTCTTTGTCCTCTTCTTCCTCTTCCTCTTCTTCTTCCTCCTCCTCCTCTTCTTCTTCTTCTTCTTCCTCTTCTTCTTCTTCTTCTGTATTTGTTTCTTTTGCTTTGTTTTTTACGAGCAATGAATCACATCTTTGCTCCCAAATGTTCACAGTTCCCATAATTTTCAGAAGAAATAGGGAAAGAAAACGAAGAAGAGACGAACACAAATTTCTGTCTCTAAAAGCCGAATGCTCTGAACAATTGGCCAAACTCATTAAACCTTGCTGAAATGATGGTGCTTCAGTTGAATTTCTGCATAAAAGAGAAGAATTCATTTCTTGTTCTTCAAATGTTGGAGATTGGTTTCCGTGAAGTCCCCCAAAACGACAAGATGCTTTGCTTAGCAGCAACGTTAAATAAAACGAATAAAATGACTCAGACGTGCGCAAATGGGTGGAAAGCGATGAAGAAAAGGTTGGGAAGAAGTAGCAATCGAGAGAAGACGATGCATCAGCACGATTTGAGTTGAGAAGATTGTGGTAGTCAGAAAGAGAAAGCGAAGGCATGTAGCTTGGCAGAAGGCAAGCATCCATTTGTATTTTGCGAGATGAAGTTGGACACTGCTCGATTTCATCTGCAGCAGAAGAGAGCTCAAACAGGATTTCTTTCTTCTCTCCAAAGCAGAACGTTCCCAGCGGAAATAAATACAGTTCCTCAACTATTCTGTTGGATTTCTCAGACAAATCAGAAAGAACTGTTTTTGAATCCAAGCCATCCAAGCGGAATTGGCTCAGATTCATGTTCATATCCTTTCCAGTTCCATAAATTGCTTCGAGGAATTTCTTTATGTGTTTTGAATCATCTTCTCCTTGTTCGTATTCTGCATTTAGTCCTGCATCCTTCATACTATTCAACATTTCCATATTTGCTTCGTTCGGATTGCTTGTTGCAGCACAATCTGCTATTTGTTCATTTTGTCTCTGATCTGATGCTTCTGAAAACATCGAAAGATTTAAATTTTTTCTATTTGGCTTTTCTTTAATACCAAAAGGCAACGAGGTTAAAAATGCTGAAGATAATAAGTTAACTTTCGTTTCTAACTGTAATTTGGGTGATTTGCTTGAATTTTCCATATCGATTGTAATTTCATCTATCTCCTTTTGATCAAATTCTAATTGCTTCACACTTAAAAGCAGACAAGAATTACTTAATGCTAAATTCTTTAGTTTCCATTTTAATGGCATCAGCATTTGTCGGTAGTCTTTTTGAATTGCGCAATGATAAAAAGGCGGGGGCTGGGAAAATAAACGATTTAGTTGAACGTTTACTGATTTTATGCATTCAGTTTGTGTAGAATGAAATCCACTGTTTCTCCAAAGAATTTCACAAAGAATACGACTTAGCTCCTTATTAAATGAGAAAAACTCAATGTGTGAAGAAAGAGACGTCAAGAGCGCATAGTTGTCAATAAGCTGCATTTTTAAATATTCTGGTACGTTTTGCGTAAATGTGCACCAGGACCCTTCCACGATTATGACAACAGGAATATTTCCGCGTTTTCTGAGAAAAAAAAAATTAACATTTGGTTTCAAAAAAAGAGATATCAATGGGGGAAAATACTTATTTCCTCTTGCTTCACATTCAAATAAATTGATCTTCTTCGATGTCATTGATATCAAATGTGATATTTCTGTTATCAGCAAGCAAACATCATGAACTTTTTTCATGTGATTTTTCGTTTTCAGAGAATTCTTGATGACATCTACTTGATTCTTAAAATGGTCGATGCAAATTCTCTGGAAAAGATATAGTTAAAGAAAAAAAGTTCAAATGATAAAACCTTTTCTTCATTTGATTGAAATGAATATTGCTCGAATGGAAGAAATTCGCTGGCAAAGCAAATAGAAGAGTTCTTGCAGCACTGATTTAAAAGTAATTACAACAATTTTACAAAAATCCGATTTATAAACAATAAAATTGTTGAATGCAGCAAACTGATAAACTATCCAAAAGTTCAAAAAGAAACGAATTGAATGCAACTGATTCGCAGTTAAATGATGGAATTAATATATAATCTAAAAATCATTGATTAAAATCAAAAATATTTTATGTCAATATTTATAACAAGGAAAAAAATTAAAAATTATCTATTTGTCAAACAATCATATGAATTCAACTGCTTTAATTCTCCTTTTCTTAATTTCAAAAAAGACATTGCTAAGGAACAATTCTTACTGTAATTATCGCATTCAAAATCTATTGCATTCATCAACAGCGTTCTTTTGAACTTTTGAAAACGATCAATAATTACATTCTTAATTATTTCATCTTGTGAATAAAACAACTTATTTTTGATTAGGAATTTTACGGAAGATAAGCAATATTAGAAGAATTCAATAGTGATAAATAACCAGAGCAACGAAAAAGACAAAACCTTTTAAAGATTGGTTTACAATTTTTCGTTCATTCCTTCTTCTTATAAATATATTAAACAAGCTTAGAAAAAGAAAAGAATGATCAAAAGGAAATATAGATGGTTTTCTTTGTGCTGAATAATGCAATATATTTGAATGTGAATTTCTTTTGAATTTTGATTTTTATTTTTTTTATAAAAAAAATTTTTCAAGGGGGTGAATAAAGAACTTTATTTAAATGAGTGATAGAAATCATCCAATATCATCAGGAACATCAGAATCAAACATGACTTGCCTATCAGTCTGCTTGGCAGTTTTTGATAAGAAGAATTTTATTTACTAGAAGCTTGGAAGATGTAGTTATGAATGAACTGCATTTCGCAAGAGAGGCAAGAAGAGAATTAGAAGAGCTTTCAAAATGTGTTGATTGGAAGAGAACAGAAGAAGGAAAAGAAGGAAAAGAAACGAAGGAAGAGCGGATAATTGAGAGTTGGCTAATAATGTTGGGGTCTTTTATCTATGCATGCGAATTGTGGAATGAAGAATTTGTAACTCTTTTTGTTTCTGCTATTTTTTTCACTTTTAAAAACTTCATCGTCAATTTATCCATTTGTTTCAGACATATAAACTATACTCTATAAAACTGAAAACTAAAAGAACAGAATAATAAAAATAAATGAATATTTTTAGGTTTCATTGATGTCCTTCAAGTTTCATTATGCCGCAAACACTCTGACAACATTCAAAATCTAAAGTTGTGATATTTTATTAACTATTCAGTTTCCAAAATGTTCATTATATATTCCATCATCAATGAGCTACCTTATTGTCTGCTGTGACAACAGTAAGAAATACTATTCATTCTTCAGAAAACATTCACTCACAGATCTCTCATCTAACTGTTAGATATTCATGTTCAAAGAAAAAAATTTGATCGAAACACCCATCTCTTCAAATTTAAGAATCAATTTTATTGTTTTTTTGTGTTATCTGTTGTGGAAATGTTCATGGGTGATATAATGGTGTGGGTGCAGATACTTTCATGACTCTTTTGAGCTTTTTAATTCACAAATACGCTCTTGTGTTTTGGTTTCCATTTGAATGATAAAATAATTTTCAATCATTATTCATTAAATTATCAAATTATTGGAGACTCTTTGCACGAAAAGCTTTTCAAGTTTGCCAAATTGCTGCATTTGAATTATTGATGATTCGATCATTTGTTTTTGAAGAATTGTTTTCTGAGCTTGAAGATTGCAATGAAGACGAACAGAAAGTCAAAATCGAAGAAATGAATGGGCTTATGAATGAGATGGAAGAAGATGAATTTTTTTCTGTTTTCAACAAACAATTGTTCGATAGAATGAACATTTTAATTGACAAAAAGAAAATTGCAACGAAAGATTCTGTTTTGATGTTGAAACACATTGGATATCGCAAGGAGTTGAAAAGTATATGGATGTGTAACTTTGAAAATTCTTTATTGTGTGAAAGAATTGAGAAAATGATTGTTGATGAAGATATGAAGAAAGAAGAGAATGATGAAAAACTTCATATTGATGCTTGCGAATGCTATCTTTTCCTAAACAACACATTTTCAAATGAACATTTATCGATTTGCATTCCTTGTCTTTTGAAAGTTGCATCAGACAAAGAGAAAAACAAGGAAGCTCTAAAAGAAGTTGAAATGGCTTTGCTTGCTTTGAGTGGCATCAGCGACAACCATGTTTTGATCTTTTCAATTGTTTTCTTGCTTGAATAAAATTGAATAAAATTTATACAGATAATATGCCATGAATTATATTTGAATGAAATTGCAGAAATCTTGATATATCATCAGCATCACAGCAATCTTACACGACTTGCGTATCAATCCGCTTGGCGGTTTTTGCTCAATAGATTGGTGGATGATGAAAGTTCGGAAGAAATAATTGTGAGCAAACTACATTTCATAGATGAGGCAACAAAAGAACTAGAAGAACTTGCAAAGAATGTGAGTGGGAAAAGAAATGAAGAAGAGAGAAGACGACAAGAAATGATAGAATATGATATCATTAAGAGATGGATCATTGTTTTTGACCATCTTTTTATGAACTTCAAATCGTGGAACGTGGAATACGCCGGGCTGGTTCGGTGCCTTGCTGGGTTAATCAAGCCTCTCAGAGACAATAAACAAGAAACATCAAACCTGCTAATTTACCTTTTTTACGTTATTGCACAAGATCAAATTGTCAGCGTCGATGAATTGCAAAAGGAAGGAGTTATTGATCAAATTTTGGAAGAAATAAATCAGAAAACAATAAATAAAACTGCCGTACGCAATTGTTTGAAGATATTTAGTGAAATTTCAAGAGGATTGAAAGGAGAGCTAGATAACGAAACGAAAAAAGCAGAAAGAAATTTCATCAAAATGAAGATTATAGAAAAGATGGAAGAAAAAGGATTTGAAGATATAATCATGAGCTTAAATGATATAACACAAAACACTGACGGAAGAAATTTTGAATTACCTTTTAATTACATTGACTATTTCGTTTTCGTTTAAAGAACTGAAATTCATTCATTTTTAATGAAATGATTTTCTTTTTCTTTTCTTTCTTTTGTCAAATCATTTCGCAATTCGGAGATTGTGGATATCAATAAACCAGGACATTTTGTTGTTTGGGAAATTGCAAAAAAATATATGAAAGGAAAGAAAAATTGAGAAAGGAAAAAAAACATAAATGGGTGATTATTTTTGGTTTCAAATTATTTTCATATAAAAATTTCGGTGCAAAAATATTTCTTGAATATCAATATAAAAAATTGAAAAGTGAAAAGGCTTATAAAATAAATTTTTATCTTTGATACTGCAAAACCATTTGTTTTTTAAAACAATTATGATATTTTTTCTGTTTTGAATAATAATTTTCTTTCAAAAAACAAACTATTTTTGAAAAATCAACACCACGAAAAAAGATATGATTTCAATAATAATCACCCAAATATATATAAGTGTTCAATTTATACCCATTTTGTTGGAAAAAATACATTACAAACATCAAATAAAAAGTCGAGAAAAAAAATTCGAATCAAAATGAAACCTTGTCTTCTATTTAATAAAGCAAGAGGCAAACATTTATGAGAATAATAATTATTGTAATCATTCTTCAGTATTTGATCATAACAAAATTATGAATTTCAGCGGGGGTTTTTGAAAAAATGAGCTGCAACGGAAAATACAAGCTGTTTATGATATGGGATGAAATTTCAGGTTTTGTGAAAAAAACAAAGATTTGTTCCAAACTTTTTCTGAAATTATATCATAATAAGTCTAGCTATTTCATGCAAAAAATACCGAAAATCGTTTTAATTAAGAAAAACAAAAGAAATTATTCTGTGGAACAAAATTCAGAAAGCAAAAAACTTTGTCCCATATTTTTATTAAAGAAACACATTTTTTCATTTATTTTTTTCAAATGAAAAATTTACTAGAATTTTTATTTGAAGGACGATTTCAAAAAGGACCAGCTACACGACAAGATCGTTTTCTCAATATTCAATTTATTATTCAAAATTAATAAACTAATTATTCGAAGTTGTTGAACTAATTATTCAAAATTGTTAAACTTTTTATTCGAAATTTGTAAAACTTCTCATTCAAAATTAATAAAAAACAGCATTCAAAAAAAAATTTTTTTTGTGAAAAATTGGTTTTCGGCTGAATGTTAGAAAGCGACTAAAATATTATATCGTTTTATTATTCATTAAAAGGATGAGAAACAGAACCTCTGATATTATTATTTGTCGAAAAACATGAAATCTTTGATTTTTCAGAAAAAATCATCTTCATTGATATCGGATAGTTTTCAAATAAATTCTCCTCACATTGTTAAATATTGAACAATTCAATCATAAAATGCAATTTGAAATTGAAGATTTGAAGAAAAACAATAAATAACAAAAGAGGAATATCAATAAGGCAATTATGGATAAACGCAATTGTAAATTATTTTTTTTTCTTTGTAAAATTGATACATAAAAATTTTCCTGATAGAATTATTCATAATTTAACAATGTGAGGAGAATTTATTTGAAAACTATCCGATATCAATGAAGATGATTTTTTCTGAAAAATCAAAGATTTCATGTTTTTCGACAAATAATAATATCAGAGGTTCTGTTTCTCATCCTTTTAATGAATAATAAAACGATATAATATTTTAGTCGCTTTCTAACATTCAGCCGAAAACCAATTTTTCACAAAAAAAATTTTTTTTTGAATGCTGTTTTTTATTAATTTTGAATGAGAAGTTTTACAAATTTCGAATAAAAAGTTTAACAATTTTGAATAATTAGTTCAACAACTTCGAATAATTAGTTTATTAATTTTGAATAATAAATGGTAAATCATTGTCAAGCGTTAATATCTTTGCTGATGAATTTTGGTGAGTTGGAATGAAAATCTTAAGAAAATATTGAATATGCATATCATTTGAGAATTAAACAAAAAGAATTTTTCAAATAATTTAGACTTATCTTTGTTTATTTATTTGAAATGCGAAAGTTTCATTTTTACATCGACTGAATGTTACAAAAAAATTATGGATATTTGAAGAAACATAAAATCCTATTTCTCTTTGATAATAAATATTTACACATTTTTTATTTGTATAGGGTGGTCCTTTATATTTTGCACAAAGAATAAAAAATGGGTCAATAAAAAATGAATTATCAAAAATTTTTTGATATAACAGAGTTTTGCACTCTGATTGGAATGAATTCCGAAGAAATATATGAAAAACTGCAAATTGCGTATGGTTTAAAACTTCCGGATATAAGAACTATTCGTTCATGGAACATTCGCATTCAAAGGTGAGAAGAAATTGACAGGAGACATTATTATCGCGGAAAACCAACTAATGAAGTGTTGATAAAGAAGATACAACAAGCAGTGGAAGAAAATCCTCATATTAGCTCCCGAGCGTTGGCATAACAATTTAGTGTTGCAAAAACAACTGTTTTACGTATTCTTCATGAAAAATTACATCTCCATTCTTACAAAATTAGGTGGGTGCCGTACTTACTGAATGATGATCAGAAAAAAATCCGCGTTCAAACTGGCTTACAATTACTGGAGAAATTGAGAGATTTACGAAAAAGAAATTTTGAAGGGCTGATTACAGGTGATGAATCTTTTTTCTTCAGAAGGTATAATTTCGAATGCGAATGGAGAAAAGAAAAATCTGAAGTGTCAACTACAGCAAATTACACTTATTCTGATAAGAAATTCATGTTCACAATTTTCATTTCAGTCCATGGGCTGTTTTTTCTTAATATACTACCAGAAAAAACAAAAATGAATTCAGAATATTTCGTGAATTCGATATTAAAGCCCATTAGCCAGATTCAAATAGACCTTTCTTCCGTTTCTCCTTTGGATTTTTTTATTCATTTCGATAATGCTCGTCCGCACACAGCAGCAATTTCAAAGATCTTTGCGGAGGAGCATCATTTAAATATTCTTCCGCATCCTCCTTATTCTCCTGATGTTGCGCCATGCGATTTTTTCTTCTTCGGCTACATTAAGCAGGCTCTGAAAGGGAAAAAAATTTCTAATTCTGAAGAATTAGAAATAGAAATAAGAAATATTTTTCTTACAATATCTTCAGACATGATTATTCGTGCCTTTGAAAGTTGGATTAAGCGATTGGAGTTTATCACAACTCATAACGGTGAATATTTTTATGATTGAATTTTTATTCACATTAAATTATGAAACCATATCAAATTTTTTTAACAAAATATAAAGGACCACCCTATATTATTCAGTGATGTGAAAATGATATTCTCGTATGACAAATGAGTTAGTAAAAATAAGATTCATCCAGATGAAAATTATAAGGATTTATTCTTTGAGCAGTTTTTTGAGAAAGTGATCTTGTCATGTGTTTTGCGCGATGTCCGGTTGTTTGAACAAAGTCGAAACAAAAAAAAAAGTTACTTTTTTTATTCGATTAGTCAAATTGTTTCACAGCTGTTAATCTGTTTTCAAGGTTTAGAAAAAATTTTGAAATGAAAATGAAATCACTTTTATTTTGAAGAATTTTTGAAAAAGTTATTTGATAGGAGTGCTTATGAGAAATACATGGGTTTAATTTTCAATTTTGAAAATATTATTTTTTCGTAATTTTAATTTCGAAAAGAGCTTTCAATTTATTGAAGTTAACATATATAAAGAATGCTGATGATAAAAAATAAATGATTAGAACTTTTCCCCTGCAAATCCCTTTTCTTTTTTTATTTTAGAAAGAATTAAAAGAAAATTGAGAACTATGAGCCATTCAAAGAGGTCATTTAAGACTTTATTTTCTACACAAAATGAAACAAATGATCAGATTGTGGCAAGCGTACAATCAGGATTATCAATTTTTATGAAAAAGAGCCATCAGGTGTTTACCGAAAATGGAAAATATTCAATGTTGAAGCCTCAATATACAAGAGATGAAGTTTATTTTGTTTTGTAATGTCGCATATATAAATATATGTTTAACCTGTATTTTTTAAATTGCTTTTTCTTTTCTTTTTTTTTTAATGAAATTGGAAATCTCAGGTATATTTGTTCAAAGATCTTTGTGGAAATGTTTTAACTGAATACTCTCAGTTCATTGTCGATGCAATTACTCATTTAAAAGAGGACAAAATTTCAAAGGCTAAATTTAGATTGTTTTTTAAAAAAACTTTAATTAATAATTCATTTTCCCCCACAACATTTCAGGATGCTACTGATGACAAAGATTATCAAATTTTGATTCATGTGAAAGAAAACGAGCTTAAAGCACGAGAAATTTCAGCTTTAAAAGAAATTATTTTACGGCGTGATAATTTATTAAAAATGCAAAGAGAAATGTTTTTCAAAGAGTTGATGATGTTGAAAGAGCAACTATTGCAACGAATGAGATATGAAGAAATGTACAAAGTGGAGAATGTTGAATTATTTGATGGAAAGGCATGGCTTAAAGAGTTTTTAGGAGACGAAGCTTCAACAGAAGAACCATATGAAGAATTGAAAGAAAAATGTATGGACAGAATACAAAAGATAGATGCTTCATTTAACAAAGAAAAAAAGAAGCTTTTAAACAAGCTTCAGGTGTGGAACTCTTTTTATCAGAAAAGAATGATTATTTAAAATATCTTTTCTTTGTTTTGTAAAAATGAAAGCAAATCGAAAGAGATAGGGAAATACAGGTTGCCAAGATTAATAACCTTCTGAAAAGAAAAGAAGAAGAGTTAAAAGTTCAAGAAGCCGAATTGAAGGAATTGAAAATGCATGCATGCGATTTTATTTATGAGTTTTTTTTTTTATTTTGATTTAAAGATGCTATTGTTCATGTGAGATTGATGAAATAGTAACAATATACAAAGAAATGAAAAGATTATTTATTTATTTATTTATTTATTTATTTATTTATTTATTTATTTATTTATTTATTTATTTATTTATTTATTTATTTATTTATTTATTTATTTATTTATTTATTTATTTATTTATTTATTTATTTATTTATTTATTTATTTATTTTTACAACTTTATTTTCTCATATTTTTTGTGACATTTCCCCTCAGTGTTAAAGGTTTAGACACATCATCAGGTCAGTTTGGGGATTGCGGAGAGAAAAAAGAAAGCAAAGATGATAGAGAAGAAAAGGAAGAGAGGAAAAAAGAAAGCGAGAAAGAAATACTGCATTTGGCTAAGTTGATAAAGGAAGAGAAAGAAAAAGCAGAAAAGGAGGCAATGAAAGCCAGCGAAGAAAAAATGGATGCAGAAAGGAAGATATTAGAGCTGACTGATGAAAATGTCGAGCTGAAGTCCAAATTATCATATTTCATGAAGCGTTATCAGAGTGAGACTGATCAGGAACAAACACAGGGAGATGCCGAAGAAGCCTTGAAGAACCGAGAAGATGGAAACATTGCTTTGCTTCGCAACAATTTGAAAGCTCAAAACGAAGAAATTTTGCAATTGAAATCAAAAATAGCGCTTCTTTCAGCAGTAAAAGAATCTGAAAGCAAAGCAAAGGAAAATGAGAAAGAAGCATCCAACGGAACGGACAATGATTTGCAGAAAAAGGATGCAAAGGCTGATGATTTTTCTCATCTGAAAAAGGAAATAAAAGACCTCAAAGCTGAAAACGACGAATTTCGCAGAATTATTTCTGAGATGAAAGGAGCAAATTTGTTAGAGAATGGGAAAGCATCAAAGGCAGCTGCGAATACTTCCAGCTGCGATTTATCAGCTACCGAAGAAAAAGGCAAAACAGAATGTGCAAATGATAATCAAAAAAGTGATGGAAGGAGAATTGCTTCGGAAGCAAAGAAAGAAGTTCACAGAACAGAAGGAAATGCCGAATCAGAAAGTGAAGACATGGAAATAGTTCGAGAAAAAGAATATGTCAAAGCAAGCAGCAAGGAAGAAGAACAGTTTGTGGAAGATTTCGGCAGATTGGCAACTTATGTACAGCGAGACGAAGACTTAAAAAGCAAGAAGGCATTAAACAATTGGATATATTTTATCAGGCGTCTGAAACAAAAAGAAATGTTGAATTTGACATCTGCTTCTGAAACGACTTCTGAGGAAGAAGCTGATAACTACGAAGGAGGAAAGGGACAGACGAATGGCAAATTGATTGAAGATGCATCACAAAACAAAAATCAAGAGACTTCAAATAAAAAGACAAAAGGGCAGGATGCTTCACTTGATGGAGAATCCAATGAATTGATTGCAGAATCACAAGCACCTTCTTCTTCGTCAACTGCATCATCATCGTTTTCTTCATCAATAGCTTCTTCAAGTTATCAACAGCATAAAAATTCTCTAATAATTCATCGACAAAGAAAGGGAAGCATCCAATTTTCCAACTTGAATGTGTATTTGCGGATGGAAATGAGGACAAAAGAAGCGATGAAGGAGCTGATGAAGCTGAAGAGCCAGATTGAGGCGGAAAGGCGGGAAAACTTCGAACTGGCGATGAAAACATCGCACGCTTTGGTTAAGTTTAGCAAAATTGCAATTGGGCAAAACGGAATTGTCATCAGTAGAAAGGAACCTGAAAAAGAGAGAAATAAAGAAGAGAAATCCGAACTGACAGAAAATACAGAGTACAAATCAAAGGAATTAGCTTCTAAAGCAGAGGATGAGAAATCAACAAGAAAGATAAGCACTGATATGGGTAAGAAAAGAGATATTATTCATTGGTATCCTGAAACGGCGCATATTGTAGGAGAAGAGAGGGAGCAAGGAAGAAAAGAGAAAACCCAGATTGAAGAAGGGGATGAAAAAGCTATAAATGTGAAAATCAAAGAAGAAGTGAAAGATAAAAGCGAGCAATCAGGCAGCGATGAAGTCCCTCACACAAAAGAGATGCTAACGATAAAGCAACTTCTTTCATTTCCGAACTCAAATCCTTTTGCAAGCAGTTCTTCCACACCGTCTTCAACATATGGTGCGTCTCTTTCTCCTCCTCTTTTCGCTCACAAAGTTCTTCAGCAGAATCCTCCACAGCTTTCTTTGAATACGCTGTCACTTCACACTGCAAATGATACAGACACGCAAACCATTGTTCCTTCTTCCACAGTCTCAACATCTCCGAAGCATCCACATCAACTTTCTCTTTCACCGCTCAATTCTCACCGTGCACCTCCTTCTGATACCTCATCGAAATCTCCTCGATCCACCAAAGCAAATTCACAGAATGTGCGTTCATCGAACGCTATTCATTCTGTTCCTTCTCTTGACTTTTCTTCACAACCGCCTCTTTTGTTTTCTCACGAGCCAGTTATCATTTCATCTAGACGCGGAGGCCAATCTTCTGCATTTGCCACAAACACTTCAGTTTCAGTGAATTCAATTACACCTTCGTCTTCTTTATCTTCTTCAACTTCTTTGTCTTCTTCTTCGTCAGGTACTTCTTCAACATCTCCATTATTAACAATCACTTCTCGTTCTCGTCCACTTCAGCAGTTAAGTCCCTTGCCAGTGACTAGAACTTCCCAATCATCCCAGCTGACAACAATAGAACAAGAATTGATCAAACAACAAATGACTCCCAGGTTTTCTGCAAATCTTCGAGATGCATCCAGCAACCCCAACTCAGACAATCGTATTTATTCAACAGGACGAGCTGACCCTCCATTTCTCAAACGAAATTCACAGTCGGTTAAATCGGATCGAAAAGTCCAGCAAAATGATGGTTTGTATTAACATATTTTTTTTTTAAAAGCAATTTGGATTATCATAACAATTTTTAAAAAAGATTTGCCTCAGAGCGTTCGAGGGGCTCCTCTACATCTCAATTCTCGCTATTCATCTTGAGCATTTTTGCGAGAAAAGTGCAATATTCAAGAGAAATTTCTAAAGTTTGTGCTAATTTTTGACTTAATCGCCAAATTTTTAATTTATTTAGAAAAATAAATTGTTAAATAGAAGTATTTCATTTTTGTTGAAGATTCATTCTGATGTTCTGTAGAAATTATGTACAATTATTTACAAATTTTATTGAGAGTTCAGAACTTTATTTTTTAAGATGGAAAGAACAAAACATTGACTTTTTTGTTATTTCTAGCAACGAGTGTACCATTTAAAAAAATTTGTATTTTTATAAGTTGCAGCAAAAATGCTTTTAAATCCAAAATTTTTTAAAAGTTTAGAAAATTCGAAGATTAAAAGAATATTTTGTTACAACTGTGAAAATTTTTAAAAAATATAAGTATCAAATAAAAACGACAAAAAAAAAAAAAATAAAAAATAAGTGTTATGGAATTAAACAAAGAGCAAATAATAATAATAATAATACATACACACATTCATTCGACAATAATGTGAAAAATCAAGAATATACTTTTTTGAAGTATTTAAAAAAAGGTCAATTAATTGTAATTTTAGAGAAATGAATAAATACAAAAAATCTTCACATAATATTTTATACTCAACAAAACATAAATACATATATAAATTCAAAAAATACACATACCAATACATAAGGAAAAAAAAAGCTGTTCAAAGATGAAAAGTGAAGCTTGAAAAGAAGAGACATTACTGAAAATGAATTCTTCAGTGCATTATTCTTTCAGAATTCACATCATTCGAAGAAAGAAATCGAATATTTGGTGTTCAAAATACAGAAATTTGAAATATCATATATTCAGTCTGCACGCACATGTCTTGCAAATTAACAGGGAAACTGGCATTGCACCACAAATCTCCCAAAATTTGCAAACAACATATTGATAAACAAATAAACAACAAACATAAGCCTACAAAGTTTCAAATTGTCAGAATTTTCAAAAAATGAAAAAAAGTCAGAAATCAAATCGACAAAAATTCTCTTTCTTATTCGAACAAGCGCATCGAATCAAAAAGGAAGCACAATCAGTTCCATCATCATCATCGTCATCATCAGGACAAAATGTTTTCCACACTTTCGCTTCCATTTCCAATGCAAGACGAGCCACCTTCTTCGTTCCCATTTGAAGCATATTGAAGATCAATTGCATCTGAAACTGTCAGAATTGCTGCTCCTGGTGGAAAATGCCCAATAAGATAGCGCTTCATATCGGTGAGGCTCGGACGCTGCGATGAATGAGACGAAATCGACGCAGAGATCAATTGGCCGAAGAAGGGAGATGATGCGTTGATTCCATCAAGATTTGGCGTTTCTCCTCGTTGGATCTTCTGCCCAGCCATCTCTGCCTCATATTCTCCAAATGGAATATTCAGTGTCAGGCACTCCCACAACATCATCCCAATTGAAAACACAACTGATTCCTTTGTTGCTCCCAGCTTCTTGTTGATCAGAAGCTCGGGCGCCTTCCACCTCATGCACTCTTTTTGGAATTCATCTTCATCCTCAAAAGCTGACGAAGGAAGAGAGTCATCATCATCATCATCACTTATAGACGTCGCAACAGTTGATGAAGAGATGGATGATGAATCAGAATCATCAGACGAAAAGTCAGAGTGCATCACAACGCAGATCACCATATGCTCAGAAAACAGCACAATGTGAGGACTGAGATTGAGCAAAGATTGAAGAGGGTTTTCCATTTCATCAAAGGAGTGGAGTGCAAGATTAGCCACCCAGAACAGGATTTGAGCAGCTGTTTGCTCCCTCTCCTTCAATGAACCAATTGCCATCTCTTTTGTCTTGTTCCTTCCATGCAACAGCATGAACAGAGAATCCCTCAAGTCAACGATCAGCTTCTCATGAGGGGATGAGCAGGCCATTGCATCCACCAGATTCGACATCGACGAAGTGGTTGGGAAAAGATCCTCTCCTCGAACAAATGTTGAATCTGTATCTGTGGTTGAAGTGGACGAGATGGATGGCGAAGGAGTTCTCTTTCTCACCTCTTCCTCCTCTTCCTTTTCATCAATCTTTTCCAGCATCCGTTCAGGAATCTTGTCTGAATCTCTTCCCAAAATGTATTCAGTTGAGCCACTCTCAGAAAGAAGATGCTCAGACGAATCCGAATGCCCCAAGGTTTTCTCATACACCCTCTTCTTCGTCCTCTCTTCATTCTTCTTCTCTGCCCCTCTCTCTGCTCTTCGCCACTGCTCCTCAGGTGACATTTCCATAGTCACCATCTCAAACGCCTTAGAATCCTTCTTCACTGTATCGTTCACAATTTCTTCAAGTTCTTCTGTTCGTTTTTTTTGCTTTCTCCATCGAATCGTCACAACAATGGAAATAATAAGAACAGCCAATAACACAACCAAAATAATAACAATAACAATCCACAATGAACTTGTTTTTGCTTCTCCTTCAACGATTTTTCCATCTCCTTTTACTTCTGATTCACTTTCATTCTTCAAGGTGACTGATTTTGTTGAAGAAGGAGCATCCGCATTTCCAAAAAGAATTTTTATTTCTAACTCTTTTTCTCCACATGCAAAAATGTTTGTAGAACAATGAATTACATGCTTCATTTCATTCTCATTTATGAAATCATCATCATCAAAATAATATCTTTCTGTTTTTGTTTCCTCTTCTTTTCTTGTTATCTCGAATGAGAGGTTGCATGGGAGGAGCAGTGATCCATTGAACAGCAATTGCACATCATTTTCTGATTTTACTGCCCTAACAGAATTAAGCGATGGAACAAAGAAAGGTGAGTGCATTCCAGATCCTATCCCAGACAGATTGCATCCTTCATTCAAAATCCACAATGATTCATTTTCACTTTCTGTTCCATTTCCAATCGAATCAAGAATATTAAGTCTTGCTCCTCCTGTACATAAAATATTTCGACAAATAGAATTATAATTAGGAATTCCAGGTGAGTTTCCTATAAATTCCCCATCTTCAATTAAAACATCTCCACTTGATACAGAGAGTGCTCCGACAGGCGAATTTGAAAATCTTGAACGTTTAACTTCTGCCGAACATCTATTGACTTCAACAAGTGAAGAGTTCCAACTGCATATCTCAGATTCAACAGATTTTGCTACAACTCTTTTTTGCAAAATAAAATTTTTGTCAACAATCTCACTCAAATACTTATTTAGAAAATGTTCTTTTCTGCTAAAGTTCGCATTTGAAATGCAGTTTTCACTCTTTCTCCAATTCCCATCAAGCACACACAAATCCAATAATAGATGAAACCTACCAGAAAAGGAGAACACTTCTCCCCTATTTTTCGAAGAGCAACATCCAATACAGCTGCAATTTAGAATCTTCGTATCTTTTCCTTTTCCATTCATATCAAAAACACTTGATTCGTTCCCTTCGCTCGAAATATTTGTAAACAAACAATGCTCAACTGTCAGCCAATCCAATCGTTCGCTAACTTCCTCTTGCTCTCTTTCACCAAACGAGATAATGCTTCCCCTGTTCATCTTGACGTTATTACAATCAATCCGCTCAAGAGTAATATTTTTGTTTGCTTTTTTTCCTTCAAATGCAAACAATGAATTAAGGCACAAAACAGATGTGACATAAAGACGACACACTTCAATCAAGTTCCCATCCTTGTCCTCCAAAAAAGAGTAATCAAGAATAACGTCTTTACATGTAAAATCTCGAATGCAAACTCGACCAAAACCAGTGCATGATATGCACTTGCTTTTGCATTGTACTTCTTCCAAATCACATGACTCAATAATCCCAGTAGACGATTCAATCAGGATCAGAGAGAATGGAATTAGTCCATAAGTGGAGGGGTTTATTTTGTTTTCAGTATCATCACTTCTACGAACAGATTTGAATTGACATAGCCGGAGAGCAGCCTCTCCGTGGTGGAAAAGAAACAAGACGTCATGATCCGAACTAAAAGTTGAATCAAACTCAAACTGTTGCCTTTCAACTTCAACATTTCCTTTGCAATCAACCAGCCACTCTCTAGTGCGATTAATGTCGCAATTGATACTAATTATTGATAGCACTTTTGTCATGCTCTTTAAAACTAAATCTTCCAGGTTGCACTCCTCATCAATCCAACTACTTCCACTTACTACAACTCGACTGTCAAACGATTTTTCCAGATGCGTCAGGCCAGAATTCACGCTCAAACATGGCATCGTTGAGCTCCCGCACATCTTTGAGTTTGTTCCGCCTGGTGAATCGCCGCTCACAAAAATTAGATCACTGTAAAACCCCAATATTAGATCAATTATGTTCACATCATCTTCCCCTTCTTCCATCTGATGATCCTTACCATAAATCGCGTTCTTTGTGTTGTATGTTGCCTCTGCAATTTCAAAGTCAAACAGTTCCTTTCTGATCTGCGTTTCAAAACTCCAGCATTCCACGAATATATCTCGTCCTCTCTGAGCATCATTTAGGATAAAAATATCATCCAAAAATTTAAATCCAGCTGCACCCTCTCCAATATTGTTCACGTACACGCCTCCCCCTTTTCCTCTCAGAGCCTTGCACATCATCATCGTTGTACATTCAATCCTCATGCTCGAACCTTCACAGCACTCCACATACAATCCTCCTCCTTTTAATGAACTCTGTGTTTCACATCTCGAAATATTTGAACAGTTCACAAGCAAATTCACTCCAGAAGTTTCTATGACTTCATTTATGTTGTTGATATTGTTGAATAAGCAAGGACTCAAATCTTCATCTTCGTTTCTCTCTTCAATTTCTCTAACATCGCATCCTTCAACTTTCACCACACTTTCACCATTCTTCACTTTCCTTAAATTTGATGTTTTAAGTGTTAAAACGCTTCCATTTTCCATCGATATCCTTTCCATTGTGCATCCAATCATTTCAACTGTTGCTCCTTCCTCAAAAGCTACTAGCCCTGTACAGCATGCATTTATCCAAACAATATTCAAATTGCTTATCTCAATCTTTCCCTTTTCATTGACTTCAAACAAACCTTTTGAACGATCAAATACAATCCCTCCAATCCACCCTGATTCCAATACAAGTTCCCCACATAAAACACTTGCCAACCATTGATTCCAATATTTTTGTTCAGCTCCCAACTTTCTTCCAAATATGCAACTCCTTGCTCTCACATTTCCCTTTTCAATAGTTATTAGGCTTTGTTTGCATTCTGGTTCATCGCACCCGCAAAATTCCACACTTTCAACATTAAGTTTTCCGCTTTCGTTCTCTTCTCCAATCTTTAGCTGTCCATGTTTTGATACCACAATTCTCGATCCTTTCTCTTCTTTTCCTAACAATTCCACAGTTTTTCCAATTACCGCAACTGTGTTTGAAAGTGCAGATTCTGCTTCAATTACCATCCTTTCCATACCCACTCCCATCTGTTTATATCCGCATTCAATACTCAAACACTGAACAGCTTCCCATCCGCAGCACTCAAAATCGATCCCAGTTCCGCCAACATACACACTCCCTTCCGTGGGCTTTTCCAGATAATAAACCAAGCTAACCTCTCTACTCCGAGCAATTGTAATATCTACCATCCACATCCTTTCCTTTTTCTCAATGCTTCGCGGTGTTCCTTCCCACAATTCCCGCTTCACAATCTTTTCAGGCTCTGGGCACGTAAGACAAATATCTGCTCCCCGTGAAGCAGTATTCATTTGAAATATTATTTCTTTCATCGTCAACTCAGCCACGTTTGATTCAATTGTCAAATCCATTCCTCCTCCACTTCCATCTTCCTCTGATACGAAGCTCTTGCACACACTGCAGTTCTGCCAGAATACGCGAACTCCTCCGGCAAAATGCCCATTCACTGCTCCTCCTCTGCTTCCTGCTCCTATGCACCCGCAGTTTTCAAATGAGCAATTTTTCACTTCTATCCCTTTGCCTTCTCCAATTTCCAATTCAATTGCCCCACCGTTCTGGTTCTCCCTCAAAATGTTTGCAAAAGAGCAATTTTCAAAGGAAATAGTGCACTGATTGTCAAATGCCATTAGTAAGTAAAAATGAGGATTTGGCGATGAAAATAAAGAATTTGCCAAAGAAAATTGATTAGCGTTTGTTACAGAAACAATTCCATTTGTGGAAGTAGTAGAAATGTTATCCAAGTTTATTTCTGAGATATTTACTGTTAACATCGAAGCGACAAAAGCAGGGCAATTTTCAAAAGCCAGGCTTGACATTGAAACCGTTTTCATAATAAGATTACCTCCTGTTGCAGACAGAAGCGAATAAGGAAGAACGTGAGATACTGCTTCTTGTGCAGAGAGAAGAAATGTACATTTACTGAGAGAAAGAGTGGAGGGATTGGACAAATCAAAAGAGGAGCGGATTAATGAAGATCGATGATTGAGAGAAGATGGAAGAACAAAAGAGATTCCACACATCGAAGTTGAAATAGAAGCAAGCAGTAGTTCATCAGACTGCTTTTGTGAAATTCCATTCGCGCTTATTGAAACTGGCAAATTCTCATCTCCAATCATATATTCGTAACCTTTTAGTTGCGTTTCATGATCAATAATAAATCCAGATCCCAATACTATTATCCTCTTCTGATCATGAAAGCGCAATGCAGCTGCTTCAATTGTTTTGCAAGGACAATCAATATAGCCGCAACCACTGAAATCTGTTCCTTCGCTCCCATTCACATGCGCTGAACCGCTCCATTGGCGAAGGAAATACACAAGAGAAAATATGATATCTGAGCCTGCTGATCTTTCCATCCCGCTCAACGCTGACAGGTTGTTCATGTCAAGAGAAAAATTAAAAGTATCATTGCTCACAATTTCATTCAAAACATTTCCATTAATGAATATGTCCGAACCCGCCTCTGCATAGCACTCTTCAAATGAAACATTTGTCAATGAAATTAAGTGAGATGAATCAGAGAAATAAACATAAACACCTCCTCCATATCCACTTTCTCTACTTTGTCCATTCTGTGCTTTACAAGCTCTGCATTTTGAAAATTTTGTGTATTCTGTTCCGTTAACTTCAACTTTACCATCATCTTCCACATAAATGCTCAATGCCCCTCCATTACCATCTTCGCACACACTTTCTTCCAGCATGCAATTTGATACAATTATCTTTCCTCCAGAGGAAAGTCTTCCTTTAGCTATAGACCCATCTCCATTTGTTCGTGTTAATTTGCTTGAGTTTGTCGAAATGATCTCCAAGACACATGTCTCAGCTTCCTGTTCAAAAGAAATTGTACAGCAGCTGGAGAATTTCATCTCAAACATTCTCACTTCTTCCAAAAGGGCATATCCTGTATTCACTTTGAACGCACTTGAATGAACTTCGTTCTGTTCATCAACACAAGAAACATCACATTTCTTCACTGTTGTTTTTCCATTTCCACTCATCACCAGAAAACAATTGGATGTACCATTGACTCCATCCATGTGCTTCAAGTGGCAGTCATTAATATCCAAAGTGCCCGTATTCACTGTAAAAACACTATTTCCTTCAAGTGATCTGATAATTGTTTCTTCTCTCGAAATTCCAGCGATAGAAGCAAGTTCTGAACCAACTTCAATTGTTTCTTCACAGAATACGCAGGAACCAGCTTGCACTATCGCATTTGTGTTCGTAGTTAATCTTGTAAGCGAATGCTTCAAAGTTTGGCATAATGGTGCAAAACCACATCCATTATTATCAACACCTTCATAAAAGTTTGCCCTTATACGGAAATCATCATGGAAATCTGGTAGCCAATATAATGGCATACTCGTTTCACATTTGTAGGTACTCTCAGTGATGCAGCGAACAACCCTTGTCCCTTCGGACAAAGAATAACATTCAGTAAAATTATCAATCGTCAAAGAATTCCAACCACTATTTAGCGTAATGTGAACATCCATTCCTCCATCCTGTGGAGCAGAATTGTTCTTGAAGAAACAAAACGAGCATTGAAATACTACAATATCATCAACATTTTGTTCTCCCAGTAAAATGCAAGGTGCAAAAGTTCTTGCGGTGTTGAATTGAAAAGCATTATTTGAAAGATAAATAGTGGAATTTATGTGGAAAGTATGAAAGGCTCCTGTATATTGTTCACTAGCTGATCCATTCTCAAAAGTATTAGAATAAAAAACATTGGTTCCAAGCTGAATTGAATATATAATTACATGCCCCTTTCCCTTTGCACTGCTCAATGAAAACAAAGAAGATTGAGTTTTAGTGTTTGTGAAATTTCTGTAGCAAATAGAACCACCTTCGTTAGCCGCAGAGCAATTCATAAACGAGCAATGATCACAAAAAAATTCTCCAGTTGATGAATTTAAGAAAATGGCTCCTCCGCTTTTTGAAGAGTTACATTTTTCAAAAATGCATCTAACAATTGTGAGCGAAGCTTCAGAATCACAAAAAATAGCTCCCCCGAATTCTGAATTATTTGAAGAAAAATAATCATCCGTAAATGTGTTATTACCTTGTGAAAAAGTTTGATTCGAATTGTGTTCAATGCTGCATTTTTCAAATGAGGAATTACTGCAAATAAAAGAACATGAAGCTGGAGTTACAATTTCTCCGTTGTAAGGGCGTACGCACCTCGTCATTTTTGAAGAAAACAATTTCACATTTTCATTTCGTCTATTTAAATTATCATGTTTTATGAATTTTGTTGAAAAATTGTCGAAGTTGCAATCTTCAACATTCAACAAAGATAGGCTTTTGGAACATATAAATGGAGGCGACAAAACTGTTAATGAAGAAAAGTCAGAATGAATCAATGAGACTGTGCCAAGAGCATAATCAAAATGTATGTCTGACGAACTTGACACTAGAGATGGAAAATGATTAAAAATTAGTTGTTGGCAAAGTGAGATATTGTTAAAATTGATGATTCCTCCGTAAGATATAAAAGGACTTTTGCGAAAAACAATTCCATCAATAGAGCAAGAATTCATGTACAGCTTTGATGAAGAGCAAATAGATGCAATGCTGGCGTCCTTAATGATTAAGAAGTGAAGAGAACTAAAACGAACAGAGCTGTTGGTGAATTTGAAATTATTCTTAAAAATCGATGGACTAAAAATTGTGGAAAAATCATTCATTCTGAACTTTGTTTTCAGGCTGTATTCATGCTGAAACGAATCTTTTAACATATTTTCGCTGTAATCTTCAAAGTTAAATATGCAACAAAAAGCTAAATTCCAACTTCCTCATGTATCAAAATATACAAACCTGTTTTTGAATTTATCAAAACAGCACGCATAAATAAAAAGAAAATTATATAAAAATCCATTTTAGTTGAATAATAGTAATGCTCTATGCAAAGCAAGGGGCAGAAAATCGAATGATCAAAAATTAACACTTAAAATTAAATAATAACAATTGCTGATTTTAATATAAAGTTATGGGGATAAGAATAATGATTGAGACGTTTGTTAATTTAGGAATGCAAAATATGCACAATAATATGCTTTAATATCATATTTGTTTAAAAAGCCCATTATGATACACATAACTTAATTTGAAGTGGAAGTGTTTAAAACTTCGAGAAAAACCGCTGAATAAAAGTTGATATTCAAAAACAATTTTATATTCATTAAAAAATAGAATGAGACAAAAGGCTGAAGATATTTAATTGAATAAAAATGCTTGGGAAAATAACTTTTAACTCAATTGTTTGCATATTCATTTTTCTCAAATTATTCAAGCATTTTTTTATGGATGTTTTTTTTATTAGTGTAATCAACAAATGGTTTCCGACCCAATGCCACTAGTTTCTCCTACCGAACTTCGACATAAACAGCTTTCTGTTTCTTCTTTATTCCCAGAACTGCAAACTCTTGCATTAAAAAGGGATAACTTATTACAAAGGCAGAGTCGTGCCCCAACAAAAGAAGGAAAATTTTCTGGATCTTATCTATTCTCAAACACTTTATGTGACTCTTCGCATATTTTTTCAAGAAACTTTTCACAAAAGAAATCTGATCAACCCCCAACAATTGATGCTGAAAGAAAACATGACCAAACGAAAAGAGGTGAAGCTACCAATGATGTGAAATCAAAACGATTATCCTCTTCATTGAAAGACTGTTTTGATAGACTTGATCAGGAACAATATACATTACTTTTCTCAACAACTCAGGATATCCATAAACATTCATCCATTCACAATAAACAAAACGTTGAAGCAACTGGTAAACACTCCGAAATTTCTTCAGATTCATCAAGTTTCGAAGACGAGAGGGATTTGAGCGATTTGGATTCTTCTTCATCTTCCGCATCTCTTTCTTCTTTTTCGAGTGATTTATCATCTTTTTCTTCTGATTCATCAGAGCTTACTCCAACACCCCTAACAGAATCGAGTAGTGCATGCGAAATAAAAGTGTGGAAAATTAAAGAGAAGATCTTGAAGAATGATTTTGAAAACAAGGGTGATCTGAAGAACATTAGCTTTGAAGGAAATTCCAATCAAGCACATCCCATTGTCGGCTCTGAACGCAATTCAACTGCAGCTGCATTTGCAAGCTCTTCTCGAGTCCTCTCTTCGTTTGTGCGAAACTCCTCCCCTTTCGTCTCACTTGCATCTCACAAGCATTCTCCACCTCGCATTTCACAGCCGCTTCCTCATTTGTCTTCTTTATCAACACCTCCTTTCAATTCCACTTCACATTTGCCTCAACAGGATCAGGGCTCTACCTCTGAATCTCCACTCTCTGCCTCATTGGTGAATGATCAAATGCTTGTTTCAAGCCAATCTTCGGTTCTCTCACAAAACGAAAGTGAAACAAATCCTCAAGAAACGGAGGAACACTCTCAGGAGGGCTTATTAACTTCCACAGAAAGGTCAGTTCAAACAGATGAGAGTATGAATGATTCAATTGCACCTCTTCAGCAGCCACCTCAAGTTTCTTCAAATGCAGCTGGAATGGCTTGCTCTGGTGAATCTTCTATAAACTCAAGCAAACAGTCAAAAACTCCTCAGAAGAAGCTGAGGCTCACTGCATTCAAATCGTCTATTCGAGCGACTCGGCAGTTCTTGGCACTTCATTCATCCACACTTTTGTCTGACTTTCCATCGCTTTCGGAGGCGTTGAGAATGCAAAAGGCGAATGAAGATAAGACTGTAAAGACACCTTTGGAAGAGTTAGCATCGCCAGATTCGCCTTCTTCTTCAGCATCGTCTACTTTGCCTTCATCTGCGTCTGCGTCTGCGTCTGCGTCTGCGTCTGCGTCTGCGTCTGCGTCTGCGTCTGCGTCTGCGTCTGCGTCTGCGTCTGCGTCTGCGTCTGCGTCTGCGTCTGCGTCTGCGTCTGCGTCTGCGTCTGCGTCTGCGTCTGCGTCTACCGCTTCATTTTCTTCGAGTTCACTTTTGGAATTGACAGATGAGCCAGTTGAACTGAATGAGGGATCAGAAGGCACGGGCAGCATCTCTGAAATGAATAATATTAGAACTGAGAATGAAACAAATTCTGAATCGACTCATTCTGTGAAAGAAATTACAGACGATGATGAAAAAGAGGAAGAAAAAGAGGAAGAAGGAAAACTCGAAAGTGAGATATTGCCCGAGAGAATCGAAGAAAAAGATGAAGCAGCAAATGAACTGATGGAAGAGGAAGCGATGAGAAAAGAAGATAGAGTGTCTCATGCTGAAGATGATGTTCAGATGGCTTTGAGGGAAAGCGCATCTGAGGAAGAAAGGGAAAGTGATGATTATGGCAATGCATCAGATAATTTAGAGGAATATGAACAAAATGCTTGTCGGTCTTTGTATCAAGTTGATACATTCAGTGAAAGCAGAATGGAAGAATCTTCAGGCAAAGAAAATGAAAACGAAGACAAAGAAGAAGAAGAAGAAGAAGAAGAAATGGTTGAGGAAAGAGATGAAGAGGAAGAAGAAATCAAAGAAGTCTCAGAAAATAAAAGAACTTCCAGTTTTTCAGAAAGCAATGAATTTGCAGCAAGCAAAGAAAGTGAACAAAAAACAGGCAAAGAAGCAGATTTGACCGAAAGCGAAAGCAAAATAGATTCCGAATCAGATGATGAAAGAGAGGAAAAACAAGAAGCAGAATCAGAGAGAGTTTTAAGGATTACTGTGAAAGAGGATGAAAATTCTGATGAAGTGTCAAGGGAGCAGGAGGAACTGAACGATGGAAACGAACATTTGGAAGAACAAAGAAAGAACAAAGAGAATGAAGTTGCTGATAATATGGAACAGATTTCAATGGGTCAAAACTTTTCACCAGAAGATAATTCTGAATTGTTGGTTTCAGATAGAAATGAAACAGAAGCAGAAAAGGAGAATTCAACTGAAGTGAAAAAGGAGGAAGAAAGCCGAAGAACAAAAGGAGCAAAGCCAGTGCTGATAGAACATGAGGGAAATCAAATGAGAATTAGTGATGATTCTGTTGTTACAAATGAAAGTGGCAGAAGTTTGAATGAAAGAAAAATGGAGGAAGAGTCGAAAAGGGAAAAGAAAAATGAAGTCGAAGAAGAGAAAAGGCACAAAGAATGTGAAGGGAATGAAGAAGAAGAAGAAGAAGAAGAATACGAAGAAGAAGAAGAAGAAGAGGAGGAGGAGGAAGAGGAGGAGGAAGAGGAAGAGGAAGAAGGAGAAAAAGGAGAGAAAGAAAGAAGGAAGGAAAGCGAACAAAACAACAAAGAACATCAACCAAAAAATAAAATTAACGAAAGAGAAGAGGATGAGCCAAAAGAAAGGGCGAATGAAACTTTGAGCGGAGCATCTGTTATTGAGCCAGTGTTCATTCAACCAAGTGAAACGTCAAATGAAAATGCAGCAAATATGCAACAGGAAAATGGCAATGAAAATTTGATGGAAGAAGAACATAAAGAAGATCAGAAAGATAAGCAAAACACTTCGGAAATAGAAACACGTGAAAATGAGGTTTATGAAAACAATATGATTCAAACAGAGGCTGAATCAATTGCTTCGAATGCTTCCGATACTCTGTCTTCTGAAATGGCACCTCAACAGTCAGATACATCATCATCATCTGTTTCTGCTTCTGCTTCTTCTTCTTCTTCTTCTTCTTCTCAATCGTCTCAAGATGAAATCCAGGATATTTCCTCCACAAACGCATCTTCTTCTTCCACTTCACTCACTTCACCAGAAGCCTCAGAAGCAGTTCCAGCCGCAACATCTTCCTCAATCTTCGACAAAACCATTCTCCAAACTCCGCTTTCTTCTCTTCTTTCTCCTTCGCACCAGCTTTCTTTGTCTTTCGTGTCAACACCGCATCGCTTCAGAAAGATGGGGACGAACGGCAAAGAGCAAATACGATGGCTTTTTGTGATGGCATATCTTCCGCAGAACTCGAAGACGAAGCAGAAAAGCGGGAAAGGGCAGACAGACACTGACACTCAGGTTGAAAAGCCGAATGGCAATTTGGGTGCGAGTGCTGCTTCTCCAGAAGATAGTTCGTCTTCATCTTCCTCTTCCTCATCTTCTTCTTCTCTCACATCATCAGCAAATGCACAATCTCCTTCTTCTCTAATTAGCCAAACACCGTCAAACACTTCACATGATTCATCATCATCATCTTCTTCTTCATCGCTTTCTTCTTCACCTTTCTTCCCGCCGCTCACAGCCACACCCAGTCAGCTCTATCTCGTTTGGGTTGACTCCAAAAATGCGCCTCAATCGCCTTCCACTTCAAAAATCCCCACAAAACATTTTTCTCTTTCTGAGATCTCTTCGCTCTGTCAAGGGCAAAATACAGCCGGGTTCAAGAAAAGTTGGCCGTCTGAGCGAAAGAAATGGGAAGAGAAGCACAAAAAACAGGATTCTGCTCAACTCAAACAAACTGCTTCAAATTCCAATAATACTTCACAAGTTGCTCAAAATCCCGTAACCAACAATTTGTCGAAGAATTTGATAAAAGACGAACGGTGCTCCATTTCTGTTGTATTTCCCAGCCGTTCTGTTGATCTGATCGCGGAAAACGAAAGCGAAGCAGCTGAATGGATAAGACATCTTTCTTATTTGTCAGGCAAAAATGTTGAGCATTCGAAATTGTGGGAGGTTCTACAATGATTGTTTGAAAGAAGGAAATGGTTAATTTTTTATTTTTATTTTTAAATTTTATCTGACAGTTAGCTCCTTTCATTTAATTAAGTGGCAAATGTGTGGATTCTGAAATTCATTGTGCATTTTTAGAAGCTTACGTAATAACAGTTCATATGTACTCTTTTTTATGTCAAATCTCAAATTTTTATTTCTTTCTGTTTTTGTTTGTTTTTTGTTTTTATTTTTTATCTAACTTACAATATATTCAGCTCTTTCATAAAAACCTTTCCTAAGAAAGCACAAAAAATACATGAAATGCACAAAATCAACGCTTTCAAAGCTGGAAGCATAAAATGCATTTCAACAAAATTGTAAACTAAACCAATAATACACTTTTCTAAAGAAACAAACAACAAATAAATAAATAGACTCAATCTACAGTTTAAGATAACCCTCATATCACAGATATTGAAGTGGAAACTAAACAAAACTTAAATGAAGAAATTATGAAAAATAAAATCTTCTTTTTGAGAAGAAAATAGCACTTTCTATTTTATAATAACATGAAAAAAGGATAAAAAATTTATTAAAAAAACATTCTTGAATTGTTTAGAAATCACAAGTTTGTTGCTCAGAATGATTCTACATTTCAATGCTGTCCATCGCATCAAGCATTTGTGCAGCAATCTTTGGAGTTCTGTCTGCCTTCAATTCGTGCATCGCCTCAAGCAACTCCGAAAACTTCTCTTTCATCGCAGATGATGCAATGCGGTTGAGCACTTGCATTCTGAAAAGAGGAGGCGAAGGATCGTCGGCTGTTGGCATCTCACTCATCTGCATTAGCTTCAGCAGACACGCCACAGCAATTGTCAGCTGGTGCGTGGAAGACGGATCACCAAGGGCACATTTGATAGAGATCGGTGTGATGGTATCCAGATTAATGGAAGGAGTGGTTGTGTCAGTCGAGTTGCTTTGTGCTGGAAGAGCGGAAGATGCTTTCTCTTTGGCTGCCGCTGTGCTTGGAGGCGCATATGACTTCACAATTAGCATCATTCTGGTTATTAACGAGTCCACAAGATAGTCCACGTCATTCACAGACGCATCGCCAAACGAGCAAAACGTTTCTTCCCTTCTCAAAATCTCTCTTCTTTCGCACAGAGCCATCTCTGCACTGATCTCCATCCGCTTCCTCTTCTCCTTCTGCAGCGGCGTTTCCTCCTTCACTTCACTCTCTCCTCCTTCACCTCCCTCTCCAGCAGCTGCTGATGCAGATGAAGCAGAAACAGAAGAAGAGCCCCCCAAATCATCAGGCCCCAGAAGCTTATTAATCGCTCCAAGCATCTTTTCTGTCTCTTCCGCTGTCGTCTCCTCACTCTGCAGCAGAACCGATAGCCTTCTCAAGGCGCCCAGCTCCTTCGCCTCTCTTTTCGCCTCCTTCAGCGACGACACCGTCCACAGCAGCTGTGCAGCGCTGGTGATGACTTTGTCACTCTGCGGCAGCCCAGGAACAACAAACATCCTCAGAGAACTCACAGCCACAGACACTCCCCCTGCCACAAGTACCAGAAATCTTCCTTCGGGCGAGGCATCTGCTACCAGACGCAGAATCTGCAGTGCGCACGAAGTGACCAGCTCGTTGTGTCCGTGGCATAGGGCAACAATTGCACTCACAAAAGGCGCTGTGCAAAGCGAGGCCTTCGCATCGATGTTGGACGAGCTGATGTTCAGCAGGCAGCGCAGCAGGGAAAGCAGCGTTGGGTCGTCAATGTCTTCTAATGGAGTGATTGGTGTGAATGATGGATATGGTAACAGTTTCTCATAAGAAGCTGAATCAGAAGAGAAGGAGGAGGAGGAAGAAGCAGACTCTCCGCTTTTCATATTGTCTCTTTCTCTCTCATCGGGATTCACCGCATTCTCATCCTCAAACTCTTCAGGAATGCGGCAAAAGATCCCTTCGCCGCTCAGAAACAGCCTCAGCAAGTTCAGAACACCTCCTTCGCCCAGCACAAATCTGTTTGAGATGTTCAAAGCCAACCTCGCAATGATATCTGCTATTGTCGCCACCAGACGCCGATTGTACTCTCTGGGCGATGCTAACACAGCGCGGATGAACGAAGGCTTGTGCAGCGAGCGGGCAGACTGGCTATTTTGAGAGGAAGTGGAAGAACCAGACGATGGAAGAGAACTAGAAAGAGTTGAAAATGGTGTGTTAGCTGCTGAGTAAGTGGAGGAAGTTGACATCATCGAAGGAGATGAAAGAGGAGGTGAGGATAAAGGAGAGGGTGCGGGTGTAAGTGTAGATGCAATCGATGAAGAAGACTTCGCAAGTGCATTCGGATCAGAGGAAGGTGTTTGAGGAGAACCTTCAGGATCCGCCTTTGGAATATCCTCAATATCAGCCATCTCTTCAAGCGCATCCACATTTTCCGACTCTTCCATCACAGAAATGTCGTCCTCCACGAAATTCACTTGGAACAGCGCTCTTCTCAGCACAATGCACAGAAACTGCACAAACGCCGGTGAGATGTCACTCGGCACCTCTGGCTGCACAGGCGATATGTTGTCGTTGACTGCTTTTGTCGCCTCCGCCAGCGCCTTCTGCGCCGCAGCCCCTTTCGGAGTGTGCGCAGGATAGATCTTCGTCGCCTTCTCAAACTGCGCCTTTTTCTTCTCTTTCTCCTTTTGGATCTGCGACAATGTCCGCACACAGGTCTCTGCCACCATTGGTGATGTGTATTGCTGGAAGCAACCCGACTTCAGCAGCGCAATAAACACGTCCTCGTTGCACCGAAACTCGTTCACTTCAGAATCTGAGTGCTTTCCCGACATCAGCATCTTCACCACATCCCGCAGGCCACGTTTCGAGCGATAGGCGGTGCCTGGAATACGCAAATGCAAGAAATACCCCAAAAGACGTGACGCCACATCAGCTGCTTGAAGCTGATCGTCCTTCTCAAACCCATCAAGCAGCTTGAATGGCAAATCTACTGGTGTAAATAACATCCGCTTTGCCTTTTCAGCTTCTCCGCCTCCTGCTTTGCTCTTCCTCTCTGCAGCTTCCTTCGCTTTAAGCTCTGCTCGCAGTTTCTTCTCTCTCTCCCTTTTCTCCTTCTCCTTCTCCTTCCTCTCTGCCTCCTTCACCATCTCCTCGTTGCTCTTCGGTGGCCTCCTCAGTTTCGGCGCTGACACATCCGGCGGCAGAATGATCGCAGCGCTAACTTTGCCTGAGACCTTCTTTGAAGGCCCACCTCCTCCCATCCCCAGTGCATTCGCTTTGTCTGCTGACTCCTGCATAGACGTCTGTGACAGAAACATTGCGCCGGGGATAAGCGACGCTGCGTCTTGTGCTTCGTCAGCGCTCGACTGCTTCATCTGTGCAGAAAGATAAGGGTTGTTCTTGTTCCGCCTAGACTGCCGTGCTAAGCGCAGCTGCAGGTCTTCTGGATCAGTCAGAGCAAGTTCTTCAGTCACAGCTATGCAGATCATGTCGAACAGAGTGACTGTGTTATTCTCTGTGAAAATAAGAATAAATTGAATGAAGACAAACAATAGAGCACATAAGTTGTATTAAACAAGAAATACAAAAATCGCAAATATTAATTGTGTTCAATAATTTATATCTGAAACTTAAAAGTCTGCAAACCTTTCTCAATCACATTCACTAGATATCTTGCAAGTCTCTCTCCCCAAATCTCCCTTTTCTCTGCCTCGCTCACATCAACGCAGAACACTCTTCTGATCCCGCAGTCGCTTCCATCGTTTCGTGTGGTGTACTTCAGCACGTGCTTCGCCATCAGTTTGCTCCTTCTCGACTTCCTCTTCCACGGCTTCATCTCCTCCACCCACGCCGACGCCTCATATGCTGATCCATCGACCCCTCCAGGTGTCTCCTCCAAGTTGCTGATGACCACAAACGGGTCTGTCGCTTTGCTCAATGAGATGTCTTCCTTCGATCTTGTCTCGGTCACCGCACTCGCCACGCTCTTCACAGCAGACGAGGCTGAGGAGAAGACCGACCCGACGCCAGACATCAGCCCCGATGCCAGTGACTTCATTGAGAAGTCTTCGAATGCATCGTCGGGGGGCATCTCAAATCCCTGTGAGTCGCCAGATGTGGATGAGTTGACCAGGCCAAAGAGTGAGAATATTTTGGAGGCCATTCCAGCCGGCTTCTTCTCCAGAGACTCTTTCTTTTCGGTCTCGTTTCCGAAGTTGCGGGCGAGCGGGATGGGAATCGCGTTGTTCAAAGAGAAGATTTGCGAAGAGCCAATCACTTTGCGGCTGTAAGGCAGCGCTTTCTTCAAAGAGGTACGGACACTTATCAAAGAAAGAAAGGTTAATGAAAGTGGAATATACGAAAGAAAATAAGAAAATATATGAATGAAAAATTGAACAAAAAATAATTCGGTGAATAATTGAATCATGATCAATCAAATATTAACGCAACAAATAAGAAAAAATATGGCAGAAAATTGTGTCAAATATAAAGTTTCAACCATCTTTCCCTGCTCAACGCTCACACACGTTTTCATGAAGTGCTCCATCTTCCACGCAAACGACGGAGTGAGCCCCAGTGTTGTCTTGTGCCACAGCGTGTGTGTGGGTGGGATGTACAGCCAGTCGATCAGCGCCTTTGTGAAGTGGGGGTCGATTGCTGTGGAAGAGTACAGTGGATGGCAGGAGCTGGCGACTGTCTCAGCAGACAGAAAGAGCTGCTGCGAGAGGACAGACGGCGTCGAGGAATAGTTGAAGGCAAAGGACTGCATATTCAATGCAGATGAACTGGATGAGGCATCGCTAGCATCTGATTGTGGAATTGCGGTTGATTCTTTCGCTTTCTGTTCTCTTTCGCTGATATCTTCGTTTCTTCCTTGGGATTCTCCACTCTGCTGCTCAGTTCCTGATGCAATGTCGTGTTCTGCTTCATTTGGAATAACTGAACTGCTGTCGGTAGATTCATCTGGCTCAGGTGAATGTGCTTGAAGTGGAGTTGGTGCTGACGGTTCAGGCTGTTGCTGTTCAGACGAAGCTGCTGAAGAACTCGTTGATTCGTTTTCAGTTTCTGATTCCTTCTTTTCCTTTTCTCCGTCTCTTTCTTCTTCTTCTTTTCCTCCTTCTCCATCTTCATTCTTCTTTTCGATTTCTTCCTTCACCTTCTCCACAGTTGTTGTGGTGATGTCTTCATACTCCACAAGCTGAGCCTCAAAATCTGAGTCGCTGTCTTCTTCAACGCTGAGCATGCCTCTTTTCGCTTCTGCTTCTAGCTGTGCCTTCCGCATCCGCTCAATCGAGCGTGCAGTTGCCGAAAGTGGTGTCTGGCTCTTCGTCTCGTTGCTTCCCTGCTCCTTCCCGTCCTTCACTATCCCCCCAGAAATCGTGGCTGGTGTCGGGTATTTCGCGCCGAGTGCACCGAACGAGATAAACACGATGTCCTGCGTCGCCAGTGCAAACGGAGGAATGAACGATCGCCGCATCAGCACGACACGGATGTCTCTCCCGGGCACGTACGCCCGCAGCTGGCACTCCCACAGAAGGCACGAAGAAGGGTCGTTAATCGGGTTCTGCTTCCTTTTGAAGTCGTGTGTATAAATGATTGCAGCTGGCGCAGATTGTTGGCACCCTACGGCAGATAAAGGAAGCGGTTGTTTCTTTTCTCTCTTCACTCGATCTCGAAGCGATGTTTCAATTTCCTTTAAACTTGGCTGCTCGTCTCTGGAAAATAAACCTTCTCCAATTTCTGCTATTTTAAGTTCTGTGTAATGCCTAAGTTGGAGTGAGCCATTAATATAATGTGAAGCAGTTGGAGGTAAAACCCAGATTTCCAAGCATTCGCCTTCCTCAGCCAAAAATGATGTGCATTCGGCAACATGAAAATCACTTTCATATGCGCTACTATTGCAAGACTGGCTGTTGCCTAGAAGGTTTTGCTCCGATTGAGAAAGAAATGGAGGAATCGATTGAAAAGGAGTTACAGTAGATTTTACCCATGGCTCTGGTTTATCACAACGAAGCGATGCACCAAAGAATGGTGATCCCTTTAATGATTTGAGAATAATAAAAAGAAAAAAAGAAAGAAAAACATGAAACAAACTGAAAATGGATATTTCTGACGAAGATGAAACTGTGGAACAAAATATTGAGGAACATAAAAAACATGCCCCGCAAATGTAAGACGATGACATCTATAGAATTAGTACAAAAAACAAAAAACAAAATGCCAAATGTTAATTTGAAAAATAAAATAATTAACAACTGAAATGATTTTTTTAATTGCATACGCTCTTGGTGCGCGAGGCATTAAAACTGGAATTGATGCGCGTTTTCCTTCAACAATGCTCGGTGAAGAACGAAGCGGAAAATCAATTCCCATCATTGTGTCATAGCGTTGTATTGTTGAATATCGAACGGCTAACTCTCGAATAAACTCTTCTCTTTCCTGAGTAAACACAACAAATGGTTGCCCGCTTGAAAATTCTAGCTTCATTGCGCTTTCATCGTTCAGATCAATTGTGACTGCTCGCAGTTTTCGAAGTGAAAAAGAAACATTTCTTGGTGATGGATAAACCTGAACAAAATGAACGTTGCACCTAGAAATGCCTATATAACACTTATCGTGCAATGTCGATGCGAGAACAGCATAAACAATACGATCTTGGACAACGGCACTCACAAATCTGCTCACAGCAAACATGTGTGATCTTTTAACCGCAATGAATTTTTTCTTCAAACAACAAAATATTGTATAAAACCTCTTTATCCAAATTGGACATTTTATTTGTAATAGTAATATGTAGTTGAAAAGAAATGGTTAGCTTTTTGTTTTATGTGAAAAATGAAAGTCTTGTATTTTGTTTCATTTTTATTTTTTTCTTAAAATGAAACAAATTGGTCTCATTTTTAATTGTTCTATAATTGTTCATTGATTTGTTATTGCAAAAGATGAATATATATCAAAAAAAAAAACAACAATCAGTTTTTACAACTTATATAACACCTCATTTAAAACAAAAAAAATTCGAAATATGGGTGATTTTTTATGGGATCATTAAATTCGACACATCAAATGTGACAGATTGAATTGGAGAAAAAAAACAATTTATTTTAATAAAAACATTTATAATAAAAACAAATGGGTATTTTTCTTTGAAAAGTTACATGATTTTTATTTTATCCCTTAAAAAAATGATTTTTAAATGTTGATCATTCCGTTCCCATCACTAATTTTTGTGAATTCCTCATTTGTATTTATTTCACATATCATCGAATATAAAGTTTCAAAAAGATCTATTTCACAAAGTTTTTGAATTCACTTTTCATATTTTATTTAAAAAATAAACTATTTGTTGTTATTTGTTGCAAACACTTATTTCCATAAATTTTTGCCTTTTTTGTTTCATCCATTTGAAAAGACATTTTGATTTTTTGAACTTTCATAAACATTTCATTATTTCAATGAATTGAAAAAACGAAAAGGTGAAAAGTCGTATGTCTTGTGTTATTTTTTGAAAGTTAATGATAACGAGAATTCAAACGTAATAATACTCATGAAATAAAAATTGTATTCAAGAATTAAAGCAAATTAATTGATTACTTATGTTTTAAAAAAATCTAATATTATCTGCAATATCAACATCAAAAGACCTGAAATCAAAAACTCAAAATGATATAAATCATTTTTCGAATCGAATGACGAATCACATCTTTTGTGGATGAAATTATCTCTTTTGCTTTTTTCTCACCTTTTTTTTCCTCTTTTAGATATTTCAAGGAGTATTTATTGTTAAAAAGTACTTATCACACAAAAACGGGAAAATTGGCGGATGATTAACATTTCTGATCCTGATGCGAATGCGTTGGTCCTGTTATTGGAAGAGCTACGGATAGACGTTTTGTGGTATCTGAAAAATCTTCCAGAGGTTGATCCTTCACTGAAGTCTTCGCTTCACTCTGCGCCTTTATCATTTTCTCCATCCTCATCTTCTTCTTCAACTGGAGCATAACTCTAATTTAACTCAACAATCTAGATGTAGAGAAGAAAAGAGAAGAATGCAACAGGTTTAATAAATCATCCGTATCTTCATCAGCGCCTGCGATTTATCCATTGGATGCCTCGGCTGTGGTGACATTATAGACGTCGGCAGCGACTATGAATTACTTCAAGATACGACTGCGGATTTTGGTGCCTAAGGCGTCTGGGATATATGCACGGCACAAGCAGATGTTGCTGCAGAAATTGCTGGGTTATGTTGTTGCGCAGCGGGCGGTGCTGTTTGGAGCCGTTGCGTGCACTTCTGATGTGGTGCGTTCGGTGATGCTTTCTATTGCGCTGGGTGCTCCGCTTTCTTCAATTGATGAATAGCAGTTGATGAAGTTGGGCAGCAAGAATGTCTTTGTTGTGCAAGTGTGGATGCGTTCCCATCGATCTTCAAATCTTTTTAGTCCGTAGCTGCTTCCGTTGGAGACAGCGTGGCTGGTTTTGCAATCAATGAAGTCGAGGAGCGTTATGGTGACGAATAAGATGAAAGAGGAAGTGATGCGGCCAGTGGTTGCAGTGAACAAAGTGCTGGAAAAGTTTGGGAGATGGCGCTGGAGGCGGAAATGTTGAAGATGGAGGATGTCGTTCATGTGATGGAAGCGACTGTGCTGGTTGTAATTGAGGAGAGAGAAGGAGCAGAAGGAGCAGAAGAAGTGGAAGAAGAAGGAAAGGACTGAGGAGGAGTAGTAGAAGAGAAAAAAAAAACATTAAGTGGTGAAACAGGAGATGGATAAGAAGTTTATGGAGTTCAACATGTGGACGAAATATATTTGAAATGACAAGCGGCTTTTGAAGCTGACAAATGGTTAATGGAGGAGAACAGGAGAATGGCAATCTCATTTAGATGAGTGATTGGAAGATTCTTCAGCTGAGCGAGAAGTGCAATGAAGAGGTGAAGGAGATGCAGGTCAGCCTGTTACGATAATGAGAAGGTTGAGCTGAGTGTTGAGGGGATTTAGAATGAAAAGAAACGCAAGATGCAACAGGGCGGAGTTGTGAGTGTGGATAGCAAGTGGAAACTTGTGGATTGGGGATTAAGTATTTCATATCTTCTTCGTTGGTTTCTCTGTGCAAGAAGTGATGGTTCTGTTTTTGATTTCGTTGATTCTTCAGCCGCATCTGTTTGAAAAATTCCAGGAGAAGTTTTCAGCGAGCATAGGAGATTGAAGCGCTGTGATGTTCGACACAAACCCGAGCTGGAAGTGGGTTGATATGAAAGTGGAAGTGGAGCGAGTGTTGTGGGAGAAGCAAGCAGCGGTGGAGCAGAAAACGTTTGCGATTGTGATGGAGGATGAGTGGATACAACTGAGAAGCAGAAGACGAACCAGATAAAGAAGGAAACGAAGATTCTGATAAAGCTGCTGAAAGTGCACGCACAGATAACAAGAAAGCAGAAGGCGTTGTTCAAGGAGGTGATTGAGAATCAGAAGAAGAGTGAAGCTGTGCAGAAGGCGATGATTCACTGGGTTTAGCTGTTCCTGAAGGATTTTGCGGAGGAACAGATGTTTGGAAAGTTTGTTCATGAATTGTTCACTAAAGATGAACTGTTGTTCTTCATGCATTGTGACACATTACTGCTTGAAGGGTGTTCTGTATCAGCAGCCGACGGAAGAGAGCGAAAACTTCCTGATAGAATCGTTCCGAATGTTCCGGAAGTGCTCCAACACGTTTTTTGAAAGGGCTTCTGAGAAGAAGATCATGATATTTTTTTGTGAATCTGAGAGGATGAAGTCGGAGAAGGGAGAGACAGATGCATTTGTGTTTCGGCGGTTTCTGCCAAACAACTGCCGCGCAGAGGCAGCGAAGCTGAAGGAGGAGATGAAGGTCCTGTATGATGTCAAATGTTCTGGAAATGCATGGACTTCTTCATTTTTACCATCAGAGGCAGCTTTCAGAGGAATTGTGTTTGGAGAACTGGAATCTCTTCTGTGTGTGCTATCCGCAGACTCCAAAGGCGCTGTCGCTGCGGATCTTCCGGGATGCGTACCGGCTATCGGATTGTGGCGAACCGTCTCTCGCATAGGCACTGATGTCCTGCCAGCCCAACAACATCTTCGCGCGATTCCCGTGGCTGCTGAAGGTGTGCGATTTGTCCGACCGGCAGGCGCCTCTGACAGCGTCTGAGAATTGAGCAGCTGCGAAGACTGTGAGCCTGCACTTGGAGCTGCTGAAGCCGGTGCTGTACGGCTGCGTGCGGGTGCTATCGGAAGTGTCGGGAGGTGCAGGGCTGAAGCTGCGTGTGGAGGCTGTATAGTCGGCGGTGGAGAAGAAAGAAGGCGGTGGGGGCTGTTCTGGATTGTGCGGCTGCTGGTGGAGTTTGTGGGGCTGTAGCTGAGGAGGAATGAGGTTGAAGTGGCGAACTGCTTTGTGATGCTGCTCTGATACGGGAAAGGTGTGGTGCAGTTCCACGAGGAGATTGCGTGGCAGAGGGAGGACGAAGGAGGCGATGACTTGCCTTTATCTTCTGATGCTGTTTCTTCTTCAGCACAGCACAAGCAGGTCCCGAGCGAGAAAGAGTTAACGATCAACAACATGCTGCAATCCTTTGAGTGTGCATTGTGTGTGATCGATCCTTCGATTTCGCAGCCCAAATCGTCATCCGCGTTGTCTTCTTCTTCGAAACCTTTTTCTTTTTCTTCTTGTTTCATTTGAATCATCTTTAACTTATTGCCCACGTTTTCTTTTAAAGAATTTCTTGAAATGAACAAACATTTCACTAATCTTGAAAACATGTGGATTTTTTTGTATGCATAATAGAACAATATGCATTTTTGAGAGAAGAAGAAGAACAAGATGAGGAAGATGAGGAAGAGGAGGAAGAAGATGATGATAGAGGAATTTGTCTGTTTTCTTCTTGTTGTATTGGAACAGAAGCACTGCTGCTTTGATGTTCAAAATGAGGCCAATTCTCGACATTCAATGCATGTGAAGCAGATGATGGTGAAGAAGGCGAAGAAGGAGAAGGAGAAGAAGGAGAAGAAGACGGAGAAGAAACCACATAACTCGTAAAAATGTTGCTTGAAATGGATTGTTCCTGGGAATGCCGCTCAACAGAAAAAATGCTGTTCATTGGAATGGAAATAAAAAGACATAAAACAACAATAATTAGTTTTGCATTGATTACAAAATTCTTCAAAAGAACACGCATGCCTTCCCTATCGCAAATGCAGAGGATTGTCCAATCACAAATGCTTCCATTCTCCTTTTCCATTGTTTCCCTGTGCTCCTTTCTCTATCATCCTTTTTTCCCCATAAATATCCTGCTTTCGATGTTTTCATCCACTTTCTTTTTCAGAAAAAATTATCTCTTCATTTTTTTCTTTCCAAATGCTTCCCAATTGTTGATATTCTTCTTCAATTTCCCTTCTCATCCAAATGCTTTTCAATTTTATTCATTTTCTTCCCCTGTACCAATTGAATACAAAAAATTATGCAATTCCCATCTGATGGTTGTCTCTCGTCATCCAGCCTCTTCTGATGTTTCTCTTCGAAAAGCAAAGGAATGGTAATTAATATAATTTATCAGATTCTAGAGCTCTGAGAAATCCACAGATGGAAACTTCCTCGTTATAATTGAGAACTATAAAAAATGCGTACATTAATTTTTTCATATGTTATTTTGGAAAATGAATTTCCTTCAAAGATGCTTTTCATAGAAATCATCTTGCCAAATTCCATCATCAATTCCCAACCGTCACTGACCTTGTCACTGAGTAAAATATTATCTTCTATCTTGCATAGAATGTTCATTATCCCTTTTCTTATCCGGTCAATAAACTTTCATGGAAAAAAGATAACTGAACAATCAAATTAGCCATAACATTTTTTCCAATAAATCTTTAATTGAAAAACATTCGATCGATAACATGTTATTTAATTCAAAAAAAATCCCTCTTCAGATTTACAAATATTTTTTAAAATGAAAATTATTAAACAACAAAAAAAATTACTCATGAAAGATCAACGATGCAACGATTTTATGATCTCATAAAAAATCACACATATGGTCAACTTTTTAATGGGACTTTTTCCTTTATTGGCACTTTTTTTATTTTCGATCACAAAAAGCTGAGAAGTGTGAAATGGCTTTCAGCATTTGGATAACCGATTTTAACAAAGTTGATTCAATTTATTACCGGTTTGTTTTTTAATTTTTGTTTATTATTTAACGAGATATTACGTTTTTTTGATAAATTTGAATTGGTTTTTCCCACTCAACCGAGCATTTCCAGAAAATGAAAACTACTGTTTTCAAAAGCACAAACTATAATCTTACTGCTTTTAAATTCTTTTTTTTTAACAAACATATTTTTCGTGTTATTTTTGCATTTCATTTTTTTAACAACATGCTAACATAAAACTGATTGTTTCTTTGTAAATATAATGAAATGAAAAAAATAAAAATATGATGTGCAAAACAAACACTTTAATAATGAAATATTGAAAAAATAATTAATTAAATTTTTTTATATGTTCAGAACAACCAAATGGCTCCAACGAAAAATGATCAATGATCAAGTTTTTGTAACAAAGTTAAGTTTGAGACTAATTTAAAATGAGAATGTTTTGTTATTTCTACACTTCATTATTAAAGTGTTTGTTTTGCACATCATATTTTTATTTTTTTCATTTCATTATATTTACAAAGAAACAATCAGTTTTATGTTAGCATGTTGTTAAAAAAATGAAATGCAAAAATAACACGAAAAATATGTTTGTTAAAAAAAAAGAATTTAAAAGCAGTAAGATTATAGTTTGTGCTTTTGAAAACAGTAGTTTTCATTTTCTGGAAATGCTCGGTTGAGTGGGAAAAACCAATTCAAATTTATCAAAAAAACGTAATATCTCGTTAAATAATAAACAAAAATTAAAAAACAAACCGGTAATAAATTGAATCAACTTTGTTAAAATCGGTTATCCAAATGCTGAAAGCCATTTCACACTTCTCAGCTTTTTGTGATCGAAAATAAAAAAAGTGCCAATAAAGGAAAAAGTCCCATTAAAAAAAGTTGACCCTACGCTTATGATGCAGATGCTTTTGATGCTGTTAATGCAAAAGTGTCTGAAACATCATTTTAACTCAAAGATGAAAAAAAATAGTAAATTTTTAATAAACAGTGCAAAAATCTTTTTTGGAAAGCTATTTGAAGCGTTTTTCAAGTATGTGTTTTCATTTTATTCGCACAACATTGGGGGTATTCTTATATTTTAAGGCTTTTTAATATTTAATTCTTCAAAATCATAAATATGAATAAGAATTACAAGAAAAGATATGTTTTATCATTCCTTTGTTGGAAATTGAATAATGCAAAATAGAGTTAGTGAACGAACAATAAAATAAGACGTATTTAAAAACGTATGAATTGAAATAGTTAAAAATTATTTTATTTTTTTGTTCATCATGACCTACAACTAAAAGGATACACACTAATACATATTCAACAATTAAACAAAATGTTTATATGAATTGAATCAAATCGAAACTTGATACTTTATAATTAGTCAAATAAGTGAAAAATTGGAATAAATGACAATATAAGATGGGAACGGAATGATCAACATTTTCTGATCATTTGTGATCTGATTTTCAGATCAATTAATATTTTGTGCCTTTTCAAAAAAAAATACCCATATGGAAAATATTTCGGTTTATATTTTCTTGTGAATAGCATAAAACACAATAATATTAACTCCACAAAAATTCTTATTTGTTTTGTGAGTAATCACTCATTTATTTTTTTTTATTTTTAGTTTTTGATAATACATATATTTATATATATAAGTGATCATTTTCGAAATCATATTTATTCTTTCAAAATTATCTGTTTTTGAATTCTTTAGGAAAATAATTTAATAATCGCTGAAAAGATACAACTCCTTTCAAAAATAATATTTTTTTAGAAAATTATATCAAACGTCATTATTTCAAACAATTTTATGAAATTCTTTCAAACAAATGAATAATTCCTCTCAAAGGAAATAAAACATTTGAATAATCAACACACTGAAAAGAGTTATGATTTCAATAATAATCACTTACGTGATAAAATAAAATTAATTAACGGGCGAAAATACGGACTTTCAAGCTTTTTATGCAAAAAGCATAAAAAAATTGTCTCACATTCAACATTTTTGAACTTAGTCAGATTTCATAATAATTATGATTTTCATAACTGTAAACAAACATCATTGATATGATCACAAAATGTTTTGTGACCTCACATGTATTTCAATAAATAAACCCATTTTTTTTCAATTTTTTGATCACAAAAAGTTCATCGAAAGTGAAAAAATTTTCAATGAAAATGCCTGAAGTCAAATATTTTGTCCCAGATTCTATCGACAAATCTATTCCAAGATGCTTTTAAAAATCTCTAGAAGTTTCAGCAATTAAATGTTTAATATTATTTTTATTTAAAAAACCTCCTTTTTTTTAACAGACGAAGCATCAAGTGATTTGTTAGGTCACAGAGGTGTATTAAAAATGCTTGAACAATTTTTATCGAAAATTTTCATTTTAAGACTTTCAACAACTCATTTGAAAATTTCCAATATTTTTTGGAAATTGGATAAAACATGGAAATACTCATTGAAAATACAACTCATTACAAAAAAAAAAATAAAAAATAAAAAATAAAAAATAAAAAATAAAAAAAATAAAAAATAAAAAATAAAAAAAAATAAAAAATAAATAAAAAAAAAAAAATAAAAATAAAAAAAATAAAAAATAAAAAATAAAAAAAAATAAAAAAATAAAAATAAAAAATAAAAAATAAAAAAAATAAAAAATAAAAAATAAAAAAAAAATAAAAAATAAAAAAAAAAATAAAAAATAAAAAAAAATAAAAAATAAAAAATAAAATAAAATAAAATAAAAATAAATTTGATTGAGAATATTTGATTCAATGATTTATCATATTATAGAATGAATAAAAATTGAAAAAAAGTTTGAGAACAGAAAAATATCATTATCAACGAATGAAATAATTTGCAGTGAGATAAAATCTGGTTCAGGCTGAATCTTATTTTTGAAAGAGAAATAATGAGATCTCTCTCTTTTTTTATTTTTTTAAGCCTATAAACACAGAGTGTTGTGAAGAGGATGAATCGAAAAAATACACTGATCATTGGAAGTCAAATAAAAAACAGAAAAAAATGTTATTTTTCAGAAAGATTCAAAGAAAAGTTGAAATAAAATCAATTGGGATTTACATTCTTGTTTTGAGAGTTTGTGATTTGCGCGAACTCAAAAATTCTATAAATAACAGTCATCTTTTCATCAAATGCAAAACCACAAAATTCGAAAGAATAAAAATACAATACAACACTTTATTAAACAAAAAATAAAAACAAAATTAAAAATATTCCATTTGATAATGATTACTTGTTCACTGATTCATTTCTGTTCCAGATGAATGGAGATGAATGATAAAACTGATGAACTCAACAACTTTGACCAATCACAGAAGATATGTATTGTCTTCTCAACAGCTTTTCAATGTGCTTCAAAACTCACTGCGGTCTCTTGTTTGATGTTTGGAATTTCAGTTTCTTCATCAAGATCAATTGCATCAGAAATTGTGAAAATCAAGGCATCTTTTGGAAATCTCTGGAAAAATTCTCTCTTGAGATCTGTGAGTTTTAGTCGTTTTGAGACGTCTTCTGAAACACATGATTGGATTACCTCAACCAAAGATGACGAATTGGACATCTCCATATTTGGCCTTTCTCCATTCACAATCTTCTGCCCTGCCACCTCTGCCTCGAATTCTCCAAAAGGAATATTCAATGTCAGACACTCCCACAGCATCATCCCAATAGAGAATGCCACCGACTCCTTTGTTGCACCCATCTTCATGTTTATCTGCAGCTCGGGTGCCTTCCACCTCAGACACTCTTTTTGGAATTCATCTTCATCCTCAAAGGCTAATGAAAGCAGAGAATCTCTATCATCATCACTTGCAGAAGTCACAATAGTTGATGAAGAGATGGAAGAAGAGTCTGAATCATCATCTGACAATAAATCAGAATGCATCACTATACAGATAACCATGTGTTCTGAGAATAACACAATATGCGGACTCAGATTGGTCAGTGAGGGAAGTTCATCTTCTTCATCTTCAAACGAGTGCAATGCCACATTAGCCACCCAGAATAGAATCTGGGAAGCTGTCATCTCCCGTTGTTGAAGACTGCCAATCTCTATTTCTTTCTTCTCATTCCTTCCATGAAGAAGCATGAACATAGAATCCCTCAAGTCAACGATCAGCTTCTCATGAGGGGATGAACAAGCCATGGCATCCACCAGATTCGACATGGATGAGGTGGTTGGACACAGATCTTCCCCTCGAACAAATGTTGTGTCAGTGTCTGAAGTGTCTGTGGTTGAAGTGGATGAGATGGATGGTGATGGTGTTCTTTTCCTTGTCTCTTCCTCTTTCTCATCAACCTTTTCCAATGCCCATTGAGGAATCTTGTCTGAGTCTTTTCCCAAGATATATTCAGTCGAACCACTCTCACTCAGCAAATGCTCAGATGATTCAGAGTGTCCCAAGCTATTCTCATACACCCTCTTCTTTATCCTCTCTTCATTCTTCTTCTCTGCCTCCCTCTCAGCTCTCCTCCACTGCTCCTCAGGTGACATCTCCATCGTCACCATCTCAAACGCCTTAGAATCCTTTTTCACAGTGTCATTCACAATCTCTCTCAAGTCTTTCGCTTCATTCTTTGCATTTCTCCATCGAACAGCCAGAACAATAGCAATAGCAAGAATAATTAATAATACAACAACCAATAAAACAATTACGATCAATACCCATGATGATTTTCCTTCTTTCCCTCCTTCAACAATTCTTTCATCTCCCTTTGAACCAGATTCACTTTTGTTTTTGAGAATAATTCGATCTGTTGATGAAGGTGAGTCGATTCTTCCAAATTGTATTGCTACAGATACCTCGGATTCATCAGATGATTGCTCAATCATAGCTGATGAAATGTCTGCAACAACAGCCTCTTCTGATATAAATCCATCTCTTTCAAAGGAGTATGGATCCACAGTTTCTTCTTCTCCAACAGCCACAATCACTGAGAACGATAGATTGCAGGGGAGAAGGAGCAATCCCTTGAAGTGCAGTGTTGTGAATTCTCCCTTTTGTTCTGTCTTCACACTCTCCAGCGAAGGAATGAACAGCTCCGATGGTCTGTTATCGCTCAGCCCTGACAGCTGGCATCCACTGCCCAGAATCCACAGCGATGAATTGTCCTTCCATCCATCTCCTCCCTTCAGACTGGTCAACGAAAGTGAACCATTTCCTTCACAAACAACGTTTCTTCTCACAGATGGATATCCTTCGATTCTCGGATTGTTATCAAAAAATTTTCCTTCTTCAATATTTACAACTCCACCTCTCACACCCAAAGCACCCTGCGATGCATTTCCCATTGTTGTATCCCTGATGATAGCAATACTGCCTGACAGTTCCACCAACGATTCATTCCATCGGCAGATTGCACCTGAATCCATTTCAATAGAAGCAAGTGGTTCTTGTTGTTTGCCCATGAAACTGCACAAATCAACTGTGATCTCAGAGCACGATTTGAATGATGCAACAGTGGGATTGCTGGATTGAGATGTGCTCTGTGAAAGTGAACAGTTGCTCAAATGCACTTTGCCAGATAATTGGTCTGCACAGAAAAGAGATGCATCTGTTGCAGAGGATGTGATATTTGAGATGCACAAATCAATGAGAGAAACATTCCAATTTCCATTTGAATTTGAACCAGGATTGGTCGAGTGGATTTTGAACACGCTTCCATTTGCCTGAGTATTTGAACAGGCAAGCTTTTCCACACTCACAATCATACAGCCATCTACTATCACACAGCTTCCATTTGCAACAACATTTTCCAGTCTCACACTTTCCATGTGCACATCTGATGCATTGTGCAGCTCCATCACATTCCCTGTGAAGAACATTTCCGAAACATCCAAATGTGACACATTCACTGCATTTGCTTCTCTGATCAAGAGGAATGGCAATGCAATTCTCATTGAAGCAATTCTGGATTGGAGGATTGAGAGCGAGCCTTGGGCAACACGCACCATGCTCAGTTGCAGTGTTTGCTCATTTGATGCAGACGGTGTATTTAACATATCCTGCGCTGAAAACATTGTGCGTGAAAGAACAAGAGAACCACTCTTCACATGCAAAAGGGATGGATGAGGCGATGAGAAATGTGCTCCAAATGCAAATGTGATCAGATCAATCTCCACTCGCAGGGTGCACACAACGATCCCCTCTTCCTCTGCTCCATTCGCTGGCTGGTCCAGATGCACTGTTGCTGTCTCAACTCTGTCCGCTGACCGGATTGCCACATCTCTTGCTGATGCTGGGCCTGCGATGAGGGAATTGCCAAAAATGAACAGGATACTGTATGTGCTGCTGATCACATGCCTCAGCCCCACATTCACAGATTCACATGGAGCTGATGAGCTGCCACAATGAATTGAATCTGATGCCTCAGGTGCTGTCGATGAAGCAAACACCACATAATCCATGAATGGTGCAACTCTCAGCAGAAGATCTTCCTCATCTTCAAATGTCTGCATCGTGCATCCCCATATCGCAAATGTGCGGTTGAATGATGTGCCGAAGTCGAGGTCGAACTGAGTTTCATTGATCTGTGCGTCGATGTTGGTGCATCTCACATACACATCTCTCCCTCGCAATGCTGTGTTTGCTGAAAAGTCGATGTTGCTGAAGCGAAAAGGAAGCGGTGCTTGTGTGCTCGACGAACAATCCAGGAAGATCACACCCCCTCTTCCACTCGACTTCGCAAAGCATTCACTCGCTTGACAATCTTCCCACGTAACAAACCCACCATCCCCAAGATCAAACAGCACTGCTCCTCCTCTTTCGCTTGAGGATGAGCCACAGCCTTCCAGTGTGGTGTTGTTCGCTCGCAGTGTTAATCCTGAGATTGTTGTGCCCCTCAGCAGCCCAGGTGTATTTCCGTTCTTCTGCTCCACTCTCGAAAACACACATTCATTCACTTCAATGTTTGCTGTCGTGTTGTTGTTTGATTTGTCATGTGCCATTTTTGTACTGCTCATTCCCATTTCTGGATCTTCACTCAGAACTACCTCCACACCCAGAGTGCTGCATCCTTCGCATTCCACATCTGACAAGTTGCAGCTGCTCATGTTGATTGTCCCGCTATTCTCCAGGCAGATGATTGGACAACTCGTTGAAACAGATTGCATGCTCAGCCTTGTGCATAGCAATGTTCCTTCATTCACTGTGATCATCACAAACTCAATCGATCCACTCTCCCCTTCATCCATCCCAAACGAGCTCTCTTCCACCTCCAGCACCCCTTCCACACACTGCGTTGCAATCAGTCTCTTGTCTCCATTTCCAAACGAGCAAGGAATAGCAAACACAATCCCCTGAATCACACATCTCTTTGTGTTCACAATCACAGTTCCTGTATTCCCTCCAACCTCTTTCAAACACCTCACAACACAAGGAAGGCTTCCAGATGCACATCTCACATCCACTCCACTCACATCCACCTCGCTCCCCACCTCACTCTCACCACTCACAATAATCCTCTTCCCCTCTCCTCCCTCCAATCGGGTGACTGTGTGATGAAGCGATCTGCACGGATGCCTCTCAAAGCCACACACCACTGTGTCTGCACCTCCACTCCCAACATACGCTTCTGCTCCAATCTCTTCAAAGAAATACACCAATGGGATTGCATTCGCTCTGTCGCTCCCGTCATATCCCATGAACTGCTCTTCTATCCCTTCCTCACCCCTCATCCCATCCATGAATGGCAGTGTGGTGTTTGTGATGCTGCCTCTCAGCTCAGCCGATTGCACAAACATGTTGCTCCCATATTTCGCCTTGTTTGGCTTGCTTCCTCCATCTCCAAACACTGGATCCCTCACAGCAAACCTATCTCCTCCTTCCTCCAGTGCAATCATCATCCCTCCTCCATATCCTTCTTCTGCTCCACTTGTTGGCGCTTCACACCTCTTGAATTGGCATCCCTCAATCACAATATCAGCATCAGCATCAGCATCAGCAGCATTCCCATATTCCACACATTCCACACAAACCCCTCCTCCCATCCTCCCTTCACCTTCAACACAACACCCATTAAAAACACATCCACTCAGCTTTACCATTGGCTCGCTCTCATCATTCCAAGCTTTTGTTCCTGTCTTCTCAATCACCACCCTCACTCCTCCCCCATTTCCTCTCTCACTCACAATCTCACTCAAGTTACACTCACTCATCTCCAGCAACCCTCCATTCATCCATTCCACTCCTGACCCAGACTCTGCCACACCATTGATGTTGATCCCTGAAATGTTACATCGAGTCATCTTCAACCATCCTCCTCCATTTCCTCCCTTGAATGAAATCACTGATACTCCACATTCAAGCCCATTCCCACTCATCTTCACATCCTCAATCTCCACTTCCCCACCTCTCCCTGCCACAAGCCCCACACCCCTTGTCGCTTCCCTCAAGTCAACTTCGCAACTGCTCACCCTCAGAACTCCTCCAACACACATCATCAGATACTCAATCTCAGAGTGAAGGCTCTTCACATTCATCACTATCTTTTCAATCGAAAATGAACTGCCTGAAGCAATCACTCCCTCTTGTGATATATCTGAGCTCACACTCACATCAATGCCAACTTTCAACTCCTCTCCACATCCCATTCTCCATTCTCCTTCAGGCACTGCCACCTCTTCGCTTAACACAAATGGTGCATGAAGTTGAATAACGCCTGACTCAGCCAATGAAAATCGAAGAGCCAATCCTCGGCTGATTGAAGAGCATGGCGCCTCGGCAAATCCACACGCACTGAAGTCTGCTGCCCTGCTTCCCCCAACATGCACTGGCCCTGTGAAATTCTCCCACAGATACACAACAAGGGGAAGCACCACATCCCCATATGCTGCTTCTGTCTCCACCCCCTCAATATCATCCAAACACCCCAACTCATCCTCGGTCAAGCTCCAATCAAGCCAATTTCTCACATCCTCTTCATCAATGTTTCCTGCTGCAATAAACACATTCTTTCCCCATTTCGCCTTGTTTCCTCCAAACATCGGCTGAGTGAGTCTGAATGCCTCTGCTGATCCTTTCAACTGCACATATATCGCTCCTCCTCTTCCACTCTCCTCACTGCACTCACATCCCTCAAACTTCGATTCACTCACAATCATCTTCCTTCCTCCTCCCTCTCCCATTTCAACGTTTGCGCACAGCGCCCCTCCTTTTCCACCCTCGCTGCCTGCAAAACATTCAGCGAATGTGCATCCATCAATCTCCACGCTGTTTCCATTCCCTATCCTCAGCAGATGGCTTCCTCCATCAGCAGATTTGCTGCACCCACATCTCACAAACTCGCAGCTGCTCACAGAAAGCGAAAGATATCCATCTGAATCGGCCACAAGTGCTGCTCCCCCATCACTTCGAGTCACGTCGCTCATGCCTGTCGATGTGATGTTCACCACATCTGACAGAGTGCCAAAGTGGAACAGAGGAGCAGATGCCAGAGCAACAGAAGAGATGTCGGAGGAGGAAATAGACATTGAGCCAAACAAAACCATGAATAGAGACGAGCTGAAGATGATGGCCGAGGATGAGCCTGTGATGGTGAGATCTGAGATGGTAAGGGCAGCTGCTTGCTGAGTGAGGATGAACAGTGAAGGCGATGGCGACTGGAACGAGTTGTGGACAATGGAGAACGAGGAGGCTGAAAGAGAGCCAAGCGAGATCGAAAACAACGAGACTGAAGCACCACTTGGAAGCATGTTTGTCTGCACTATGCAGGTGGCTTTGTCGTTCCCATTCATCTCAATCTGCTTTGTTCCAACGTCAACACACGATGAAGGAGAAAACGAGGAGGGAAGGAGAATCACTTCCCATTCAGAATTTGCATCTGCCTGCCCAACTGCATATTCAAGTGTCTCACATGCATCTGCCTCAGTAACTCCACATTTATTTTTGTCTGTTCCATCTGATTTCACAAACTTTTCGTAATAATAAGTGATCCAATCATTCACTGTTTGATTGTCTGCTGTGTTGTTGTTCCAGATTCTCTTTTCTTTTGTTGTCGAGAAGCAATTACTGAATGGGGATTCAATTACATCTCCACCATAAAAGTGTATATCGTTTCCTCTTCCATTTGCCGCAATGTTTCCATCAAATAAACATAAAAAAATGAACTTGAAACCGCTTATCCAAGATTTTGATGGAATGAAGGCAATTGCAGCTCCACCATATAATGAAGAAGTCGAAGAAAGAGAGTTCTTTTGAAATTTGCAGTTATTGACGCTGATTGTTCTGGGCTTCAAAGATGGTGTGTTTCCAAAAGTGATGGATCCATAAGCATTATTACCATAATTTCCATCAAATTCGCAATAGCCAAGTTCAATTTCACCTGATGACGGAAATTTGTCGAATCCACCGCAAATTGAAGTTCCAAAATTTCCATTTATTGAACAATTACGAAAGTTACATTTTAAAAAATGAACCATTTGATTAACATATGTATTTTGATATTGATGAATGGCTCCACCATTTCCTCCAGCTTGACATCCAATAAAGTCTGTTTCTGTTATATTTGCAACTGCAATTGGATGAAAGTATATTGCTCCACCATCGCTTTTTGAAGAACAGTTCTGGAAGAGGCAATTGTGGATTGAAACATTGGCGCTTGAAATAGAGCAGGAAATGGCCCCACCATTCCCTGCATATTTTGGCAAATCAATCCATTCACACCATTCAAACTCATGATTGCCATCCGGCAAACCAATCCTTGAACTCACATTTATTGGGTTTTCTTGAGTTCCGTGTTGGGCTTCATTTGGTCTTGGAGTGCGAGAACAGGCACGAAATGAGGAATTGAACAGATTCAGAGAGTGACGAAGTTCGTTTATTGATGGGATTATCCCTCCATCAATTGCATCACAGACTGCTTCGAATGAGCAACATCTCATTTTTGTCGATAAATGGAACAATATGGATTCATCAGGCTTGGATGGCTCAGGCTTTGTTAAGGATGAAATATTCGAGAACGAAGAATGTCCAATGCGCACAGAAATCAGGGAAGGAGATGAGCAGAAGGGATGCGAGGAAACACAAAACGAGCCAAAATTACTTTGATCAATTTCAAGCATATTTTGGGAAAGCAAAGAAGAAGATTCCGGCAGAGAAGAAACAAGGGATGGGAGAGCTTTCTGAGCATCGGAAGAGCACATCGAAATATTGGACAAAAGCATGCACCCAGAAACGCACATTATTGGGCTTTTCGATGCTGTTTTGCAACATACCACACAACAGCCACGAAGAGCAAGAAATGAATTTTGAGTTAATACAAATTGGGAGCAGCTTGGGGGAAAGGCACAACAAAGCGAGGATATTTCCAACGAAGAATTGATTTCTTGGATAATTCCATTGAAGCGTGCACACTTATTATTGTGTTCAAGCTTTCTGTTTTCACTCAACAAATCGGGAAAGGAATCAAATAAAGAGGATGACATTTTGCTCATTGGAGAACGGGAATCAATGCTCGAATGATTGATTTCACATGGAGGGACAGAACAGCAGCAATATTGGAGCAGCAAGGCAACTGCAACACAAGGAAAAATCGAGTTCATTTCTCACTCCTGCAAGCAGTTCTATTATGGGAGTTGAATCAAATTTCCCTTTGAATTATTTTTGAATTCGAAAAGGTTCGTAAAATGAGAAAAACATTGAATTAAAAGAATTCAAGTATAAATGAATGAATATCATTTGGAATTCTCACATTTATTCATCAAAAACTTGGTTCTTCAAAAATCACCTTTTTTGAAGATAATTTTGATACCATGAAGACTTCACAGCAGATATCTTGTTTCCAAAACAATTTGAAAAAGCCATTAACTCCTTTGAAACAATTGTTTCGTAGAGAATAATAATCGATCTAATGCACTATGATTGATATATTGAATCTTGATGATTCATCATCAACGAAAAGGATGCAAATTTCTCGAAAACGAAATAGATTAACCTTAAGCTTTCGTATTGTCTCAAGGGATATACGTGGGACTTGTTCAATTCAGGGTTAGCGGCAATTGCCATTCGGTCGATGATAAGCTGGCATTTTCTGTTAGGTTTCACATTTGCAAATTATGCTCAGTTTGCTCAAAGTTGTGTTTTCTTGAGCGAATGTTCTATCCGAAAAAACATTTTTAGATATTTTCATTGAGAATCTTTTTCACTCAGGAATAACTGTATTGATCGAGTTGTCTGCCTCTTTTGGTGGGAATGTTGATTCATCGAAGACAAGGATATGGATTATTATCTTCTCTTTGCTTTCAGGCAGGAATATAATAATTATCTTCATAGGCTATTTTGCTTCAAGATTTGAATTGAAGAAGAAAAGAACATTGAAATAACTGTAATTTATCGGTATGGCTCAGAAATTGTGAATTCGTCATTTCCATCAGCAGCACAACATCATTGTGAAGTTCACTTAATTTTGCCTTTATTTCACCTCAAATAATCAAAAATGAAGATATTTCCCCCCTCACTAAGGATCATTCATAAAAGAAAATTAATCCCGCTCCAATAGAGCTCCATTGCAAACAAGAAGTTCTTCTGACAGTGAAAAAAAACTTTGCATTCATCAACGGAATCACATACTCGAAATTTATCTTCTTCAATGAATTGAATTTCTTTGATGTTTTGTTCATAATGAAAGGAACATTTTTTCATCTGATGTCTGAAACTCCATATTGTTGTGAGATTTCTTCTTCTTTATCGCATAATTCCACTTGAAGCTCAATATGCAGCTCAAAAAAACTGATGGACAACAATAGAGCCGAACATTCATTGAAGATTGTCTTTTTTGAACATGCAATAATGGTGTTTTCTCTTTCAATGATTTCTCAATTTCCATTGCACGAAAATAAAACTCTGCATCTATCCCTTCAGAAAAACATTGCTCGATGTGTTGTTAATTGCAATTGCAACTCTGGGATGATTAATTCAACAATTGCCAAATCCAATATGTTGGAACGAATGAACATGGTTTGCTAAATATAGTTCGAGTGATGTATAAATAACAGCAGAACCCACAAGAGAAATCTCATTCGGAGAGATGGCTCTTTTTGAGCAGAAGATGCTGCAATGAGAAGTGAGGCTTTAGTCTCCGAAAAATTAAAAAGAATATTTCATAAACTTGAGAAGAGAGGAAGGCGATGAAATTTCAGATGAAACATGAAAATAACAGCGGATTGAGAGTTCAGAAGTCGAAGCTGGAAAAGCTGGATCAGCAAATACAGTTGCGTCTGTGCTAATTAGGATGCTGTTGGTCAAGAGGAATCAATTCAAGGAAGACAACGATTGAAATGAACAATTCGTTCAATCATAAAGATTTTTGATTCAAATCTCATCACCTTTGAGATGCTTCTTCCTCCCTCCCCCAAAAAAATCAAAGGACTACTAATTCTCAAATTGAAAATTCAGATGAAAAGGATGGGCAATTAATCCATCCGATCAGAACAAGCCAAAAGTGGAAGATGAATCACATGTGTTGTTAAAAAATTTATCTGCCAATATCAGAGCCATTCTAAGTTGCATTATCCGCACAGCTATCATTTTCATTCCTCTGAGCAGATATTCGTTTTATGATGAAAGAAATCGCTTCTATCCCCATCTTTCTCTGTTTCCAGCAAATAGATTTGTTATTCAATGTTTTCACTTTCTGGACACTGCTCATCAGCTCAAAAGGAAAGAAATAGATCTAAAACAGAAAATTTTGTTTGTTCTTCACGAATTGTGTATTTGATGTGTCGAACATAAAATTCGCTAAAGACGAGCAAAGTCCACAGTTTGTTTGCACAAAAGGAAATTTTCGTTTTTCAGATGGTTTCTTCTTTGAATAATCATTCAGATTATTTTTGAAGGAATTCTCTTTGAAAGAGTTTATTGTATGCCAATTAACTTGAGATATATTTCAAGAGAGCAGCATCTGAATTCCCTGTGCATTGGAGCTCATCTTTTGCATCACAACTGAGGATGAATGTTTGAATGAAACTGAAAACTCTGAGGAATCACTTAAAACGAATATGTTTCTCTTATTTGCCAGTTCAAACGAAAAGCCCTTCTTGCGCCACTCTCACAATATTTTTTAACAAATCCGTCTGCCATAATAACACAATACAATTCTTTGGTAAATTAGTCAAGATGTTGTTGTCTTCATTCACAAAGGAAAACGTTCGTTAAAAAATCATTTGTCGATTTGACTGACTCAAGCCAAGGAAATTAATCAAACAAATGAAATGAAAATGCTTCTACAGGAAAAATGAATGAATTAAGATGGCCTTCTTCAGTCAAAGATGAAAAGAGTACACAAAATAACAAGGTGTTATTGTTCGACTATGCTTGTCGGTATTAATTCTCCGTTTGAAGATAAAATAGAAATCGTGTAAAAGGCAGCAATGAATGAAAAGTCCTTCTTTTCTTTGTTGTTGTAAAGTGCCAATATGTTCAAAGCTAGCTTCTTCATTCGCTTTCCATTTCCTGATGCTGATAAATGCGCTGCAAAAATAGCACTTTTGCGATGCAATAAGAGATGCAATGGAAATAGAACAAATTTGTGGAAGAAGAATTGATGGTATTCGAATTGAAGTCTCAAAAAAGAGAAGAGGAGGAAGAAGAAGAGGTGAAAAGAAAATTTCCAGAAATAATTAATCTGATTTTTCTGGATATGATGGGAAATGTTTTATTTCAGGAAATGAAGAATATGACGATGAAGAAAATGAAGAAATTTATCCGGAATCTTTGAATGTAATTTTTATATTAGGTATTGATGATCTAAAAAGATGCAATGAGAGATATAAGAATTGAAGAATAAAACGGAAGTGTTGAGTCGATTGGAGAAACGAATTAAAAAAGGAAAACAATCTGTTGAAGAATAAAACTGAATTGAGGAATCAATTGAGCTGCTCTTTTGATGATTGAGCAGGTTTGTTTGATTCTTTGGTGAAGAATTGAGAAATGCGATAAAAACATTTTCTGAATGAAAAGTGGACGGAGAAGTTGAAGAAGGAATGCAAAATGAAGAAGAAGAAATCGAAGAGGAAATAATCGCATTTGAAATTATCGTTTGATGGAAATTGTGTCGAAGTGGATGTTCTGAGAGAAAATTAACAGTAAACGATCGGAAACATTCGCCCTTTCCAGCTATAAAAATGTGATTCTTTTCAAACTATTCCAGAAGAATAGCACAATTCCCATTTTGATCATCTACACCTTGAACAACACCATAAAGAGATAGTTGCAGGATGTTGGTTTCTGTTTTTGTTTAATATTTTTCTTCAATCATTTCATGAAGCAATTTTTCCTAAAAATCCATCGCAAAAGCTTCCTTTCGATCGATGACAACATTTTCTTGTGAAAATTGATAAGCCCTGTGAAAGAAGAAATGCATCTTCAAAAAAGTGTCAAAAGCTCTCGGTTGTTGAAGGCTTTGAAATATTCATCTAATCCATTGAGAAAAGGCTATGTTTTGCGCAGATGATGAAGAAGTGAATTTAGAAATGCACGAGTGGTAATTCTCCCGTTTGGCGGAAGGTTTGTGGCATTTGTCAATTTTACAAGCAGAACGCGCGAAGACGTGTAAATTATAAAGGAGTGTAATGATGAGATAGAAACTCAAATTAAACTGAATAAATGATAATGAATGCAAAGACAAAGCCTGTGAAAGCTAATCCCTTCCATTCATTTCATTTTGCACAAACTCGATGTTTTGCTCAATTCCTCGTAACAAGTGGCTTTGGCTCTTATTTCTTTGTATTCCTCAAAATAAAACGAGTAAAATGATATATATTTGAAGTTATTTGCAGAAGTTGAAGGAATTATAGATTTACTGGAAGAAGAATAATGCTCAACAACATATTCGCATTTGTCGCTGAATTATGTGAAAAGGCGAAATAATGCAGCGATATGACAGTTGAAGAGAGTCAGCAGATTGCTCAAAAAATGTAGCGATTGCAGCAACAAAGGCAGAACTGAATTGATTTGAAGCTGCTGGTTTTGTTTTCGTGAGAAAGAAGTATTTCTTTGTTCTGGTTGGACTGAAAACTTGAGCTCCAACATCCGTGAAAAATGGAGATGATTAAGCTTTCAAACTTTAATATGAAAAGACTCTTGTTGATGGGGAAAGGAAATAAGTAAGTTAAAACGGATATACGTTGAAAATATAATTGTTGAAAAAGATGAAGATGAAAATGGCGATGATGCTGGAGAAAATAAAGTGGAAATGACCATTTAATTGAATTCAAAAATATGCTTCACTAAAATTCATTCTGAAAAGCTAAGAAGATTTGAAAAAGTATTCAGCAGTTGCAATTTATCCATGTTTCATTCCATGTTTTCACCTCTTCGATACCGATGAATATCGTCATTTCAACAGATGCTTGCTATGTAGAATAAAAAAGATTATGTGCATAGCCATCGTTTAAAATGAAGTTTAGTTTTTTCTATTTCTTTTATTTTCTAGTATATTTCTTTGTCTCCTTGTTGCTCTCCATAAGTTTCCAATAATCATGTCATTTTTCAATCTGACGCATAAATTCAATTTGTTCCTGCTCCCGCATATAATTTCCCGTTAACCTCCTTTTCCATCTCGCAATCAGATAATTTTTCAATTCGCATTTTTTGATCAGATTATTTTTAATGGGACATTCACACGAATTTTTGTGGCAAACTCAATAACTCAGTAATTCATTCAGTTGAATTCGAGCCAAAAAAAAACTTATTATAACAAACTGTTTCACGCTCATTTCACAGAAATTTTTTTGAATATTCTGAAAAAATAAGAACTTTTGATGCAATTCTTTTCCGATCCAAAGGTTCTCATCGGAAGCAAATGGGAAATAAAAATTTTTTTCATAAAAATAAAAGAAATAAAAACCATTTATAAAAAAATATTTTTCTTTCATTTGCATTCAATCACCGAATGACGCTATGAAAAAAATAATGTTGTTGCATATTTTTACAAAAAAGAATCCTTTTTCAAAGAGTTAATTCAAACTTTTTAGATCAAAAAAATAAGAAAAGAAAAAACAAGTGCAAAAACATAAATCAATTATTCACAAAATAATACAATATCATTAACAATTGTAAAGAATGATAAATGGCCGAAGCATTCTGAAGTTGATTGGATAAAGGAAAACATTACATAAAACAATTCAAAACAAAAAATACTCTGGAAAAAAATGCAACGGTCATTCTTTATGCAATGCTGCTGAACCGGTCACGCAAAAAATACGAATAGCGCTCTCTATAAAATTTAATGTATTTTTAACTCCAAATACATGGAGTCACAAATTTTCGCCTTCTTTTTCCAAATCTTGCCATATTTTCTTCTTCTATTTTCCTCTATTCGGTTGTACTCAACATCTTCATAACAGTCATACAATCCTGCAGACAATAACTTTAGAACTACATATGGTGCAATAAACATAAAAGCTGCCAAAACAATATCAACAGGTATTAGTGCAACTGCAATTGATCTTATAATACCATCCATCCATAACGCACATAAAATTTGAACAATTTCAGCAGCCACGTTCAAGATACATATTGCTATTCCAAAGAACGTTACATCGAGTTCGCGTCCAATGTAGAAAGAGAAAAATGCTCCAACTGCAAAATACAAATAGTTTCCAATGGCTGCAACTGACCATGGAACGTTCCATCCAGCATCTTTCTTTAGGATGTTCATCACAAAGCCAACTAACTTTATAAAATTGCACAGATATGTTCCCACTCGCAATTTCATCTTACCATCTTCCATTTGTTTTCCATCGATAAAAATCTTGAGTGCACATGGCACTAATATGATAAAGAGAAATTCTGGAATTCCAGCAACGCAAAGCCATCGAACGCCAAGTCCATCTGCAAATACGGAAAAACATAAAACGCTCGAAGGAATCATCAAAACGGCTGCAATTTGAAGGAAAGTGAAATCAAAGATGTAAAACATCATCGGAAAATACAAAACAAATCCAAGAAAGAAAAATGCCCCTGCAGTTGTGAACAGATAAAAAAATCCGCTTGCACCCGATTGCGATTGATAATTATACCCAGCAATATGCAGCGTGACCAAGCCAAATATCATACATATTACTGAAGCAATACTAAACGGAATCAGAAGAACAACGCACATTACATAACTTTTATGAAAGCATTTATCATTGCAAAGGCATTCGAATACATCTAAATATATTGGCTCGCCTTTTGGCATTTTAAGTAAATTCTTTTTATATATCCTATTTTCCAAAAGCAATTTAATTAGATTTATTTTTCGAATAAACAACGAAATAACAAAGAGGTCATTTGAAAAGTTCAAAAGATAAAACGGCAAACTTATATGTTTCTTTATAACCTTTTGAAGAAAATCCATGGTCGGGCGCATTGTCCCAATCCTTTAAAAAATACTGAAGGTATATTAAATGAATTATTATAAATCAAACTATGATTGTTTCTTTGGAAAAATCGAGCTTCGAACATTTTTTACCTTTAAATATTATATTTTTTCCATAATTATCACCAACAATTTTTTCTGCTTCTGTTTTCCAAAGGGTGTCGATATTTGATAAACGATGAAATTGATGATTCACTTTTCTTAATGCTTTCAATGTTGGAAAATCGCAATTCTGTAATATCCTATTAGTCAAATGAAATGAAACAATTTCACATTAAGGAAGCATAAAATATTAAACATCAGCGTTATTTCATCTGGTAATTCTCCTATCAAAACATGCATTAATAAAATGAAATTCAAGCTCCATTTCAAAAAACAAACCAAAGTAATTCATTGTTCCAAAGATTCTAGTTAAAAAAACAGTAAGGATATTTGAAAATAGCTCAATTAATTAAAAGAATTTTTCTTTAGAAATTTTTTATCCCTTAATTTTTTAATTAATTCACTTTGAGAATTTTTGAGGATGTTTGTTTTGGAGATAATAGACCTATATTCGAATGTGTTTATCTTTTGCGAATTGTTTATTCTAATGTGAATGTTTTTTTCTTATCGCGGTTGACTCAATTTTTTTTGAAATATACTTTTCTTTTTTCTGCCGTTAAATGCATTTTTTATGATCAAAGTTTTGCTGATTACAATTTTTTATTTGAGAACTGATGATAACAAACAAGATTAAACTATAAAAAAAATGAAAAAGAAGGTTTGTTTGTTCAGTATTTTTATGTTTCTTTAAGTATTTTTTTGTTTCTGTACAGATATCGCATAAAATACCGGACATCGCACAAAATACCGGACAAGATTGATATCTCTATAACCACAAGAAGAAAAATTCTGTTAATTTTCCTCAAAATATATCTCATTGATTAAAACTCAGTTGATAAACGAGACTTTCAGGACAGCTTCGCTTGAGCTCAGAAAAAATTATTTTTGAAATCTCGGAGAAACTCAAAATACTATTTCTCCGAGATTTCAAAAATAAATTTTTCTGAGCTCAAGCGAAGCTGTCCTGAAAGTCTCGTTTATCAACTGAGTTTTAATCAATGAGATATATTTTGAGGAAAATTAACAGAATTTTTCTTCTTGTGGTTATAGAGATATCAATCTTGTCCGGTATTTTGTGCGATGTCCGGTATTTTATGCGATATCTGTATGTTTGATTCGATTCTTGAAACTTTTAAAAATTGTTCAAAAGCAAGGTGAGGATGGAATATTAATATATTTCATTTACATGAATCTAATCTATTTTTCGTTTTTTATTTTCCTCTCATATCAAATTTCACTAAATAACTTTTTTTGTCTTATTTTTTACATAATTTTGGAAATCCTTTTTATATTGTCAAACTTTTGTTAATTAGAGAAGTTTTTCATCTCAATCACACAAAACAGTAATATAAATTAAAAAAAGGATATTTGAAGAATTTTCGAAAAATCTTTTTTTATTTGTGAGTGATGTGCAAAACAAATAACATTCGACAATTACATAAACAATTATTGAATCAAAAACAATAAGAATAAAAAATTATAATAAAACTCTCTTATCATCATTATCTGCGATTCAAAAAATATCAAAATAATTTGCTTCTTTCTGATTTCTTTTTCAAATAGATGTTTTTTAAATTTTTAGATGAAGAAGTTTTGCTTCGAGTGGAAATTGAACCTGAAGAAGCTGTGAAATTCAAAGATGATTGTAAGTTACAATTTTGAGAAGGAAATGCACAAAAAGAAGATGGAAAAGTGAGATTTGAAGGAAAATACAAGTTTGGTTGAGGTAGAGAAGGCAGAAGCGAGACTATTGACGAAGATACAGATATAGAATGCAATTGTGTTGCTGTTAATTGAGTTGAAGAAGATTGTATCGAGGATGATTGAGATGAGCAAAATGTGATTGGAAAATCAGTTGATGATGAAACTCGATGATGACATGCAGATTTCCATTGGGAGGGAAGATGCCATAAAGATGTGTAGTCTATGGTTTCATGATCGTTGACTTCATTTTCGGATTTTCTTTGATCTTCATTTTCTTCTCCATTTCTTTCATCTCGTTCACAAACCTTTATCTTTTTTTTCTTTTCATGATCTTTTTCACGTGTTGTTGCACTTGAGTATGGGTCACAGCATTCCATTAAGACTTCTCGAATTAATTAATAATGGTATATTGTTGATGAAATTGTTGTTTTTTCAAAGTTTTAAACATCAATATGGGTCAAAAAATGAAAACAAGACTGAATCGTTATTAAAAAATACTGAAAAACATGAAGTTGTCGGTGATGATGAATTCAATCTATTTCTTTGTTTTTCCAAATCCTTCGAATTAACTTCTAATTTCACTTTGTGCTTTCTGACATTTTCAACTTGCAACTTAGCAAACATATATATATAAACAGTCTAAACCGGATATAATCACATCGGTTTTTGCACGACTTATTGTGACTATATCCGATTGTGATTATGTTCGATGATGCTTTACAGAGAAAAAAATAAAAATTGATAAATAAAACAATTTATTTTGTGTCGGTTTTTTTTTTAGGAAATTCTACACAAATACACTTTTTTCATTTGCTTGAACAATTTTGATCACAAATACACATTATTTTGACTTATTTGAGCACATTTTTGAAAAAACAAAAAATTGAGTTTTTTGATCAAAAAATCGATTTTTCATTGAAAAAAGCGCTCATAATAATATTAAATGTTATGAAATATATTTTGCCTTGTGATTATATGCCATGGAAAATGAATGAAAAAGAGGCTAATATGTCGGTGCATGGATAATTGTGACTATATACGAATGTGATTGTATTCGACGTGATTATATCCGGTTTTGACTGTATATATTATTGGCTTCAAAATCTGAAGATGCCAAAGGATTCTGTAAAATATGAAAATTTGTTAAACAAACAGTAACAATAAAAAAATCTCCAACAACTTCGATGCTTAATGACCAATGCTGTCGAAATACAGCAAAGACCGTCTTTAACCTTCCGAAAAAACGTTCAATGATCACCCTGTGCTTAGATAACTCAGGGGTACCACAAGGCTTCGTAATGTGTGCACCTAGCCATGTTTTTGCTCCAATGTGAGCTGAGTCTGCTAAGAGTTTTGCTTTTCCTAATTTATTCTCAAACGTTGGATAATGATGTTGAAAGACAATATAATCATGTGTGCTTCCAGGAAAAACATCGCTGACAGTGCTGGCAATTCCAAGTTTGGGATTGACTCCCACTTCCGCTTTAACACAATATGAATGGTGCTTTCCACTGAAAAACTTCATTCCGTCTTCAATTTTTCCACTTGGTCGGTTTATTGGTAGAATAGTACAATCGACAATTAATCCCACATCCTGAATTTCTCTCACACGATCATTTCTAAAAGTTAATAGCAAATCCAAAAGTGGTTGTTTCACCAAGTGGCAAATGTCATTCAATAAATGGATCACGGCAGAATGAGAATTGTAGTATGATTTTGTTATATGACTTTTCATTTTAGTCGATCCGAGATGAAGAAAATTCAATAAAATAAATAGTTGGTCTTCAAAATTGTTGATATATTTTTTTCTTCCTCGATGCGGAGTAATTTCTAGATCGAGAAGTTGAAGAAGAATATCAAATTCATTTTTAGAAAATCCAGTGAGACGAAAAAATCCATTCAAAGGATCCTTAATAAATTCTGTTGATATTTCAATCAATGATTTTTTCGCCGATGTGGAAACAGTTTCAACATGAGAAGGAACTGCAATTCTTTTTTCGACATTACAAAGAATGTTTTGCAATGTTGATTATTCCATGATAAAAAATATATCAAAAAGAATGAACTGATCAGTTCCATTAATTAAAATGAAAATTATGTGATTGAATACCAACATTTTCACAATTGTGAATGATTCAATCTTTTTCAAATTTTCGAGATTTTTTTGAATATTTATTTTTCGTTTTATATTTTATGCAAACTTTTTGGAAATGAGATGATAATTCAAAATTAGGTCAAATGAATATTTATTTATCAATAATAAAAGTTTAGCCTCTGCGACACAAAAAATTCTCTGTCAATTTGTTGGTATAGATGGAAGGCCTTTGTCGAGAAATAATTGGATATCCAATTTGCCAATTTTTTGATACGAAGTGGGTGATTATTTTTGAAATCATATTTTTTCATTCAAAAATTTCTGTGCAAAAATATTTCTAGAATATCAATAAAAAAAAGTGAAAAGTGAAAAGGCTTATTGAATGCATTTTAATCTTTGATTCTTAAAAAAACATTTGTTTTTAAAAACAATTATCAAACTTTTTCTCTTTTGAATAAAAAATTTCTAACAAAAAACAAACAATCTTTGAAAATCAACACCCCGAAAAAAGATATGATTTCAAAAATAATCACCCATATTGATAGTTTTTTTTGCGAAACGTGAACAAAAATGTATTTATTTCTTGAAAACAAAACAAAACTATAATATAAATAAATAAATAAATAAATAAATAAATAAATAAATAAATAAATAAATAAATAAATAAATAAATAAATAAATAAATAAATAAATAAATAAATAAATAAACTTGATAGAATTGTCTGTCGACTTGCCAAAAGGAACAAAAAATGAAGGTCTGTCACAGAGGCTTAAATAAAAGTTAGTCAAAGAAGGTTAGCGGGAACAAAACGCACTGTTGAAAAAAGTTTTCATTTTGAAATATTCTAAATAAAGTTTCAATAATACGTTATTATGAAACTATTTATATGGTGAATGAATAGATTAAAAAGTGTTTGAGAAAAAAAAACTGAAATTTTTGACATAGGTCTAAATTGAACCAGTTGCGAATTTCACTGTCTTTAATAAAATTTTACAATATTATTGATTGTTATAATTTATAATCTCTGTATTATCTCAAAAATTCAAAAAACAATAGTATAAAATTTTTAAATATTAAATTCAAAAATTTTGATCGATAACCCACAATAAATTATAAAATTTCGAAATTTGAATTAATAAAATAATTTGAAGACACTTTGATGAGCGTTGAAACCACAGATATTGAATTACCAACTTTCACAAAATTTTTAATCGATTCAGCGGGAAGTGATGAGAAAGCATTAGAGATATTTAAATCATTTGGGATTTTGAAAGATAAGGTTAGATGCAGAGTGTGCAAAAATGAAATGATTTTGAAACAATGGAGAAAAGTGAAAAAGAATTACTCCTATAGATGTATGAAATGCGGATTAGAAGAATATTGGACGAACGAAACAATTTTTTGTGGAAGAAAATTATCACCATTCACCATTATATGTTTGCTGTATCATTTTTGGAGCAAACACTCTCCTGATGAAACGGTTGAAGAAACAATGACATCAAAACAAACTGTCATATGTTTCATTGAACAAATGAGAAGAATATGTGCTTTTATTGAAATAAATAAAAAAGAAAAAATTGGAAATGAAAAAATAGTCGAAATGGATGAAACGCTTATTTCCAAAAGGAAAAATGGAAAAGGAAGAGTAAGAGAAGAGCAATGGATGTGGGGTGCGATAGAACGGAAAAATGAAACAAATGAAAGAAAAATGAAAACTGAATTTCTGCCAGACAGAACAGAAGAAACATTATTGAAATTTATAAAAAACGATATTGTGACATCAGCAACACTCTTCTCTGACATGTAGTTAGCCTACAACAATATTAAAAATGAAGGATATAAACTAGAAAGTGTCAATCACAAAGAAAATTTTGTAAAACCAGAAAACAAATCAGTTTACACTCAAACAATTGAATCCATGTGGTCGCACATTAAACAGTGGATTCCAAAAAGAAAAAGGTCATTAACGAAAAAAAAGGAATATATTTACGAATACATTTGCAGATTTAACAATGGAAAGAAACTGAAACAATTTTTACACGACGTTTCAAAAATCAGCGTTGAAGAATTAAAAGACTTCCTCATAACATTTGAAGACTGTGAAAAAGAAATAAATGAAACGTTAAAAAAAGAAAAACAAATAATGAACGAAATATACAAAAAGAAAAAAAGAAATGAACATGAATCAAAAGAAGAGTATGCATTCTTCAATGAAGATGATTTTGATGCGTTGCCAAAGAAAAAGAAAAGAAAAAGAACAAAAATTATACAGAAAAGAGATTAAACAACAAACATAAATGAAATAGAAAACGAAATATCAAACGAAGTTGTTGATAACGTTGAAGAAGACGGTGAAGAAGGTGGTGAAGAAGGTGGTGAAGAATGTGGTGTAGAAAATAGAGAAACAGACATTGACCAGAGAGATGAAAATGTATTATCAGACATATATGGTTTTTTTGAAGAAAGGAAAAAACGAAAGCGAAAAACAACAACATTCAAACAACAAATGGAAATTATGAGCAAAGGAAGTGAAACCCTTTATGAAAACACAGAATTTTACATCAATCAGAGAATGAAAACATTCAACAAAAAATGTGAAAGAAAACTGAAGAAACTGGAAGATCAGTTTCACACCAGGTTGCTTTGAAGCAAACTGAAAACAAAAACAGCTGGTTCTGTCACCAAACCAATCTTGTTGTGGCTTTCTATAACAGGTTCGTCCAGTTGATTTATTATGGTCATATTTATATTCATTTCCACATCAACGTATTCAATAAACATTTTTTACACCAAAAATAATTCAAAGTCGAAAAAGTTTCAAACGAAATCGAAACCTTGACAAAAAAATGAACGATTAATATAGAAAATTCAATTGAAGTGGATCTTTGTTCTTTTGTTTTTGTGAATATTATCAGCAATGTGTGTGTTGTTGATTTCTGCAAAATATGAGGATTTAGAATCAAAATAAACTCTTTTATAAACTCTAGACAAATTTTTTAACATTTGTTTTTTTCCATATAAAATGAATATTTTGATATGAAAAACTCGAAATATGAAATCCAATTTTGAGTTCATCATTCTTCATAAATTGAGAAAAAATATGAATAAAAATTTTTTTCCAATCTTTTGAAAAGCAATGCATTTCAATTGAAATATGATAAAATTATGTCATTATATCTCTCATATTTTAAAATTTTTGTAATTGGACAAAAGAATGCAAAGAAAAACATCGGAAAAAAGATGAAAAATCATTAAGACAACAAATATCATTGATATTTCAAAAATAAAAATGTTTTTTTGACTTTTATTGATTTTTGTCAACTCTTTGAAATTTTAAAAAATTTCGAACTTTCGACTTTGGTTGAAAGTTTTTCGATTTTGAATAATTTTTGGTGTATTTCATATCATTCAAATAAACTTATCAACATATTTCTATTGAGAAGGAATCAGTATTCTTTTATTTGGAGGAATTTGCATTCAACGTTAAGAATCTCTCATTAATAATGAAAACCCATTTTACGATACAATTCATTAATTCGAACAATGCTCTTCTCAACATTAGGCAATAACCAATTCCATTTGTACAATCCTTTTTTCTTTCAACTTTTTCATTGACTGTTTCTGCTTCTTTTTCTCCATCCTTTGCACAATTCCAAATCCCCCCATCATTGGATCTTCTAATCTGCATCATGCTTCCATTATCAACAGAATTCACACATTTTCCAAATGAGCAGTTCAGCACACTCACCTCTTGTTCAGCATCTTCCATCCCAATCACACACCCATTCAACAACAGAGTCACATTCTCTACTCCAATCTCTTTCATCTCCACTTTCGCTTTCCCTCCAATGCTCACAACATCTCCCTCACATTCAATGTTCGACATTCTTGCTTCATCATTTGTCACATCTGATGCTTCACGAAAGGAAAGCACCGATCTTGTTGAATGAAAATCTTTAAATGCTAAATCAAATATCTTCAGCTCTCCGCTTTCCACACCAACAACCGAACTGTTCAGCTTCATATCAACCGTTGTTGCTGATGAGTAGAACTCGCATTTTTGAATCTCCATTGACCCGTTCTTCACTTTCATGATGAAACTGTGAGAAGCCTCAAACGTATCTTCAAACTCGAATGAGTACCTCTCCACAGCGCTTTCGTTTGTAAACTCCATGATGCAATCCTTCTCTGCCGATTTCTCAATCTTAGATTTCAGCTTCACGATCGCCTGTGTCTTTTTGAATGAGTTCTCATTCAGATCTCCAATCACACATTCGCCCGAAACCACTCCTTCTCCGTCAATCAGAATCGCATTCATCACTCCTTGCTCAATGTGGTCAATGGCACCATTGATGCTGAGGCATAAATAGCTCTGTACCACTCATCGTCTTCCATCCTCCCCTTCTGCATTCTCAAATACTTGAAGACCCTTAAAGAATGAAATCCGTGGAATAACATCAATGTCAGTATTTCCTTCCGAATCACTCCCACAGATGGAGTTGTTTGTCTGTAATAATTCCTGATTATAGTTCAAAGCAAACAGTGTTTCGTTGACCTGGCGTTCAATCGAGTGGCATTTGATGAATATGTCATTCCCCACAAATGCCTCATTCATTTAGAATAGGATGTTCATAATCTTTAAATTAAGAGGCAGAAAGTAATATTCATCAGCATAATTGATATTCGAGTCTGCTCCATCGATTAACAGTCCTCCTCCTCGCCCTGTCTCAGTCGAGCATCTGCATGTCGAAAATGAGCTCCCATTCACCTTCAAAACCGATTCTCCACTCTTCAGCCCCAGTTTCATTCCTTCTCCTTCTGTGTTCAAATCGCTCCTGCACGTGGACATTGTGCAGTCTTCGATCGTGCATTCCACTCCATCTTCAAATGATCCAACATCAACAACACTCGCTCCAATCCCTTCATTCGTGATGTTCGCAAATGAACACCCAATAACTCTCAGAACTGGTCTATTCCCATTTGAAAATACCTTCTTTTCTCCATTCATCTGGTTTTCCTCTTCCATCATCGAAATCACACTTCTTTCTGTCACATCTGCAAATGAGATGTTCACATTCTGAAGTGTCACCTGGCTCACACTTGGCCTGAACGCAATCAACCCTTTCAACTCTGATATCAAACTCAACGAACTCCTCTCAATCACAACACTCCCCCCATTCACTCTCATCACACAATATCCAAAACTTTCTTCCACCCCTCTCCCTGGGTTAAATGAACAATCAGAGACAGACAATAATGTGTTTGTTCCGGAGGATTCAATCAACACTTCATGATGGGTTGTGATGGTTGGTTTGGTGAATGACACATCGAAAAATGACAGGTCCACATTCGATGATATTATTGAATCATTCAGATCATTCTCGTCTTCATCACTTATGATCAAAGCTGTTCCTTTCTTTGTCTCTTCAAACATCACTTGTGGCTTCTCTGAATCTGATAAAGCTTGCAATGAAGAAGAAGCGAATGAAATGGAATGGTTCAACGGCCCTGATCCCACAATGTTGATGTGCGATTCCCCTTTTCCAAGCGTTGGATATCGAAGTGATATCACGTGCTCAATCGATGAGCATGGTGCTTCAGAATACCCACACCCGCTGAAGTCTCCTCCTTCTTTTCCCGAACCAAATCCATCCTTGCTCCAATTATCCCACAAATACACAACCAATTGAATCACATATCCATTTTCTCCTGTGCTAGTTCTCTTCCATCCACACAGCTCATCCAATGACTTCTCATCACTTGCACTCAATCCCCATTTCAGTTGTTTGTTTGACATAACCTCACTCAGGTTATTTCCAGATATAACCACTTTCTTTCCTTTCCATGCATTGCAACTTTCAAATGATATTCCCCCCAACACAAATTTTGAAATTGGATCTGGAAGCTTTATAAACGCTCATCCTCCCATTGCTCTCCCTCCTTCCTCTCTATCCTCCGTTGGCACTTCACATCCCGAAAATTTCACACTCGTCATATTCAAGCTCCCACTTTTCCCTGCTGATAATATCGTTACTCCTCCTTTCATCTTTCCTGCACCTGTGCATGTTGATAAAAAATTGAAATATTCAACAACAATAACAGTTGCACTCCCTTCGTTGCTCATCACCACATTCATGCTTCATCCACTTCCCACACTTCCTCCACTTCACATACTTCCTCCTCTCCCTCCGCTCAAACCCGACACATCCACTCCTTTTATTCTGCTGTTCGTCATCTCCAATCTCACTCTGTTTGTTATCGTTATTGGCTACTTCCCATTCGTCGTCAGTGTTGTTGCAATTTCCATCATCAATCCATCCACAATCAGTTCTCCTCCATCAATGTTCAGGATGTTGTATCCAATCTTTTCATTAGCTTATTCATCGCTTGTAAACGATACAGAACAGCTTGTTATCGTGATTGTTGATGTCGAAGAATGGACAAATGCAGTCATCCTTCCATTGATAACTTTGTTCATTACAAATTCCAAATTAGTCATTTCAAATGATTTTGTGCACTCAATAATACCATTTTGATTTATTTCCCCTCCATCCTTCACATCAACCTTCATCTTCTTTCCCGCTGTTACTGCTTTTCCTATCAAGCTCACATCATAAGAAAGCACTTTCATTTCACTTTGTATTGATGATTCAGTAGAAACCTCAACTGCCTGCATGTTTTCCTCAACTCGACTGGTCACACAATAATCAATGGATTGACACCCAAACTTCTCAAATCCATAGTAAGTGTGATCCAATGCCATATCTCCTTTCCCATCAACTGTTAACTTTAATGCGATTGATCGTAAGAACACAAACAGCGGAATCACTTCATCTTCATTCCCATCCTCGCTCCCACACAACTTTGTAACATCTGAAGGAATCACACTTGAATCAAAAAATTTGAAGGAGTAAGCATTCACTTTTGTTCCAAGCAATATCGTTGAATCGCAACAAACTAACATATCCTTCCCATATTGTGCATCATTCAGCGATGAAGATGTCGATGAAAACTTAACATTTTCCGCAATTTCCATCTTGCAGTTCGGACTCGCCATTGTCAGCATCATTCCTCCGCCTCTTCCTTTGGTTCCTCCTCCGTTGTTCTTCGCCTCGCATGAATCGATTGTGCTAGTCCCATTCGCAACAACACTTCCATCTCCATCCAAGCTCACGCATATCCCTCCTCCTTTTCCAATCTCTTGTGATGTCCCTTGGCAGTTGCAGTTTATCACAGTGCACGTTTCAATCACAACAATCCCAACCTTTCGCTCTCCTCCCCCAAACTGTGTTCCAACTGCTCCTTTTATTAGCCCCCCGTCTCCATTAATCTTTCTAACGTTTGCTACGTTGCATCCTTTGAAATACACAACACTCACACCCGCCACAAACTCAACAAATGAATGCCCATCAAATGTCAAACCTTCTCTGATTTCAAATTGCTCCATTCTCGGTTTTCCTGACAACGCATTTACAAAGCTGTGTCCAATAGATTGGCCAACAATATTGTCTGGTGAATTTACTAACGAGTTGTCTGTGATATTGAACGATAAGGAATGTACCGAAATCATCGTCGATGCACTGGATAGAGCAAATGGAATGCTAAATTTGATATTTTTAATATAACATCTGCTTTGCACATCGATCAAGAATTCTGCAGATTCAAAATTTTCTGGTGCTTTCACCCCAACTTCCATCCCTTTTGTCTCACATGAAATCTCCCATTCATGTCCATCTGTCATTCCAACCTCTTCAGCAAGCTCATATCCTGAATCCAATTCGATCTTCTTGTTTGTGTCTGCATATCTCACCTGCGCTGCATGAGTGATGGTGGCACACGGATAATAGTCAAATCCACAAAACCAAGAGTCGTATCCACCCAGCCCATCCTTCCCTTTCCCCACATGTGCTGCATCTGGATATGAATCCAAATACGCATTCAGTGGGAACAGCCCCATTGTCGTGTCACTCCGGTCATATCCCACCAGCTCATTGTATTTTTAATTGTCATGCTGGACATTCAGCGTTGAGGTTGTTATACCCCAGTTCTCAGAATCACCCCCATTCACAAACACATTATTTCCCCCAGATTTCGCGGTGCAGCCTGTAAAGTCCACAGATACGATCAAGGAGTTAATCGAGTTATCAGCCAGATCTGGCATTATCCCGCCACCATATCCGCTGCACTTGCATCTGTTGAATTTTGTTGCTTCGTTTGCTGGAGCTGATGAAGTCCCCACCCGCAACTTGCTTGATGATTCCAACTCGACCTTGATCCCACCACCACTTCCAGCCTTGCACTTGCAATCTTAGATTGTTTCATTCTTGACCACAAACGTCTCTCCTGCCTTCACACTTTAGTGCCATAACCACCCCATCTCCTTTTGTCAACTTCACATTCATCACCTTCAAGTTCGCAATCATGCTCTCTCCAGATGCTGTGGCTGTCAGATACAATGCAGATGAAAACAATGACAGCGATGATGAAGAAGAAGGAGAAGATCGATTCAGCTCAGAGAACAATGATTTTGAAACATTCATATTTATGATCTTGACATCAACCATCGACAACAGTGACAGCTGCACCACAAACATTGAAGACGATATCTCATTTTCTGAAGAAACTCTCTTAGTTTTTTCAATAAGCTTTTGTTAAAAAGAGATCCACTCCAATCAAAAACTTCCTGTCAATTTATTCTTTGTTCAAGAATTCACAATGAGACGATTCTAAAATCTGTTGTTTATCTTTTTATCATTCCAGTCTCCTGTTCTGATGATTAAGGTTGTAATATGTGCATAATTCTTAGAACATCAATATTCGCGTAGAAGTTATAAATCGAATTAAGTTGCATTCCAATAATTCATGATTATATGTGAAACATGCTGATGGCTAAATAACTCATAATTTCATAAATCGATAAAAATGAAGCTCTCCATTTTTCCAGCTATTTTGTGTGTGAGTGTGGCAAAAGGTTACTCTTTTTTTTGTATTGATTTAACTTCAAAATTTTCGTCTGTCATTATTGCTGGATATTAATTTTGATATATTCTAAACTTCAATTCCATAAAAAGAAAAGGAAAAAAAGAACAATACACACGGTAGAACATATGCAAAACACATTCTCAGAAGGTTTGATCAGTAAAAACGATCGCGTCAATGAAAAAATTTGAAATTTGAAAAATTCGTCTTCTTTAAAATGGGTATGGTCATAATAATTTTTTATTTATGTGTTATCGATCAAAATTTTTGAATTTAATATTTAAAAGTTTTATACTATTGTTTTTTGAATTTTTGAGATTATACAGAGATAATAAATTATAACAATCAATAATATTGTAAAATTTTATTAAAGACAGTGAAATTCGCAACTGGTTCAATTTAGACCTATGCCCATTTTTTTTAACAACATGCTAACATTAAACTGATTGTTTCTTTGTAAATATAATGAAATGAAAAAAATAAAAATGTGATATGAAAAACATATACATTAATAATGAAATGTTGAAAAAAAAATAACACATTTATTTTCCACATTTGCCAAGAACTTAACAATGTCACAAATGTTTGATCGAAGATCTAATATTGTTGGGACCATTTGGCTGTTCTAGACATATCGAAAATAAATGTAAGTCTTTGCGACAATTATATTTTTTGTGTTTTGTGTCGGTCGAAATATCAACTTTTGTCGAGAATTTTTTTTTTTTTTTTTTTTTTTTTTTTTTTTTTTTTTCGCAAATGAACAAAGAGTAAAATAACAGTGAATTAAATTTATCTATTTTTGGTTTTATTGTTTCTATAAAAACTTTTCGAAAATTTTCATAACAATATTATTATTAATAAATTGATCATGTTGATATGGGATTGATCAATGTTGTTTTTTATTTCAACTATGACCTATCAATTAACAGATGTTGTTAACCGCAGTTCTCACTTATATTTGAAAGAAGTTTCAGCCATCATAGTTTGTTTTTTGTTAAATGGAGAAGTTATTTTTTAACAAATCCTTGTTTATTATTGTATCTATTTTTTGTATCATTTTGGTTTTGTCATTATTAATGTTGTTTTCAACTTTCATTATTTCTATTGATTTCAAACTATAAAAGGTGAAATTTCTGATTTGATTTACACTTGTCAACAATGAGAAAAAAATTGAAGAATCAAAGTTGATTGATTTATTTCGCAAGCTCAACTTTCCTCACGTTCTTATGATGTTATATTGAAGGAAAAAATACAGAAAAGAGCGATTGAAGAAATTTAATGGATAAATGGGTAATTATTTTTGAAAAGTCGCAAATGTTTAATTTTCATAAAAATCAAAAATTTCATATCTTGATCAAATTTCGGTTCCCGCTCATGTTACTTCACAGGAATGTGTTAAATATTATTGTCAAATTATATCCTCCGCTTTGGTAAAGTTACATGAGCGGGAACCGAAATTTGATCAAGATATGAAATTTTTGATTTTTATGAAAATTAAACATTTGCGACTTTTCAAAAATTATTACCCAAATAATCATTTCATGAATTTAATAATAGAAATTGTTTGTGTTATTGTTCATTATCATATTTTTGTCATAATGAAATCGATTCATCTTTAAGATTTTAAAAGAGAAATGGAAAAAAGAAGAGCGTCGAAGGAAATTGAAAAGCATTTGTTTTTTAAAATGAATAATTTTTGGATTAAATGAAAGTTATTTCCGATTTTTCTGATAGCTTGTTGGCAAAGAGCAGAAATTCAGAAGTCAAAATTTTCACGATTTAGATAATATTTCAAGCTGGTTGCATGAAAAAGCAGAAGAAAAATGAAATAATGAAATGGTGTGACTTGATTATTTTTCTCCAAGTGTCTTCTTCATTTTTCTTAATTCAAAACAAATTTTAATTTCTATCAAGAATAAATATTATCAATTGTTTCATTAAAAAGCCTAGTCAATGTTGTGCCTTTTTTAATTGAACAAGCTGGTTGTTCATTCGAGTTATTTGCAACATTCTCTTCCGGATTTAGAACATTTCAAAAGATATGGAAATGAGGTCACACAAAAAGCAAAAAGTTACAGATGAACAGATCATGATCTGAATGATTTTAAGAACGCTTCACTCGTTTGATCAGAAAATGGAATGGCCAAAGCTCAACAATTTGGATTTTCGCACAATTTTCTTTTCAGAAAATGGTTATACGCATTTTCAAGCATTCTTGTTGTTCTTTGGACTGGGATTTATCATCGATCTCTTCATTGACAATTGTTTTTTTTTCCTCCGATATCTTACTGATGAGCGAGAGATTCACAGATTCGCCAACTCCTTATATCAGCGTTTGAGGAGGATGATGATTTCAAAAAGGAGTGTTTGATGTGGAAGGCACACGAGCTGCTGATCAACAAGAAGATGTGTGCAAAGAAGGAGTCAGTTGTGTTCCTGATTGGGATGATGCTGTGGGAGGGCCTGACTCTTTAAGCACCGTTTGGGGAGCATGAGGTGAACCTGATGGAGATAAAGATTACTACAAGAAAAAGGCAGAAAATATCAGAAACTTGTCTGAAGCTTTTTTAGGTCGTTTGCAGATTTGAGATGGTGTGGTTATTTTAAAATAATGCAAAATGTTAAATGAGTTTTGTCATTTTTTAACTGCAATTAAGATAATATTTCAACATTATCTTGCTTTCTTATTTATTTGATAATTAATTAATTAATTAATATAAAAAACAATACTCACTTCACATAAACATAATATATCTTGTGAATTATCTTTTTAAGTGAGAGTTATCGAATAATAGAGATAAATTTCATTATTTCTTTTGAACTTATCTATATTCAATATTTTTTATTTGTTATTTCCAATAAAAATCTTTATTTAATTGCATTCACATATAAAAACAATTATTTCACAAATGTTGATTCTATAATAAACCATTGAAGCATTATTTCAAAGTTGAATCCACTTGAACTATTAAACTGGATGAACAAAAGGGTCTTTTGTTGCAAACAAACTATCTTTTGATTGGCGATATGAAAAAATACAATTACTCAGAAAATATTAGATGAATTGTAATTAAAATCAGTTATGAAAATCGCTTTTCATTCTGAAGAATGAAAAACGTCCGAACACAATATAAAAGTTCAACAAACGTTGTTTAATGGATTTCAGTGTATAACAAGCATCTGAAAACGGAGTTGATAAATAAATTAATGAGAGCAAACATATTTACACACTGAAATAAAGTTTTTGATTGGAAGTTTGAAAGAATATTTAACATTCCTCGTATTTGTAACTCACAATTCCACTTATTCACAATAAGATTCTTCTTTAAATGACAAATATCGAAAGTTTGTGTCAAAAACAGTTCAGAAAAATAATAATTGCAAACTTTGTTAAACAAACCTCATTGTTTGGCAAGAAATTTCATATGAATTCAAATATATTCAAAATTCTTCACTGAAATGAAAAAAGATAGCTATAGCAGTCGAATGTTTTATTTTCAAAAATATAGACATCTACAATAAAAGCAATGCGTTGAGCGTTTCTGGTGCAAGCGAGTACCTTCTATCTCCAACAATTCGTCTCAGGCCAGAGAAAATTCTTTCACAAGATGCTTCGCTGCACGGAAACATCGTCAACGAATAACAAATGTTTGCAAAAATTGTGGATATTGTTCCTTGCTTTGAAATTTCAGAATAGAAAATTTGAGTATTAGTATGTTCCACGTTTTGAGTATAATCCAGTAACATTGATGAAAATAAAGCTCTAATGCTCTCAATTTGACTAGAATCTTTCAAACAAGAAATTTTGGATAAATAATCATTGAATGCTGACTTCAATCGAAGAAACCAGTCCATGCAAATAGATTGTTGGATTTTTGAAAGTGCTTTCTTTATGTGTTCTGTTGTCTTCGTGCAGTCTGTAATAATAAATTCATTCACACCGAGTTCTTCAACATCATTATCATCTTTTGAAATGCTTTTTTCATTTTCTGAACATTCATCTTCTTTTTTTTGTTTGAATTTAATTGTGAATCACTTTCTTCGATATGTGAGTGTTTATTTCTTGTTTCATAAATTGATAATTCATGTTTGCTTCGTTCACAAATGTTTGATCCTTCCTCATATTCATCATCCGCCGAATCGTTTTCTGCTTGAATAATGCCTGTTTCATCAAAATCAATTTCATCAAAAATATTATCTTCATTAGTAATAACTTCTTTTTCGATAAGTGTGTTTTCTTTCAAAAGAGCTAATAAATGGAGCAAACTGTTATTTGGTGAGTTGGTTGGTGAAGTTGATGATATAGAGTGCAAATCTTTTGGAGGCGGCTGAAGTTGAACTTGCGTTTCGGTAATTGCTTCTGCTATTCTGTCTTTTTCTGGGCATATATACTGTAGAGCAGAATAAAAAGTCTCAACTGATAATGGAGAAGAGAATATTGTGTGAGGAAAATTTGTTGGAAAATTAATTCTTTCATTCTTCGAAAAAAATGAAAGCGCATATTGTTTGTCTGTAAAAAATACATTTTCGCTGGTTTTATCTTCCATTACATGAGAAAGTGTTCGTAACTTTTTCTGTTGACTCTTTGAAGATGCAGTATTTGGAACTTTAGAAGGACAAAGAAAGACCGAGTCACTTGGAATTATATCTTTTGTGGATTGAATAGATGAATCGCAACGCATCCTTTGAATTTAAGTTTGATCCAAATCCTTTGAAAACACTGATGAACATTTTATTAACATGCATTTTTCTTTCTATATCACAAACTCTGTTGAATAAGACTTTGAAAACAAACCGTTTCTATAGTCAAGAATACCAAGTGGAGTTAAGGAATGAGCCAAAGAAATTTGATCTCCTCGTTCTTTCCCTAAAAATGAATTGAACAGTTGGATTGCAATAAAGCAAACTCCATATTGCCAATCGGGGGAAGAATATTCCTCAAGATCTTGTAACCACATGTATTGCGCAATTGATTTAAGGATAATTGGAAACACATCTCCAAGCTTTGTGTCGTCTTTTTCAAAGAACAATTGCAGTTGTTTCAGAGGTATTAGTAATAATTCACATCGGATCACGTCATCTATTTTGACTTTGCAGAAATAGTCTGTAAATGAGATATTGTGTATATTTTTTGTAATAAAAAAACAGATTTCAAAAAGACATATCCATCTTGTTTCAATGAATGAAGGGCATTTCGGAAAAAATGGATTTTTTGTGGACTCGTTTCTGGAAATTTTAGAAAATGACGTTATTTCTTCCTTTAATTGAACGAAAAATGAATTATCCTTAAATAGGCGTGCGACAATTAAATTAATCAAATGGTTGCAGCAGTAAACAAATAGAGGAGAAATTTTTTTCCGTGTTTCTATGATTGAGGTCGACTTTGTTTGATCTGTAAAGCTTTGAATTGCAAGTTTTTGTGGCAGCAAGCCATCCGCGCAAAAGCAGCAAACCTCTCCTTTCAAATCGGCTATTTCTGAAATAATTTCATTTGCAATATGAAAATAATCGGAAGTTGGAAAGCAAGCCTTTTCAATTTTCCAGAAAATTGGAGATGCCTTTGTCTGCAACGGAACAATAGTGATGACAGTGTATTTTTTTCCTGCTACAACACCTCCATCCACAATGACGCCAACCATTGAATTATAAATCTTTGTATTTCAATTGGCAATTCATTTCTCACCTTCTTCATAAATAAGTGCTGTTAGCTTACGATATGTGAGAGTAGGAAATATGGTTGTCGGTGAAAGAGTTGGATTTTGTTGGGAAGTGATAATTAAAGAAGAAATAAATTTGTTGAATTCATTGGAGAAAGCAGAAAGAAACGCAATATTGCAATGACCAATTAAATGCAAAAAATGTTCAATTAATGAATCAAATTGAAAATGAGTTGGAACTATTTTCTTTGAAGGAACTTCAGAAAATCTTGTTGAAGATGGATGAAACTTGAAATATGGCAAAATCGAAGATGTAGTCGTCAATGCGCATCGATGATTCACAACTTTATCGCATCCTTTTCGTCCGGAAATGGCACAATTTATACCGTGTTTACTGTTTGGACACAAGAAATAAATGTGTCCATCTTTTTTTAATGATCCATCCATCTTGACAGGAGTATATGCCAACCAAAGCTTTCCATCGAAAGTTTCAAAGTGAATTTTACCAATTTCTTCTCCAGTATTGTTTGGGTGCTTGTAGACTTGTTTTAAGCAGAAAAATGCAAATTAATCTTTGTGATAATTAATTTGAAACATACAATTTCCACCATTGAAAGATTTTGTTCTTATTAATTCCACGAATGTGCATTCATTGTTTTTTAATTCCTCAACTTTTCTTTCAAACGCTTCAAGCTGCAAAGATGAATAATATTTAAAAAAATAAATAATTATGCACGCTGTGATAAAATAAGATTGCCAAACAATATTTTTCGCTGACAAGCATCGTTGTAATTCCAATGGCAATTCTTTTATTAAATCATTTTTCGTCATTTCACTCATTATTCAAATGATCTCGACAAACCGACTGATCTCAACAGACAGACTGATCTAGACATGATCAAGTCGAAAAGATCTGTCGATTTGACAACAAAAAAATTCTTTTTGCATTTTCATGTTTTATTATTCATTTTTATAATTCTCAAAATAAATTGAGAAAAAAAAATATTAGAAATTAAATGTTATCCAATTTTTAAAATTTTTCTAATGGAAAAGTCTTAAAAGTGTTTTTAACGTCCATGTCGGTCGGATTGTCGTTTCCGTTTGACAAAGTCAGTATGTCGCAAAGGCTTGCCTGAGCTATTCTTCACTCTGTCGAGCCTGCCAATAAACATTGAATTTAAAAAAAAATATCATTAAAATTATTCAACTTTCATTGTTTTTCTTTTCAATTAGTTAAAATCTGTTTTCAATCTCTTTTTTCACATTCTTCCGAATTTTCCTTTTTTCACAATATAAATATCATTCAAATGATATTCTTTTCTTTTGAAAATCTTTCTAATTCTTTAATCTTCCACCATTTTTTCTTTATACATCATTTTATCCATTTCTTTTTCATCAAAGGTGCTAAGAGCAGCCGAACAAAGTTTACCATCATTATTTGAGAAATGCAAATAATTATTCATTCCATTGAGAGTTAGCTTTCCCCATATAGTATTTTCCATCTGTGTGTGTCAGAAATTTTTAATAAATAAATAAATAAATAAATAAATAAATAAATAATTAATTAATTAAATAAAAAATTTAGTTAAATACTTTAAAAAGAAATGTTCCGTTTTACATTTTGTTTCAATTGCTTTTGTTAATTGCGAAGAAGAAGAAGCCGACGCTGATGAAGAAGAAGCTGATTCAAAAGAAGAAATATCACTTTCAGACAAAAAAATAGTTGAATTGTCGGAATCGATATTAAATAAATAAGTGTGAAAATAACAACAATAAAAATCAATTAAATCATAAATAGTGTTAATTTCTTTGTTTCTTAAATAATGATTTAAAATGTTTGTTAACAATCCAAACTCACTGTCAAAGTCGTTTTTACCGTGATGTTCAGAAAAAACGACAATGAACAGTGTTTGTTTTTAAACAAAATTGAATTTGGAGCAAACAATGAATTCAAAAAATGCGAATTACGGAAATGTGGACCGTTATCGTAAAAAATAAAATAAAATAAAATAAATAAATGAATAAAAAAAAAAAAAAAAAAAAAAAAAAAAAAAAAAAAGAGAGAGAGAGAGAGAGAAAGCAGTAAATTATGTAACCTAAGTTTGGTAAAACCGAAATTATGATCCACTCACATGTTGACTTATCTTACTGGGAAAAAAAAATTTAAATACACTTTAAAACATATAGAACTTTTTCAAAACAATATCAATAAAAATATATAACAATAAGAATTTGATTTCAAAAGAAATATTTTTCTTAAAACTAACTTGTGAAGTCAGCGGAACATTAAGCGTGCTCTAGCGCACGTGCAATAATAATTGAACAATCACGATTAAAGAAATAATTTTCATCTTTCTCCAAAGCCAGTTAAGCCTAATTCGACTGCTTTCATCAACTTTTCGGCTAATTCATCTTGCGATGCATACACAGGCAAATCAAGTTGATTGAAACAGGTATGTGCGGATGGTAAATGATCTGGTGATTGCGGTATTTTATTGATGGTAAATCGTCGAGGCCCGCTACTTCCAACAAGATTTGAAAAACCTAAAAAAAAAATGAACACAAACAAATAGTAAGCAAATTAATAAAGTCGAATAACATTTCATCAAAAGCAACTTTCCAACTTGTTCAATTATTTAAAATGCATTTTACAACTTTAATTATCAAAACATTCACTCACTCACTGGCTTTTCTTTTTCTTTCATTCCAGACAAAAGGAAAGAAATCAATCGATTTTATTTCTCAAACCTCCTTGGGGAACTTTTGTTGTTCCAGTAACAAATTGGAAAACGCTTGTTCTCTGCTCGTTGTCCATTGCCTCCAGTATGCGCCAGAACCACACAATCATCGGTGTCTGCTCCGTGTAGTTCACATACATCGTATTTTTCTTCCAGTCATTAACATCAATCTCCACGCTACCACACAACAGCTTTTCCATTTCTTCCATCGAGAAGTCCTTCACAAGCGCCTGTGGAATGATTTCATTGAAGCCAAAGCGCAGCATCTCCAGCTGTGGTGCCACTCGTCCTTCCACAAGATGCAGCGCTTTCAGTTGCACAAAAGCATTCTTGTTCTCTTCAGTCACATCGATTGAAGAACCATCTTTAACCAGATCCACCTCTTTGATTTCGCCAAATGTCATTGACGTCTCGCTGAATGTGAGACACAGGTCTTCGATGCTTGTTCCATCAGTTTCCAATATCCCATTCAGCGACTGGTACTGTTCAGGATCAACAAGCTGCAGATCTTCATAGCAAGGAGGCTTTCCTTGCAGAGCTTTGTACACAATCGGAGAAAAATATGCACTCATCAGAAATCGATCGAACAGAGCTTTTCCCATAACACGCCCCACAAATCTGAAGTATTCCAGATGTAATGGATTGACACCAGACGCAGGATTGATCTCAAACACTCCTGGATTTCCTTCCATTGGACGGAATAGCCCATATTCTGGCTTCACAAGCTCCACAGAAATGAGCTGGAACCATTCTCTGGTCAGTCCACCATAATCCAACCCAGATTCTCCGTAATAAGTCACATTCAACCTCAGCTTCAGTCGATTCTTGTCTGCTCGCATAACATCTCTAAAGGAGTCCTGCAGCAACCTGTCGCGCCTCAGGGTAATTTTCAGCCGGGGCTTATCGCGCCACACTTCCGGCTCCGGCTGGTGCATACCTGCCAATTGCTTCCACAGCGTCGTTGTTCGGAGTGTAAACTCTGTGCGCTTTCTCCGCTGCTTCCACTGAGCAAATAGCTTTTGGTGTATACCGCAGCCCATTGTAGCCACTGAAGCGTAACTCATCCCAGAACCAGAACCTCGCGTGAAGTGCATGGCCGCAGCAGACGCTTCATATGACATAAGACAGCAGCGTATGCATTGATGCCTCTCGCATCCAGGTGCAGCATTATTAGTGCAGCGAAGGTTTCTGCATAGAGACGAAGACAGACGATTAAGAACGTCTGGCAAAGTCGGGAGGCAAGATGGAATGGATGCTACATACTCTTTCATCAGAAACTCGGCAATTCGAGAAGGCGTTTGTGTATTTGAAGAAAGAGATGAAGTGTTATTGCATTTGACATGTTGTGATGAAGAAGAGGCTTCTGATTGTGAAGGAAAAATGAAATGATCGGGCGAAATGAATACAGGTGAAAGTGTTGAATGATCATCAGCTAATTCGAATGGTCTTTCCACAGTTACAATATCCACAGAATCCAACAATGATGGCTCTCCAACAAACGAAAACATCTTTCTTTGTTCAATCCTCAACTCTCGAAGGTACAGAAAATATCTTGGATCAATCCATGATGTGCGCTTTTCGAATGTGTCAACATAAAAGAGTGCATTCTTCTCGACATTTTTGCAGATTTTAAATCTCGAAGGAAGTGGATGATCTCTGCGATATTTAATGAAATTTTGAAAATGTTCCAAAAACAATGCAGGCTCTCCATCATACAACCTCTGAAGTGCTGGACACAAACGATAGTTTTCATGTATTGAGAATTTTTTGAGTTGAAGATCAGAAAAGCTGGCTGGAAGATCATAGAGAGAGTTATGATCACAAAAAAAAGAGTGAAGAGTTTTCAATTTTCCAATATTTTCTGGTAGAATCTCCAATTGATTGAAGCTGACATCAAGGTATTCCAGATTAGGTAAATTGCACAGCTCAGAATTCAAAGAATGCAATTTATTATGCGCCAAACACAAACTGCATTTAATCACAAAAAATTCCAAACATCATAAAATATAAAGCAATAATAAAAAAATATACAGAAGAAGGCACATAAAATACCATTTTAAGTTGCGAAAATTTCCAATCTCAGACGGTAAAGATGAAACAAGATTATGAGTCAGTATGAGAGAAGTAAGGTAAGAAAGATTTTCAAGTCCCGGCGGAATTGATGTTATAATATTTCCAGAAAAGTCTAACGTCATTATATTGAAGCTTGGAATGTAATCAGCTGGAATCTGCTTCAATCCTGATTTCACCCACACAACTGCCTCTGATGATGTATACAAGTTCTCATTTGAAGCAGATTGCTCTGCTCCCTATGTTTTATGGAATTATTAAAATAAAAACAATCAAAACTTTTTCTTTATGAAGAAACAATAATCTCAAACCATTTCGGTTTCAAAAAATTATGTTGGGCTCCAAAAATCAAAATTTTCAATTCTTCGTTCAAAAAACAGTCCAGTTATCCACAAATATTTTTATTTCGCACCATGCAAATTGAAAAAAAAAAAAAAAAAAAAAAAAAAAAAAAAAAAAAAAAAAAAAAAAAAAAAAAAAAAAAAAACCTTTTTTTACAATGATTATTATTGTACAAAAAATGAAAATAAAACGAAATATCAAATTGATAAATCTATCATATCAGATGAAATTACTGAATGAAGAGCAGATTGCATATTGTGAAAAGTAGTTGATCCTTCGTCTCCTTTTAAATCAGGCTTTGCTTTGAAAAGAGTATCCTTTGCCCAAAAACAAAAGAAATAGATCTTTCTTTCTGCAAACTGGAGCTGAGAAAGAGATAATTTTCCATAAGAAGAAAAAATATATTTGGAACTTTTCTCCTTTTTTGAGCGTGATGATATTGAAATCTGAAGTTGAAGACTTTTACAAAATAGAGAATGAAGCAAAAGAAGAGACAAAAGAACATTAGATGGCGACTCTGCCAACAGAAGCAAATCATCGAGACACTTTTTCACGAATTGAGGAGAAGAAAGCGACGGAAGTGGAAAATCTTTTGCACTTTCGTTTGTTTTGCGCTCATCTTCAGTGAATTTCTCAAATGAATTCATTGAAGTTGACTCGCCATGTGAAGAACTTAAAGATGGACGAAGAATTCTTTCAATTGATGTTGATAAGGCATCCAGTACAGTTGACGGAAATGGAAGCTCTGTTGACTCAGCTGATGAGACAACAATTGGAGTATCTTTGCTCTTACTGATTAAAGAAGAAGACGACTGATGAGAATGACTTTGAGAAGATTTAGCTTTTTTTGGCTTATGAAGCACTGAAGATAGAGAAACAGCAATACAGCATGATTCCAACTCCATGGCTGTCTGCTCGTCATCGCATTGTTTTTCAGCCGTTTCTTCTTTCTTTTCAGCTTGTTCGTGAATTTCCCCCTTTCCGTCAGCATCTTCATCTTCGGAATATATTTCTTCTGATTTTTCCAATTTAAACAGCTCCCCGTTCCATAAGCGAGAAATGTAGCAGAAAAGAAACAGAATTTCAGTGCAATGAACATACAGTTTCGAATGATAAGATGGAATTGCTTGTGCAGGGAATCCTGTTGAATGATATTTAAGTAACGGAGTGGTGAGAGAAGGAGCACATCGAAAGGCCGGATGAATAAATTGATAAAATAAACAGTCTGGTGATTCAGCCTTTCTCTGGCGCAGTTCTTCTATCCATGCAAGTTTCTATATTTATGGAAATGAATTCCATTTTTTTTTAAAATCAAAATGATATAAATAAACATATAGAATGATAAAGGGGTTTTAAAAAATAGAATAGATATAACTTTAAAAATTATTTTCAAAAAAATCTTTAAAAAAATTTCGCAAACGTGGTCCCACCATGGGTTATATGGAGGAATAAGTTTATCCAATTTTCCCGATATAAGATCGTTTTCAAATTGTGCTCTCTGTATAATACATAAACATGAATAAAACATAATGTTTACGATTTGAACCAAACAATTTGCGCATCATTCATCAGTTCATCAACAGTTTTTCCAGAAAATAAGTCTGAATCTTCGTCAAATTGCTTTTCACCTTGATCCTCAAAAGAACGAAGTAACCTTAAAAATTATATATAGGATTGAGAGACATAGTAATTATACATACTCTACAGTTTTACTTTTCACTTCTTCATCTGCAACTTGTGAATGAAGTTGATCTTCAATTTGCGTCCGATAAAAATTTTCGCAACAATAATTACTGTGATTCTATAAAATAAAAAGCAGTTATATCGATGAGATATGACGAAATATCTTTAGCAAAACTTTGTAGCAATTCACCGAACAATATTGCAAATGACATCTTGGACAAGTATATTTAGCTTCTTGCTGATGACATCTAAGCGGACATTTTTTAGAAAAAATCTTTTTTATTTTTAACTCGTAATAAACCCTGAAACATACACTCTACATTGAGAAATCATCAATTTTAAATCGGTGCATTAACCATTAAATAATATTTAGTGATTATTGATCTTGATGATCAATATTTTTTGGATTCTTGCTCTTTATTTCATTCACTTTCACTCAAATACCTTTTTAATACATTTTATTTTCTAAATTGAATTTTTGTCAATGGCTTCACGTGGATATCGGCGTTATTTTGTGTTAATTTCTGCTTATATAGCTCTTGGATTTTTGTTGCTTTTAAGAGTGTATTTCACAAGTAAAAATGCAGTCATACCACCTCACATTATTGTATTTGGAGGTGCTCCTTTTAATTTTTTGAATATCGATGACAATTTCTAAATTCCATTTTTACAACAGGAGCTGCAATGGACATATTCGGGCGCTCTCCTACAGAATATAAAAGCGGTGGATTTTCGAGTGGAACAGTAGAGGCTCATGTAGGTTTGCTGCAATGCAATTTGATACAATAAAAACTCGATAATTTAATGATCTATTGAATATTTTGCAATTATTCTTTCAAGGTGGTGTTGGACGAAACATCGCTGAAATGGTTATGCTATTAGCTAAAGAAATGCTTCCCCCATCAAAAATGCCAAAAATTTCGCTCGTTACACCATTGGCCGATGATTATACCGGAGCTGCAATTATGAAGCATAATAAGAAATTAGGTTTGTAATCTGTACTTTTTTACCGAATTTTTAATGCAGCTTGTTGTTATGTTTGCTCTATGACATAAAAAAGGCATTGATATGTCGCACATCATGTCAGTTCCAGGATATCCTACGCCAACTTGCATGGTGTTTTCAGATTCGGCTGGTGAGATATCGCAGGGCGTATGCGATTTTCGAATCCTGCGCGAAGGCTTGAAGCCATCTCACTTCAAAACAGCATTTCTTCAAAATGACACACATCAAAATTCAAATCCATCAACACTTCAGAAAGTGAAAAAGCATATTGCTGACAGTAATGTTACAGCATTTTTGCATCGCTCTGGAACGCCTCCATATGTTCCTGAATCTGTTGCTGCCTCTCTCTCACCTCCCATGCTTTCTCTGCTCCTTTCTGCGTCGCTTATTGTTCTCGACAACAATCTGTCCCCCGAAACCACAGTATTTATTGCTCAAGTGTGCTTTTAATTCCATTATCTTCCATTTGCGATTTCATACATATACTGCAATACGTTATCAATTAACGCTCTTTATTTATTTGGTTTTTCAATTGATCATATTCTCTTATGCCACGTTTCCACAAAAGACTGCAAAGGCTTTGAAGATCCCGCTTTTCATGGTTCCTTCGACTTATGAAGGATTTGAGAAGACCCGAGAAGCAGTTCATTATGCTACCGTTGTTCATCTTAACCGATTTGAGCTTAATGTGTTTACTCATCCAAATGTGTGGTTGATGATTTCTTTTTTCCAAATTCATCGTTGATTGCGCTGTTGAGAAAAAGAAGAAAAGGAAAGAAACTTTTGCGAAAAGATTTTTGAATAATTTACTATGTTCTTTTATTTTTTATTCGATTTATTAAAAGTTATGCCTTTTTTTTGCCAAAATAATTATTTTTATTGTTTGAAATCAACTTTTTTATGTTGTGGTACTTTTTTAGGATCCAATTCCACCTCCTTCTTATTACAGCAATCGCGGCCTGAATAGAACTGAGGTGTATCTTAACAGCATTGTGCTGCTTGACCAAGGAGTTGAGCTAGTTGTCACAACAGCAGACAAAAATGGAATATGCTATTGCACAAAGGAAAGAGTGTGCTTCTTTTTTTATTTGTAAAAAATGATGAAGTGGTGCATTTACTGTTTAAATGAACATATTTTCATTTATCTTTAAAAACGATAAATATCTGAAATAAATTACTTTTATCAATAATAATAATAACCAAAAAACATTAGCACTCCACGCCTCATCCAATTGGCATTGCAGCTCCTGCAACACATACTGCCACACTGCCACACCAAGAACGAGTTGCAAATGTGCATGCCACAGCGACAATTGGCCATGCAGCAAGTGGCGAAGGCGCAACCAAACATTCAGAAGAAGACATTTCAAGTGTGAATCTCATTGAAAACAGAGGAGAGGAGATTGTGGAGCGAATTGCCATCATTGACGAGGTGAAAAGAGACAGCCCGATTGGAAGCGTGGTTGATGCACTTGCACCACAGGAGGTGACAATAACACAGTCATCAACATCATCTTACTCCCCAGCAACTGGAAAATCTTCCACAACAACACAAGTATCAGCTGCAACAACAGCAGATTCACAATCTGCTTCCACTTCTTCTGAGCAGAAACCTGAAGAGGCAACGAGTCTTTCTCCTGCTTCTCTTCCATCTGGATATATTTTCATGTGCGAGCCAGCGATTCCTGCGCGTGTGAAGAGTGTTGTGGGCGCAGGCGATACGGCAGCCTCGACACTGATTGTGCAGCTGCTCAAAGAAGGATTTGTGACGAAGAGGAATGTTAGGCAGTTGAGCGCTGCAGATTCAGCACAGAAACAGAGGAAAGACAAGAAGGCGCTTTCTCCATGGAGCAAAGATGGAGTGAATAGTGTTGGACGCAGAAGCAATAGAAATAAGAAGATTGTAGATGAGATGGAGTCGAAAGAAGCTTTTATTTCATCATCCTCATCGACTTCTTCTTTACCACCTCCTCAGAAGAAGATCATTGAGGCCGATGCAAACACCCACTATTCAGAAAGTTCAGACAATGAAAGCGACACTTCATTTGATGAAAAGACGGAAGATAACGAAGGCCACATCCAATCTGAGCAGCGGAAGGATGCTTCCAAGAAGAAGAAGAGAAGCCACGCACATCCTGTGCAGCACAAGGCAGACGGCTCGACTTCGAGTGTCCATCCTATTCAGCGTGTGATGAATGCCATCTCACCATCTACACAGTCGTCACGCAGGCAGCGTTCGCTGCACGGGAAGAAAGAGATGCAGCGGAGGGAGAAAAGCCGAAAGGCAGTGAAAGACGGAATATCGAGTGCTGTGAAAGGAGTGAAAGACTGGATAGAGAAAGGGAACGGTGAAAGCAGCTTGCTCGATGGCGAGAAAAAGGAAGGAGCAAACGCTGAAGGCAGACCGTTGAATTTGAACGAGATGGACATGATGGAATTAGCAGCACAAAGGAATCTGAAGTTTAAGACGGAGGAAGAGAAAAATGAAGAAAGCAAAGACAAAATTGATATGGACGCAAGTGCAAATGCAAATGATGACGAGAAAGAGGCAGAACACAAGAAAAGAGAAGAAGAAATCCAGGCAGAGAAAGGTGGCGAGAAAGGAAAGGAAGATGAGGAAGATGAGGAAGATGAGGAGGAAGAAATGAACGAAGATTCAATTGAAAAAAGCAACAATCAGAACGAACAGGAACAACAAAATGACAATTCTGATGAATCAAACGAAGGCAAAGGAATGCAAACGAGTTCAGACAGCGATGCACAAGAAGAAGAATGTGATTTGACATTGAATAAATCCGAAAAAGATGCTATTTCAACGGAAGGAGAAGGACAAAAAGCTTCTTCTGAAAACGAGGACTCTTCAAAGAATGTCGAACCTACAACTGAAGAAGCACAACAGAATCTGCAAGAGGATTCAGACAAAACGCAAACAGAACGAGAAGAAGCAGAGAAGCAAGAGCAAGAGCAAGAGCAAGAACGTGAAGCTGAAAGTGACGCAGGGTCAGCTTCGAGTGACGTTCAGCCACCAGAAGAAGTTTTGGCAGACATGTCACTTTTGTCTCCAGCATTCCATTCGCTTTCGCCGATTGAGCGGCGTAGGAGTCTGCAGCGTATGTTGCAGTGGGAGCTGGCTGCAGCGAAGCTGACGGTGGAAGGGCGCAATCCGGAAGAAGGCACGTGGCTGAAGAAGGAGATGCTGGAGAGAGAGTGGGAGAGCGCGTTTGGAAGCGAAGTGCATGAGAAAAAGGAGAATGAAGAGAGTAAAGAGAGTAAAGAGGGAAATGAGAACAAAGACAACAAAGAGAACGAAGAAACAGCTGAGAAAAGCGAGAAAGATGAAGAGACGGAAGGAAAGGATGATACAAAGGAGACAAAAGAAGAACGAGAAGAGCCAAAGAATGAAGATTCAACCGAAACAGAACAAAAAAGTGATGAAACAGACAGAGATTTGACTGTTGATAGCACTTCCTCAAAAAACACGTCAGATGAGATGGAACAAAAAGAAAATTCAGACGTTGCCCAAAATGAACAGAAAGAGGTGGAAGAAAACTCTGAACAAAAAGAAACAGAAGTTGGAAAGACAGAGCTTTAAAAAGGCACTTTAAACATTTTATAATATTTTTTTTTATTCACTGTATAATAATATTATTATTTTAAACTTGTTCAAGCAGTCAGTTGTAATGTTTATTACTTTCGTTTTTATGATGTCATTCGTTGGAAATGTGGATGTTTTTTATCTTTTTTATTCAAAATGGAAGAATTTTTTTACCCCCAAAATTCTCCATTTGTTTTTCAAACCTTACACTGTGAACTTTTTTTTTCTTTATGCTTGTTGTGATGTCTATACTGACCTCGACATCTCTATCATTGCTTACACTCTTATTATTCAATTAATTTCTTTCTTTCTCTTTTTTTTCACATTTTAATAACAATAACAATTTATTAATTTATTTAATAAATGAATTTTTATTACTGTTAATCGATAATAAATGATAAACTGTGTAGTGTATCTTTTTCGAATGGATCGAAAACGAATAAAAACAGCACTCAGAACTACAAAAAAAATCAATTCAATAAACTACAACATTAAGAAAACCGCTGCCATTCGAAATACAGGTGTTTCTCTTCTCATGTACTCTTCTTTCCTTCCTTCTTTCCATCCTTCTCCCTCTTCCACCTTCACAAAACAGAAACAGATAAAACTATGAAAGAATAGAATGACCAAATTACCAGAGCTTTGAAGAAGTTATGCAAATGGATTAAATCCTCCCGCACCACTTGGCTTTCCCAGATCTTTGAAAGGATCAACTGCCTGAGTGGTTGGAGCAGCGCCGTGGGCATACGGCGAAGGTGCAGCAGCTCCAGTCGATGAAGGTGCTCCCCACGGGTTAGCTGCTCCGCCAGCGCCAGCGCCAGCTCCTCCAGCACTCGCAGGATTGCCCCAAGGGTTAGCAGGGCCAGGCCCTCCTGCAGGTTGGGCAGCTCCCCACGGATTTGGTGCAGGAGCAGGATAACCTGCAGGTCCTGGAGTGGGCCCTCCCCATGGATTCGATGCTGCAGCGGGAGGAGCACCCCACGGGTTTGCGGCAGCTCCTGGGGCCTGTGCTTGTGGACCCCAAGGATTGCCTGGCTGAGGAGCCTGCGATGCAGCTGGTCCTCCCCACGGGTTGCTTGGTCCAGTTGGAGCTGGTGCCCCCCACGGATTGGCTGCACCTGCAGCAGGACCAGGAGCGCCCCACGGGTTTGCAGCGGGTGCAGGAGCAGGAGGAGCACCCCAAGGAGCAGCTTGGGCAGGTGGATAAGACGAAGGTGCACCCCATCCTCCTGGTCCTCCCATACCACCATATGGATTTTGTGGGTTTGAAGGGTACGGAGCGGGTGCCCCAAATCCTGGTTGCCCCATTGGTGCAGTAGATGCCCCAGGACCGCTGAAGAGTTTTAGGATGTCAGAACTATCAGTTTCTGTTTTTGTGGTTTCTTCAATCAGAGGAGGTGCCGAGGGTTGTGAATGATGTGTTGGTTGCGTAGGAGCTGAAGAAGATGGTGTTGAAGTTCCAAAAAATCCTTCATTGAATGCAGTCGGAGCTGAATTTTGCACTTGAGTTGTTTGTGTTGTGCTTGGAACAGACCCTGTAGCTTGTGCACCAAAGTTAAAAAAACTTGGGGCATCGTTAGATGCTGAAGGAGCCTGAGCAGTTGAAGCAGCTTTTTGAGTTGGTGGAGGAATTGATGGCGATTTTGGTGCTTTAATATCTGGAGTGCGAGATGGTTTTGGTCCAGGTGAAGTTGTTGCTCTTGGTACTGGTGTTGGATCCTTTCTACCACTTCCTGACGGTTTTTGAGCGTCTAGCGGACGAAACCATCTTTTTTCGTTATATTTCAATTTCATGAACCTTTCAACTTTCGGGCGATCTTGTCCATCTGGTTTTTCAAAGGCAGATGGAGTCCATGTCGCCAGCCAGACCTTTGCTGCACCCTAAAGAATATTTCAACAAGTATTGAACTCTACCATCTTTAATCAAATATGTTATACCTCGTTTCCAATAGATCTAATTTTTTCAACTTCTTCATCAGTAAAGTCTCCCATTCCAATTCCTTTCACCTTTCGGTTTTGCGATCTATGTGTTCCAGCGCAATTTTGGCAAACAAAAGTTCCCAACTCCAAACATATGTACATTGGCCTCTGCAATGATGCAATCATATTGAAGATAATAAAGAAAAATGAATTAAATGATTTTTAAGAACGAATGAAAAGACCTTCTCTGTGCAATCGAAGCACGTTCTATTTGCTTCAAGCTTCATAAGTTCTCTAACCGCCTTTTCATTTAATTCAGCTTGCTTTGCTTTTAGACTCATTGCAATCCCACAGCAAACCAAAGTGATATGAAATTGTGAAAAATATAATTAGATCAATATGATCAAGAAAATATTTTAATAAATTTGAGAAATTATTGCTTTTATGTTTTCGTTTTATTTTTTTAAATTGAGCGTTTGAGCTAAAGATAAATAGGCCTTTGCGACAAGCCGACATTTCACGGAGGACCTCGACAAGTCGACCGACAAGACAGTCACTAATTTTTGAATTTATATTTTTAAATTTTTAATTGAAAAACTCTTTTTTTTAATTCTATTAATTTTTTTTCAATCAAAATAACAAACGATATTTGATATTTAACTATTTTTTATATCTATTATTATAATCATACAAAATATCCAAAAATGCTATAAAAATGAGTTATCGACAGATCTTTGAAGAGATCAGTCGAACGACAAAGATCAGTCGGTCGAAAGATCAGTCGGTCGTACAGATCAATCTGTCGAATAGATGTGCTTTTTTGAGAACGTTTCTTTTTTTTCAGAAATAGACTTTGAAAACAATTTTGTTAAATAAAATCATTCATAACTTGATGAATTGTAAGAGTATTAAACAAATGGAGAGTTTTGTTTGTCTGGCATTTTTGAAACGTTTGCCAAAAACGGTATATTGCGAAACACTTCGTCAACTTTTATTTATTTTTATGACAATTGATTTTATCCAACAAATGTGATAATAGTATCCATAATTTTTATTTTCTTTGAATATTGAGAACAAACACGATATTTGAGTTAATAACAGTGTGACATTAGTGAAAGATTAACTGTAGTACGAACTTTTAATTTTTAATATAATGAATAGGACTAGAAACTGCTTTTATTTGTCTATGTTTCCACTGAAGAATATTCATTATAATCAGTGATGATTTGGACATTACAATTGTTTTTGTGAAAAGAAAAGTCACTTGAACAAATATATAATGAAAGCAGCTGCAACATTGTTGAATAATATTGAATTTTGTAATTTTCCGGATGATTTGAAAAGAAAAAGTTGAAGCTCAAGATTTTGAAAAAGAAAAAAGAATTGACGTTGTGACCGAGGAAGAAAAGTGAAGATTGAATTTTTTTTATAGAGAATTTTATTGAAGAAATCATTTGTGAATCATTCTTGACGACTCATTGCTAAATCTTCGAATGGTTTTCAGGAAGAAAGGATATAACTACGGGATGCATATTATATCAGTGAGAGGACACGAAAACAATTTTGTATTATTCCATTCGCACGTGCACAGAAAGGGTTTTCAACATGTGGATGTGAAACCTAATGATATATTGATGCTACACGCGAAAATATATCAGGCTCTGTCTCATTCAGCACAAATTCATAAATTTTCTTCCTCAATTTCTTCTTGCTATTCAGAATCAATCCCAGGATTTTCACAAGTCGTGCTATGAACTGAGATCTCACCGTCCGTTTGAAAGCGCGACAAGAATCAGCTGCCTAAATCTCAAAAGAAAATGAGATACAAGGGCCATTTCAAGCATCTCGGTGCAATTGGTTCATGGAAGCAACACCGAGCAATACGATATTGTGAAAGGCATTCGTCATGGAGATGGAGCAAATAACGTTTGAGCTAGAAACATGGCAGATTCTGAACAGCAAAAGACTAACAATCAGATGCTGAAGCTTTTTTTTTGGAGGCAAAAATGGCACTGCGGAATAAGCTGAGTTGCAAAGGGAGCAAAAAGGCGAGTTTTCACTTTGGCGAAGCAGGGAAGTATTTTGAACATATATTTGATCCAGTTTTGAAATCCAAAACCGAAAAGGTGATTGTCTATTTGTTCCATTAATATGATATTTTCAAGACGCTGTTCGAAGAAGTGTATCATTCTCTTCCATCTTAATTGCCAACAGCGAGAGACTCTTTTTCGGGCAGCGATCCGACAAGAGAATACAAGCTGCTTCTAAGCGACGTTGCGTCATTCATCGGTTTTTGCTTGGCACCCAACATATAGAGGGACATGACAGCTTTAGCATCGGTTCACCACCTATTTCTGAACCAAATCATTGCACAACAGAAGAATCAGAAGCAGATAGAAGGAAAAACTGCTTCTGGATTAATTTATTCTCTTCTTCTTTCCCATTTCGAATTAGTTAGCATTCTTTTGAAGATGCTAGTCCAAACAAAGAAAGTTGTAAACGCATGCAAATCATTAAGCAATTACCACGATGAACTGAATAGAAGAGATACAATATTTGAACATAGCGTCATCCAACTCTATTGAGAATTATCCTTCAATCTTCACATTGGAAGTGGTTTGGCAAATCAAACGTATAGCAGGCGAAAGAGACTGAACGGCCAATGAATTTAAAGATGAAAATAAGATTGTGTAAAGAGCAGAAGAAACATCTTTGCAAATACAGCAAATGCATCTTACACAAGAAAATATTGAAGACGGAAATTAGACTAAAGTTTTTGGAATAAAAATAGAATTAGAGAAAGGGAGAAAAAGATAGAAAGAAAAGGTTGAAAAGATGAAAAAACTTGAATGCAATGAAGAAGCTGAAGAAGAAAGGGAATGCAATCGCAACGTGAAACAAGAAGTTGTATGAGTTACGAACTATCGATCTTCAACCACGAAACAAAAAAGACCACCTTGCACCTGTCGCATCTATTGTCAATAAATCCGTCATTAACGAGCTCATCAGAATGACTCCAGCTATGTGATGAATGAGTTGAACGCAGCAGAATGAAAGATAGTGTTCAGTTTTTTTCTCTTTCTTCAATTCTCTTCTCTGAGCATATCTCGAGCAGAGCGAGAGAAGATTCAAAAATTATTTTAACAACGATAAAAAGCACTTCACAAACATCAACACAGAGATCGCCTTTGAGAACACATATCCACTTTCTTGTCCAATGAAAAATACTTATGAAATGATAATTGCGATCATCCATTTGAACTTGTAGCTCCTCTTCAGTCGGTTGAAGGCATAAAGAGCACTGAAAGAAAAGATTCCACTGCCTCTCGAATTGAAGATCAGCGTTTCGTTTCACTCTCCGGAGGGGTTTGTTCCATCCGCAAACTGCATTCCAGACTTGATAATTTCTCAGATGAGCTATAAGGAGGAGTTGAAAAAATAATGGAAACTCGTGTTAAACTTGAGAGCAAGCAGAGAGAGAAATATCGGAAGGACGTCTTAACTTTTGGAAAGGTGAAGAATGGCTTGGAGTAATTGCAATAAGCTATTTCTTTTTCTTCCAAGTGATATTAGTCATCGTTGAACAAACACTCGCACAAACTGAGTCACAAAGTTCATATTCTCTTCACCATATTCCATTTCGCGGGTTATTGAAATGATTTTGTCCTCAAAATCAGCACTCCGTCTCCTCCGATAATTCCATCGACAAATTGAGTTGTCGTGCTGCAGAACACATATATCTGCCAGGGGAAGAAGAGCTTTATGGATTTTTGGAAGAATCTGGAGAAGAAGGTGGATGCGAGGAGAGAGAAAGAAAAAGAACAGTAAAGAAGACGGAAATGGAAATTCAAGATATTTAAGGGTAGCTGTATGCAGAAGGAGGAGCGGAAGAAGATGAAACAGATGAAGAGAGAGGTAACAAGAACAGCACATGCGATCCATTGCTCAGCGGAAAAGGTCAAGAACATTCTTCTATTTGAATGGACGAATCAGGCAGAAAGATGATCCATATCGATTCTTCTTGCTCAATAAACAGTATTTTTCCATATTCCTCTCTTCGACTGTTTCATCATTCTGGACAGTTTCTGATTCACCTTTTCACAGATTCAAATACACATTCAAACACCTTTTGAATAATTTCAGGTTGATCTTCATAAATTTTTGAGCTATCATCCTCGCTGTTTGCACATGATTCATTTCTTTCATTAGCTCAATCTTCGAAGCAAACAGTGAACAAATAGAACACACTGAAACAGAAAAATCTGCAGACGAAAAAGGAACAAGAGGCTTCACGACATGCCTCTTCCTGTCTTCCTCTATCTCTAAAAATGCCATATTCACGCACTGAATTGAAGGCCTCCAAAGATATTGCAAAACTTTTCAGTCACACTTTCAGACAGGCATCAACGCTTGAATGGGAGTGAATTGTTTCTTTTATTTGTTCAATATGCCTGCCATGAAATAAGAAAGAAGATGTAACCTTACTGAAGAAAGGAATATTTTGAATGTCAAAGAAAGAAGTACCAACAAGATAACCGTTGTTTTCCTTCAAAAGAGCTTTCAACACTGGTCTTCATCTCATGTTTACAAAAACCCAGTTCTTCGCTTTATCTTCGTTTCAAAGAAAGCTCACATTTCCCATCTTCAAATGAATCATCGAATCAGATATCTTCCTTTCCATTCACTGTTCAACATTATCTCAAATAATCTTCACTTTTGCTAATTATCCACACAACAAATGGAAATATGATGTAATTTGAAGCAGTTGAGCTGCAGAACACAATTCTATTATCCCAATCGAACCGCAGAAGTCCTGCTAGGCTTCTCTCCTTGTCACTCGAATCCCTTTCAGTTTCACATCTTTTGAAACTTCATTTGTTTCAAGCAGGAACAAATCGTCGAAACAATAACTTCCGTTTGTTGTTTAAACGCTTTTCATGTAACTTATGCAAATATGGCTGTTTAACCTTCTTCATCTTTTTATAATTTTCAAGGAAATAGTATTATCATCAATCCAACAAAAGCTGCCCAACTTCAGATTTCTTTTATCACACATTAATTATGTTTCATTGTTGGAATCTTATTTCAGTTGATTTTCAGTGAAAAAGATAGGTCATTAAACTTTGCTGAAGGTCAAAAAAGACAACATGAAATGAATAGAAAAGGAATTGCTTTATATGGCTTTATTAAATATATAAAAGCAAACCTATGCAGTATTTGAATGTTATCATAAAATCAGAATATATTTATTGAATTTGATTTTTGTTTTTGTTTTTGGTTTGACTGTGATTTTAATGTATTATCGTATTAGCAAGCAATGATCATATCTGTGTTTCTTTTTTGAATTTTGATAGTAAAAAAAATATTTTGAGGGTATTTCTCTCAAAAAGAAAAGAACCTGATCTTTTGTTCATAAAAAACGTTTTTTAATAATTTGCTAAAGTCAAAATAAGCGTCTTGATAAGTCAAAAGTGCAAACGGAAACATTCATTGTTAATCCCCAATTCTTAATTATCAAAAAAAAAAAAAAAAAACCACTCGACACAGGTTTTTTCTTTCGACCGACACGATTCGTCAAAAATTTCCTTGTCGCAAAGGCCTAAAGATAAATATATGAATGTTGAAACACAAACGAATTATGAAATTTTTAAAAATTTTGTAACGTATTAAATTTTTATTTTTATTTGTATTTTCCTCAATTGATTTTTTCTTTCTCTAATTCATTGAATAGAAATTATTGAGAAATTGAATTTTGTTTACAAATTGAAATATTATAAAAAATTTTCTTGCTGCTTTTTCATTAGATTCAAAAATTTTTATTATCGTTCAATGTCAATTTACAATTTCGAATGAAAGTTAAATAGAAATCTTCTCAGAGCAGAGGATGAATATTTTTGAAAATGAATTAAAGCTGAGCATCTCCGGTAAGTGGGCAGATAGCGACCGGTAAAAAGTGAGTGTTTTTCGTTTGTTTTTTCATGGATAAAAAACACAGACAAATGAAGAACATGATTAAACTTTGTTTTTTTGAAAATAAAGTGCAAAAAAAATTGATTGAATTCAATGTTTCAAAAAAAATTATTGCTAAGATCAGTTATTTTTCATGAAAATTCTGCATATTCCGATGCAGATTCACCATCGCCAGCTCCATATATGTCACTTTCAGTTGATGAAACAAGATCATCAACTAATGGAGTCAATGATTCGTCTTCACTTTCTGATTCATTTGAATCACTATCATCGCTTTCTTCTTCTTTTGGTACAGTAAATATAATTTTTTTGACAAAATCAATAGAAGAGTATTTTCGTGAGGAATGGAACATGTAACTTGCAATGTGGACATCAATAAACTTATTGTTAACTCCTGTTTTTGGTAAATATTGGCGAAATCTGGACCATAATCCTCCTATTCCGTTCGTGCAGACCCCAGAAAGAGGATTCTTGAAATTATATTTATGGCAAACCGATAAATGTGAATAATTGTATTCTGATAAGCAATTATACGCACGCCATTCGTCACTGTAAATCATTGTCTTGGGTTTTATATTTGCTTGGATGATGGGAAGCAAGGTGTCTTTTTTTCTATTTTTGACCCTAACAATAAAGAATCTTCCTCCACATTTTTCGCTTTTTCTTTCAATACCTCCGAAAAGCCATATTTTTGATTTTTTTCGACCCTTGTGGAATTTTCTCCTTCTCAGGATAGCCTCGTCAATTTCTACGATTTCACCATCACCTCCAATTGGTTGAAAATTCTGAAATGTGATTGTCGAAGAAATTGAACGACATTGAGAATACCAGAAACTGACGGTTTTTCTGTTGATGTCAAGGAGAATACTTGTTTGAGTGATATTCAATTTCAAACAATAATACAAAATGATTCTGAGCAGCTTGTTCAATGGTATTTTCGTGTTAAAGAATGACGTATTTTCAAATAAACTGATCGATTTATCGCATTTTGCACATCTGTATTGTTTTCTTGTTTCTGATCTTGAATAAATGTACATTTTATTAAAACATCTCGGGCATTTTTTTTTGACGACGTTCAGCACATTCTTGATGAGCCAATCAAATGAACATGAAACACAAGAAAATTTATCATTCAAATCTGCAATATCCTTTCTCGAATCGTTGATACTTGTTGACATTGAACAGAAATCAATCAATTAATCATTTATTTAATTTTGTTATATATTATATTCAAATTTAATTGTTAACAATTTGTGCACAAATTTATTATTTTATTAATGGGAAAATTGAGTTTTTATTGATTTTTATCATTTATTTTCAACAATTAAATATCAAAAAAACTCATTGAACGAAATCATTATATCATATTGTGTTCAAATATATTATTTAATTTGGCAAAATAACAAAAAAATACCGGTCGCTATGTACCCTCTTACCGCATCTCCTTGTCTGGACTGACAATCGAGTTGGATCATCTGATTCATATTTTTTATGCACAGGACGAAGGAATTACTTAGGATCTTTGAGATGTTGTTTTTTCAACGAAAAACAAGCTGTTTTGATGGACGATGAGAATGAAATTGAACAGAAATCAATGATTTCACATTTTTCAGAAGAGCAAGAAATCAATGCATTTGATGGAGAAACAACTGATGGAAAGAATGGTTGGGGAATCAGATGATGAAACACTTGAAAAAGGAAGAAATAATGAAATTGAATTGAAGAAAACAGGTGCCAACGGAATATAAAACAGAAAATTGCATTTAAAAATGTTTTGAAGGTTTGCTGTCGTTATTTATTTTGAAGTGATTATTATTTTGTTTTGAGAATGCTGAAAGAGCGAAGGGATGAATGGCTTTGAAGAAGAAGTAGAAAAGCAAGGAAGAAAAATGAAATGAAGATTGATGAAATTAAAGATTAATAGAAGATGCCTTGCATTGCGCGTTGGTGAAGAAATATTTTTGAGGAAAGATGATTTTTTGTGAAAGAAGGGGAAGCGAAAGAAGAAGAGATGGAATGAAAAAGGAATTGCTCAATCTTTCCTATTTTCAGATGGAAAGAGAGGAAGAATCAAATTGAAATTGTAATGAATTTCAAAGGTTTCTCCTCTGCAGAAGAAAAAGGCATAGAAGAAGAAATTTCAATGAATTTCTCTGTTGATATTTATTGGCTCTCATCTCTCAATTTTCAACAATTAATCGTCTCATTCAACAAATTCGTCATTTTCATTATCAAATATATTAATGCCATTTCACACAGTTTCTTCTTTTTAACAATCATTAACGTAATCTCACTGAATATCTTCACATTCAATATCAATATTACAGATCATGAGCGAAATGAAGAAAGGGATTTTTGAAGAAATGAAGCATAAATTGAAATAAAGAAGATGATGTAAAAGAAAATAAAGAGAATAAAGAATTTATTTTGAAAGAGGATTCAGAAAGGAAATGGAACTGAGATGATAATGCAAATTTTTTGAATGAAAAGACGAAGATTGAAGGAGAGAAGATTCGTGTTGGAAGTTGGATTTGAGAAGAGAAGGAAACAGCAATCAACGCAAAGAAAAGCATTTTACCAAACAGGGAAAAATTCTTGAGAAGCGAAACAACAAGCAAGGCAGGGTGATGAATAACAGGAGAAATCAAAAATATGAAAAAAAAGAGAGAAGAAGGAATGAGACGAGAGGAGATGATAGAGAAAGAAAAAATGAGAGATGGAAGCAGGAAAAGCATTTCATTGGAGAATTTGGAAAGAAAAGCAAGAACCTGCCAACGTACTCGGTGTTTTCAGCGGTTCCTGCATCACATATTCTTTTTGTTTGGGTTGTTGAGCCACAATTCTCAAATGGAGGTTGAGTAATGGCATTACCACTGAAGAACACGTCATTTCCTCTGCCATTAGTTGCAGTGTTGCCATCGAAGAAACAGAATGTGATGAATTTATTTCCGCTCATCCAGAAATAAGTTGCTGTGCAATACAGCGCAGCGCCACCATAGGAAGTTGATGAACTTGTCAATTTGTTGTTTATGAATTGGCAATCATTAACCAAAAATTGACTCGGTTTGTTGCTTGGAGGATAACGAAATGTTAAAGTACCAGCAGAATCACCACCAGAATTTGCAATGCACTTGCATTTGGTAAACAAAAATTTTCCGTTTGATGGCATGTCATCGAGCAAGAAATATCAGCCGGTTCCACACCAATTTGTTATTTTACAACTTTCCACTCTGTTTTCTGAGAATGAATAAACAGAATTTGTTTGAGGCCAGCCAACATAAGCAACTCCTCCATGAAGTCCTGAACAATTTGTGAAATTAGATTTTGCGATATCAACTTTTAACAAATATATACAATATAACGCTCCTCCATGATCACTTGTTGAACATTTGTTGAATGAACAAGAAGTGATTGTGAGATTTGCATTCACGCAATTTACATAATGTGCACCACCAGATGAAGATCCACTATTTGAGTCATTCCATTCACACCACTCAAAACGATGACTGTTCTGATCGAATGAAGTCAATCTTCCAGGTTTCGCTCTTTGAGATTCAGTTCCAACATGTACAACAGCAGCATTTTGTGAAGAACGTGTTTGGTGAAGGAAAGAGGTGTTGAAGGTTGAGAGGGAAGTGGAGGGGCTGCTGAGGTTGGGAAAGATGTACCATCGAAAAGAGATTGAGATGAGCGAGCGAGAATATTGAAACAGAGACAAAACCGATTTTATTTAGAAAAAAAGAGTGCTCACAGGATATTTCTGAAGTTCAGAACTGTTCGCGAAAAAATATTTTGTGGCATTTTTTTTTTGGTTGTTGTTGTTGTTGTTTTCTTTTGAAAGATGTTTTTGACAGAATGATTGACTTTGTGAAAGATGATAAGGAAAAATTTGTAATTTCACCAACTTGAAAGAACTTTCTTCATAGAAAATGAAAAAAGCATTGCTATTGCAAAAAACATGATAATTATATCAATTTGTTTTCAATCATTCATATTGTTCTTAAATTTGAACTTTTGTCAAGAAAGAAAATTGATTATGGTGAATCATCATATATATATCATTATAAATGTCGAGGAATATTCTTTGTGTGTAATTTGATTATGACATGTCGAACTTTAGAAATTTGTTCTCAGAATATTTCTCTCTCATAGAAATTTAGATTTGTTTCAAATCCATTTATCAACAACAAAACCTCATGTTGTCTGAATCAAAAAGTTTAATAAAGACAACATTCAAAAGAGCTTCATTAATGAGAAATATTTTTTTAGATATAATTATTTTTAGCATCTTATAAATTTGAAGAGAAATACAAATGAAATATACCAAATAAAAATATTGCATAGACTTTTCTGTTATTTTCAATTTTTTGCCAAGGCATTTTGCTTAGGAAAGCACTTTATTTTTTATTTGATTCTAAAAAAAAAAAACCTTCGATACAAAAGAATTATTTTTTCAAAAAATTTTAGTTATATTTTTCCTGGTATTTGATAAATACGATTTAAATAAGTCAGGAAAATTTTGTTTTGAAATATCTTCAACAAATACTAAAATTCTTATGTATTTGAACCCATTCATCAAAATCATATTCCCATTTTTTTCATCTTAACATATATTAAGAGCAACCCGGAACTCATTTTTTGTATAATTGATTTAAAAATAATGGCAATCAATTACAGATATGAAGAGACAAGTGAAAGAGGAAACAAAAGGAAAAGTGAAAATAGTTCATTAAGAGGTGTTAAAATTATGTGTTCACAACTAGAATATTTTTTAATGTGTCATTTTTAACAAAAATATTTTCAAAATTGAAAAGAAGATTTAATCGAACAGAAAACAAACTCTGAGATCAATCATGCAAGCTTTAACAATCGATCACAAATTGCAGAAGAAACATGCGATGATGATTTTGTTGCCAAGAAGAATATCAAACATTATCAAAGTCAAGAATCAAAATCATGTTCGATAAATAATTCAGACAATAAAACAAAACCAAGAAATTGGACTCTGGACTTTGTGAAATGCTGCGCTGCATTTTCTGTAAACATGAGCCATGCGTGTCAGCAGCAACGTTATGCATACGGATATTATCTTTCGAAAAAAAAGTTACCATATTGGTTATGGGCAAATTTCTGGTGCATGTTTGGGCAAATTGGTTCGCATTTGTTTATGATGGTGACTGGATTGATAATGCTTTCTCCAAAACGATTGAAAGATTCGGAGACAAGCACTTTGAAATATGTATTTCGAAGACTTATTCAATATGTTTTCTGGAGCATTCCCTATCATAGAAAAAGAATTTCCGATGGTCTAAAAATGAATACAAGATTTCTCGGAATACAAAATGTTGTTGAAGGATTTTTTATTTACCCTGGAACATTTTGGTATCTACAAGTTGTAATGAAGATTCTGATATTTGTTCCGTTTGTGAGGCAGGCAATACAAGCAACAACCAGAAAAACTTTGGAATTTTCAATTATTGCTATATGGATTACTCATTATTGTGTTAAAACATTTTTAACTTTAATGAAATGTTTAGCATTGAATGATTTCTTTTTTTCGGTTTCGCTTTCATTCTTGACTGGGCATTATTTCTGGACAATCATGGAGTATCAAGAAAATCCTCATGGCCCACATCCGAAATGGGTCGAGGAGGATGGGTATTTCCATGCGATCAAACGGATTAATTGGAAAAGTTCTAAAACAGCTGTTGCTTGCATTTTGATTTTTCTCAGTTCTTCCTTGCTGAACTTTGGATTGGCAATCATATCCGGACACTATTTTAAGAACCCGTATTATGGAAATCTCAATCAACTATATAGCTGCTTGGTTCCAGTATCGTACGTTTCATTTTTCTGCATGGTCTATTCATTTGCATCAAACTGGACTCCAACAACACGACTAAATAAAATTCTTTCCAGCTTTGTGTCTTCTGTTGGTTCATGCACATTCGGCATATATTTGTTTAATGAGTATTTCATTAATGTTTTTGTAATGGAATATTTGTTCCCAAAAAAGTTGAAAATCTTTTTCTATGACATGAATCCGTTGTGGTTTTGCCCTCTCATTGCAACACTTGGATTTCTTTTGACTTGGATTGTCACATGCATTTTCAAGAGAATCCCACTCTTGAAAAAACTTGTTGTTTAACGAATAAGATTGATAAAACCATCATTTGTTGTTTTTGAATTGAAAACGAATATGCCAATGTTCGCATTGAATGATTGCATTTCGGAAATATTAAAGTTGGACACTTTATTAATTCGGAATGAAAAAAAGTGCATTTGTTCAACAACAACTTTTTTCCATTCAATGAATTACCTTGGTCTTTCTTCTTGTTTTCTCTTTCCTCACGTTTTTATTTTGATCCAAAAAGTGTTCAATTGAATATGTCTCCTTTTTATAATTGCAATGCGTTTGGAGGAAATGCATTTGTATAATCTCATAATCATACTCTTTCAAAAGTTTGCATTTATTTGATGAGTTAAATCTGCTCTTCAAATTTGCATCTCAATCTCCATAACGAAATAACACTTGATAAAAAGTTGTTAACGAATTTCAAAAGAATGAGGAAAAAAGAAGGAAAAAAATACATGCCATTTTTCAACTCCGTTCAATAATTTGAAAACGCAACACGATTATCCATTGAAAAATTTGAAAGTTGTCTTTCGACAAACTATTCAAATCTTTCAGATTCATATGTTTCATTGTGTTGGCTGGTTTTTTGGATGATTAATTGTTTCATTCAAGTGAAAAGAAGAACTTCCATAAAAAATCTTTGTGATATGTTGGTTAATCTATGACTCAAAATGAAAAAGGTTTTCATCAATTCAAAGTTAAGAATTGCAAAAATGAAAATGCTGTCAGATAAATACAACAAAAATGAACATCAGGATGGTCATTGGGTAGATTGTCATCTATTGGAAAACCAATCTGAATAATACAAATAATTATTGAAATAAGATTTTTATAAATATTTGAGATACATCTGAGAGAGAAGAAGTCTAATACTTTTTCGAGCTTTCAAGGTAGATAGATCAAAATTCCGTAAAATGAAATAATCTTATCAAATAAATAGTGTGCAAATATAAGGAATTCTTTTTGCAGCAAGCGTCAGAATCCAGCATATTAGGTAAACGATTGCAGAAATGAAAAGAGGAAACCAAATTGGATTGAAGCTTGTTAATTCTTTTCCAGTCCACTTCATAACAATAAATGGAACAATGCGATACAGTAAGTACTCATTCAACATATAAATACCCATTGTGCATGATCCTGTGGAAGCAAAAAACTTATAAAGAAGTTTACCTGATTTTGATGTTGGTTTCCAATCAGAAAGGCATCCATAAATAAATAAAAACAATGAAAGTGCTGCAAATGTGTTAAATGGACTATGATCAAGCAAAAGAAAAGCTCCATTTGGAAGACCGTGAGTGGTTCTATATGACCAAATTTTATACATTAGAAAAACACTGGAGATAAATACGAAGAGAGCAACAGCTCTTGCCCATGGCTTTTTCCAGTTTATTCTGGACAAATTTTTAAAAATCCCATCTTCATCTTCAACAAAATGGTACCCTGAAATTATTTCTGGATGAGACGCTTTTTCAGCAAATCCATAAATCAATGGACCTGCCAAAACGAAAAAAGCCATATTTGTAAATCGTGTGCTCATTACCCATCCGTTTATGATTAAGCGCAATCCATTCAATCCTTGATACATAAGAAAATACGATAGCAAACAATATTCATACGTTCGACGGGAGATTGTCTTGAGAGATGCCTGAAAGAAGGGAGTCGCTAGATGAACAAACAAAAGAGTGTATAAATACCAGAAAGAACCTTCTCCATTAATAATACGTAAGATAGATAAATAAAGTGAATCCTTCAATTGGCCTTTCCAGTTCAACTTTCTCATGTAGCTGAAATGGTATATTATGTTCCAAATCAAATAATTGATTCCTCTTGTTTTAAACATTTTCAGCGACATGAACGGAGAATCATTTAAATGAGAAGGATGGAGGAGTAATATTCCAGTCACCATCATAAAAACAGCATTTGCACATCGGACAAACGATGTGTAAAATGCACATATGTGCCATTTATACTCATCTCCATGAGCCACGTAATCATTGTAATCTGTCCTCCCAAAAAACAAAGTGTGCGTCATGATTACCAGAAAAGCAGCTATGCTTTTCATTGCATCCAAAGAAATGTCTCTATGTGATTTGGACTCTGTTTTGACTTTTCCTTTACAAAATTTTTGATCACACTGCTTTTTTGAGGTTATGCTTTCTGAATATAGTTTTTTCATTGCCAGATTCGATATTTCAACCTTTGACATGTCTGAATATGCAAAATTTTTATAGAAAAGATCAGCATAATTAACCATTAATCGCATTATTAATCACATAATATTAAAAATTATGCTTCTTGTAATATTCATAATTCGAAAACTGATACTTGCAGAAATCTTTTGCTCCTCTTTACCTGAGATCCTAAGGATAAAAAAAAATTTTCATTAAGAAAGCATGAATGAATTATTTGTGAAAAAAACAAAATTTGATTGGAACTGATCTTGATTTGAGGTTTTTATTCCGTTATGTGTTTCTTTTTAATCTATTTGGCAACGCAACGCATTTCATCTTGGATCAAATTTGTTGTAGGGTCAGCTTTTTAATGGGACTTTTTCCTTAATTGGCACTTTTTTTGTTTTCGCTTGCAAAATGTCGAGAAATGAGAAGTAGTTTTCAGCATTTTAAAAATCCTTTTTAACAAGTTTTATTCTATTTATTTATTGTTTTCATTTTTATTTTCGTTTTTTACATATCGAGAAATTTCGTTTTTTTGTTAAATTTAATAGTACTTTTTCTAGCCAATCAGGCAACTCAAAAAAAATTGGGGACATGTTTTATATAGCATTTGCTTTGAACTATTAATCTTTAAAATCTTTTTTTTCACAAACACTTTTTTCTTGATTTTTTCGCATTTCAAAATTTCATCAACATGATAACATAAAACTGATTATTTCTTTATTAATATAATGAGATGACAAAAATAAAAATATGATATGAATGACTAACACTTTAAAAATCAAGTGTTGCGAAAATGAAACATTAATTTTTTCTATTTGTCTTTTTCCGGCAAATGGCGCAAACCAAAAATGATCAATGATCAAGTCTTTGTAACAAAGTTAAATACTTGACAAATAGATACAATAAATATTTTATTTTTATAATACTTTATTGTTAAAGCATTTGTTTTGCATATCATATTATTATTTTTGTCATCTCATTATATTAATAAAGAAATAATCAGTTTTATGTTATCATGTTGATGAAATTTTGAAATGCGAAAAAATCAAGAAAAAAGTGTTTGTGAAAAAAAAGATTTTAAAGATTAATAGTTCAAAGCAAATGCTATATAAAACATGTCCCCAATTTTTTTTGAGTTGCCTGATTGGCTAGAAAAAGTACTATTAAATTTAACAAAAAAACGAAATTTCTCGATATGTAAAAAACGAAAATAAAAATGAAAACAATAAATAAATAGAATAAAACTTGTTAAAAAGGATTTTTAAAATGCTGAAAACTACTTCTCATTTCTCGACATTTTGCAAGCGAAAACAAAAAAAGTGCCAATTAAGGAAAAAGTCCCATTAAAAAGCTGACCCTATAGGAAGAGATAAATAAATTGAGAGAATGAAAATATTTTTTGACAACTCCGATGATGAAAACACAATTCATTCAAATATATTCCAAACCATAACAGCTTTCACAATAATAGTTGGTTACGGTTCAATGTCCAAAATTCAGAATTTTCAGTTGACATCCTTTTTTTTTTTTTTTTTTTTTTTTAATTAGTTTTTTTAAATGGTAGAATAAGTGAATAATTATTTAACTATCAAAAAGACCATCCGATCTGAAAAAAAAATTTATTGTCTTTTCTTACTTTTTCATCATAAGTTGTTTTTCATTTTTTGATTCGAATGAAAATACAATAACATATTATTTTACATTTATTTGTTGATTTGCGACATCAGGCATCTCATTTCTTGAAGAATTGTCTTTTTCTTCTAAAAAGATGATGCAAAATATTTCTCTTCAGGCATTTTCATAGAATAATTATGTTCTTTTCATTGACTTTCAGAGAACAAAAAACACAATAAAAATTGGTTCATTTTTTGGCATTCGTGAAATGTCACTATTCTTTATGTTTTGAAAACAATGTTGCCTGTTTCAGGATATGAAAATCAAATATCTTTCGTAATCCGTGAAAGCGAAACAAAGTTATGAGTGAAGCAATTTTTTGTGCTTTGAACAAAAAAAGCTTGAATGTTCATATTATCCCCCATATTATTTTGAGCGAAGAATAAAAAACAAGAAGACTGAAAACAAATCTCAAAAAGGTGTTCATTTTAGAGAGTTTAAGTGTGTCACAAATCCGGGACAATGTATTATTTTCTGCTTTTTTGATCTTTTTGTTCATAAAACAAATTATATTTGAAAAAATGAAAATATTTTGTTTAATTGTGTGTTATTTTTAATATGGAGCATAATTATAAGTCAAAATACAAAAAGGTTAAATAAATTTTTTTATGAAAAAAGGGTGAACATCTTTACCAAACTTTTATTTTTTCGAGACGAAATGAACATTTTTCCACTCAAATAAGGATTTATTGGATCCATTATATTTACCGAAACTTTTACCCATCCTGGCTTTTTCTTAGTCACTTGTGATAACACAATCTCTGGATTAAATTACCATATTCCTGAATCTCTGAATGAAACTTTTATTGTTGAAGGATTGAATGTTGCGAGTAATAAATAGATATATTTGTCCAAAAATAATTTTTTGAAATGGAAAAACCACAAATTAATAAAATCGAAAATGCTATAACAGTATAAATCGGACATAATCACATGGAATATTAAAAAATCAGTTGAAATCACGTTAATATGTTCAAAAACATTAAAAGCCTATATTTTCAATCATTTTTTCATCGCATATAATCAAATGGCAAAATATGGTTCATTGTCTTTTATTTCTAAAATTAGGCATCGAGTTGTTCCATGCACTAACTGCTTTTATTAATTGATGCGTATTTCATTTTAATTAATTTAAATTGTTGAGAATACTTCCATTATATTTTTTTGATAATAATTTTATAAAAGAATTCGATATAAAAGGAAATAACTGAAACAAATATTCAAGGAAAATGAAAGACGCCAATTTTTGGTATAAGGGTACAATATGGTCAAATGAGATTTTTCATTTTTTCATCATAAAGGCAATTCTCTTTAATTATACTGTTGTTGTGTGGTGTTTTATTTCCACGGACATTGTTTGCAACAATAATATAATATTTTGAAAAATCTCACTTTTTCATATATTTATGGGTTTGATCGAAACAAAAAAATGGAACTTGTTCCAATTAATTTTGGAACAGAAAGCATATCTGATCAAAATAAGGTATTCAATAATGAGTATTCAACGTGGACTTGGTTTCTCACTCATATTCTGGAAAATAAAGTCCCAATATGCCCAAAACATCGAATCCGAAAGAATTGTTATAAAACAGTATCTAACTACAGATTTTGGAAGTGCCCGAAATGCACAGAAAAAACATCAGTCGACAACAATACTATTTTCGAAAATATGAAGACTCCATTAGGAACAACATTCTTTATTTGTTTGTCCTACTGGCTAAAAATTCCAATTACAACGATTTCAACTATTCTTGGCGTTGGTAAAAAGACAGTGGGATTTAGGGGGAGCGTCATTCGTGTGTGCTGTTCAAAATTATGGAATTCTACACAGCGAGTTGTTGGTGGAGAAGGAAAGATAGTTGAAATGGACGAGGCGATATGGAGAAAGCGAAAATATGGAAGAGGGAGAAAGAAGGAACAGATATGGATTTTTGGCTGGGTTGAAAGGCTCGAAGGCGGAGGGACAGGATCTAGCTTTATGACCATTGTGTTGAAAAGAAAAAAAAATTACATTGATCCCAATAATCCAAAAATACATTCTTCTGAAAACAATGATCATTTCAGACGAATGGAGAACGTATTCATGTTTGGAATCGATTGGATGCGGACATCAGACCGTCTGTCAAAAGAAAGAATACGTGATCAAAGAGACTCATGCCTGCACATACACGATTGAAGGTCAATGGTCACATTTAAAAGCGTCTTTTCCACGTTTTGGAACTAGAAAGAAGTTTATTTCTGATCATATCGCAATGTATTTTGTGAAATCCTCAATGAAGTTGAGCTTTTTGGAACCAATGAAGCATGTTTCAAATTATAAACCAGAAAAAGAAATTGAAGAAAAGGAACATGAAGAAGAAGAAGAAGATGATGATGATGAAATTGAAAAAGATGCACCTTTTATTGAAGATATATTGGGCAATGTTAAAAATGAGACTGATATAAAATGGAAGAAGATGATACATATGGTGCTTGAGATGGAGATAGTGCTTCGGAATATTCTCTCTAAAGAAAAATATATCTATCTTTCCATTTTGTTTGAAAAAATAGTATTTTTCATATCAAAAATTTCACAGTCCCAATGAAAATATTTGAATAATTATTTTTTGTTTTTCTGTGCATAAATAAGTTTCCGTTCAGATTTAACAACATAGTTATGCTTTTCTTGATATTACCGATGCATCTATACCAAAAAATATCAAAAACTCACATGACCATATTGTACCTTTATGCCCAATTTTTTTATTTTGAAATTCGAATATTTAGAAAAGACATGTTTTGCCATTATCTGTGGAGGAATAGAAGATTTGTCTAAATATGTTTTCAATTTTTGGAAACTGTGTGGAATAGATATTTCAAATAAGTTGAATATGGAGATTCAATATTTCCATTGAATAAAACAGTCGAAACCTCTGATATTATTGTAAATCCATTTTCCACGTATTTTATTTTATTGTTTCTGTATCATATTTCAAAGAATATTTATGTTAATTTCTGTTTGCATTTTCATTTTTAGTGCTAATCCCAATAACTGCTTCAAGTTGACTTGCTTTCTAATTAATCAATCATCCAACAAGCAAAACAAACTGTTCAAAATCTTTTTATTAGTTCAACAGGAAAAAAGCTATCAAACATTGACTTTCAAAAAAAAAAAAAAAAAAAATGTCAAGAGTTCGATGTTTATATCTTCTTTAAAGTTTTTGTCTATACATTTAATAGCAATTAAAATAGTGGCAAAAACCGAAGAATCTATCAAATGCTTGAAAAATTTTGTATTGATATTAAAAAGAGAACTTCAGACTCTGATTCGCTGTTCATGATTTACATCATTTCCGCATGAAAGAATTATGCAAATGAAACAATCTGAATCATTTTCAAAGCAAAACTTGAATTAAATTCATTCAAAAATGCAAAATTGCATACCCATTTAGCATTTTTTGCATCCTTCTTCCATCTTTTCAAACTTTTTTTTATTCTTTTCACAGTCTTCAAAAATGGTTATTCATTTTATAATATTCCTTTTCTTGTTGCATCGCTAAGAATTCATTAAGAAACACTCACAATCATCAATAACTTCATCTTCAAAAGTTGACTGATGAATCTCCCTTGAAATGAGAGATATGATTCTTCCATAAAACAGATTTTCAACTATGAAAATTGAGTTTCCTTCTTCATCATTAAAAAATATGTGTATGAAATGGATGCAATTTAATCTTCAGTAATCCTTTGGAACTTGGAATAACAGAACAATGCAGCTGTGCAGCCCAACAAGCTTTTTTTCGGTAACGAGCAAATATTTATGAACTTCTTCAAAAATTTAATCTATCCTATCAAATAAGCACTTCTTTTGAATCTTCCTTGCTCTTTTCATTTTTCTTCTTTCTGTCAATGCATTTCATTAAATCATCAAATTGGCTTGCTTCAATGTGTGCAAATAATAGTTTATTTAAAAGAATTCCTCACAATCAAAAATCATGAAATTTTCGATTTATCTCAAACTGACAAGCAATCGTTATGGCAAATCTGTTCAGATTTCTGTGCTCCAAATGATGTCCGGTTATTATTAAACCTCCACCTTTTTTTTCTGTGACCTCTTTTTTATTACAAAAGTTTCATATCCCACTTTTTGAAACAATAACTTGATTTTTTGCATATAAGGAAACTTTATTGAATATTAAAAATGCATTTTGAAATAAAGCCTATTTCTCATGTTGGGGATGGGGCAGTTGAAAACTCTCCATCAAGCTTCCACGAGTAATTGGTTGGTTTAAAGGAGTGAAAAGCCACTTTGCTCATTCAAAATATATTTTTTTGAGTTTTTTTTTTTGAAATTCAATTTATTTTTTAAAAAAAATATGAAAATCACATCAAAATTTTAAAATGAAAAATGAAAATTCTTGTTGAAGAAAAAAGAAAAGCAGGGCAGACTAAATTAAAGCATGCGATGTTATCTTTTCAATTCAGAAAATACAAGAATAAACTTGAACGAATGGCACATGTTGTGTATGATGGCGTCGTCAGGATCACGGACGCCATCGATTCCAAGCAATTCAGCCGCAGCAGTATTAAAAACGCCGTTCGGGCGTTGAGAACTAAAAGGCAAGTTGGAAAATTCGTGAGACCGCAGATTATAAACAGAGAGAAGGAAGAAACAGGAACGGACGTTATTAAAATAGACTCCGTTTGCGGAAGCAGTTTGATAATGAAAAAAACAAGAAAATAGGTTTGTTCAAGTTTTTTATTGTAACAATTACATTTTTTCTTTCGATGGAAAATGTTGAGAACGATACAAAAGAAGAAAACGAGCCACATATCAAAGTTTCAAATGCTGCGGCGTACGGGTTTTTGAAGCGGCATCCCGAGTTAAGGAAGAGCAAACCAAAAAGTTAAGACATAAATCGGCTGGCTGTGTCATGTCAAACCGTGATGAAGCCCTGTTATCAAATGGTAACAGGTCAACACGAAAAAAATCATTTCACACCTTCATTAATATATAACGTTGATGAGTCATCAGTGCGAGTTCCATCTTCTGCTAATATTGAATTTATCCATTCATCTGGACAAAGCTGTGGGTATTGCTAAGAAGCACAAAGAATGGACAATGCAACACTAGTTGCTGCCGTGGCTGCAGATGGTTATTCATTGCCTTGCATCATTCTCTGGCCAAGTGAAAAACAACCGGACGAACTTTAGCTTCTTTTCTCTCCAACTCTGGACATCTGGCCTAACAAAAGTGGCTGGATGGACAAGCAAAACTTCAAAAAATATACAGAAACAGTTCTTCTCACTTCCATCGTTGAAAGGAGAAAGTACATGTCACTGGAAACAGAGAAATGTCTTCTTTTCATCGACTCTCATCCTTCACGCGGTGATCCTTCAATATGGAAAGCCTTTTCAGAAAACAACATTGACGTCGTGACATTCATCCCCCACAGTACTCATTTGTCTCGGCCACTCGATGGAGGAGTATTTGCGACTCTCAAAACTTTTCTTTCTTCATCATTTGATATTCCCGCATCAACGTCATCGTCTGCTTCGAGAAAAGCACTTGTCGACGTGCTTCCTCAAGCAATTCACTCCGCTTTCACTCATTCTTTCATCAAAAATGCTTTTGAAGAAAGCGGAATCCTTCATTATACATACGGTCCGGTTCTTCGCAAACCACCAGAAACATCAAAATACCCTCTTCCTTCCCATCGTAACCGTTTTGATTATTAGGGAAAGTCTATCACTTAAAAAGAACTTCTCGACGATTGGGAAAGATTTTTGTGGATTAATGAAGAGATAGAGAAGGAAAAAGATTTGAAACAAGAGAAAGAAAACAAAAAAGATGAAATTGTTGAATTCAAACATAAAATCAAATGAAAACGTTCTGACGTTATTTTTGATGACCCAAACGAAGAGGAAAACGAAGAGATGTAAAGAAAACAAGGAAAAAGAAAGATAATTCGAAGAATTGATCCTTCTTTTGTATTTTTTTTTAATTTTTTCTTAAATTTTCACTTCAAAAATTTGGGTCAGAATAAAAAAATGGGTTAAGGTTAAATGATAACACTAAGATTGTCTCTATGTTTTCATTTGCAAAAGTTCTAATTCAATTTTCTTTTATGAAAAAAAGGAAAATGCAATTCGAAAAAGCAAAAAAATTAAAAAAAATGAAATTGAAATGCACTTTCACCTTGTCCAAAGAAGCTCAAAGTTCTTAAAACTTTTCTTTGACTTCTTTAAATGTTCAATCGTTTTTATTTTGATCAATGCAACTTTCACGAAACAAAAAATACATTTGAGTATTTTTTCATTTGAAATATTCCATAATAGATACATGATCAATACAAATTAAAAAAACGTGTATTCTAACAGGAATCGCTTCGTAATATGCAGGCATGTACCACAGTTGTCAACAGCTTTTTGAAACATGGATTCGGAGAACCAGGATGGATGCTTTTATTCCTTCATCCTTCATTGAAAATCTAGAAAAATTTTTCGTAAAGTTATTGAAAGAAAATATAACAGAACGAACATTTATTTAATTTGCAAAAAAGTTATAATAACATAACTTCTTTGTTTATTTGGATTAATTAATGTTTCAAATGTTATAAAACTGCAAAAACAAACTAACTTCGAAAAAATCTTTCTCTAATTCTTTCTGTTCTGAATAGGCATGAAAGGGTTTTGGTTATCGGTTGCGTGTTCAACATTTTCCATTTGGAAAAACAGGAGATAATCAATTAGAATGTGACAAAAAGCGAATTCTATTCCTCCAAAAAAACTTTGAAAGATATCTAATTGGAAGAATTTGTTTCTTCAAATGAATAAAAAAAGGATAATTGCTTCAATTCGAAATAATTGTCTTTTCACTCTTTCATTTTTGACTCTTTTCTTGTTTTTTACGTACCAAATAAAGCAAGCCAAATTTATATGTTGGCGTGCTGGATGTGCCACAGTTCTTGTTGCAATGGAAACATAAGAAAATGAAAAAATTTGAATGTTCAATTTCATTTTTCTGAACAATTCAGAATTTTATCAACATTGTTTTTTTGAACTGACTTAAATCAAAAACTTTTGTATGATAACTTTTTTTGCCTTGAAAAATAACTCTCGGCGCAACGATCTGAACGAATACCAGTCTTGTACAATTCCTAATGTGTATGAAAATGATTTTGACTTTAGAAATCAACATGCAGTTGATGTTGATCGAAGAGAAATTGTCAAAACTTCTTCTTGATCTGAATATAAAAAAAATAAAAAAAAATAAAATAAAATAAAATAAAAAATAAAAATAAATAAATAAATAAATAAATAAATAAATAAAATTTAATACAGTTTTATCTCCAACAGAGAAAAGACTGATGGAAAAAACAAATAAGAATTTATTTTTTGATATCACGAATGAATTGGAAATCAAAATAGCTTATTTTATGTTTTGTTTTAAAAAAAAAGAATTTCAAAAAATTCAAGAAAAGAACTGATCTTTGTGATATTTGTGAGAAAGTGAATTCTTTTGGATAGGAAAGAAGAAAAATAAATAAAATCACATGTGAAATGATGAAAAAAGGAAGAAATTGAATCAATAGAATACAATAAAAATGTTGGAAAATGCCATCATGATTAATTTTTATCACGTCAAAAATAATACACAACTCAATGAAGAATCCATAATAATGGACTTCAAAGAGAATTGGGCTTTGTCCATTGCAAGAAACGAAACTTGAAAGAATTCTATGAATATAAAACAAATTTCACACTTGTGTTTTGTTGTTTTTATGAAGTTTACAAATTTTGTTAACTTGAGAAATTTTGTAATAATTTCTTTTCAGAAATTTTATCTCATGATTTTTGATTTGTGTTGGAATCATTTAAACAATTATTGAAATTTGATATTTTCGAAGATGTTTCTTTTTTTCATTTCTTTTGTGATAATTGTCCTCATTTTAGGAACTCACACATATTACACTTTTTATTGTCTAATTCGTCTCCAATTCTTTGCAAATAAAACTTGTTCTTTATCATTTTTTGCAGAGCACCACGGGAAAAGTGAGTGCGATAGTGAATTTGGGCATTTAACTCGTTTATTAATAATAATTAAAATGATAATGTTATAATGACTATTGATGATTCTAATAATTTTTTCGATTCTAATTGCAATTCTAAATATTGAGCAAAAAATATTTTTGATTTAAATATTGATAATACTTCTTTTTCTGATAGTGATTCACAGATAACAATGAATGAACAGGACTTTCCAACAATTACTCCTGATTTGTCTTTTCAAACCAACGGACAAAGAGAAAATGAAACGAAACTTTTATTATTAAAGTTTGTTTAAGTTTTTTTTTTTTTTATTTGTTCAAAATTATTTTTTTGAAAACAATTAAAACGATATTTTTAAATAACATTTGAAGCAACTTTTAGAATCTGAAAGACATGAAATAGAAGCAGATAATGTTTGGGGTGAATAAATCATCTCTGGAATGAAGAAATTTTTTTTTTCATAAAGAAAAATAGAAAAATATTGTCTTCTCCTCTCAGCAGTATTGATTCTCAGAATTTTGAAGAAATAAATTATAGAGAAAGAAAAAGAAAAACCGAAAAGGAAAGGAAAGTTTATTTGGGGAATGGAAAGACCGAAAATTCGTTTAATATTGAAATGGATAAAAGTATTGGAAAAAGCGTGAAGAAAACAATAAAGGATAGAATGAATTATTTGAAAGCTTTTAATTATGATTCAACATTATTTAATAACACTTTTTTTTCTGATGACTCTTTAATAGGCAAAGATTCAAACTGCTCCATTGAAAGCGAATCAGGTATGAAAGGTATGCAAGAAATAAACATTTCTCCAAAGAATTGCTCTATTCATTTTCAAACCATAAATAATTATTCACATTTCAATTCTTTTGATTTCAATAGCTCTGAAGGTCATTATAATTCTTCAAATTTGTCTGATTTTTTTATTAATTCAAATTCAGCAATTGACAACAACTCCACAATGGAGGAAGATTTCTAAATGTTTATAACTTTTTTATTATAAAGTCCATTTTTTGAAGTCTTGCTTATCCAATGATATCTGTTCTTTTCAGTTTGAGGACTAAACTGAATCCTTCCTGTTTTTTTTCAAATATTATTTGTATAAAAATTTGCAGGCCTTGGGTCCAGATTCAGTTTCCCAGGAGAATTTCAATAAATTTACTCAAAAATAATTTTTGAAAATTGTCGGTCAATGCACAAGATTCGATTTGTCACAAAATTGTCATATGTCACAGCTATGATAACAGTATATTGTGCACATAAGTGTTTTTCTGCAGATTGTGTGCAGAAACTGTGAAATGTGTTATTTTCAATTTTCGTGGAATTCAAAAATCCTATTCAATTTTTAATGATATGGGTGATTATTTTTGAAATCATATCTTTTTTCGGGGTGTTGATTTTTCAAAGGTTGTTTGCTTTTTGAAAGAAAATGTTAATTAAAAAGAGCAAAATCTTGATATTTTTTTTTCAGAAAACAAATTGTTTTTCCGAATCAAAGATTAAAATGTATTCAATAAGCCTTTTCACTTTTCTATTTTTTTTTTTATTTGAATTCTTGAAATATTTTTGCACAGAAATTTTTGTATGAAAAAAACATGATTTCAAAAATAATCACCCATATGAATGAGTTTTTTGATGTTTTTTATTTGTTCGTTTTTTTTATCACAGTTTTATTGTTAGGGACATTATTTAAATCAATATGTTGGGGTGTAATTGTTCAGCATAAATTAATTGATTTTTTAATAAATATTTATTTTTGCACGGATCAAAAAAGCTCTATTCAAATTTGGAACAAGTTAAATTGAATCTATTCAAATCATGTTTTAGCGCCTGCTAGTTGAATTTCAATTATAAAATTGTTTTCTAAAATTATTGCAGAATATTGTTGATGTCAAAAATTTTGTTCAATGCCTTTTTAAGTAGGAAAAAATTAATTGATTCATAAAAAAAAGAAATTTCTGCACAAAAGAAAGACAGAATCACTTTATGAAACAGTTAACAATAACGTTATAATCATCCACACGTATTTTTATTAACGGTCGTATATTGCACAATAACCAAAATTTCACAATATGCCAAAACCAAGTGAATATACTGCACTTTTTATATTAAAAATATTTTATTATTTTTTTTGTTCAAATATTGTCCTCAGGCAATGAAAACCAATCTCAAATGTTTGTCTTTGATGATGCTAACAATTTTTTTATGTGTTTGTGACAATAAGCAACGATATGGCTAATTAATTTCGTTAACTTCCTTTTGTTTAGTTATCAAATTTAATATAAATATCTTAATATCATCAATTTTCAGTTCTCACTCATGAAATTTCACTTTAATAGATACCAAAACCCAAAAAAATGTTATTATCACCATTACAGTGAAGTTATTTAAGTTTAAACAGTAATTTGATGATAATATAAATTTTTAATAAAATTTGAAAATTAAACAAATGGAAGTTTAAAAATAAAAAAATGAACCATGTATTCAGTCCAACCTGGATATAATAACATTTAATATAATCTTCATCGTTATGCTCACATTTTTTCAATGCATCGAAATTTTTGACCGACTTTTTATTCAATTGTCATCACATATAATCACATGGGAAATATATATAATCACATTTTATTTCTTAATGGGTCGATTTTTCATTGAAAAATCGATTTTTTGATCAAAAATATAAATTTTTTGATTTCAAAATAATGTTTTTGAAAGACTAAATTATGTGAATGAAAAATAAGTATTTTTATTTCAATTAAAAAATGTGTATTTGTGAAAAATTTCCAAAAACAAAAAATTTGATACGAAAATTTTTTATATCAAAAATTATATAGGGTGATTTTTTTATCCGGACATAATTTTTATTTTTTGATAGAAAAAAAAATATTTTTTTATAAATCGCATGTTGAAATTTTCGAAAAAACGCAACAATCAATTGTTAATATAATCCATCAATTCTCTTTTAATAATTTTTCTGGTATTTCTTCGTTCATTATCATCTTCAAAATCATCATCTTTTAAAATTTGGGATTTTGATATTTTTCTTTTTTTCGGCTTGTCTTCAGAAAACAAATCTTTTTCAATTTTTTCTACAGCAGAATCATCAATATTCTTTTCATCTTTCATCTTTTTGTATTCTTTCCATTCATCTAAAAATGCTTGGTCGGGAATATTTTTTCCATGGAAATTGAAACGATGGGTTTTTTTTTCAGCTGAACTGAAGGAGTGTCAGGCAACTTCACCAATACAGTATTGGACTGCCCAGACAGCACGCAGCTCCTTTCAAATGCAGAGTGAATTGTTGAAGGAAGCAATGCAGTTTGCAAAGCCCGTGGCAAGGCATTTGCAACTGCTTTTCGTCTGAGTGCGATCGAAGAAGATGGAACAACATTTTTTGAATTGAAACATCTTTTAAACACATCAAAAACTCCACGGTCAAGTGGCTGTGAAAGATGAGTGCTGCATGGAATAAACGTAACGACACCATTTGATGCAATTTTTTTTTTACCAAAGATCTGGCTGTGCTCTTGAAGGATGTCAATCAAAGAGAAGCAAGCATCTATCTTCGTTCATATCCAGCAATTTTCTTCTTCGGACTATTCAAGAAAGCAGACTCTATTCAGCATAGCGAGCAAACAATGCATCTGTCATCCATCCATCATTGTCTGCTCAGGCATTAGGCTGCGGGTTGAGCAAAATCTTCATTTCTGGTAACAGTTTTTTTGGATGGGAAAAGAAAAAGGCTTGGCAAAAAATAACCATCAGCGGCAACTGCAACCACAAGGGCGGAGTTTGGCATGTTGATTGGTGTTTTGGAAAACCCGACTGGAACATCTGAAGGATGAACAGCAAGTTGTTTTGTGGAGTCGGAGAGACGCAAAGAGGATTCGTCGGTGTTGAAGATGAGTGAAGTGGAGTATTTGTATGTGTTATGAAGTGATTGAAGAAGAGAGAAGAAAGGTTGAAGAGATTGTTTATTTGATACAGAAAAACGTTGAATGTCAACGTTATGAGGAATGGATGTTTTGAGATCTGGATTGCGTTTGACAAACGAATACGGAGTTGATTTTGAAATTTTAACTTCTTGATCTTCTTCTTCTCCACTTCGAATTTTTCTATCAGTTAGCACTGATTCCATCTTTAATTATTATTAATCATAAATATAGATAAGAAAAAAATATTAGTGCAAACCAATCGTTTAGTTTGAGTTAAAGAATAACTCACTCCTGTGATGATTACTATTCTGATTACTCCGGTTATTGCGTCTTTTTCTTCTTTTGTAACCAGCTCTGGTCGACGAACTATTCCCACGAATCTTCACTTTTCAACAGCAGAAACAGCACGATTGATGGATGAAAAAGAGAATTCATTAAGATTAATATCTACGGTTTCACTTCATTTTCCATCAGCAATAATTGTATCAATTCGAACAAATCGATTTTTGATTTGATGGTTGTGGAAAGATTTTGTCAAATCTCTCAATTTCGTCAAACCACTTTCTTATCTTTGTTTCACTACGCTCATACAAATAAAATATTGGTTATGATCATTCTTTTTATTTTTAAAAAAAATTTTTTTTGAAATGGGTTATTCTTTTTGAAAAGTCGCAAATGTTTAATTTTCAAACAAATCAAAAATTTCATATTTTGCTCAAATTTCTGTTTCTTCTCACGAATTTTCTTAAGAATGTTTGAAATAGCATTATCAAGATATTGATTCCATGTTTGTGAAGTTTAGTGTATGTCAACAAATTTTTGAGCAAAATATGAAATTTTTGATTAATTGGAAAATTAAACATTTGCGACTTTTCAAAAAGAATCACCCAAATGAAAAAAAATAAAAAAATTTTTTTTCGATTAAATTCTAACTTAGTAATACCCCTTGCTATTACCTAATCTCCTCAGGGGAGGCACAAATCAGAGATGGAGGAGCTGGCCTTCCCATCTCCCCCCATCAGAGATTAGGTATAGTAATTTGATGTTAATTTCTGACTTCTGACTTTTCCTTATATAATCAAAACTATTTATAAAATATGAAAAGTGGGAAGAAATAATTCATAATTAAAATTTTTGTCCGGATAAAAAAAAATGTCCGGAAAAAAAAACCACCCTATAATTTTTTTCTGTGTGAAGCGATTTCGTTTGTAATCACAATCGGATAAAGTCACAAAAAGTTGTGCAAAATACGATGTGATAAAATTCGGATTAGACTGAACTTCTTTCGAAAAGAAATAAATTTATTCTTAAAAAATAAATTTTTTTCCAATGAAAATATGTGAAAATTTTTATTTTGTTTTAAAAAAATTTTTCATTTTGAATTGTTTTTAGCGTATCAAAAGGAAAGAAAGAAAATGAGCCATAAAAGAAAAAGGATTTTTCCATCTGAGATCATTGCAATCAAATATCCTTTTAAAAAAAATATCGAATCAATTCATTTAAACTTTTCAAAATTTTAAACAAATTGCATTAACTCAATATTTTTGTGAAAATAATAAAATATGATTTAAATTTCCTTTCTATGAAATCTTGCTCGTATCGTTTTTTCTTTTCATTTTTTGAATAAATGAAGAAAGCGAGAGAATAATTGCTTCTTTTTCGGTGTCTCTTTCCTTCCTTCTCCTCCAATTTTCTCTTGCTATCCACTCGCTCAGTTCAGCAAATGGAGAAGCATTGTTACGCCCATGCGCACACTCAAAGCAGCACTCGCAAGCTTTGAGATCATCCATCATTTCATCAAGCTGCTCAATGCTCAAAGGATCTCCAAACATTACAGCTCCTCTGCATGCACGAGACGCTAATATCCTTCTGAATGGAGAAGGAATCATCGCGTCACAGCACCCGCAATCACGAAACTCATTTAAAGTCTGTAGAAAAGTGGAGGGCTGAACACAAACACCGAATATTGCTGGAACAGAATGAAGACGCCATTCAACTGTTTCTGATGTGGAAGCAAAATCTGCATCAAATGAAAGGAAATTGATATCTGGATCTTTGTCAATGTTTTTGTGATCCACTCCTTTCACAAGTTCAAGATCAAACCAAACAGCATGAAAATAATCTCTGTGCTGCTGAATAAACACAGTGTCGTCTTCGCTCAGAAAAAGGGTTACAGGAGGAGAAAGCTGATGTGCTGAAAGAGACAAATCGTCCTTCAAACGAGAAATAGGCTGCACAGCAGACAAATAAGCTTCATGTGAAAGTCTTCCAAACGAGAATGAGCGAGGCGTTTCCAATTGAATTGATCTCAACTGCTTTTCTGTCTGCTCTTCAATGACTTTATCGCTGTCCAAATGATAATCCAGTTCAATGGTTTCGCTATTGTCTTTCTCGTTTTTAGTTTTATTCGAATTAAATTCGTTTTTCAGTCTCAGATTTTCATTTATTTCTTTCAATCGATTGGATATTTCGCTTTGCAAAATTCTTTCAAAATGCTCCAATCTAATCCTCTCTGAAACTGCATGCTGGTCAAACATTGTGAGAATTATGCGTTGTTGTGCATCCAACTCATCTTTGCTTTGCTTGTGCAATGCCGTTGCATCACAAGGAAGTTTCAATACGCTAACAACAAATCTGTTGCTTATTTGTCCTATCACAGTCGAGTGCGAAAGATGGGAGCGTACAAGGGAAAAAGCTGGAGGAATCCTCATTAAGGAGTTGTCAGATAGAAGGAATGGAAGCCTCTCAGGCTTCGTATGCGAGCTGCAACTGGTTTGTTGCTTATTATGCAAAGTTGTGGAGTCTAATGTTAGCCCCTCTTTCGAAATATGAGATGACATAGTTTCAGCAAATGGTGAAGTAAATGAAATCATTATTCCGCTTGAATTTTGAAAAGATCCCTTTGAAGCATCTGTTACAGTTGTTTCTTGCCTCTTTTGAGAATCTTTTTCGCTTTTCTGATCAAATGGCAAAGGTGCATCCTTAATAGATTCGTCATAACGAAAAGCAGCATTGCTTGATAAGGAAACTTTCATGTCTTCATTCAAAAAATCTTCAAAAGTTGTTTCATTGCAAGGAATCCGATCTTCTTTTGCACATTCGAACTCGAGTCTCTGAGAATGAACTGGAAAAACACGGACGTCATTCACTTCTTCGTGTTTGCAGCAATCAGAGTGCTTACACCTTTGAAAATGAACTGATTCTGAACCATCGCCTGCGTCGCTTTCATCCAGAAAACAGCACTGCGAGTCATCAGATCGCACAGAATGAGATGAAATTTCAGACCCCGTTGAAGTTCTTTGAAAACGTTTTATTTTCCTTTTTGTCTCACTAAATTTTCTGTGTTTGGAAACACTACGATGACGATGACCATTGCAAGAATGACATTTATGGCAACGAACCGAACAGCATGAACGGCAAGAAGAACTGGAAGTATTTGAAAAAGAGGAAGAATTAGAAGAACATTCGGAACAAACTGATTCAGAATTGTCGGAATCTGCACTTTCCGATGAACGGTGGTGATTATGACTTCTACTGCAATGATAGTGATGGTGATGCAATTTCCGATGGTTATGTTTTGAATGTGATCGGAAATGTGTTGAATTGTCTCGTTCCTCCCTTAATCTTTTCGTGTGATGCGATGTTAAATGTAGCTTCCTCTGTTCTTGCTGTTGGGGTTCTTTTCTTTTTTCGTCTTCTTTCTCCTCTTTTTCAATCATTCTGATCTGATTCTTCAGTTCTTCTCGTTCATGTTTTCTTTTCTTTATGCATTCCTCTGTTTGGCTTTGGCTTTGACTCAACACTTCATCAACCTGCTTGTCAAAAAGGCTGTTTTCGAATTTGAAACGAGACGCATTTTGCTTGGAAGTCATCAGAGCATCTTCGGTTTTGAATGCTTCGTGCGTCTTTTCAATGGGAAGGAGCGGAACATTCGACGATGAGGCCATTTCTCTCAAGCGCCTGCTTTCTTCTTTGTGCAGAATTTCGTCTATTGAACGCTGAACAGAATTCACAAATGGATCGGGCTTCATTGATGTAATGTCATCAAAAGATGACTTTGTTGGAAAAACAAACGGAGATGAATTGCTTGAGTGAAACACATCATTTGATGAAGAAAAGAATGCAGGCGCTGTACGAGGAGAAAATGAATGATGTGATAAATTGCCAGTTTGCCTTTCAAACGAATGATAAGCGCTTTTTTGGAATGGAAAAGAAGAAAATGAAGCATTGTGAACTGGAGTTGTTTTACGCAAAGTGTTCGAAAATGGAAAACCTTCTATTTGCTTTATTCCCTTGTTAAGGTCAAATCCAAAGCTGTCAAATTTGTGATGATCATCAGCAAATGACAGAACAGGAATGTGCTTTCCAATAGGAATTGTGAATGGATGTGGTGTGTTGTGAATATGTGAAGTGTGATGATGTGATGTTGACTTGTAATCTTCAGAGGGAAGTAATATGTGAGATGGGCTGCTCGGAGAATGAGAAAGTGAATTCGAACGCGAATGTGAATGTGAATGTGAATGTGAATGTGAATGTGAATGTGAATGATCGAGATGGGTCTTGCTTAAAAATGTTTGACTCATAAATATGGGACTTAGTTCATCTTTTTCTTTCGATATAGGACTATATTGCGACAATGGAGAAGAAAACGGTGATATATCCATTGGGATTATATCTGATGATGATGGATGACTAAGCAATGAAGGAGTGTGTTCTTTAACTTCTTCCAGTTGCTTGCCTATTTCCATAAAACAGTTTTTGATGTCTTCATCATCAAAACTGGATAAAGAAACATCACGTTTTTTATTCACCGAATCCTTAATTGCATTGTCAAGAGGAAAAGAACAAGAGTTCTTTTCAATTGAATTGTAATTTAGTGCTTGTGGTTGTTCCATGCTTTTCTGTTCTTTTATATAAGTTTCTGCTTGCTGTAGCCTCCGTTCCATCTTTAATCTCATTCGTTCAAAATGAGTCATTCGAAAATTTTTGTCTGGAGTTGATTTTGAAGAAGAAGAAGAAGAAGAGGACGAAGAAGAGCGTAGAAAAATCTGTTCGTCCATTGATTGACCATCTTCGCTGGGTTGCTGAGATAAACGTTTATCTTCAGATTGACGTTTTATTGAATGTTCTGGTGTTTGAATAACGTCTAACGAATGCTTTTGAGATTCCATTTGTTTTTCTTGTAAGTAGTTTTCTTTCGCTTTAACATTGGCGAGAATGGCAGAAATGATAGCATTCCACTCAGTCTTTCCAATGACCGCACTATAAGAGTCTCTTTCGAATAAAAATGAAACATAAGCAGGCGATACTTCTATTCTAATAACAAAAAAAGGATAAAATTTGTTCGATTCGCTGCTGCGAAGCTGCTTCACTGATTGAGACAATATTTGTAATGATTGCTGATGTGTTGATGAAGGTGATGACTGATAAGATAAGCATCGGTTTAGCTCTTGGTGCAAAGGGGACTGCTTCACTAATCTTCCATTTATAAATAAAAATTGAATGCTTTTTGTTTTGTTTCCGAAATGTGGTAGAGATATAAGTCCATTCGCAGAAAATTTAAAAGCAAGTGATTCGTTGCTAAGAATCTGAAGAGAAGAAGATGAAAAAGATCGAGATGGCCCATGAATGGAAAAATGAGTAAGTTGTTTTGCTCTCTCCTTTCCGAACAGAAAAGAAAACATTTCAACATCTGATTTCTCTCCAGGTGTGCAAAAAGTCATCGGATCATCAACTGGCGAAATGGCTTTAAAAGAAAAACGAATTTGCGGCAAAAATATCCACAAGCAACGCACCAAACCCAGTAGAAGTCCTCCCCATTTTTTTCCAGCCTTTCCTCCGTTATCAGATTGTTCGTCAAAAAGATACCTTCGTCTAACTGGCTGGTTTGAAAATAACCCAAGAACTTGAACACGGGCCCAAGACTCTCCATATTGCCCACGATTGTAAAATAGAGGAGAAGGAGGTTTTACACATCCAGATGCAAAGCCACAATATTGTTCCTTTCCTTCTTTAAAAATTTTAACATACGGTTCGTCTTCAAATACAACTTTGCTTTCAACTTGGAGGCAAGATACATCTGCAATTGAAGCAAGAGCTTCACCACGAAAACCGAAAAAAGAGGAAGAATACAAATCATCATAAGATGAAATTCGAGATGTGGAATGATGCTTTCCACACAAAGGAAAATCATCCGGGGAAATACCATTTCCATTGTCTGTAACTGACAAATTCATAGTTGACATGTCAAAAGCAACATCAATCCTCGTAGCTCCAGAATCAAGAGAATTTAAAATCAATTCGTAAAGAACATGAAGTGGAGATGAAATGACCGAAGACGAATGAATTGCCTTGCTACAATCTTTAGATAGAACATGTATAGTTCGTCCGAAATTTGTATTCGAGGAAAATCCTTGGTTTGAGTCGGAATTCATGGAAAAGCCATTGTGCCGGTATAGAATTAAAATTATTATATAAAAGATCTCATTGTGAAATGTAATTTTTTGAAAAAAAGAAAGAAAGAAAATTAAATGAAAAAATATATAACTGAGAAATACAACATCAACATACATAATTATAAACTGTATTTATAACAACAAAGTTGAAAACGAAAACGCAAAAAGAAAAAAAAAAAATACTCTGAAATATCACAATTGATTATAACATATCATTAACAATTGTTTTGTAATCTCCATTAATACTTTCTGAGCTACCTTCACTCGCACTATTATCAATATTATCTCCACACTCTGCATCAATATTGCATTCACCATCGACACTGACCTGCACAAGCCTGCTTCCAGGCAGAGGCGCCTGATACACCTGCGCCACTCCCAAAGGTGTTGTTGATCTTTCCACAATTTGATCAGGTGAAAATTCTATTTCTTCTGTCGCATCGCTCTCTTCATTCAAAACAGGCTGCCGTGTTCTTGTGCGGTGTCTGTGATGATGTTGATGCTGATGTCTTCTGAAGTGGGCTGAGCGTGTGTGCTTCGGAGCCTGCTGCACTTTGGTTGAATGGTAGCTTTCGGAGACAGAACGAGGAGGAGGCGGGAAAGGGGGTGTGGGTGGAGTGGCAATAGAGCCAGAATTGGAATGAGAGTGGGAATTAGAGTTAGAACTGGAAATTGGATTGGATATTAGGAAAGAGCCAGAACGAGAGCCAGAACCAGAACCTGAGACAGAGCCTGAGACAGAGCCTGAGACAGAGCCTGAGACAGAGCCTGAGACAGAGCCTGAGACAGAGCCAGAGCGAGAAGAAGAGCGAGAAGAAGGAGCATTGGATGACAAAGTGATGGAAGAAGAGCGAGAGGAAGAAGAAGATGATGATGATGAAGTGCTTTGTGCAGAAATTGAAGCGGACGATGAAAGAGAAGGAGATTTCACAGGGGAAGGGCGGAAGGGAAGAGGAGGAGTGGGAGAAGGAGAGGCTGGGTGTGAAGGAGAAGCAGGGCGGATGAGAGGAATCCATTGGCTGGCAGGGAATGAGGCAGAGGGAAAGATGGAAGGAGAGCGGGAGAGAGAGAAAGAAGAGGAGGAGGAGGAAGAAGAAGAGGAAGAAGAAGAGGAAGAAGAAGACAGAGAAGGGAAAGAAGATAGAGAAGCTGGGGGAGGTGGCGAGGCAGCCGAAGTGTTGAGAGAGGCCTGGAGGGACGAGGAAGAAAAAGAAGAGATGGAGAACGGCTGGGCAGAGGAAGACGGGGTGAGCAGGCCAGACGAAAGAGGAGCTGAGTCCAGGGGGATTTCAGTGGCAAGCGAAGAGAAAGTGTCCAGTTTGCATTCAAAAGGGAAGTAAACTGACCAGACATGGAAGGACTCGAATTCAGGGAAGTATGCGTCCTCCAGGGGCTGGTAAGAGGTGTTGGTGTATTTGTCCCTGTGCAGCATGATGTGGATCCACACAGACTGCGTCTGGTTGGCGAGGTCGTTGCGGATGCGCTCTTTGAAGCAGTCGCAAAAGAAAGTGCCAAACAAACACGAAGTCAGATGCTTCGCGAGAAAACGGAGCATTTTGTCGTTGAACTGGAACAAGTCGGGGCTTTTGTGCAGAATCTGATGGACACAGTCCAGAAACTGCAGGAACACGGGTGACATCTGCTCCACATCATATCCACTGCTTCCACTACCACTTCCACTGCTACTTCCTCCCTTTTCGCTTCCTCCACTTCCTCCTCCTCCTCCACCTCCTCCTCTTTCCCCACCACCACTACCATTATTACTGTTACTATTGCCATTGCTACCATTACCACTGTTATTACCACAACTGCTATTACTATTGCTCCCACTCCCTTGTCCCGACTGCTGAAACGCCGATGCAAACGGCAGCGAATCCAACACAGACTCAGAAGGGTATATTGCCTGCCTCTTAACTGGATACGACCCTGTGCGTGTGGCAAAGCGGTGTCCGAACTGCACCCAGTCTTTCTCCACAAGTGTGATAAACCCAACAAGCGTGCGATAAAAGGGCTCCAAAAACAGAGCAGCCAATGAACACAAGCAAGGCGTGCGGTCCCAGCCGTCGGAGCAATGCACAAGCACGTTCCGTTCACTCAGCACGGCCTGCGCAATTGCCTGCGAGCACTCCAGCAGCTGCAGCACATGCGAATTCCACTGGCTGCTCCGCACAAGCGCGATGAACTTGTCGTTCGTGAGCCCTTCCTCCACACCCACCCGGCACGCCTCTGTCAGCTTCCACAGGCTCTTCCTCATTGTGTGGATGTTGCCTATCCCCAGAAACTCTACAGACGCAAAGTCCAGCGCCTTCTCGTCTTCCGACCCGCCTTTCTTGAAGCGGTTGCCCAGTGCTGCTATTTTGCTTCGTGCGTCGACGATGTGCAGAGGGAGAGGAGGAGGAGAGGAAGAGGAAGAGGAGGTGGAGGAGCTGTGGAAAGAGGATGTGGTGTGAGGGGAAGGAGAGCGGGAAGCCATGGGGGAGATTGGGAGCGGAGCTGGGGGAGAAGAAGGGAGAGGAGGGGAGAGGAGAGGAGAAGGGCGGTGTTGGATGTGGATTGGAGAGACAAGAGCAGAGGAAGTGTGGAAGGTGATGCCGGAGGGGAGAGAAAGAGGAGCAGGAGGAGAGATGCGGGAGAGGTGAGAGGGATGAGAGGGATGGGATGAAAGGGTTGAATGAGATGAAGAGGAATCAGAAAAGAGAGGGGAACGAGACTGTTGAGAAGAAGAGGAAGAAGAAGAAGATGATGATGATAATGATAATGATGAAGGTTTAGCTAATGCAGTTGTAGAAGCTGACAGATGTGGAGAAGGGTCAGAAATGACAGTGAATGGAGAGGAATAAAGTGACGTGTGAAGAGAAAGTGTCAAAAGGGAGCCTTCAGAAGCTGAAGAAGAAAGGTTCTTTGGCAGTTCTTCTTCTGTCAAGTTGGTGATTTGTGGCTGAGTGTTGCCTGGTGAATTGTCCAGAGGTAGCTGAGGAGGAGAGGCAGAGGGAGAAAGAGAAGGGCGGATGGGAAGAGGAGCAGAGGGCTTGAGAAGAGAGGTTGGATGATGTTGATTGGATTTCTCTTTATTTTGTTGAGTTTGCTGTTGATTTTGTTGGTTTTGTTGATTTTGTTGTTGTTTTGTATTGATTGCTGAGTCATCTTCAGTGTCTGAACATTGAAGAGTTTGAAACGTGGGGGAAGCAGATGAGTTGTTAGAGCGGAGGGAGAAGCGAAGAGGAGGAAGAGGTGGAGGAAGAGGAGGGGGAAGAGGAGGAGGAATAGAAAATGGGGTGTTTGGTTTGTCTTCGTTGTTGGTTGTGGCAAGATTGCAGAAGACGGATGATGTGGAGGATTGGGGAGGGGAGTGTTTGAAGAGAAGAGAGGAAGAAGAAGAAGATGAAGAAGAAGAGGAAGAAATAGAAGAAGATGATGATGATGATGATTGTGAAATAGAAAAAATTGAAGAAGAAGAAGAGGATGAGGATGAGGAAGAAGAAGAAGAAGAAGAAGAAGAAGGAACAGTCATCTTCAACCCAGAAAAGGAAGAAGTGAATGAAAAATCAGGTGAATTTCCAGATGAATGAAGAGTGAACTCAGGGATGGGTGCTTTGTGCATAGAGACGACGGCAGAGGAAGAGCGTGTGAGAGGAGAGGCAAGTGGAATAGGAGAAGAAAGAGGGCGAGAGGAAGAAGAGGAGGAGGAGGAAGAAGAATGAGAAGAAGAAGAGGAAGATGATGATGATGATGATTTATTATTTGAATTATAAGGAAAAGAAGAAGAAGAAGAAGAATATTTCGATGTCGACAAATAAGTTGTGCTCAATGAATGATCTGAGGGAGGAGGAGGTTGAGGTCTGCTGTGGGTGAAAAGAGGAGGAGAAGCAGAAGAGGAATGGAAGGTAGCAGAGAGAAGAGGAGGAGGGGAAAGCTCATATGAAGCAGAAGGGGAAGCAGGCAAAGGATCAGAAATTGAATGAGATGAAGGAGAATAAGAGGAAGAAGGAGAAGAAGGAGAAGGAGATGAAGGAGATGAAGGAACAACAAGAGAAAAGCCGTTGGTGAAAGAGGAAGAAGAAGAAGATGTGGAAGAAGAAGAAGGAAGGGAAAGATGTTCAGCAGTTGTGAAGATATCATCAGGATGCTTCATTGAAATGAGATCAGAAGTAGCAGGAGCAGATGAAGAAGAAGAAAAGGGGGAAGAAGAAGAAGATGATGATGATGATGTTTGAATTGATGTTAATGTAAATGAAGTGGGAGGAGAAGAAGAAGAAGGCAATGATGATGATGATGATGATGAATTTGAAGAAGAAGAAGAAGAAGACTGCAAGAAAAGCGACGGGAAATCGCCACAGCTTGAAGAGAATCTTCCATGTGTGCATTTTCCATCAGGCGAATAAGGAGCAAGCGTTGTTGTGAAAACTACATCATTTTCGCTGGAGACGGTTGATTTGAAAGAAGAGGAGAATTCTGAAGAGGAAGGGAGGTTGACATCAGAAGCAGACGCTTCTGAGCCGAAGGAGCGGAGGGAAGAAAGAGAATGGAGGGAATTGAAGGTGCATGTTCCACTGATGCTGCCTCTACTGCTTTTATCGTGATCTTTGTCTTTATCTCTTTCTTTTTCTCTTTCTCTTTCTTTTTCCTTTTCTCTGTCATTGTTTTTATCTTTATCGTTTTCTCCCTCTTTTATGCTATCTTTATTAATTTGCTGATAAAAAGGCAAATGCTGTTCCTGTTCTTGACTTCTATCTTTTTCTATTTCTCTTCCAATATCTCCATTGTCATCAGCATCACTTTCTTTCTCTCTTGCTTCTGAATTCTTTCTGTTTGAAGATAAGTTATCATTCATATTTGTGTCAATGACTTCTTCTTTGGTTGAAGAAGAAGAAGAATATGAAGAAGAAGAAGAAGAATATGATGAAGATGATGTTGTGGATGATGATGCACGTGAACTTCGTCGTGAGTGATCAGAAGAATTGTATATTGAAGAAGAGGCAGAAGGCGAATACTCAACACTCCAGTACAATTGCTCAGCTTCATTGCTTGCTCCTTTTTCTTCCTCTTCTTCCTCTTCTTCATTGTACTTTTCTTCATTCGCACTTTCTTCTTCTTCTTCTTCTTCTCCATCTTCTCTTTTCTCTTTCTTCAGCTTCGATCCCAAATGTGAAGGAAAATTTTCTTTCTTTGAACGAGATTGCACTTCTTTCTTGCTGAGGCTGAATGAAAAACGCGAAGGCGGAGGTTTTGGTGAAGGAGCAGGAGACGGATGCGGAGAAACATTTTCCGGCTCCTCCTTGTTTTGGTCAAATGTTAATGGGCCTCGGAGAAATTCGGAGAAATTTTCGAGGGATGGAGGAGGGAGCGGAGGTGTTTTGTGCTCAACTGGTGAAAGAGGAGAAGCAGAAAATGAAGAAGAAGAAGAAGAAGAAGAAAGCGCAGGAGAAGACGAAGGAGAAGACTGTGGTGATCCCCCAGGCACAATCACCGCATAATCCTCTTCTCTTCCCCACACTGTGTGCTCATCTGTATTCTCGAGCGTCTCCTCATCTTTTGACTGAAATTGCGTTCCCTTCGCCTTTTCCCTCTGAATGTCTGTTGCATCATCAGTCCAAGCCGTCAGCCTTGTTGCTTCTTCGATCTTCTTCGCCTTCTCCTTCTGCGCATCGCTGTGAATTGCGCTGCTTTCGAGTGCCTTGAGCAGTGTTTCTGATATCCCCTCTGTTTTGATTCTCTCCATGTTCATCTCCCCCGAAGACTGCTGCTGCTGGTTCTGCTGCACCGCTGCCAGCATCTCCTTGATGACAGCCTCGCACCGCGCCTCAAACAGCGCCGTGTCGCTTTCTGTGTCCCTCCGCACTGCTTCCCCCACCGCCCCTGCAATTGCCCTCAAAAGCATCTCGTCGATGGCGTTGCGGATGGACATCAAGCCAGACATTGGTTGAGACGAGCGGCAGATGGCGTGCCCGTTCGTGTGGAGGTATGTCAGCACAGGAAGCCGCCCGCTGCTGCGAAATGTGGCAGCGTCGCGCAGCTCTCCGTCGCTGACCACTGCAGGCACACACAGCAGCGGCGGGTACGTCTCACACACTTCAAAGTGGCTGTTGGCCTTGCTGATGCGCCACCCGCTCAGGAACGAGCTGCTCCGCGTGCTTGTCGGCGAGGACGGCGGCTGGGCCTGCAGAGGGGGAGAGTGTGACGGTGGTGATGATATGGACGATGATGCTTTTTCATCGATATATGTTATCCCCATTCTTTTGTATTCGTATAATAGATCGCAAAGCGACCATTCTGTTGTCTTCAATCTGTAATTCTCAGAAAGATGATTATATAATGGCATCAACGCTGATTGAAAAACATATGCAAATAAATGACGTTCTGAAACTCCTGCGGGAGTTTGAGGAAGCTCCAAAAATAAATCTTCAGAAGAGTATAAACTAATTTTTAAATAAAAAGAATGAATTAATAAAATGATAAGTGCATTTGAAAGTAATTGTTTGCAAAAACAAACGTCACTTGACGATTGTCCTTGAGAGTGAGCTTTAAAACTTGGGAATCCGGCTCTCCATCACGTAGTCGTATTTTTCCTCTCTGAATGCCTAGAATTGACTTGAGAGGAATTTGTAATTTTCTGTGCTTCTGACAAAATAATAAAAATTGTCAATTTTTATAAAAAGAAAATATAAACTGTTGCTTGCTTTTGCCATAGAGGAACGAAGACAAAACGATAGTTTGTGATCCACATGGTTCCGACGAGATGGAGAGAGTTAAAGCCAACACCTGAAAAGCCATTTCTGCGCAAGCACGTTTCTCCAGGAAGCAAAATTGAGTCGAACAAATTTGCTTCTGAAATTGAAAGAAAAAATAAAAAACAAAATTTAAAAAGTTCAAGCAACAACCCCATTTTAAATGTATAAACAATTTTCAAACTATTTTGCTTATTGGCCATCTCCTCTTCGCAGTTATGAAAACGCAAATATGAACAAAGCAAGCTGGTTTATTGTTTTTTTCGAAATAGCACTTTCATAATGGGTCGAATTGAATAAAAATAAACAATTTCTATTTTCAAAAAAGAATGAAAAGCTTTTCTGCATAAAACTTTCATGCAATGATTAGCCCTTTTCATGAATTTTTTATTGAGAAAGAATTTGTTCATTATTTCAGCAACGAATGTTGTTTTATTTTTATTTCGAGAAATTGTAACTTCTGTCCATTTTTTTTTTTTTTTTTTTTTTTTTTTTCGAAAAATATTGCATTATTCTTTATGATTCATTTTTCCAAGTTGTTCATACTTTTTGAAAAATATTGTGTTTAAATTTATTACATTATTATTTAGTATTTGATTAAATAAATTTCAATTAAAATACATTTCAATTTTGAATTCTGCAAAATGTGGATACAATAATAAATCAAGATTATCAAAACTCGTCATAAAGAAAATTTGAAAATAAAAAAAAAAAGTTGGTGATGGTTGTATGATTTTGAAAATATGTTCGAAATTAATTCACTTTCACATTTACAAGCAAACTTAACAAAGTTGTGGGAAAGAATTGATGTGCCAGCAGCACGATTTATTTCGTGTGCTTCGAAAAACTTCTCGCAAATTTGTAAAGTTTGTTTGTAAATATGAAAGTGAAATAACACGAACATACTTTCAATATCAAAATAAATAAACACTCAGACAAATCAAACTGAGTATGAATAAAATCTAATCACATTTAGCAAAAAAAAAACTTTAAATTAAATATAAATGATAATTCATTGATAAATAAAACAAATCAAAGCGATAAAAAAAACAGCAGAAATTAAAATGATAAATAAAAAATGCTTCAAAAGAAGCAAATAAAAGATATAGAGTGAATGGCACTTTTTTTCAAAACGTGCAAAAACCATTTAATTTAATCGAATTTTAAAGACAACGCGAAATATTGATATTCGAAAAATGATCAACAAGATCTGCTGAAATTATTCATTATCTAGTATTGGTCATTATCTGTTCTATTAAAGCTAATTTGTAAATCTTCGTAACCTTCTTCTTCCAACTTCCTTTGAATTGTCATCTTCAACGCAATTTTCTTTTTTTTATCTCTTGCAATTCCTACGTTTTTTTTCAATCTTTCTGTTAGTGATGATAAAAATATCATCCTTTTATCGGTAGACTGATTATCTGAATTGAATTTGCACATTTCTTCCAAAATAAAGCCGATAGTTCTTTCTCCAAAAAAATCGCTTATGTGCAATGTTGAGTTTCTATCCATGCAGGTAACAATTATCGTAATGCATTTCTCAACGGTGCTTCTGTGATTATCCTTCGCCAGTTCAATCAATCTTGTTGCGCACATAACAAACCAAACACTTTCTTCTTTATCTAAGTTGAATTTCTCTGTATATACACAAATTGTTGAGCACCATCTCTCAATAATACCTATTGTTGCCATCTCTTTAATGGTGATATCTTTCTTCTTCCAATTCACACATCCTGCAAGCTTTTCAATTTCTTCTGTTGATTCTCTCGCAAAATGAATTTCGTCATTATCCAAAGCAAATTCTTTCAGTATGTCATGATACTTGATAAAATAAATATGTAAAGCTGATCGAAACGCAAGTTGTGAAAGGTTGCGGGAGTTTAGATGTTTACGAATTAATTCTTTAAAGTCTTTGGCATCTGTGTAACATACATCAATCTAATTGTTATACATAAATCAATTTTCATCGAAAAATAATAAAAGATCACACGTCTTTGACATTTAAGTGACAAGCTAATAGTAAAGCTATTTCTTTATCTTTTTGAGCGCATTTGCTTTCATTCAGGTCAATTGCAATTCTTAAAAAATAGGACTTGATAGTTCGTTTCCAGCTTCTAAAGTGTTTGTCGATTCGTTCCGATAAAGAAGCAAAGCATCCGCAGAGATCTTTCACCAGTTTCCCATTCTGTTGCTTTTTTTTCATTTCATCAACCATTATGAATTCAAATCTTCGTCTTAAAAATGAATCATCAAAGCTTTCATTTTTAATTCCTGCTAAAACCTTGGAATATCCAATGTGCATCAAGAGTGGAAAGATATTTTCCAACGATAATTTGCATCTTGCAATTAAGTCGTTAAGATCATAATAAAAATCTTCTGTTATGACTGTTTGAAATTCCTTCTCATTCATTGCATCGATCAATCCTTTCAATTCATCAATTTTTATTTTTTGTTCTGCATAATTGCAATTTTCCAACTTTGCAAATGTTTCTGAAAATTATGTTCAAATTTTGTAAAAAAATAAATGATGACATTGCGAGCAAACCGATGAATTTTGTAATAGTAGACAACTGTTACGTATTTAAAAATTAGCAGCAGCGTTAATTGTAGCGTAGGTTTGGGATATTTTACAGCACAACATTCAAAAAGAAGAAGCAAATAAAAAATCGTTATAAGTCAGTTGGCAAACTTCAGACATTAACCAAAATGTTTTAAATGTTTCTTTGAGTATAATGGGTATTTGACCTGCTTAATGAAACTCAAAATCTTTCGGTTTTTTGATGAAATTTTGTGTATTAAATAACTCAACATAATGTGTTTCATTGCCAAAGAAAAAGCGAGAATCCTTTTTTTATCCTTTTTTCAAAGAGCAAATATGCGTTAAAGAAAGATGAAATCTGAATAGGACCTTCCAATTTGAATAAAGAGTGTTTTAATGAATAAACAGCCAATTTTTGAATAATCATATTATTTATTAAAATAAAGTCTGATCATTCGAAAGAAATATTCTTTTTCACATTTCTAACAATCACTTGTTCTTTATTAAAGTGTGCAGGCGATTAGAAAAAGAATGATAAAAAAATATTATGCTTCATCTTCAAGTTCGTTCTTTTTTCCTTAAAAAAATGGAAAGCTTTCGCTTGAAATAAGCACAAAAAATGTTTCCATTAAAAAATAAAAATATCTATCGCTTGTAAAAGAAAATATGAATTTTTCAAGGTGATGGGGATGTTAATCAGAAAATGTGAAACATTCAAAGTTTTTTTGAACATAAAATAACTTCACCTTCCTTTTCATATGGTGAACTTTTGGAGGAAAAATTGTTATTTGCATCATGACGTAAATGAACTTTTTTCTTTCCTTTTTTTTTTTTCCATTGTTATACAATTAAAAACAAAATTTTGGAACGCTTCTCTTTTTTTATATGATGATATTGTCAATTATAAAAATGTTGTTGATATTTTTAAAAGAAAAACATAAAAAGAATGTTGATTTTTGATAATTTTTAAAAAAATAATGGTTAGATATGATAATTGATATTTTTCTTCTTGTTATTAATGTTAGATTAATTGGTGAATGCATATTTCGTTCTGGCAACATATATAATTATGATTATTTTTTGAACTGTGCGAGTACTATTCCAGTTTGCTGTTAGAAGCGCATTTTTCACATGTTTTAATAAAAATTTTTGTATTAATTTTCACTGAAATTTTCTTTCATTTGTTTATTTTTAATTTTTTTTTTCTTTTGAGTACTACATTAGAAATAGCGAGTCCCGCAAAACTATCGCTTCAATAAAAGAACATTTAAAGGATTATGCATATTTAGATGAATCTTTTTATTTGAAAGCTTGGTCATCAACTCCAGAGAAAGATATTTTAAAGCGAATTGATACAATTGGAATAACTCAATATGATAATGGCTTTAAGTTTTATCAAGCTCTTGGGAAAGAGATATCATTTTTTAAAGATGGAAACATGCAACTGACTTCCCCGTGCTTTGAGCGGTTCATTGCAATTTTGCCTTTTGGTATTACTGCTTCAGTCGATGAAACAAGTCAATTTTTCATTCATATTTATGCAACGCCTCCATATTTCTTGAGCGCATTTCAGCGGCATATTTCAGAGAATAAGGAGGATATAACTGGATATGAAATTTTGAGGATATCGGTAGATGGAAAACATTTTCCGTTAGAGCCTTCCTGGAAAACGATTCGATCGTGGGCAAACGACAATTTAAGTTTCTCAAAAGATGCTTCTGGTCGTTTTAACTGTGCAATTGCGAGTGAATGGGCTGCAAGAGATTGCTCACGTTGGTATTTACCTGAGAAAGAAGCTATGAAATATGAAGTCAGAGATTTGAATGGAATAGTTAAAGAGGTGGAGATCAAGTGGTACATTTACAGCACTACGGATTCGACGACAATTGATTCGTTATGCTCTTTGACATCCTCAAATCATGGATTGAATGAAAACATTGAAAATCAACAAAATTTGAGAGAAAATAGAAATTACTTTTGTTCCAAAAGTACAAAATATCTCTCAAAAACAGAAGAATTGCGCAGAGAAAAAAAGATGACTCAAAACAAGAAATTTATTCAAAACGTGTTTTTTGCAAATTCTGCAAGTTCTTTAAAATCAGATGGAAATATCTATCCAGATGGCCTTTTCAGCAATCTTACACTGCATTCTGACATCTCATCTGATAAAATTAATACTGGTGGCATTCGTGTTTTATCCGAAAGCTCTGACATAAGCGCATTTCTTGATGAATCGCACAATATTGGCGTGATTTCTATTCGATCTTTCTCTTCCACATCTGCCTTTGCCCAGAGCTTCTTTAGCGCTCTTTCCACAATCCTTGCCAGTGCTTCCTTTCCTCCCTCATTCAATGCCAACACACACCAGCCATCCAGCACAGCACAGAAAGCGCGGTTGATTCTCGATCTTCGGCAGAACAGTGGCGGAAGCGCTGCAGCTGCAGATTCTGTTCTGAAACTCCTCTGGCCGAAGGAGTGGGGCCTGTCTGAAGAGGCGGAAGTGAGGAAGAGCTCTTTCATGGAGCAGCTGCAGGCGGTCCTGAAGCAGACAGAGAGGAATGTGCTGTATTGGAACAAGACGACGCTGAGTGATGTGAGTGAAGGGTGGTACAAAACAGAGAGGGAGAGAGAGTATTCGATGGAAGATACCAGCAGAGCATTGGAGATGGAGAGAAGCAGCTTGACAAAAAGCAGATTGTCTGATGATGATCATGATTATGATGATGCAATGGATGTTGATGTTGAATCTGATAGAAAACAAAAGAAGCAGAGATTTCTGTTGAATAGAAATGCGTTCAGACAGAAATTTTCATTTTGGAGAGAATTGGTTTCATTGTTATTTCAGCTTTTTCATTTCACTTCTGCTTCATCTTCTTCGCTTGATCCACCAACTTCACCTTCGCCATTATCTTCTTCTGCTTCGACTTCGAACAACGAAAGGAACATCTCTTCTTCCTCCTTCTCTTCCTCTTCCTCTTCCACATATTCCCGCTCCTTTTCAATGCCTGTGTCACTCTCATATCCGCTCCAGGATCTCTTTGCTTCGCACACAGCTGGCTGGTCATTTGCCAACAAAACGCTTTTCTCCCCTCAAAATGTGATGCTCCTTTCAGACGGAATCTGCAGCGGCGTCTGTGCAAGTTTTGTGGCTCGAATAAGAGAAAGAAACTTGGCAAAGGGAATGTTTTTTGGGGGTGTTCCAGATGAAAGTGAGGAAGTTGCGGATGAATTGTTGGTTAATAATGCTGAAAATAATTGTGGATTGAATTCGACAGTGTTTTTGGATCAGTTTGAGATGAATAATGTAACAAGCCGAAAACAACAAAAATTGTCTTCATCAATTTCATCAAACAATTTTTCAACCACCCAAAAAGAAAGCAATTGTCAGACTAATTTGTCCACTTCACGCATTTCAACCACAAATCCTTATTCACATCACTCTTCTTCCTCTTCTTCTTCTTATTCATCATCTTCTTCCTCTTCCTCTTCCTCTTCCTCTTCCTCTTCCTCTTCCACAAACCTTCTTGCGTCCTCTCCCAGCACCCGAGTCATCACATCCTCTCAAATAAACTCACTTGGATATAGTTTTTCGTCTCTCATGAACACTTCCTCGTTCCCTTCTCAGTTTCCGAGGCAAGGAACAGAGCTGCAGATGCCATTTATGCGTTCTCTATCAACCGATCCATTTTTGGGGTATCGTGTTGTTGTGGAGAAGCTGAGCAATGCCAAAGTTAGCATTTCTGTGAAAAGTAAGAAAAACCATTTGAACACAGCAAAATTTCAAAGAGCTTCACAAGAGACAAGTGAATATTTAGTGTCAGAGCATGCTGAGTTTAGTTCTGTTTATGATTTTCTGAAGGCGCCAAGCATTTTGGAGCATGTTCCGCTGTATGCAGATGCTGATGTCCAGATTTATCCGACGGGAAATGGCGGAGATTTTTCTGTGGAGAAAATAGCAGAAGCGGTTGGTGCTGTTGATGCTTACTGGAAGAAGTGCTTTGAATGGGAAGTTTTAGCAGTGAGTGAAGAAGAGGAAGAGGAAGAAGAAGAAGGAAAAGAGATGATGAATGAGGAACAGAGAAGATTTGAAACAAAAAGAAAAAGAACTTTGAAAGAAGGAGAAAATAGAGAAGGTGCTTTTGATTACAAATTGAAGTCAAATGAAGAAAAAGAAGGAAATAAAATTGGAATTAAAGAGAAAGTGAATAAAAACAATAAAAAAAATAAAGAAAACAAAGATGATAATGATGATCATAATAATGATGATGCGCCAGAATCTCCCACATTGCACATGATCTTTGGCCATCCCTGTGACACAGCAAGCGGCCAGTTCGATTTCTCCAGACTTGTCTTTGCGAAATGCGAAGACGGATTTCACATTCAACTCCTGGTGAATGGAACAACTAGAATCACTTCTCCTTCACATTCATCTTTCATCAGCTTCTTTTCGAATGCCAAAGGTTTTGATAGGACAAATGTTGTCCCACCAGAAAAGATCCCGTTTCGCTGTGTGAACAATTACGAGCCTCTGGTGACGATTAAGCCAGCAGCGGCAGATGACACTCAAATCAATCAGCTTCAGAAGCAGGTAAAAACATACAAGACAAGCACAATTGTGTTCAGTGTCTTGTTTTCTGTGTGTTTCGTGTGTTTTGTTGGGGTAATTGTCGTGTTTTGTGTGATTTTGAGAAGGAAAACGAAGGAAAACGACTTGCTTTCTTTGCTTTTGCTGGAAAGCGACGAAGATTCTGCACAGTTGAGAGAGCTGACTGGACAGAGCAATTTTCCTCTTCCTCATCAACAACAACAGCTTCAGCAGCAGCATCAGTCTCAGCGTGATTCTATCATTGAAAACACTCAAAGACAAAGACAAAAGCAAAGCCAGAAGCAGAAGGAGAAGGAGAAGCAAAAACAGAATCAAGAAAAAAATCAAAAACAAACACAAAAACAAAATCAAAGACAAATTCAAAGACAAAGAAGAGAAGAGCTTGATGGAAATGAAAGAATGAACAGCAGAGCAAGTCAGATGGAGATGGTTGATGATGATGTTGATGTTCATGCAATCAGAACGGGAAAGAAGAGGAATGAAGCAAACAATCAAAACAGACAGAAAATACAGAGCTCAACACGAAATATGTCAAATAACAGAATGAGGGAAGTATCAAATGAAGAAGAAGAAGAAGGAGTGGAAGAGGAAATGGAAGGAACTGAAGCAGAAGAAGCAGAAATGGAAGAAGCAAATGAGGAAGAAAGAGAAGAAGAAAGAGAAGAACAAGTTGGCAGAAACAGTTCAGAAAGAGCCAAAGATCGCAAAGGGAAGCTGACGGTGAGCGTTTCTGTGCCTCCAGTCGATTTGAGCCGTTCAGTCGGGTTTTTGTCTCCTTCTTCTTCTTCTTCTTCTTCTTCTTCAAGTTCATCATCAGATATCCTTTTTTTGAATTCAATGCACAGTGAAAGAGATCAGGTGCAAGATGGAATTCCTCTTTTCTTTCCTTTCTCTTCACCAATGCCTTCTTCTTCTGCTTCTGTTTCATCTTCCTCTTCCTCTTCTTCCTCTTCCTCTTCCTCTTCTCCTTCATTGTGTGCTTTTGGCTTTTCAACAGAAAGAATTGCTGCTTCGATGGAACTAATGCCTCATCACTCTTCTCATTCTCATGAAGAGCAGCCGCCTCCCTATTCACATGTATTGAACAAGAAGATGAGTGCCAATATTTACAGCAGCCATAATGAAGGCGATTCCAATTATGGACAAGATAACACGTTTGAAAGCATTTCACCTGAAACCTGAATTTTTTATATATTTATATTGAAGCAAATGGTAAGAGATTTTCTTTCAAAAAAAATAATTATTTTTTTATTTTTTTATTGTTTATTCGCTGAGAAATAGAAAGCGTTTCAATGAAATAAATATACGTACATTTAACAATCACATTTATTTGAAAATTAGATTCATTTTTTTTTTTAATGTTCTTTGTAGTTCTGTTTAAGTTCTCGATATTAAATTGTTCTTGATCTTCATTTTTGAAACTTTTTTTGTTTGTATAATCTTAATATATTCTTCGTAGCATCATTGATATTACAATTAATCATATTTAAAGTTATTACGATTTTTGTTTTTTATTTTGGGCTATTCAAAGAATTTGACATACACCATAATTATTAATATATATGTTTTCGGCAATTGTCTTTTTTTGCTTTTATGAACAATATGAACAATTTTATTGCAAATGAGAAATGATTATCCGATTTCAATCAGTTTATGAGTTTCTCCGAAAAAATGAAGAAATACCATAATAAATTTAAAGATGTCAGTCATGGATAAGATTCGGAGTCGTCGCTCGTGCAGAAAGGTATTGTGCACAAGTTCTTTTGCTTTTCGTTTATAGTTGTTGAATTTATTGATCATAAACATGTTAGTATGATCCAAAGCCAGTTCCTAAGGAAACAATAATGCAACTTATTGAAGCAGCACGCCTTGCTCCTTCTGGAAGAAATCTGCAACCTTGGTTTTTCTATGTTGTGACAAACATGGAGCGAAACCAGAAAATTGGAAAAGAAATTGAGCCCAGACTCATTGAATCTGTCCCTGCATATGCTGGTGCAGCTGAAAAGATGGGAGTTAGCAACATGCTTTTTTATGATGCGCCTGTTGTCATTTATTGCACTATCAAGAAGGACGGAATTGACACCAAAGAGCTCGACATGGGATTGGCACTGGAAAATTTGATGCTTGTTGCAGAAGAACTGGGACTTGGCACCGTTCCAGTTGGATGGGCAAAAGTTTATGGAACTGACATTGTTACAAAAGAACTTGAAATTCCGGACGATGAGCAATTTATTATTAGCATGTGCGTAGGATATCCCGACAAATCAGTTACGCGCTCACCAAAAGATAGACATGAAGTTGTTGCAAAGTTTTTTGAGTAGAGATTGAAGATTACTTTCGCATTTTTTTGTTTTCATTTATGAAATGAGGGTGTTAGTCTTTGTAAACTTTTTTTTTGCGTTTGCGTGTTTCATTCCGCCTATATCATAATTTTTGAGATCATCATTTGATTCAACTTTTGTAAAATGTTAATAGAATTTAAAAAACACATGTCTTTATTTTTTTGAAAAATTAAAGTGATTTGATAAAATAGCACAAATATAAAAACTCAAATAAAAGAGTGATAGTGAAACAATAACGATTCAACTCAAACAAAAAAATAACATTTGTCAAATTCTTTTGGATAACAGTGATTTGTACAAACAGAAGTTGCTTGTGATCGAAGCTCATCTCTCAAAGCAGTGGAAGTTTCTCTTCTTCTGATATTTCATCTTCATCCTCGTCTTCATCATCCAAATCATCATCATCCAAACCTTCTATTTCAACATTTCCGTATCTATGCTGTCGCCTCTTCTTCCTGCGTTCCTCTCTTTCTTGTTCTTTCTTTCTCTCTTCTTCTTCCCTCTTCAGTTCTTTGATTTTGTTTTGCACTTTTTCTTCCACTTGAGCTTCCCACAAAAGACGCACTGCCTCAACTGGTGTCATCACCGGCATTTCCTCTTCTCCTTTCTCGTCTGCAGAGTTATCATTCTCATCTTTCTCTCTTTCTGTGACTTCACTTGACGAAAGAATAGAAAGCGCACTTGACGGATGCTTGTTGGAATAAGCCAGTTGCATCGATTGGGAGGTGAGTGGTTGAGGGGTCGATGAAGTGAGAAGTGATGTGTGATGAACAGCAGAAACAAGATCAGCCACGCCTCGTGATGTGCCTAGGACATCGTCGTTGTCAATATCGTCAATAACTGCAAGCGGCGAGGCTGATAAGAAAGCAGATTTCGGAGAAGAGAAAGAAGAGGAAGCAATTGGAGATGAAGTGATATCAGTTGAACGACTTGTTGTAGAAGGAGATGAAAGTGCGTTGTTGTGGACTGAAGCTGATTTTGATGGAGAGAGTGGAGTGAAAGGATATATCGGAGGAGCAGTGGCGCCTGGAAATGGAGATACGACTTCTCTTAGAGATTTATTCGCTTGCTCTTCTTTCTCCCTAATCTTCTGTTCTTTCTTCTTCTGAATGATTTTGTCTTTGCCTTCCTGCTTCCACAGCAGGAACCAGCGTCGGATGTTGGAAATAGCGTCTGCTGCAGCGTCTTGTGTGCCAGCGTCGGTGCTGGTGACGCATTCTGTCAGGAGCTCCACACACCCACAGCGACGGAGCAAAAGAGAATTTTCGCGGTTAAATGAGACCATTCGCACAGCCAGCACAACTGCGCGGAGGAAAGATGTGTCGTCAATCAAAGTGATTGGAGATGCTGATATTGTGAATGATGATGACGAGGAGGAAGAAGAGGATGATAACGATGATGACGAAGCAGAAACTGAAGTGGGTTTTGATGAAGAAGATGTGGAAGGTCTATTTGTTGATGCTAGTGGTGAAGAAGAATTAATAGTGGAGGACAGAGATGATGATGATGAGGCTAAAGCTGAAGAAGAAGAAGAAGAAGAAGAAGAAGAAGCATTTTTGGGAGTCGGTGCAGTGTACTTCAAATAGCTCTTCTGTTTCATCGGCGCTTGCTTCACTTCGCTTTTCGGCTTCTTCTTCTGCGCAATGCGCAAGAAATCCACCAAAAGCGGAATTGATCCGAGCTGTCCGAAAAGCCAAGCCGTGTCGTCAGTTCGGCAAGTCGCTGCAACTGCCTTGCTGATCTGCACAATCAGCGTTCTGTCGCGTGTCGACATCAGCACAGACATCAGCGGCATCACCCCAATCTCAACCATCACTGCCAAATTCTCATCGTTCATCGCCAGTTTGCTCACAAGCCCGCACCCAGCACCACAAACACCGTCATCGCTGGAGCCCACCATCTCAACAACCTGCTCAAGCGCTCCCACGTACTGCCTTCCAATCATTCCGGCGTTCGTCTCCCATCCGATCAGCCTTTCCAGAGCTGCTCCAGCCGAAATCAGCACCAACGGAGACTGAGATGAAAGAAGCGACCACAGCAGCTTTACTCCATCTTGCTTCAGCATGATCTGCACAGACTCCGCCTCGCTTCCGCACTCGCACAAAGTGTTGCACACAGCTATCAGCAGTGCCTCCTTCATTGCTCCAGACAGAAGACTCAGCATGTACACAAGCCCTCCTTTCTCTCTCATCACCTGCTTGCCTGATGGGAGTCGGCATAACACCTCCAATGCACTGGCTGCATGAACTTGCACGTTTGTTGTCGAAGACAAATCTCTCTGCGAAACAGAAGGACTTGAAGATCCCGTTCCAGAAGCAGATGAAGAATATTCCTTTCTCACAACAAGAAGAGACAGAAGATCTGTCATGCAATGTGCTACCATCCATTCTACGCTCTCGTCATCTCCATCCATCGCCCGCACACAGTCTGCCAACCCTGTGATGATGCAGTCTTTCATGTTGACGTACAGACTGGGCTTGATAAAATCGTTTCTGACTTCTTCGTTCTTATCTGAGCTGCTCTTTTCTGATCGATTTTGATTGTTGCTGTTATTGTTGTTACTGCTGCTAATGCCTTTTTGAAGTTCTCTGAACATTGCTCGTTCTTTTTCCTGCTCTAATTCTCTTTCCTTTGCTTCACGTTTCTCCTGCTCCGCTTGCAAAATAGCTATTTCCCTTTTCTTTCTGTCTTGTGCATACTCCTTCAGCAATGTCTCAACAGCTGGCAGTCCATCAATTATCCTCATCTCCTTTTGCATCCACTCGTTCGCAGCACACAAACGGCCAACCACAACAATTGACAGCTGCAACGTTTCTTCCACAATATCTTCCTCATTCTCTGCCATTTTGTAGTTCATGCCAAGCTTTGCTTTCTTTCCTGCTGTATTTGCATTCTCTCCTTCTTTCTCTTTCTCTTTCTCTTTTTCTTTTTCTCCTCCCTTTACAGCCACCCCAGAGAAAGGTGCTCCTCTTTTGACACTTGCATTATATCCACCCACACCAGTGTATGCTCCACTCCCATCGCTTCCAGAGCTCGCAGTATTTCCGCTTCCGCTTGTTTTGTTCTTCGTTTCCTTCAGTTTCTCTCTGCACCACAACATAAGTCTCACTCCTTCAAGCAGAGCATCCGAAGCGAAAAGAGGAACGGACAGTGAATTCTCCAAGCACAAATGCGACAGAATCCCAACAAGAGAGCGGATCAGATTGATCGACGTGAGGTTTGCTTTCTGCTTTGCATATTCTATCACATGGGGCCAGTTGCGCGTGAATGGAAGTGACATCGCCAGCTGAGAAGATGGTGTGGCTGAAGAAGACGATGAAAGAATAGACGCCGACTGCAGCCGCTTCTGCTTGCTGAGAAAGTCGCTTTCTGTGCTCATCACAGGAGGAGGCGGTGGTTGTTTCAAATATTCGTATTGCTCTTCAACCGAAGGAGTTGCCGAGGCAGATGATGAAGATGAAGCTGCAACAGTTGAGGACAGCATGGAAGAAGATGTTGGAGAAGCAGGAGGATTCACACCTGTTGAAGAAGGAGCGCGCGAATAGGACGAACGTGAAGGAGGAACAGAAGATGTGCGAGGGCGTGGGCGAGATGTCTGACGTGAGGACGATTGCATTGCTGGAGAGGAAGAAGAAGACATCATTGTTGCCATTTGTGGATCAGCAATCGTGATTCCCTGTGTTGCTTCGTTGTCTGAGTAATATCCATTAGGCTCTTGATTTCTGCCAGAAGATGGCCTTTGTTTTTCTTCCTTTGATGGATTTGACAAATCACGCCTTTTTGGTGTTGGCCGTGATTTAGCAGAAAGCGAACGTGGCTGCCTTGACTTCCTCCCTGTGGGGCTTGTTGGAGTTGTTGAATTCGGAGAAATCGGAGAAACTCCTGAAGTTGAAGTGGGTGTTTTTGGTTGATTTGTTCCTGTGTAATCAGATCTTGTTCCAGAAGAATCAGAAAATCCTTGCTCATTTGCATCCAGCGCCTCGCTCAGCGCAACAGTTGTTGTTTTGCCTCTCATCGAAAGAGGAATATAAGCAGGAACTTTTTTCGCCTGATCTCCATCTGTCCCAGCTCCGCCATATCCTGTTTTCGTGGGCTTCACCTCCTTCGGCTTCAGAATCGGCTGGTTGATTGCTGCTCTGAGTCTTCGCATTGCAATCTTCAGGAGATCGAGTTTAACAGCCTCTTTACGACACTCTCTGCTCTTCAGCGCCTTCCACAGCAGCCGCGACGCAGCCTCAACAACCTCTCTGTTTGTTGACTTGTTCAGTGCCTCCACAGCCACTGTCATTCCTCCTCTTTCTCTGAACACTCTCCTATTTCCTGGATACTCCACCAGCTCCGACACGACAGACAGGCACAGCGCACACACCTCCTCTGAGCCGTCTCTGGCGCAGTCGACCATCCGCCCTGTGAGCTGCTGGTCGTACATCGCAGTCTGAATGAACGGAGACACGCAGATCAGCTCAAACACACGGCACACCGCCGCCCGCAGCTTCGCATCGGACACGTGCATCAGCTTCATCAGGACAGGAAGGCCGCCACAGTCGCGCACTGCCAGCTGGTTGCGCGGCGCAGACAATTCGACCTCGAGGAGCGAGGCAATCGCCACGTTGATGACGGGGATGTTGCCTTCGTTAACAACTGAGATCACTTTGTAGATGCGGCCGTAGTCGGCGTTGTTACCAGAGGAAAGGTGCCGCGTGTCCCGCCGCAGATTCAGCTCGTCAAAGCGCTCGTCGTCGCTCTCTGTTCGATCGCTTGAAGGCGAATATGACTGTTAATTGTGTATTTATGAGTTAAAAGTTCGATACAAAAAACAATTTCAATTGAACATTTAAAAAAAAAAGAAAATGAAAATGAAAAAGAAAAAGAAAAAATTATTAAGTTACAAAAAATTACGCTTTAAATGAAAAGCATACTCTTTTGTTATCACTTGATTTCCCTCTTTCCGTCACATTTCCGCTGTTCATTCCATAAATAGTCCCAATATCCAAAGAGTCTGTTCCTCTTCTAATCTTCCTCTCCCACCCATCTTTCGTAAGCTGCCTCGGCTCCATCGAAGAGGAAACCGAAAACCGCCGCTCAGAAAATGATGACTGAGACGCACTTGTTTTCTGCTTGAAGCGCTCATATGCAGCGATCCATTCATCGCGTTCAGAGGGAATCGGAGCAGAAGCTGGGGAAATGAGGGGAAAAATAAATTAATTGATTAAGTATTGAAGTCGAAGTATTTTTTTGTCACAGTAAAAATAAATATATAAGAAAAGTTTGTTAACTTTGAGTATTGAAAAATCTATTAATTCCAAACCTGCAGACAGAATTCGATCTTGTCTGTCTCGTTCAATTTCCAACTGCTGCCACATCAGCAGATGCTGAGGCGGTTTGTGCATCGGAGCTCCTCTTCGCTCCATCCTATCCTTCGAAGACGTCGTGTCGTGGATTGCGAAGTATTCCTGTTCCGAACGACGCTTCCTCAGCTCCACAGGAGTCACCCCGTTCAGCATGAGAAGCGATGAGTGCATGTTGTGGCTGCCACTCCCACCAAACTGCGGTTGAAATCCAGAAGTGGACGGAGAACGGCGAATCATCGCTCCCGTCTGCGAAGTGTATGGGCGAGGCTTCTGCCTGCTGCTTCTGCTTTGATAGTCGCGCGATCCCATCCCGTCGCCTGTGGCAGATCGCCGCTCAGTCGACAAAGGACGCCTCGATGATCGGAACGTTGGGCCAGATGATAAAGCTCGCCTTGGTGTCTTGTAATTCCGAAAAGCGCCTTCTTTCACAAATTCATCGTCGCTCACGCTTTCGTTCGCTTCATCGCCAAAAAGCATCTCTTGCCTGTCTATTTCATCAAGACCTGAGTCATTGGCACCGCTTGGTCTGTCTGTAAATTCTGTTGTGCCGTCTTGTGAAGTGTACTGTGACTGTCTGTTTTGACTAAGCGGATGAGCTGATGACACCCTCTTTTGGTTCTGCCGCCTCAGATACGAAGATGTCGAAGGGCGTGTGGTTGCTCTGCCGCTGCCGCGTTGTCTGGCCGATAGATACGAAGCAGAAGAGGCACGTTTTGCACTGCTGCTGCGCACTTTTCTGCTTTTGTTGCTCCGGAAGCTCATCAGCGACTCATTGTCATAAGCGGAAGAGAGGTTTCTCCGTAGGAACTGGTCATGGCCGCTGCCTATCCGCGATGCTGCATTTACGCCTGGACGTGAGAATGATCGAAATGAGTTCGACGATTGGTTAGGGGCGGAGCTTGAAGGTGTTCCAATGTTTGTGAGCTGAGGTGACGTTGAACGAATCAGAGACAATGGAACAAGATGTGTTGATGCTGACTGCTGGCTGTGTCCTGATTTCTTTTGGTCTTTGAATCTTTGGGCGCAGTCTAAGACAAAATTTGTTAAACTTTTGGAAATGGGCGATGAACGAAACATTGGCTCAGTAGCTTCGAAGAGAAAAGCAATGTGGAAATGAATTAGAAAATTGGAAAGAGAAAAATAAACAAAGAGAATGCAGAGGAAAAGGAGATCAGAAATGAAAATGTCAAATATGTCTTGTTAGGCAAGAATAAAAAAAAGTCTGTTGGCTTACCAAATTGATCTGGTACTGTTCCATCAACTTCAAAGCATCCATATGTCGTACACACAACAAGTCTTCTACGAGTTTCTTCAACACTTGGTGCATCTGACATAATAATGTATGCATACGCCAGCTCGCAGAGCTGCTCCCGTGGTTCTGGGACACGTAATCCGTCTTCTGATGGCTGATCGATAACCCACTCAATCATTTTTGTCAGAGGTTTCCCTTCAATTGTCATTAAAGTTCTGGCAGAATTAAAATCTGTTTCAAGAGCATCCACTGTTAAAAGCTTAGATTGTGAAAAATACTTTTTTGTTAATTGCACATCAAAATCGTAAAAAGCTTGAAGAATTTGCAGGCATAATTCAGGTTTCAATCCCTTATCAAACCAAGTCGGATGCAAATGTCCGCTCATTGAGACTTCTATCAAACTCAATTGCTCCTCTTGCTCATATGAAAGAGATCTTGGGGGTGGCTTACCCAATATTGAAGAGAGAATCGGACGGTTTTCATTCATTAAAGCCAAAACTTCCACTGTTTTGTTCACCGTGTTGAAGAGAGAACAATGCAAATGAAATGCGCGAAATGTCAAAATTGTTACCTCATTTCCTGGTCCTGCTGGTACGCTTGTTAGTGTGGGAACTGTTCCAACAAATTCTCTTGTTGTAACAATTCTGGTTTTTCTATCAAAATGAAGATTTTTCCATTCAGGATGCTTTTGGTAATGAGATTCTGTAACTGAAGACATGTAAGTTATAGGTTTTCTAAATGTAACGCCACTTAATAATTGATAATTTGCGTTTAGAAAGTATTCGACTTCTGGCCATAGAAAGTTGATAATTTGTTTGCTTTCCTCTGTACTCTCTATTATTCCATGTTTCCAATGAAATGCAGTTGATATAAAATTCCCCATGGCCCAGGGAAGTCTATAAATAAAAAATTGTTTCAAATACTTACCCTTAACATGTTTTAATTTATCGTTGAAAAATGAAAAGCATGATTTTCAACAAATTGTCTTTTGTTTTATTCTGCATCTTTTAAATTGATTCAGTATAAAAATTAGAAATTAAACAAATGTTCGTATTTTTTTTTTTTTTTTTTTTTTTTGAGAAATGAATAAAAAAGAAAAAGATATAATTATGGAGTTACAGAAATAGAAAAATTGTTGAAAAGGAAAATGAAAAATGAATGATATTTGTGCTACAAAATTTCATCCATTTCATTTTCTCAAACATTAACATCATCATCAGATAATTTAACAGACACGATCCAACAAAAATTATCGATAGAAAAAAAACTACAAACAACCGTTTGCTGATGAAGGAAATTATCTAAAAAGAAAAATACGAATTGTGAATATAAAAATGTGAAGCATTTCATTTCTTCAAACATTAACTGAACAGTCAGAAACAGATTACATCGAAATAATATTTTTTGTTTTTTAAATAAAATATGTTCAAAGTTTTGTTGAATCAAAAAATAAAAATGAAAATGAAAATGAAAAAAAAAAAAGAAAAAGAAAAAGAAAAAGAAAAAGAAAGAAAAAAAGAAAGAAAAAAGAACAAAAGAAAAGAAAAGAGAGATTTTTGAGTTACAAAATTCAATATGTCTCATTTCCTCAAGCATTCACAAAATAATCAAATGTATTTTTTGTTAATTCCTTTAGTTGTTGGTGAAAGCAATCAATCGTTTCATGAAAGCTTGTAATGACATCTTCGTATCCGTCTTCTTCCAACTTTTCCAACATTTTCTTTTTGTTTGCCTTTCTTTTCACTTCTTCAGCTTTGTCATCCGTCTTTTCTTTCAGTCTTTTTAATATTGTCAAAAAGAACTCTAAGCAATCCCATATCACTTCAACTTGCAAAGTTGACTGTTTCATTTTCTCTGAAATCAGATCAACAACACCTTCCTTTTGTAAACTATCAATTTCTATGTTTTTGTTTTGAACCGCTCCTCTGAAGGAAAAAATGCACCATTTAGTTATATTTTTGTAATTATCCTTTGCTTGTCGAAACACATTCACAACTCCGCCAATAAGCCCAACAAGTTCTTCGTTCCACAATGTGCAGCATTCTAAGTAATTATTAATTACATTGATCCATCTATTAACGATATGTACTTCTTTCATTTCTTTTCCTTCCATTTTCTCTTCTTTTCTCTTCCAATCTACGCATTTTGACAGATCTTCCAGTTCTTTTGCTGCTTCTCTCGCAAAACACAATTCATTCTCAATCACCCATTTTGAATTGTTGCCTTCGTAATATCTATCCATCAAAAACTTCCATGCTGATTGATAGGCAAGGCGAGTGAGGTTGTAATGTTCTTGATGATATTCGATGATTTTTTTGATTTCATTCAGATACGGTTCTTTATCAATACTCTGTAAAAAAATTAAGAAAAAACGTAAAAATATCAAAAATAATGTTTGCTGTTCTCATACAGAATAAAACTGAATGTGACTTAATGCAAGCAAAGACATTTCCACTTCTTTTTGAACTTCCTCGTTTTCCTCCTTTTTCAAGGCAATTTTCAGAAGGCAGTGAAAACTAATGTTAAAGACTCTCATTGAAGGACCTTCATCACACAGTAAAAGATAACATTCACAAAGATCAATCATCAGCTTTTCGTTCTCATTTTCTTTTTCCTTCTCCTCCTCAATTATTATCTTTTCAAGTCTATTTTCCAATATGGAAAAATCAAATGAAAAATTGATTATGTTTTTTAACATTTTGCGATGTCCCATGTGCCTCAACAATAAAACTGCATTTTTCATCATCAGTTTCCTTTCTTCAATAAGTTTGCCTATTTCATTGAAATTTTTTATTGATAAAATTGAATTAAATTCTTCTCCTTCCATTTTGTCAATAAGCATGTTCATATCTTCAATTTTTTGTATCTGCTCATTTTCTGTGTAATGCTCCAGTTCAGAAAGAAATTCTTCAAAAGGCATTCAAAAAACAAAAATTTGTTCAGAATTGTTCAATCCAAATAAAATGGCAAACTTGAAAACTGCTCGGTTCTGGCCGTAGTCAGAATTTTATCTTCAGAATTGTCATCTTCAGAATTATCATCTTCATAGCAATCATCATCTGACAAACTCATTCTGTTTGTTCCAAAAAAATATTCAAACAGAAGGGCAAATCTTGTCAAGCAACAAAATAAAATAAAACAGCAAATATTGTTATTTATTATGCAAAATAAAAATTATCTCAATATATACTGCTAAGATTTACTCAATATAAAGAAGTGCAAAACAAAATGCAAAGAAGTTACAAGGACTGGCTGTATGAGGAGAAAAAGAAATCTTTTATTTCTCTTGGATCAAACCAACAAAAAATTTTGAAAATTGATAAAGTTGGGGCAAAATTTTTTCATTTATGAAAAAAACAACTATTTGTTCCAAACTTTTTCCACAACCTTATCATTATAAGTCTTGCATTCCCATGTCAAAAAAATACATTAAAATTCCAAAATTGAGAAAAATATTTGTCAGAGAAGAATGGAACAAAATTCTTAAATCAAAAATTTTTGTCCCAGTTATCAAAAATCCATCTTCTTTCATAATCACATTTTTTGTGCAAACGGAGCATATTTTTTGTCTTTGGAGAAGATGAATGAGACTGAAAACATGAATATGCGATGTTGCATTCTCGATATTTTATGCGAATTATTGCATTTTTGGCTCTTTTCGAAAGAAACATTGAATGATGGAAGAGGAAAAGAAATGATTTCTGAAAATATACACAAAATCACAGGAGAAATGAACTTAATACATCTTCAAAATACGAACAAGAAGAATATGTTTGTCGAATGGCAAAAGATCAATGTCCAATTCTTCAATTTCCAAATAATCATATGCCAAGAAGAAAAACAATGAAGACCTACTCCAACAGAAATGTTGGAAATACTCAAGTTTTGTGAGACGGAAACATCAAAGGTTATGCATTCATTTCTTTGAAAGTTATCAGAAGATTTATGCATAAAAGACAATTTTTACTTCAGCTGAAATGAGACTTGGAGAAGAAAGAGGTTGACAACTTTTCTATGAGGCATATTCAAGAAACACATCAGCAAAGCTTTTTTTAACATCGGAAATGGAGAAAAGGGTTTTGAAGGAAAGCGATTTTTCTTGAATTCAATAACAGTCATTTCAGAATGAAGAGAATGAGAACATTTTTGAATTGTCACATTCTTCAATGGGCACATCAGAATGTTCTTCATTCATCTTCAAGGAATTCGATTGAACGCTATAGAAAATGAGAATTCAAGGAGAATCGTTTTTATTTCTCACAAGAGCTTCTTCTTTCTCCGCAAATGCAGATATAATAAGAAATTTTTGTTCATTTTTAATTTCTGCAACGAGTCTTGCTAAGTCTTTCTCTTTTGTGTGTGTAAAAGCAGCTCATCAACATATCATTTGATTGACGATGAGACTCAGTGCAACTGCTCTGATGAAACAGAAGCATGTGCTCTTTTTAACATAAAGAGCTCTGGAAATCAAATAGACTTTTCGCCATCTCCGCAATCATCTTTAATATTATCATTTTCCTCTTCTTTTTCTTCTTCCTCTTCGATTGTTTGATTATGATCACATTCTTTTTGAATTCTTTTTTCACATCGTCTTCTGCATCTTGATGGATAATCCCATGAAGAAGGCAACAAAACCAACATTGAAAAATAAATTGTTAAATTGGTTTCAGGAAATGCAAATAAAGAAAGCGAAAGTGATGAAGAACATAATTTAGAAAGCGAAAGAAGAAGAAGAAGAAAAGGAGAATGAAGTTGTTAAAATTCAACAAAAATAGAAATGCATTATTTTCAGGCACTTTGATTCGGATGTCAAACGACGAACTTTTTTAAGATTGCTTTTCTTTTTGTTTTTCATTTCAATCAGATCAAACTGATTCATTTTATTTGTTTCTTTTTTTCTGTTTTGAAATTTTTGTTGATAATTGCCCTTTTGAGAATAGTTGTGAGTTTTTCTGTATTTCAATCAAAAGAACGAACTCAAAACAAAATTGAAAGTTCTCTGAATTTGTTTTATTAGGAAATTTGTTTATTTAATTTTTTATTTTTGATCTTTCCAATAATTTTTCCTCGACTGCAATTACCAATCAACAATTCTTTTGTGAAATGATTTCCGTTGTTGAGGAGGTTTGATGGTTTTGTTTCGATTGAATGTGATGAAGGATATCGTTTGCAGAAAAGTGATCAAGTTTATAAACATTGTTTCACTATTATTTTTTATTTTTTTTATGATATTTTTTTAATCAATCACATAATACTGATAAAAATCATAAAATTGAAGAAAAAAGAAATTATTCTGATTTTGTATCTAAAGAAATGTAGTCTTAACAGGATATAATTTCATCTAACATTATCACGCTCATTCATAGTCACACTTTTGTATGCAAATATATATTTTTGCTTGTTTTCCATTCATTGCTCATTGCATTAAATCAAAGGTCCAAATATAAATGCAGGTATTTATTATTGAATTTATATTTTCCCAATCAATATTTTAGGTCTGAGAATTCTCTATGAATACTGAAAATCGACACTGAAAAGTTTCAACTCCTTTTAAAAGATCATTTTTACGTGAATAATGTCTCATATATCGATTTTTTAACAATCATTATTTTTTTATCTTTTTATTTTATTATGTATTGTTTTTTTTTTCCAAAAGTTTCATTCCTCTTCCAAGAAATAAAATATAGGAAGAATTCACTCCACCAAAATTGTTATGATTTCAAAAATAATCACCGATATAACATCATTTTTAATAAGAAAGAGTTCATTTAATAATGAACAATCAATGCAAGGATAAAAATTATTCCTTTTTATTTTTAAAATAAAGTTATTAATAATCGAAACAATGTTTATTAATGGTTCAAAATGTAATCGCTTTCGAAAAACAAGTTTAAATGAAAATTTTCCAATTATGAAAATATTGACACTTAAAATTTTTATAATTTTTGGAATATTTAGTTTTTTTCTGTTTGAAGCAACATTTCACATACTCATAACATTTTGAAGCCACAAAAATTTGTGCAAAACCAGATGTGATTATATCCGATTGAGTCTGTAATGAATTCAAAAGAAATAATTAAAAGTTATTTCAACTTTTTAATTCTATTTCAAGTGATGAAAAAAAAATGAAAGTGATATTATCATTTTGTTTCATGAGATAAACATCCAGAGTGTTCATTTCACAAAAAGAGTTTTGCTTTGCTATCTGAAAAAATAACTCACAAATATAAGATGTGCAGCAAATGGAAAAAAAAGACAGCTCAAATATTCTTCAGATTGACTGATATTCAATAAGATAAGAATAATATTTATGATCATTATATTACTGAAACAAAAGCTAATAGAAGCTCATTCATGCTTTTCAATTTCTGTTCATCCAGAAATTGGCGTGTATAAAAGTTTAATTCAACAAATTGAACTTAAAAATAAGTAAAACTCAATTTAATAATGTTTTGAAAGAAAGAGATATCTTTTGATATTAAAGAATTCATATGGAGAAATTGAAAATAAAATTTAGAAAGAAGAAGATTTTTTCAAGAACCCAAACATAAGTTCATCTAATAATATTACTCATTTAAATGTGAACAGCAATAATGAACAATGAATAGAGTCCATTTTAGCAGCTTAAAGGATCATGGACTTATTTGACAATCAGAAAATCATTATTTGAACTTTGTGTGGTTCCAATCACATGTATACACCTAAATACAGGAGAAGGAATGTGGTCACATCTGAGATTGTTTTTTCCAAGATTTGGTCCAAGTGAGAAATTAATTGGCAGTTATCTTTTTTTTTGACAGTGATTAAAACAGTGAAAGTTTCTTTTTTAGACATAGTTGGAAATAATGCCCATGGAAGAAAAAATGAAAGAGAAGTCACAGAAAAAGATGAACAATAATAAAAAGATGGATAAAATATTGATGAAAACGAAACAATCTCTTTTTCAGAAAATGATAATACTTCAAGAAATGAGATGAATGATTCAGCAAATCATTAAATAAATTCGAAATCAAATGGAATTGCATATTCATTCATAACAAAAAACAAAAACAACTTTTCCAATCAAGATAGAAAAGTCCAAAAAAAATACGTCAGATCGGATGGTCTTTTTGATTGTTAAACAATAACAAACGTATTCTTGAATAAATAAACTTTTTTTTCAAAAAAAAAAAAAAAAACAACGATAATGGATAATGAAAAAGTATTTTTACGTTTCCTTGAACTTTCATATTCAAATGCATTGTCTGAAAAAAGATAAAGATGATTTTCTAATTCGAAATAGATAAATTATAATAATTCAGAAATTTTTAATTTTGATTAATTTGACTGTGTTCTAGATATGTTCAAGGAAGAAAAAATCAAAACTGATCTGGATAAAAGATGTATCAAAAACCAAAACACTTTTTGTTGCAATTTTTGAAGCAAAAAAGAAAAAAGAGAACTTCTTTTAATTCTTTCAAAACAGCCAGCTTAAATATTGTTATTTGTATCTAACAAATAAGTGTTTGATAAATATATTCATAAAATGAAATAAAAATTAACTCAAAAAGATAAAAACGACGCCTTTTACAAAATTTAACTGAAATAAAAGTTTCTCTTTATTTCCTTTTCTTACTGCTTTTTTGTGCGTCATTTTTAATTTTTGTGTTCATCAAATTTTGAGATCGCTTTTTACTGTCATTTTGAGTTTTTTCTCTGTTATTAACTTTCTTTGAACTTTCAAGAATACTATTCATACGCGAACGTAGCTCGTTAATCTCTGGACGAGAAAGTACAATTCCGGACACGCTGTCCCCAACCTTTTCCTTTGAACTATTGTTATTTGATGTGGATTGTGAAGGATCAAATGAATTGGTTGAAGATTTGTCAGAAGAAGAAGAAGAAGAAGAAGAAGACAACTGCAAGGAGGACGAAGAACTAGATGATTCATGTTGAGGCACACTCTCATCCATTTCTTCTTCCAACTGTGCAAGCTGCCTTTCAACAGAAGATTTCTCAATTTTCGTCTTTGCAAATACACAGCAAAGCATTAAGGGGAAACCAAGCCCAATTATAAGCATGAAGAACATCATAACAAAAAGCTGAGGATTTTCGTCAGCAAAAAGAGTTATTATTTGAAACAGTATCAATGCTTTGCTGCCTAATGACTTTTCCGTCTTAAGTTCTTTCCACATTTCATCTCGCTTCATCTTCCGCCCAATGTTTGTATATGCCTTAACACGTGTATTTTCTAAGACATTCAAAGTCTCCCAACGTTTTTGCCCTTCTTTAACAGATTCTTCATCATCACACAAAAGTATCGAATCAAAAGACACCGGCGAAGAAGAAGTGAATAAATCTATGCCTATTGCCTTCACTGATTTTGCAGAGCGGAGTAGATTTGCATCCTCTTCTTTTTTGCCAGTTGGTTGTAAATTCATTTCACTATCGAAAGACTGATCTTGGCCATTTTGATCCAATGAAAAATCTAATATTGGTGGTGAGAATAAGGTCTTATCGTGAAGTGATCCCTGCAAGACGCTCTTTCCATCAACCATTATTTCAAATGTATCGTCCGCAGATAAACAAAGCGAATATAAATGTGAAAAATTCGTGCTGAAACCGGAAGGAATATTCTTTGTCAATTGGTGAGCGACAATCTCATTTGTCTTTGGATTGATTTTTTGAATTATGAATATTATCTTATGAAAAAGGAATTACATCAGAAAATTTTGATAAAAATGTAATAAAAATTAAAAGAAAATGCACACAGAATCTTTAGAACCACAATAATCCGGACCAAATTGAATGAAAAATGGTGTGTCAGACGAATAATTTTTTTGATTTATTTCTTCTGTAAAAAGTTTTAAAGTTCCTCCTCCACATCCGAATGGATAAATTTCTCCTTTTGCTATAAATTGAAGATAAAGATATGGATTTGAAAGCGAAACATCAACTTTCAAAGATATGGCATGCAAAGATCCTCTTGAAGCAGCAGTGAGAACTTTAGTGATCAAAAGAATTATGAAAAAACAACATTTTTGAAGTTATTAATAAACGAAGCAATACCAGGATTAAGCGCTTGCTCGTAATCATATGATCTTCTCGATATTACCCAACGCCCAGTATATGATGGATTTGAAGAAATTTCCCATTTGTTCAGTTGCTCCCCATTTATGAAGGTTTCATTTAAAAGTATCTTTGAAATGAAAAATGACGTGAATCAAATAGTAAAAATTATATGGAATATTTTAAAGTGTTGTACCTTCGATAAAGAAAAAGAAAAGAGCAACAGCAATTGAAGCATTCCGCTTTGAAAAATTGAATCAATTTATTATGGGTGTTCTTTCGAAAATTAAATCACTCATTTGAACAAAAATAACTTCATTTAAGCATATCATTTATAAATTGCAAGCATCAAAACACGATTAACTGCTGGATTAGTCGGTTTTAGGGAAAATTGGTTGACCATGATGTTTATAAGGAATTAAAAGTGAATGATCAACCTGCTTTGAAGAAGGAACGGATGATGATGAAGAAGAAGAAGCTGAAGATGACGAAAGAAATTCCAAGCTCCTTTTCATAAGCCCGCTTGTATTCCACAATTCTTCCACTTTGGCGATTATTTCCTTTGCCTCTTTTTCTTTTCCTTCCTTCACAGTGTATCGCTTCTCCCCTCTGAACCCAGAGACGGTGCAAAGAGGTGCAGACAGCCAAAGAGCAATGTCATTGCCGATTGCGCGAAGCGACTCGTCAATCAGCTGAGGCAACGTCTTCACTCCGGTCACCTCTGGACTTTCAGCGTCATCGTCGGAAGAGCAGACAGACTCAATGTCTCCGCTGAGGCGAGCCGGAGTGGGCGAAGCGCTGGCGGCTGGGCGGCGCGACGAAAACTTCTTCCGCATTTGGAGCGAAACAACAGAATTGCGGTCCTTTGAAGCAGATGAGTCGCACCTGAATACAATAGGTGCTTCCTTTAAAACTTTCTTAAGCTCGTCAAATTCTTTATTCATCAGCTCCTCGTTCTTTTTTTTCATTTCTTCTTCTTCGTTCTTCTTCTCTGCATCCTTTTCTACCTGCTCCATTTCAGCTTCCCAATCGTCAAAATCTTCTTCCGCTTCTTCAGATTTTGGCTCGCTAGTTGAGGCTGCTTCACTATTAGCACGAATACCATATTTATCTGGTGAAGCAACTGACTCATATCCACGCAATGAACCCAAAATAACAAATGGCTTTTCAAAAAGATTTTTGCCAAATATGCGGCTCAACTGTTCTTGAATAAACGGTTGAGTGCACGCACGATGTGCATATTTCTGCTTTCCTGATTCAAGAGTTATAACTGTTCCCTTTGCTGCATGCACCGACCTTTCTTTGCAATAAATGCATCTTCTACCTCGTTCTTGGAGCTGTCGTATTGTAAAATTCATTTAAATCAATAATTGTAATTTCAAAAAACTCACTAAAAAAACACACCTCATATTCAAACTCATCCCTTTTAGTTTTTGGCTTTGCATTTTCAATTTCACCAACAAAAAATCCTTCCATAACATCTCCTTCTCTTCTGCTAGTTATTCTATCATCCCCCAAGTATTTTTCATCATATGATTCCCACATGTCGAACGTAGAGCCATCTTTCATATTTTCTCTCTCAGCCAACGCTTTCCTCTTTAAACGTTGAACCTGTAATGCATAAACATCATCGTTTGAAATGTATTGCTTGAAAGCTTTTGTTGTCCTAAGAAGCTATATAACGTTATTGTTAAATTAAAAAGATCACTTTTTCCTGGCACACAGCTCCCAATGTTCTTGGAGAACAAAATCCTAGTATTGCGGTCAAAGAAGATTTAGTGAGGTTTGAGAATAAGCCAAGCTGCTTTTCAGACAAAAGAGCTTCTGCAGTTAATATTTTATTTTTCTTTTCTCTAATGAAACAACAGCAAATTTCGAAGTTCCAAAAGAATATGTAAATACTATGCAATGCAAGCAAACTGCTCCATTAATATGAATGATATGACGAGTGATTTTGCTCGAAAATGGAAATTGATTTATGAATAATTCCTCAATATATTTGATCAAATCATTTAATCATTTTTTTTGAAATGTTTTTTGATTGAGAATATTTTCAAACTTGAAAGTCGGTTTTGAAGTGAAAAATATGTTCCTTAAAAAACAAGTGATTTTGCTGCCATTCTCCATGATAGAAAATATTTTGTTTTCATGTTAAAAAGTATTCGTAGTTTTTTTCTCTTAATGAATATTTGCACTTGAAAAGAAAATAAAAAAAGAAAATATAAACACAAAAGAAGAGTTACTAAGATGAAATGAAGATAATGAAAATTATGAAGAAAAATATGTCACAATTTTCTGTTTTAATACAAAATTCAGATCAAAAAGCGAAGTGTATATTTGGTTGTTTTGCTTTCAATTTTTTCATTGAAATGCGATGCCTAAAGCCATCAGGAGTTCCAACTGTGATCTAAAAAAATTATAAAATATTAATTGAAAAGACAATTAATAATTAATAATTTATAATCAATAAAAATAAATGTGATACACAACAAATTCATACCCCTTCTTGTGATATGCTTTCAATCACTCCAGTTATCTTCCCCTTTTCTCCTTGTTCCTCAATCGTAATAAAATCATTCGCCCACAAGATATGCCCCATGTACAGCAGCGACGAATCGTCCAATAGCCGAATGGCAGACAGCCCACCGAAGTTTCCTCTGAACGCCTCTCCTTTCTCTGCAATGTATTCTCCGTCTTCTTTGACCTGCGCATCCGACAGGGTGAACTTGACTGGAGGAATTCCCGATGACAGCCTCCGCTTCAGCACCAGCGACGAAGAGCCGCTGATCGCTGCTGCAGTCACAGCCTCTGCCGCCGCCGAAGCGTTTGAGTGGTGCTCTCCGCTCTGCTCTGCACGCAGCGTGGGCGCAGAAATCGTCGGCGCTGAGGCAGACGGAGGCGGGTTGACGGGCGGGACAGTCGTTGCGGAAGAGGCAGAAGGTGGGGAACTGAGAGTGGTGCTGGAAAGAGAGGGAGAAAGTGATGCGGCTGAAGAGGAAGGAGAAGGAGACGGAGACAACGAGCGGCGGTGTTTCAATGGAGGGTGATCTGTTGAAGTTGCATCGCTTGGATACAAAGACGCTCCTTCAGCACTTGCACTTTCGCTTTGATTGGCAGCTGCATGTGACAAATCAGCATCGTGAATGCTTGCATCAATACCTGCTTTTCTGCTTTCTTTTTCTCTGCCTCCTCTGCTTTCTGAAGCGCTTGATGTGTGAATTGATGAGGTTGAAGAAGAAGATGAGGAGGATGAGGATGAAGGCAATGAAGAGGCTGTTAAAGAAGCTCCAGAAACAGAAAGTGAAGAAGCAGAATCAGACGATGTTGTGTTAGCAAAAGAAGAAAGCATTGAAGTGGATGACAGATGCGAGTCAAGGGGAACATGAGAAGGCAAAGCAGCCGAATCGTTCGTGGCAAACAAAGCCTCGTTTTCGGCTGAATGAAATATGGACAGAGGAACAGGAACAGGAGCGGTGTCTTCAGAAATGTTGAATGTGGGAGTGGAACTGTATGGCGTGCGTGTGGTGGGTGCAGACAAAAAGGGGAAGTAAGTGTGGATGTAGTCTGTGGAAAGAAGCCCTGTGTACGAAGGAAAGCGATCGGAGAAAGGAAAGGGGGGAAGACTGGAATATGGGGATGCTGTATCTTTCAGATTTTCGATATCTAATTCAGGGTCGTGTGCATCCAGCAATGAAGAATCATCAGCGGGAGGATCTTGAATCATAGAAATCGAATCATCATCATTTCTGCTTGTCTTTGATCCACTGAAAACTTTTTGCTTTGAAGAATTCGTTTTTGTCTTTTGCATTTCCTTGCAATTGACATCATTCCTAAATTTACGTTTTTGTCTATATTGGTTGTTGAGGATGATGCTTCGTTCCTTTTCTTTTTTCTGCAGCATATTCATCAATGCAATTCGTTCTTCGACATTCTGCCCTGCTTCACCCACACTCGAAATGAGTCCTTCAGCTTCATTCCACACTAAGGCGCTCGAGGTTGTCAGCACCCCAACGTCAAATACCTTGCCATCCACTGTTAGAAAAGTTGACGGAAACATTGATTGTTCCGAATCAGGATCTGTCTGCTCGGAAGATGGAGTTTTGCTTTGTTTTCCGATTTTTCCATGTGAAATTTCATCTGAAACAGATTGAATAAGCTGCTCTTGAGCTGCCTGATAATCATAAATAAAACAAAAATTACAATGCAATATTCATATTTTGAACAAACTAAAAATGTTTGGCGGGCCAGGGCTCTTTCATGGGCATAAGTGCGAAGTATGTTGGCTTCTTCTGTTTGAAGTGCAAGAACCGCAGCAGTTAATTGGTTATCTCTCTCAATAGTTATTTTATTCAATTGATGCTTTATTTTCGAACTTGTACCTGAAAATTTGATTGTTATCAATCTTTTTTGAAATTTGAGGATTATTCAAAAACCTGCAATAACTCTATCTGCTTCTTTATAAAGATAGTCGAGCTGGGCGCATGTTGCCTGATACTTAAATATGTTGAACATATCATTAATATTTCACACATATGCGTATTGACATACTTTTGAAGCTAATTCATCAACTGAAGTCATTCATAAATATCTTTAAGGTTTATGTAAAGTTTTTCAAGAATTGTTGGATATCTTATTTTCAATGCAAATATTCAAAAAATTCGATTGCTATTTTGGTATGTTCATTTTTCATTTTTCCAACCATAACTAATAATTTCTCACTTGAAGTCATGGCTTTTTTACCGGACCATTCAGTATACTTTCAGTCAAAATCAACAGAAATTCAAACAACAGAAGATCCAATTAAAGTCGTTATTCGAGCTAGGTTTTTCTATTTTTTAGGAAAATTATCGGTTAAGTTTATAAAGCTTTTTTGTATATTTTTCATTTTTTGAGACCTCTTCAAGATGAAGAACAGCAATTTGTTTATCTTCAACGCACAGATACTGGAAAGCAAACGATTCACGTTCCAACAACTATTCAACATTCACAAGGAACGAGCTCAACATCATACACATTTGACCGCATTTATGACACAACGACAAATCAACAAACCATATTCAATGAGATAGTTTGTTAGAATTTTTTATTTTATCCATATTTTTTTATCAATAACTTTTTTGAAAATATTTTTTTGATTAAGGCGAAACCAACAGTCGATGATTGTCTAAAGGGATATAATTGCACAATCTTTGCATATGGCTTGACTGGAAGTGGAAAAACTTACACCATGGAAGGGAAACATAACGAAAAAGGAGATTTCGATGGACTAGAAATTGGAATCATTCCTCGTTCACTTCATAGAATATTCTCTATTCTTGAAAGTGCTTGTCCTGGAGGAGTTATTGGAGAAGCTGGAGAAGCATCATCTTCATATGCATCCTCATCATCGCGTGGTGTTTCACGCCCTCCATCGCGGGCACCTTCTCCTTCATCTTCGTTATCTCAAATCCGCTTGGACGATCTCTTCACAGCCGTAAATGCTCTGCCACCAGCTAATGCAGACCTTCAGCAGCTGTTTGGGGACAGTCACATCACCAGCTACAAAGTGATGGTTTCGAATGTTGAGGTGTATATGGAGTCGCTGAATGATCTTCTTGTGGAGGAGAAGAAAGGAGCAGACAGCGTTAGCCGCGGGCAGGAGAAGCGGAAGCTGACGATAGTGCAGAGCAAAGAAAACGAAGTTGTTGTGCAAGGGCTGAGGGAAGAGATCGTAACGTCTACAGAAGACGCGCTGTATTGGTTGAAAGAAGGCTCGAAGAAGCGAGCGACAGCAGGGACACTGCTGAATCCTCGCTCTTCTCGCTCTCATTCGATATTCACGATATCAGTGCAGATCTGGATGCGCACGAAGCAAGGAGTAGAAGAGATCAAGCTGGGCAAGCTGAATCTGGTGGACTTGGCCGGGTCCGAGTGCGTGGGGAAGTCCAAAGCGGAGAAGCTGCAGCAGCAGGAGGCTGGTTTTATTAACCAGTCACTGCTCAGTCTGAGCAAAGTGATTACGGCACTGCAGCAAAAACAGTCATACATTCCGTACCGCGAGACGAATCTAACGCGCATCCTGCAGAACTCGCTGGGAGGGAACAGCAAGACGACGCTGATTGCAACGGTGGATCTATCGAAGAGCAACGCAGAGACGACGAAGTCGACACTGGACTTTGCATTCCGCACGAAATCGATTCAGAACAAGCCGAAGCTGAACGTAGCGATTTCGTCGGCTTCCATCATCAAAGGACTGGAAGTGGAGCTGCAGAAGACGAGAAGAGACTTGCAGCAGCAGATCGAGAAAGAAGGAGTGTGTGTTCCAGTGGATGAAGTCGATAGGCTCAGAAAGGCAGAAAAGGATATGAAAAAACTGGAGGAGATGCTGGAAGAAAGGGATGAAGAGTTAAAAAGTGAAAGGGAGCAAGTTGAAGAATTACGTGCACAGCTGGATAAGGTGAACGCAGAAAAAGAAGAAGTTGCTGAAGCAAAGAGAGAAATTGAAGGGGTTTTGTGCGAAAGTGAAAAGAATGCAGAAGAATTAAAAGATAAATTGGACAAAGCAAACGATGAGATTTCTTCACTCAAAGCGGAGAAAGAGGAGCTTATCACACAGAAGTCAGAACTGCATGAACGATACCTCAAATTGGTTGCAGAGTCTCAAGAAAAAGAACAGAAACTGAACCTGGAAGAAGAGAAGAAGCGTGAAATTGGAGAAAAATACAAAGTGGCTGTGGATGAGTGGGAGGATTACAGCAGCAAGCGGAGGCAAAAAGGAAGCTCTTTTGAAGATTTTCAGACAGTCAGCAGCTTTTTGATGTGGATGAAAGGAAACTTAATTCCGAAACTTATCTCTCCAATTTCTCTATTGGCAGAAGAGCACAGCTCCAGCGATATTTCGAAAGAAAGCGAAGAAATAAAGAGGAAAGAGGACAAACTAAAAGAAGAAGTCGATGAAGAGTTTGAGAAGATAATGAAAGATATACAGAAGATGAAGAGGGAAGTGGAAGAAGCGACGGCCAAACAGAAAGAAGCAGAGATGATTATCAATCAGATGAGAATAGGAGACAGCCAGATGGATGCTGAGATTCTGTCCCAGCAGCAGAGCTTGATTGAGCGTGTGAATGCGCTGCAGAAGCAGATAAATGACAGGCACAACGACAGAATTGAGTCTCACACACGAATCTTAGACGCACTTCACCACAACACCTCAGTTCTTCAGTCGTCGCTTTCTGAAAGTGCTATTTGAAGATTTCTCTCTTCCCCTCTCTCTCTTTCTTAGCTCAAAGAAAAATATATGTTTAAAATGGATATTAAACAGTGAAATGAGTCATTCCAGCACATTCATCCCATACACTTCATTATTCAACCCGCGCACTTCACCTCTCTCAATCGACATCTCCTATTCATTTCAATAAAAGCTCCCACAAACGATGAAAATTTACCGTTTTGTCGCATCATTTGCATGTTTGTATCTCAATCTTCATGTGGAAAAGGAGGACTTCTTAAGTGCCTTCAAATGTATTTGTGCCTTTGCATTTGGAAATTCGTCGAATTTATTTGATTTGATCGTCAAAGGGAAAGCGTTTCTTTACAGAATTTAGCATAATGATAAAACATTGAAGAATTCATTAAATAAAAATTTGTAAATATTCTATTTGGTCATGTGTTTTTGTTTTCACATTTCATCCTTTTTTTCAAAATTTTTGATTTTTGAAATTGCAAATAAGAAAAATTATGTATAACAAAAATTTGGAATGACCAATTCATTTCCGGTTCAAATCACAAAGACGAAGATGAACAAAAGCGTTTTCATGAAGCTCATTTAACAATCATTTTGTGCAAATTGATTGAATTTCAAAGAAAAATAAAACATGATTTTTCTTTTTCGAAAAGCAGGAAGGAACATTATGAAACAATTTCAGTTTTGAATATAAATGAGTTCAATAGACTTTTCATTTTTTGAATACTGTGAATATTAACATCGAAAGAATATCTGAAAATTTCATAGTTTTTTGTAAATGTTGTTCATTTCAGATGGTCAATGGACAATTTTTTTTGCAAACATTTGGACAAAAACACAAACGATAATATCTGAGATATGAAATTTTGAGAAGCAATCATTCAAGCAATCTTCACTATATTTCTTTTTTAACATACTTTTTGTGAATGAGACTTTTAGCCTTGTTCTGTTTTAATAACTTCAATGAGCATAAATCATAAATTCAATGCACATGTCAAATGTACAAATTCTTTTATAAATGTGAAATGAGGAATACAAACTGCTAAATCGATAAAAAAGCTAAATTTGAGAAAATGAGAGTGAAAAAAAAAAAAATCAAAAGAATGAACGAAAATGGATGTGAGGATTACTGAATTGAGCATTGGACCTGTGTTGCCCCACCAGGTCCGTAGCCTCCTCCTCTCATATCATCATCGTCGTCATCAGGGTCTGTTGCTCTGGATTGAGAATATCTGCTCTCATCTTCATCTCTCCTTGAACGATGCCTCTGTCTGTTGGACGAGCCTGTTGCAGTCGTCGACCCGCTGCTGCCGTCCATTTCGCTCAGCTCGACTTCTTCCACATCTGCATCTTCAGGTATTTCTGGCTGTGGAGTCCCGGGGAATATTTTGAGGAGGTTTTTCTTCATCATTGCATTCAGTGAGCCCTTTTGTGGATATTCAACTTCGAATGTAACGTAGAGATTTCCTTTCTCCAGTGCCGAACGATAAACGGGCATGCCTTCATTCACCACTCCGCGCACATCACCAGGCTTGATGACGTCTCCGGGTTCTGATGTCAGCATAAGCTTTCTCCCGTCTAACGTAACCACTTCAAAAGCAAAGCCGCACAGCGACTCAGCCAGGGTTATCTTCTTGGTGATATGGAGATCTCTCCCTTTTCGGACAAATACTGGATGAGGTGCTTCGTTGATGATGATGACAACATCACCTGCTTCTACATCAGGCTCTTCATTACCTTCATTCTTCAAAGTTATCTTCTGACCATTTTGCATTCCTCTTTCCACATAAATCTCAATTTCTTTTGGCTTTTCAACAACGTATTCTCCATCGCATTCAGGACATATATCTTCTGGATCAATTATCACACCCTTTTGGTGGCAATTACGACATGGCTGTTGAGATGTTGAAATAAATCCAGGCCCTAACCTTTGAGTTACGGTCATAATCTTTCTTCCATTGCATACGGGGCAAACTTGAACAGCACCTGGCTTTGCCGAGCCTTTACCTTTACATGTCGCACAAATTTTGCGAGCAGTAATTTTCAGTTTCTTTGTTTTTCCGTTGTACAAATCTTGAAGAGATAATTTAATTGGATATGTAACATCTTCACCTTTTTGAGGACCTTGCGGTTCTCCAACACCAAACCCAAAGAGTTGAGAAAACAAATCTCCTGCATCATGAAAGTTTTCTCCTCCTCCTTCTTTTAATCCTTCTTCTCCATATCTGATGGCGAAAAACAAATAAAAAACTGTTTCAAAAAATACATTATCAAAAAGCAATGCACAAACTTGTCATAAAGCTCTCTCTTTTTTTGATCGCTTAAAACCTCGTAGGCCATTCCAACTTCTTTAAACTTTTCTGCAGCTTCAGGATTGTCAGGCTTTTTCATTAATTTGTTTTGAAATATTCATTTTCAAAAATATAATTAAACATTTTCCGAAAAGCATAAATATTTTCAGGATGTCAAAAAATAATTTGAGAGATTTATATATAAACTTTTTTATTTGTAAGATAAAAGCATTCAAACATTTTTATCAGGATGCCACTTGAGAGCAGCCTTTCTATAGGCCCTTTTGATTTCGTCTTCAGTTGCAGTTTTTGTTATTCCTAAAATGTCATAAAATTTTGTATCAGGAGCCATTACTTTGTTGCCAAAGGCTGCAGTTTAATTTGATCAATTCCCACTTTTGAAATAATAACGAAAAATCTAATAAAACCAACAGGCAACCGAATTTTCCAATTTTGAATAAGTCAAATAATGCATTGTTGTTTAAACGTACAGAAATTATCTGAAAATTGAAAAAGCATTTTTGAAATCATATTTTCGAAAAATTTGAGAATTTCAATTTTTTTTGAAAAAAGAGTTTATTTAAAATATTTGTGAAAAATCACTTAAAAAAAAAAAAAAAAAAAAAAAAAAAAACAATATAATTTTTTGCTCAAAGTTGAGTGATGTTCTCAGCAAAATCTATACAGAAACCTTTATCTTATCTTATCTTTTCTTTCTTTTTCACTTTTTGGTTCATTTTAAGAAAATGGAAAAAACAATGAAAGATATTTAATGATGAATGCAATTTCATCTTTCGAAGAATTATAGATATTTACATAATAAAAGCAAGTTAACATCGAAATAAAAATATTATAATACAATATTAAAAATCAAAAATGAATAAATAAATAAAAATTAAAATCCATACAAAAATTATCATTATATCCTTTTATTAAATCTTTTGAATATGTAACTATATTCAAGTTCGAAAACAAATCATTGACCATATCAAACAGTTCAAAATATTAACGTGTATTTAAAAAAAATTTCAATAAACAAGAAGCTCTTTGAACAACAAATCAAAATTTTATAAATAAAAAAACATTAAAATAACATGTATATTATTTTTCATAAAAAAGGAATGAATGAAAGAAACTCTGCTTTGACGACAGGAGTAAAGATTTTTGTAATTTAACAAATTTTGAAAAAATAAAAATAAATATTAAAAATAAATATTAAAAACAAATATGATTCAAGATCGTATCCGAAAAAAATTTACCAATATCGTCAATTCGAAAATCAAAATAAATATGAAAATAAATATACAAACATACTCATTTTAATTTAAAAAATCACAAACAATATTGTAACGAAGTTATTACACCTCATTTGTCAATTCAGAGTCGTTAATGGACGTATACTGTCTTCTCTTTTTGTTTCGAATCACGAATAATTTTATCACAACTGTTACAGCAACAGCAACTACTGTAAATACGCTCACAGACACAATTATTGCAACAAGCTGGGCTTTTGTCAGTTTCTTTGGTTCTTCTTTCTTCTGTTTTACCAAAATTGCATTTGAAGAGAATTTTTTTTCTTCATTAACAACTCCAGCCGGATAAGAAAGACGACAAACAACAGATGTATAATCATCCACATTCAATATATCTCGAGGAATTAAAACTTTCATTTCTGTTTCATTCACATACTCAGATACAGCACAATTTATCCATTCTTGCTCTTTCCCATTCCTCTTTTTGGATGCTTCGAATGTTAATCCACACGGAAACAAATATGATCCATGAACAACAGCTTCGACTTTTGAATCACTAACATCTTTGTTGCTCATCTTGTTCATTGCACTCTTGTTCTCTTCATTCAAAGACACATTCTTCAAAATTTGTGAAAAGAAAAACGAATTCATGCCATTAATTGCGCTCCCATCTGCTTTTCCATTTGTAAGCAACCCAAGCGGTTTCCCTTCCAATCCATCGCTCCCTGGAGTCAGCGATCTTATGCAAATATAATCGATTCCTGGTTTCCCGTTTTGACGGATGTTGTAACGTAAAGATGGATATTTCTCCCAACATGCATCAATCGGATGATTATTAAAAAAACTACAGTTGTTTAATTCGATTTTGGAGCTGGAAGATAAAATAGCACCTTCTCCAATGTTAATAAAAGAACTATCGTTAATAATTGCACCAGACGAACTTTTCAACTCAAGAAGTCCCGAACTCCAAGAACACAATGGATTTTCTTTTTCGTTGTCTCCATTCAAGATTCCTCTTTCTTTGTTCAATTGGGATATTGACTGATGTGCAATTTTACTGTTTGCAGTCTTATTCATTTTTGCGTTGTTTTCATTCCTTCCATTTATTACAAGCTGAGAAATATTTATTTTTTCCCCTTCAAAAATGATCAACTTTAATGGCAAAAGTTTTCCTTCTCCTCCACTAACATTATCACCCTGAAGATCTGTTTTCCATGGTCTAAAAACAACATCAACAATCTCCAAAGAATGCTTTCCATAAATCAAATCTAATTTGTCTCCTTCAATGGCATCTGGATACTCGATATCAATATGTTTAAAGGAAAGCATTTTTAATCCGCCAAACACATATGTTGTTTTAACTCTTTTTATATCCGCTTTAATATGAAGTATTCCGCGATTCTGCTCAGTCAAAGGAAAAGCCAATGACGATTCATCCGGTGCGGATGTAATCAGCGCATATTGAGGCCCAGAAAAAGGATCACCTACATTGACACTATCAATAATCATCATTCTTGATTTTCCGTTGCAAGTATGATGCTCAGTTGCAATGGAAAGCAAATCGCAAGGTTCCTCTTTTCTTCCACATGTTTTTTCAAAGGTAGATTTTTCACCACCAATGAAAAGATTTTTTGAATGATAAGTCAATCTATTTGCTCCATCGCACATCAGATCAACAATATTTCCTTTTCCTTCACTCCTGTCTTCCATTATTATTAGATTCTCCTTCCCATAGATTTCTTCCATTTCAAACTCAAAGTCTTTCACATAAATTTGCGCTGTTCCAACTGGATAAGAAATGAAAAGAAATTTCCCTTGATCTGCGCTGCAGTCGGAGAACGTAATGAACTTTAACGATAAAGATATTGAGTCAGTGACCTCATCCGTTGCCCTGATGGACATTGCTCCTCCTTTTGATTCGTCGTTTTTCCGAGCGTTTCCACGAGTCATGTATGAAGCAGTTTGATGGCATGTGCAATTCACGAAATGGCTGTTTAATATTGTGGAAGATTGCTTATTATCCGCAATTTCCAAATATATAACTCCTCCTAATTTGTGTTCAATTGTGCAACAATTTGAAAATTCGCAATCGAGGACACTCGTAAAATGGCGCGCACTCATGATTGTGATGACCGATTGCGAATTGCTTTTTGTTGTTATTGAAGAAAGCATTGATTTTTCCAGATGAAACTCTTCAGCATCTTCAACAAAGATTAATGCACAAGAAGATATAAATTGCGAGATTTCAACTTGAATGAGTTCCAAGGTTCCTGACTTGCATTCCATGAAAACGCAGTTCAGCTCAAGCTCTGAATTCGTATTGTTGAAATGCACAACATTTAATAAGATATGTGTTCCTTCACCTTCACCAATTATGAACCTTTGATTTCTTCCGCTTTCTTGCTTTGCATCAACGCAAATATCCATATTCCTCAATTCAAACGATCCACCATTCTTCACATGAAACATTGTTTCGCCAATTTTCACTTTTTTCTCTTCCAGAGCTGTTGTTATGATGGTTTTTTCTTGACTTTTATAAGAAATGTGGACAGAACAGTCATCAATTACAATTGGCTCTGTATCATATTTGTGGCAGCAACCTGCAACATAAATTGACAATCCTCCTTTTGGTTTGCAAAATTCAATAGCTTTTTTAATTGTTTTGCATGGAGTTTTCCCTGATTGACCACAGTCAGTCTCATCAACTCCATTTTCACCATCAGCGTCCACTTTAATATCGTCGTTGCTCATTTCTTCATTAGTGTTGGAAATTTGTTTGTTTGTTAATTTCGATTCTTTCTTATTTTCTCTTCGCGAACTAAAGCTATTCAAATTTGATAAGCTGTTCATATTTGCAACAGTTTTCATATCCATTCCTATCTTTTCTTCAATGTCATCTTTTTATTTTTTGATGTTTTCTGTTTGTGCTCTGTGATTTGAAATAGCAACAGATGTCAACTGATCCAAGTTTTTTTAGATCAACAATGATATTCTCTGCGCTTTGTTTGCTTTGTTGAGAATAAAACAATCTTGCTTCATTGTGTTCGGGTTCGACAGCGAATACGATTTCTTTCAAACAAATCAAAAAAGTGAAAATCATAATCATTATGTCAAAATAAAATGTATGTGTTCCTTGATCAATTCACTTTCAAAATTCTCGAAAATTAAAATGTTTCATCTAGAAAATATATGTTGTGTGTTAAAAAACACATACTGCAAATATATATATATATATATATATATATATTTTCTTTGTTTGTCTGAAAATTCTTTGTGATTGTGTGGTATATAATTTATCCAAGTTTTCTGTTCATTCATCAATCAATCGAACTAACATTTTGATGTGGATTTGTCAGACAGTTCAATGGGGATGGGTTATTGCCAGCTCATTTTACTTTCAAGCTTGAACACTTTTGTTGATAAAGTGTTCTTTTTTGAAAAGAAACAAAAAACCGATTATTGTGATTTCATATCAAAACGAATTTCTTGTCCGCGAACACACAAATGTTTTCAAATTTTGGAGGCGTACACAAACAACAAAACTTTTTTTTCCCCCTTTCAATTCTTTTTTATCCTTGAAATAGAAGTCTTAATTTTTAATTTTTATGAAGAAAAGAATTGAAATTTTCCATATAAATTATTGAATAACTGAAATTTCGAGACACAATTATTAAAAAAAGAAAGAATGCAAAATACACAAACAAATTAAATTTCAATGTACAAAAAATTTTAAATTCATAAATACCAATTTTTAAATCGAAGATCAAATTCACAGCAATTCATTTCTTTGCTTTATCATCTGATGCTTTCTTTGTTTTATGAGCTTTTTCCTTCAGCTTTTCAACTCCGAGTTCAACAATAATATCATCGCCTTCCACCATTGGCTCCAGCAACGTCTTTCGCTTGTGCCTTTTCCGTTCGTCTTTCTCAATTCCGTCTTCTTCACTTTCTTCATTCAGATCTGCTTGCCTTGCAGTCTTTGCTTCTCCCTTTTTGGATGTTGCATTCGACTTCTTCTTACCTGATGATGATGATGTGATGAAACTGTCTTCTCCATCGAATGTCTCCAGAAACGTGTCAATTGTTGTTTCGCTTGTAATCCTCTGTATTTCAATGTCCTGCCTCATCTTCTTCTCTTCTTCTGCTTTCCTTCTCCGCTCTTCTGCCAGTCCTTTCTTCAGAAGCTCATCCTCTGACACCCTCTTTCTGCTGCTTCGTGTCTTTCTCTCTTTGTCTCCTTCTCCGCTTTCATTCCTCCCACTCTGATAGATGTGCGTGGCAAGCTTTCTCTGCTCCTCTGTCTTATCCAAAGACGATGCTGCAGATGATGATGATGAAAGAGGAGGAGGTGGCGGAGGCACTTGACGAGGTGCAGTTGGCTGAACGGGAGGATGCAAAGAAGGAGGCAGCGGTGGGGCAACGTGAGAATTGCGATGGAAAGCTCCAAAGAATGACGACAGACCAGAAGGTTTTTCTGATTTGAGACTTTTGCTTCCTGTTAAAGGTGGCTGTGGTGTTGCTTTTTCAGATGGAGTTGATGAAGGTGGCGACTGAATAATGAAAGGAGAATCAGCTTTCTGTGCTTTGCTAGCCGATGCTGCTTCAGCAGAATGTGCTGAAGAAGAATCTGCAGTCGATTCCGTTGAAGAAGAAGAAGCTGCTGAATCAGAGCAAAGGATGATTGGAATATTCACAGGCGGAAGTGCTGCTCGTTCTCTTTTGAATGCTGGTGTGCTGTCGCTTCTGCCCTCAGAATCGTCTTCTGATTCGTCTCTGTGTTTCCTCTTCGAACTGTCTTTGTCTCGTTTGTGGCTGTGGTGTGACTTGCGATGACTACTTTCCTTCGACTCTTTCTTCGCTTCCCTCTCAGCTGAAGTGTGTGTGCGGTGCTTGTGATGCTTCTTGCTGTTATCCTCCAATACCTCATGCTCACCTTCGATGTTCTCTTCTTCACTATCGTTTATCTGAGGCTTGATTTCTTTCTCTTTCTCTTTCTCTTTCTCTTTCTCCTTCTCCTTCTCTTTTGATTCATGCCTCTTTTTTGAATGTGCGTGATGATGTTTGTGTTCATGAATATGCTCTCGTTTATCTTTTTGCATGTCATCTCCAATTAAATCAATTTCTTTTTCTGGTTGTTCTGTTTCTTCTTTAATCTCTTCCTTTCTCTCCCTTTTCACATCCTCTTTTGTTTCTTCATCATCTTCTTCATCCTTGTCTTCATCATTTACTTTTGATTCTTTAAATTCTTCTTCTTCCTCTTCCTCCTCGATTTTTGTATCAGAAATTCTTTGTTCCTTCACTTTTTCTTTTTCCTTCATTTTTTCCTTTCCTTTTTCCTTTTCCTGCTTCTTAGCACTTTCTCCCTTTCTGTGGCGCTTTTCAGCCTGAACATTGACAATAAGTGTGAAATCATCAGGATCTGCCTCATCTTCCATCATTTGCCTCGTTTTTCCTATTTCTCGTTCTGTTGACTCATTTTTATTTTCTCTATCACTTTCACTTTCATTTTCACTTTCTATTACCCGCCTTTTTATTTCTGATGATTCATCACTTCTTTCTTCTTTTTGTTGTTTGGAATCAGATTTTAGCTTCTGTGATTTCACTTTTTCGTGATTTTTCCGTTGTTTTGATACGGACGTATTTTCATTTTCATGTTCAGTTTTTATTTCAGATAAATTTTCTGTTTTTGTTTTTTCTCCTTCATATTCCTGCTGTTCAGGTTCCTCCTTTTCTTCATCTTGCAAGTCCATCTTCTTTCTTTTTTCTGTCTTTCTCTCTTTCTGTTGCTTTTTTATCAGATTTTCGTCTTCTGACGAATCTCGTGAATGCTTTTGAATTATTTTATTATTATTATTATTATCAGCAGAAGAATCACTATCATTCTCCTCTTTCTCCTCTTTCTCCTCTTTCTCCTCTTTCTCCTCTTTCTCCTCTTTCTCCTCTTTCTCCTCTTTCTCCTCTTTATCATCATCTCTTTGCTTTTCACTGTATTCTTTATGTTTTCTTTCGCCACTTTCATCAAAGTTATCTTTCAATTCTTCATTTCCCCCTTTCCCTTTGCCTTTCTCTCTCTTTTCGTTCTTTTCATTTTTTTCATTCTTTTCTTTAATCTTTCTCTTTCCCAATTCCTTTGAATGTGCTTTTCTTGATCTGCTTTTTTCATTTCGTTTTTTGTGCATTTTTGATTCTTCTTTCAATTCTTTGTTCATTTCATCTTCTCCATCCTCTTCAATCTTTTCATCGTTTACCTCTTTTTCCTTAGTCTTGTCATCTTCAAGTTCATTGTCAATCTTTTCTTGTTGGATTGAGTCAATATCTTCTTCATTCTGTTCTTTATCTGTTACAATCCGTATTTCTTCTTTCTTTGAATTCGCAGGTTCATTTGCTATTTTCTCGACTTTCTCGCTTTTCTTTGATTTTTCTTCTTTCTTCTTTCTTTTCTTATCCTTTTTCTGAATGGAAGAAGCAACTGATTTTTCCTCCTCTTTTTCGATCTCTCCAATTTCATCATCTTTTTGTTCATTCTTTTCTTTTAATTCACTTTCTCTGTGTTTTTGTTCATTCATTTCGTTTGCATCCAAACTTTCTTCTTTCCCATTTTTCCTCTTTTTTTCTTTCCTTTTTTTGCTCTTCTCTTTCAATTCAACTGATTCCACATCGACTTTCAATGATTCTTTCTCTTCTGAAGCTTCAATCTCTTTCACTTTCTCCACTTTCTGTGACACTTCTTTCTCATCATCATGTTTCTCATCTTCTTTTGTCTCGGGTCTTTCTTCATTGTCTGAATCTGATTCTTTCTTTGAAAGAGAAGCAGTTTGAAGTTGTTCGTCTTTTATTGCTTCATTTTCATCATTTTTCTCTTCTTTGCTTTTTGTGTTGTTCTTTTCTGTCGCTTCTTCTTTCTTCTCTTTGATTGATGATGACTTCTCAACATAAACATTAGCATCAACATTCCCATTAAACTGAATGAAATCATCTAAATCTTCTTCTTCTTTTCCGTCAGTTGTGCTTGAAGATATTTCTTTTTCTTGTGTCAATTGAATTGCTCCCTGCGAAACGTTAGTTTCGTTTTGAGGGTTTTCTTTTTCGGCTTTATCTGAATCATCACATACAGTATAATTTTCTTTATTCTTCTTCTTTGATTTTTCATCTGAACTGCTCAAATCGTTGTCTTTTTCTGTGTCTTTCTCGTTTTTAATAATCAAAGCACCGCTTTCCTCTCCATCATCCTCAGATTCTGTAGCATATTTCTCAATGTTATGAGATTCTTTCTCTTTCGCATCTTTTGTTTCAATGTGTTCTTTTGAAGGAAACTCACTTGCATCATCTACTTTATCGAAATTCTTCATGATTTCTTCTGATAAATTGGATGAGCTTTGTTTAATCTCCTTCTTTTTGGCTTGCTCGTCAATTTCTGGTTCAATTGTGCTGTCAAGATGCAGTTTTTGATGCTCTTCTATTTCATCTTCAAAATCGCTTTCTAATTTTTCTATTCCATTTTTCTCTTTCTCTTTCTCTTCTTTTTTCTCTTCGTCTTTCTCCTTCTCCTTCTCTTTCTCTTTCTCCTTCTCTTTCTCCTTTTCCTTCTCTTTCGCTTTTGCTTCTTCATTTCTGGGTTCAATTTCTTCTTTTGTCTCCTCTTCTTCAGAGCTTTCACGATGTTTTCTTTGTATTTCTTTATTACTTTTTTCATTGGTAATCCTGATATCCAGTTCGATGAGGTTGTCATCATCATCATTTTCTTCTTCCTTCTCATCTTTGTTGCAATTTGTTTCATTGGATTCGGATGCTTTGCTTTCAACTTTCGAAGAAGAAATCTGTTTCATCTGCAGAAACTTTGCAAGTTCTGCTGTGATGTCATCATCTTCTTCATTATGGTCTGCTTCTCTTTTTTGTTCTTCGTTTTTATCTTTTTCTTTTTCTTTTTCTTTCTCTTTCTCTTTCTCTTTCTCTTTCTCTTTCTCTTTCTCTTTCTCTTTTTCTTTCTTTTTCTCTTCACCTTCATCTTTTAACATGCCAGTTTTATTTGAAGATATCTCTTTACTGAATTCAATCATTTGCTCTTCTCTTTCCTTTGGATTATCTTTAGATTTCTCTTCCTGATCATCTTCGCTTGCTTCATCATCTTCCGATTTCTGTTCTTTTTCTTTGGATTTTGTGTGTTTGTCATATTCATCCTTGACGTCTCGTTTAATTTCCTTCTTTTTCTGTTGTTCTGCTTCTTCTGAAGAACTTTCGCTTTCTTCGCTGTTTTCTTCTTCTTTTTTCAAAATCTTCTGTTTCTGTGACACGTCTTTGTTGGCTTTGTTTGGTGAATTCTTTGAATTTTTCACCATTTTTTCATCATTCTTTGAATGTTCTTTGATTTCTTCTTCTTCTTCTTCTTCTTCATTATCTTCTTTTTCTCGTTTTATCTTTTCCTTCTTGTCAGTTTTATATGTTTTCAAATCATCATCATCATCATCTTCTTCTTCCTCTGAATGCTCTGTTTTCTTCTTCATTTTCTGCTTTTTATCATTTGCCTGAATCGCTTTCTTTTTCTTCTCATTTGAACTTCCTTTCAATGAACGAGATGATTCAGATGAGCTTTTCATTGAAGATGAACTGAAATCATCTGCTTCAGAGCTGTCTGCTGAAGAAGACAATCGACTTCTTTTGCTTCGTCCTCTTCTTTTTGCCTTTTGTGAAGTGGAATTTTTGTTTCGCGAATGGAATTGAGGTTGAAGTGAATTGTGATGTGAAGGAGAAGATTGAAGTGAATGCGAAGGAGACGGAGATGTTGATGATGATGATGATGATGAAGGAGAGGAAGAGGAAGAAGAAGAGGGAGATGAGGAAGGAGAAGAGGAAGAAGAAGAGCGTCTTCTTGAACGTGATGGGGTGCGAATAGCAGCAGCAGAAGAAGAAGAAGACGAAGAAGACGAATGAGACGCAGAGGATGATGATGGAGATGGTGAATCGCTTCGTCTGCGTCTGTGAAGCGGCTGTTTGTGCTGTGAAGAATCCGATCTCTTTTCAGAAGAAACAGCACCTATTTTTATCTTCATTGAACTCTCTTTTTGCATTTCACTGTCTTTTCTGTGCTCATTTTCTTTCTTTTGCTTCTCAGAATGTTTTGATTCTTCTGAATGTATTTTGTTCCTTTTCTTTTTCTCCTTTGGATGTGTTGAACTTTTCGAATCACTTTCTGTTGATGATGATGAATTGTCATCTTCACTTGGAGGGTCACTCTTCGAAGGAGATGATGAAGTGGGTTCTCTTTCTTTTGAAGAAATTCTGTTTCGACTGTTTCTGTCTTGTTTCTTCTTTTCTGTTTTAATTTTGTCTTTGTTTTCATGTTTTTGCGTTATTAATAGCTCATTTGAATTCAAGTTTTGATGCCTTTTATGTTTCTCATCTTCCTCCTCCTCTTCCTCTTCCTCTTCGTTTTTCTTTGAAGATAATTCTTCTTTTTCTTTTTCTTTTTCTTTTTCTTTCTTCTTCTCTTTCTTTTGGCTTTTCTCAATTTTTATTGCTTCTTTGACTTTCTGAAATAAAATCTCTTTTTCTTTCTCGTCAAGTTTCCCATCTTTCAATTTTTGGCTTAACTCATCTTTTTCACTTGCTTTCCTGTCCATCTGCTGCTTCAATGCAATCTGCAACGCCTCCTTCATTTTCCTCTTTTTTTCCTTCTTCAACTGTTTTTTATCCATTTTGGTTATTTCTTCTTCACTTCCTCCTCTTTTCCTCTCTGAAATCGTCCCATCTGCTGTGATTGTTATTGCTTCATTGCTTTTTTCTGTGCTTGACAAACAAACTGCAACTTCTTTCTTCTTCGGAGGATGAAGTGGATCAAAGCCAGAAGAAGCAGAAGAAGTTGTAAGTGTTGCTGCTTGTTCAGAATCAGCTGTAACATTTGCTTCTTTTCCTTCTTTTCCTTCTTCTCCTTTTTCTTTCTTTCTATCAGCAGAAGAATTGGCTTTTTCATCAGTTGCTTCAGATGCACTTGTCTCTCTGAGCTGCTTCAGTCTTTCCAAATAAGAATTCTTCAGAACGAACTTCTTTGCTGGATGCTTTTGCGAAGTGCTTTTCAAAGACCCGTCTGCTTGTTCGTTCTCATTCTCATTTTCATTCTCAGGCGACGAAAGAGATGCCTTTGACGTTGACATAGCAGAAATCTCTTCATTTGCCCGTGCAGATGAAGATGCCTGTGAAGTTGCGTTCTGAATGGTTGGAGTGGCTTTTCGTGAAATGTCCTTGTTTGACGGCGACGAAATGAGTGTTGGTGAATTCTGTGTTTGGAGTGAATGAAGCGAGGCAAGCGATGCAGACTGGCTCAACGGCGAGCCAACTGAGGATAAAACAGAAGATGATTGTGAAGGAGATAGATTGGGTGTCTGAGGAGTTGAGGAAAGAGGAGGAAATGAATTATCTGAATCAGCTGTTTGCATCGTTTTCTTCTCTTCCTGTTTGGCTTTCTCCTTCTGTTCTTTCTGCTCCTTTTGCTGCCGCTGCATCTGCATGCGCAGAAGAGACCGCTCTCTCTTTTTAACGAGGTCTTCAATTATTTTCTTCTGCTTCTCTTCAGAGTCCTTGTCCTGAAGCCACTTCTGGAAGTTCTCAACAGACGTCTCACGAGATTTTTTGAGAAGGGCTGTCTGCATTGCTATCTCATTCTCGCGCATCCGCATGATCTTTCTCTCTTCGATAAGAATCTTTTCGTGTAAAAAGCACATCGACAAGAAGGAAAAGATTTCATTCAATCCGAAGCCCATTTTCAGGCTTCCATATATAACTGGAACAGAAGGATGAGAAGAAGAAAAAAGTTGAACTTGTGCCTTTTCAATCATCGTTGTTGATTCAAGGTCAACAAAATTTATGAAAATTAGCGATGAAGTTGTTTTGGGAACATCTGAAATCTTCTTTATTACATATTCCCAGCTTTGTTCAGAAGATAGGCTGCATAGAAATATAGCTGCATGAGCGTTCTGATAAACATTTATCGTTGTAGAGTCAATAGACGGAGCTGAAGTTGTCTTATCGTCCTTTTCGTTCTGCGAAGGAAAAGCAACATCAACAACATCCCAAATCTTATACGCAAAATAATGTTAAAAGCAAAATATCAAAAATGAACGCAATACCTCTAAAATATGTTTTTCTTTCTTTCCCACTTCGAAAATTTATAAGCATTCCTCATTTAAAAGAAATATTGTTTAAAAATGTCAGCAAACGTCTTTCGCTAATGTCAAACGATTGGCAGGCAATCGATGACGTTGGAACATAAAATCTTGAAAACGGAATATTTTGCAAAATTCTGTACAACTGAGTCTTTCCAACTCCTCGTTGTCCCCTGATAACAAGCTTCATTGAATAAGTTTCAGCTGTTGCTTTAAACTGAAGCGTTCCTACATGATCCACTACTGAATCATGGATTACCAAATCGTTTTTAGGCTGCTTTTTCTTTAAAAAAGACAGCATATAAAATTAGATAGCCTATAAAAAGCTATTTTTAATTATTGATCATAAATACCTCAATAATTTCAAGTTGAACTCGATAATAAAGAACAATTTGCAAAAGATGATCAAATATTATATATGAATGCTAAATAAGACAAATTTGATTGTTCACATTTTTGATCAATTGTGACCATATTGTTTCATCATTCCTAACCTTTTTTGATATTCGTGTTAAAGAAGTGTAGGATTTGCAACAACGCTACGTTGAAATGTTTACTTGTTATAATCATTTTTTATTTGATAACATTTATTGAAATTTGATATTTTAACCTTTATCAATTCAGAATATTTTCATTTGCTAAATGCATCGTATCCCTCAGCAACGAGGTTCTTTTAATGCAAATGTGCACTACATACATGTTGGAATTTTGAAACTTGTTTCCAGTTCTTCAAATGAAAAAGAATTTCGAATTACAGAGAAACGAACAACAATTGGAAGAGGATCATCAGCTAATATTCGCATTATTGAAAGAGAAATTTCCAAAATTCATGCTGTAATTTATAAAAAAGGAAAACATTTTTATATAAAGGATTGCCACAGCTTGAATTCAACAACCGTAAATTCAAAACGAGTCTCAATTTATGAAACTGTTGATAAGTCTGGTCAGAAAATTCAAGAAAGTAAAAAAGATATGAGCCCAATTGATAGATCGGAAGATACAATGGGAGAACCGCTTGCATCTGGAGATAAAATTGCATTTGGAACATGCTTTGTCACTTTTCAGATCACAACAGAAGCTGTGGAAATGACTGATCCGACAGATCCTCGCCAAACAATGAAAGTCGAAGAAGGATTGAACGTAAATACACAAGAAATGGATTTTCCGCCAAGTTCTCAGATTACCGATGAATATTCTCTTCGAGCAGATTACGATAAATTAAGAATAGCATATTTATTCAACAGGCAAGGCTTTGATATGGATATCGAAAGCATGACTCCGAAAGCAATAGTGTGTCTCTTTAATACGATTATGTTATATTTTACACATTCAATTAATTCTATTTAAACATTTTTCATCATCATTATTATTTCTATGAAAAAAATAGAATGTGCTGTTCAAGCTGTTTCCTCGAGCGGACCACATTGTTGTTCTGATTGTCGAAGAAGGGCAGAAGAAGATGCGGATGATCGCCGAGCGGTACCGCAAGCGGAAGCGGGACAGCCGGCTGACGCTGAGCGAGGAGAGCGACGAAGACAGCGGCCGAGGCAAGAAGAGGGGAAGAGGCAGAGGTGGATTAGAGGAAGGAGGGAGCGAAGACAGTATCAGCAACATCCTCAGCAATAACAACAACAACAATGGAGATGAGGAAGTCAGCGAATCAGACGAGGAGAACGCAGAGGAAGACTTCGAGCACGAGAAGTTCACGTTCTCTGAGGCGCTGGTGGAGTATGTGCGGAGGCAGAAGCAGGTGATTCTGTCTTCTGACCGGCAAGCCGACGACCGCTGGACGATGAGCAAGTCGATTGCGTGTGCAAGTGCACGCTCCACACTCGCTGCGCCGCTGATCGGCGGAGGGGAAGTTGTGGGCGTGGTGGTGCTGGACTGTGCAGAGCGCGATGCCTTTCAGAAGAAAGACCTGTCGCTTCTGCAGTCAGTGGCAAACCCCATCGGCAAAGTGGTGTCGAATCAGAAGCTACTTGCACGAATTGTCAAGGAGGAGAAAGAGCAAGAGAGCCTCCAGCGGTTCTTCCCACAGCAGGTGATGAAGCGGATCCTGCGTGAGAACCCGCTGCTGACGCACCGCAGCTGCATCGAGGCCAAACACGCCACGATCTTCTTCGCAGAGCCGAAACGTGTGCTCCCTCGCTCCGCCGCGCATTCGCCTGCGGAGCTGTTTGGCTTTCTGAATGACTACTTTGGGAGGATGGTGGAGTGCATCTTCGAGTTTGACGGGGTGCTGGACAAGTACATCGACGACATCATCATGGCGACGTGGGGCGGGCAGCTGCTGGAGGAAGAGAAGGAGATGCCGAGCGAGATGATCACACTGAAGAGCGTCAAAGCAGCACTGAAGTGCAGACAGCAGCTGTGGCTGTGGGACAAAGAGCGGAAGGAGAAGTGGAAGGAGAAGATGAGGGTGTGGACAGCTGCGAAGCAGGAGAGAGAGAAGAAGCTGAAGGAGCTTGCGAGGCAGCGGAGAAAAAGGAGGGAAAGCAGGAAAAATGGAAGCGCCAGCGAGAAAGATGCGCTTCCAGGTGCAGATGCTGACATTGAGGTGGACATTCCAATGCCGCCATGCCCTCCTCCCTTCCAGCCGTTCAGCATTGGAATCGGCATCAACACGGGACATGCAATTGCTGGGTTTCTGGGAGCAACCACCAGAATGGAGTACACGATGATTGGAGATGCAGTGAACCTTGCCTCTCGTCTGTGTTCTGCTGCTGAGCCGCACCAGATCTTGATCAGCGAAGGCACAAAAGAGCAGATCGAAGGGTTGCTGAGTGTGAGGGATCTGCCAGAGCTGCCGTCGGCGGCAGGAAGTGTGATGTCGGGAAGCAGAGGTGACGATTTAGAGACAGAAAGAGAGAGGAACGAGAGGGAGAAAGACGAGGTGGAAAGAGAAGACACACCGAATGAGCTGTGTCGGACAGATCTGAAGCTGAACTCGATGAATCTGCTAGCGACGTCCCGGAACACGGAGCAGCAGTGCTACGAGCAAGGCGAAGACATTCTTGTGATTGAGGTGCCGGCAAAGAGTCTGAAGGGGTTCAAAGAAAAAGTGCGTGTGTTTGAAGTGGAGTATGGATGCAGAGTGAGGCATCCGCGCAGAAGGCATTCGATCATGTCGTACAGGAGCAACAGAGGAGAACTTGCGGACACAGCGTCTGAGACGAACTCGTACCTCACCAGCCCAACCTCCTCCAGCATTGACTCTCCATTCTCGGCTTCGATACGCCCGCCATCATTTTCTTCGGCTTTTCCTTCTTCTTCTACTGCTCACGCAACATATTCTGGTTCCTCTCATTCATCTGCTGTTTCGCCGCCAGCAACTGCCCTGCCTTCTCCCACAAACCCGTCTGCTACATTTCATTTCCCCAGCCCTTCTTCTTCTTTACCCTCGACCCCCTTATCATCAGCTTCCTCTTCTCCTTCCACTTCTTATATCTCTGTTCCACATACATCTCACCCAAACAATTCTTCTTCTTCTTCTTCTTCACATTCATCTTCCTCCTCTTCCTCTTCCTCTTCCTCTTCTTCCCGTCCTCATTCCCGTCCTCATTCGCATTCCATTCCTTCATCTGATGGCTCCTCTACATTTCGTTCATCTCGTTTGTCTCCTGCCCCGCCACTTCAGCCAACTTCACACCGTCTTCCTAACACTCCAACCACTTCTTCTTCTGCTTCTTCTACCACTTCTTCTTCATTGAACCCTCCTTTTTCCTCTGAATATGAAAATTCTTCTTCTTCTTCTCATCACACCCGACGCCTAAGTGAATCTAACAACTCCGTCCATTCTGTCGCATCTGTCCATTCGATCTCTTCGTTCACCTCAAATCTCTCCCATCTGCCTTCAGATGCCGTGCAGCATGGCGCAAGCCAATGGGACGCGAATTCTGTCTCAACTGTAGACAACTGTGCAAATAGCATCGTTTCTTCGGCTTCGAATGGGACTTCTTCTTCTTCTTCAAGGCGCTCGCAGACACAGTATAGCATTAATACTACAACCACAACAGCTACAACCAATTATGCTAATGCTGACGCTTCTTCTTTCCCTTCGAATCATTCACAGGCTTTTTCGGCTCTTTCTTCTACTTCTTCTTCTTCTTCTTCTGCCTCTAATTCTAACCCTTCTTCTTTTTCTCCCTCTTCTTCTGAATCTGCCTCACTTTCTGATCGTCATCCAACTCGCCATCTTCATCCTCCGAATCCAACAATTTCAGCAAATTCTCAAACACAACACTCAAACAAAGAAACATCTGTTTCCTCTCATCCAGCTGTTCCGCCGCTGTTAAGCACAAAGTCTTCAGCAAATGGAGACTTAACACACACACACCCCAAGCTGGCTCCTTCATCCTCGCCTTCCCCTTCCCCTTCTCCGAATTTCTCCGTTTCTCCGACGGCATCAACATCAGCTGTTACAACTGCTTCACCGAACTCGTATTCTCCCTCTTCTTCCATCTCATCATATACTTCATCATCATCATCTTCTTCTTCTGCTTCTAATTCTTCCACTACCAATTCTTCTTCTGCTTGTTCATCTTCCTCCTCCTCCTCCTCCTCTTCTTCTTCTTCTTCTTCTTCTTCTTCTTCATTCGCCAGCAATACAACTCAGTCTGCTTCTCCTCATCCCCGTCGCCGTGTGTTCTCAATCTCTCCCACTTCTTATTCGCCTCGCAGTCTTGTCTCAACCTCTCCTCAGTTCAATTCTTCCTCTTCCTCTTCCTCTTCTTCTTCTTCTCGTACTTATTCCTATTCCATTGCCTCTTCTTCTCCTCCTCCTCCGTCTTCCCCTTCTCCTTCGCCTTCTCCTTCTCTTCCTTCTCCTTCATTGTATAACATTCCTGTGCGTCTGCCCCGCCATTCTCTTCCCTGCAGCAGTCCTTTGTCTCGCTCCTCTCAGTCAAACACAATGAATTCGAACAGCGCAAAGCTTTCTGCTGCAAAAAGCCCTTCTTCTTCTAATACTTCTTCAAATTCAAGTTCTTCTCCTTCTTCTTCTTCTTCTTCTCAAAAACCGTCTGATAGCATTTCAAGTGCTTCAATTGAAGGAGAAAGAGGAGAAAGAGGAGAAAGAGAAGAAAAAGGAATAAAAGAAGAGAAAGAAACAAAAGAAACAAAAGAAGAGGTAACAGCGAAAGTACCAGTTTTACGAGCAGATGCAACAAAACTGAAGTCTTTGAAGCAGTTTGCGCCGTCGCTCATTCCGAAGTTCAAGAAGAAGACATCACAATCGCCTTCTTCTCCCAGCGGAAGTCCTACACAAGTGGAGAAGAAGTAAGATTGTGGAGAGGAAGAAGAAGAAGAAGGAAGAGGAAGAGGAAGAAGAAGAAGAAAGAGAAGGGGGAGAAGAAAACGGAGAGGAAGGAAAAAGATGGAGAAAAAGAAACGAATTGTTTCTATTGTGGGTGTGTGTGTGTGTAAGCGTGAGTGTGGGAGTTTGCATGTGTGGTTCTTTTGTCTTCTTACAGGAAGAGAAGGAGAAGTGATGGTGATGATGATATTCAGTTGCATATTTCTTCAGAAATAATATTTTTTTTTTCAGTATTATTTTCCAGAGGTTTTTCCAGAGGTTTTTCCATATATATATTGTTTTTTAGTGTATGTGAAGATAACTTATTTATCTTATAGATTTAAAAAAAAAAAAGAATAAAAGAATAAAATAAATAAAATAAAATAAAAAATGGAAACAAAAAAATGTGTTTGTGAATGCTTCTTCATTGAATTTTCGTTTCACTCAGTGATATTTCAATATGAAATTAGCATTTTTTAGAAATTTTCTTTGAAAAGAAAAATTTTATTTCATTTTCAATTTTTATTCTCTTTCTCTCTCTCTTTCTTTCTCACTCTCACTTACTCACTATTTGGCGATTCATCTCTATTAATTATGTTTTGATGTGGTTGTGTGGGGAATAAGTGTCACTGAATTGTCAAGTGTACGCCTCTTTTTTCAGAGTTTGGTTAGCGTTTTTTTTTTTTTTTTTTTTTTTTTTTTTTTTTTTTTTTTTTTTTTTTTTTTTTATGAAGAAAATTTTTATAAGCAATCCATTTCATTTCTGGATTCTTCTTTAGACAGCATATTATTTTTTATTTTATTTTAAGCAATCATTATCTTTATGGTTTTTTATTTTATTTTTTTTCCAATTTTTTTAGCAAAGAATATTTCTTTATTTTGCCATTGATACCGATGGGAAGTGATTTGAGATCATGATATGTTCCAATTTATATTTCTCTCTATCTCTTTTTTTCAATTTTTAATTTTAATTTTTTTTTTCCATTTTTTTTTATCGTTGCCGCCATCATATGTCAGCTAAATTCTTATCTTTATATGTTATTTTTAATTTTAATTTTTTCACATTTTAATATTTTAATATTTATATTTTTATTTTTATTTTTCACTCGTTGTGATTTCATTGAGTTTGAATTTAAAAAAAAAAAATTTTTTTTTTTAAATAAAGGCAGAGTTTAGGTTTATAGACATTGAATTATTGTTACTCCAAAAATAAGTTTATTGTTGGCGGACATTGTGTATTATCTATTTAAATTATTGATGTGCTCTTTGCATCGATTATTTTTCTGAAGATGTTATTCTATTCATATTTTTGCTTAATATATATAATGTTAGTGTATTCAGCTTTTGTATAATAATAAATTTAAATTAAAATAAAAATGCAACCAATGAGAAATAATTTAATTATTCATCCTTTTTGAATACAAACTTTCATTCAGGATTTGATCTTTTTTAATGTTGCGAAAAGGAAATTTTGGTTTCTCTCAAAAGATTCTTTAATAGCAAGCATCCATCTTAAATTCAAAAATTATAACTTTATTTCTCTTGAGAATTGAAGTTAGATCAAAACTTGAGAGAAAATGCAGTATCTGCTATGATCAGTCTAAATATTTAGTTAGAAGAATGAAAATTTCAATTGTTCATTTTCTGATTCACAGTATTAAAGAAGCTATCAAAAGTTGTTCAACGCGCAAAAAATAATTCTTCATTTTGCTAAATATTCTTTTGGAAAGAAAATGTTTATTCATTTTCAAAGTGAATTAAAAAATAGAAGCAAGATATACAAAAGCTTACCGGTATCAATCTTCAATAGTGACATGATTTCATTAAATGTGCTAAAGAAATGAGCGAATACACAAAAGTGAATTAAATGCTCGAAAAAAATTTTCAAATGGTGAGAACAACTCTTTGCCATCATTTGACAGCCACGAAGGAAAATGAAATCACTTATCAAAGCAAATTTTTCATTGACGAAAACCGGAATTTTCACAACAAATCAAAATAAAGAATAAAATTCTATGATTGTACAGTCGTACAAAAAAATAAAAGGTTTTAATGAACGCAATGCCTACGCCAAAATTATTAAAAGCTTAACGCTGTGATAATTTCCAAAGCCTTTAAGCGATACTCATGTCAAACAATCAATTTGATACCACATTTCAAATTAAAAAGAGAAAAATACTTTAAAAATGGATAAAATAAAACAAAAAAAATTTTTTCAAAAAAAGATTTTGGATTTTCGAATCAATTGAAATTTGTAGAAAAAAATTTACTGTGACTCAACAAATGGTGAAGCATTATTTGCATTGATTTCTGCAGATGTTTCTGCAGCAACACCAGCCATATGCCTAAACACTACGCGAACAAAACACGCAAAGCAGCCGATTGTAACTGTGCATCCGAGCGAGAACCAGTTGAGCATCAGGCAGAAGGAGGTAAATTGCATAAGGCCAGACGGAGTGGCAAACACTGGACTATCTCCATTGGCAATGTCAAATGGATAGACGATTGTGTATTTGGTAAAAGGGTTCTTTTGCCAGTTGCGTATGTAAAACTGAGAAAGTTATTTATAAATAAAAATAAAAATAAAATAAAAATAAAATAATTAACAATAGAGAGAAAAGTTAAAAATAATTGATAGAAGTGGATATAAGTGGAAAAAAGAAAAGAACAAAAAATGGAAAAAAAATGTTTTCAAAAATTAATTAATTACTCTACCAAGAAAAAAAAAAAGAAAGAAAGAAGAAAGAAAGAAAGAAAATGGTTGAACACTCAATCAAAAACTGCTTAAAATTCTGTTAAAATTTCAAAGAAAACACGAATGTTATTGTCAAAAAGGATTCATTCATTGCATACGCATAATCTGTGTGGCATCGTTTGGATAATATTTCCTTCTTTGGACATGGTGTTCCAGCTGTACCGTGTAATAGCGAGGAAAACAGAGCCAATAAATGTCCATATAAACGAAAACATGCGGAAGATGGTCCAGGAAAGAAGACCAATCTTGTACATCAGTTTAGCATTTCCTTTCTCCTCGGTAATCACATTGAACGGAGAGGAAAAAATGGATGGTGTATCCGCTTTCAGCACCTGCGCAGGCTTTGACATAACAATCATGTGCAACGCAAGATCTGCAAATCCTGCCAATGAATCTACAAGCATCCATGCAGGCATGAAATATCCCTTTTCGCATCCGCTGTTCAAGAAAATCTGCCTTTCAAGACCTTTTGGCAAGCCATTGTTCGCAAGATACACAACGCTGCAAATAAATTCAGCAAGGAGCCATAAAAGTTGAGGAAGCAAATAGATGATAAGGCAATTGATCCCTTGAAAAGGGAAAAAACAAAATGAAACGAATTTTTTCATCACATATTTTTCGATTTTCTGCAAAAATTCTGGTAAGTCGCTTGATGATGTCGTTAGCTTTGAAGGAGATTTCTCTTTCTTTTTCTTTTTCTCTTTCTCTTTTGATTTAGCTGGAATCACTTCTTTCGCAGCGGATTCTGAAGCGGGCTGCTGATTTGATACTGTGTTCTCTTCAACTGAAACGACAGGTTCTGAACTTTTAGCGGGTTCCGAAGTTGTGTTTTCGCTTGTTGCACTCATGTCACTTGCAGATGTTGAAGTTTCATCAACACTTCTATGAAATGTGGCAACAGATTGTGCTTCGTCACTTGCACCTGGAGGGATTTCAAATCCTTCAGCTATGGAGTCTTTGGTGTCTTCAGTAGAATTATTTTCTGGTTCTTCTTCGGTTATTTCTGGATCACCAGGAAAATTCCATTGTGGAGATCCTCCCTCTTTTTTGAATTAGAAATTAAAAAACAATGAGTAAAGTTAACAATAGTCATCAAGATATTAAACCTTGATAATAATATGTATTTCCTTTTAGTGATAAAATTGTATTTAAGATTCAAGAACATTAAAATATTTTCTGAAAAAAGATCTCAAACCAGATTCTTCGTCAACGCTTGAAAACCATCCTTAAAAAACGAAATATGTGCATGCGAAGTTATTTTAATAACTTTAAGTATTCTAACAATGTAATACCTTCGGGGAGTGGCCTTTCTTCCTTTTCGCTCATTCTTAATTAACAAATAAATGGGATGGATCGATTTTTAATAAAAAATCATTATGTTCGATAAATATTGTATTCACTTCAAAAATATGTTTTTATATTCTTGAAATGATGATGAAATAGAATATTATGCTAAAGGATTCCTGTGTTCAGAATAATATGATTTCTATTAAAGACAAGACGCTATATTTTGATATAAATTTGAAGATAATAAAACTCTTCATTTTTTTATATGTAAGTATCGCTTGCTTAGAAACAATGAATGAATTTGTGAACTTGAAATGTGTAATTATTTTCTATTTCCTTTCCACTAATATGTTTCCAACAGAACTCGATTGCCGACTAGTATAATTTATCACAAATATCAATTTTTCCAAACAAAGCAAACCAATTCATTCACGACTGTGCATGTTGATTTAATATTACCGAAATGATGAAATGACTGTTTTGACTGTTAAAAGTGTCAGACAAAATAAGTATTCGATATTTAATAATTACATAATGTCCTCTGAATTTAATGAAAAAGAAAATGTAAAAGAAAGAAAATAAGTTGCTTGAAATAAACAGAAATTTTGTTTGATGAAGAAATGTGAAACAGTTTGATTTAAAATGGAGTTACAACATGGGTTGTTATTTTTGAATCCATATATTATCTGTGAAAAAATATATGTTTGAAAATTTTCTTTGAACATTAACAAATGAACGCTGAAATGTGTTTTCTCCTTTCAAAGAATAATTTTTCCATGAAAAGTATCAAAAACATTGTCTTTTTTTAAATTTTATCCTGATTTTTTCTTTTTAAATGGAATAATTCCTATACAAAATATTAAGTTTTTTTAAGAATCAACACTCCTAGAAAAGTTATGATTTCACAAATTATCACCCATATGTCCAAATATTTTTGAAAAGTTCTTTTTGTTTTATTTTCAGGTGAAAATGAAAATTAAATATTTTCATTAAAATTTTATTCCAACTCACCAACTTTCACTGGAATGAGAATTTTCACATTTTCAAGATTTTGTTTTCATGACAGCGAAATTCGGTGAGTAGGAGAAGAAAATTGATGAAAATCTGAAATTTTTATATTTCAGAAAAATAAAACAGGGTGATCATTTTTGAAATCATAAGCTTTATGCCAAAAAAATCAAAATTAATATAAAGAATTTTCATTTGGAAATATTTTTTCAAAAAGTTGAAATTTTCTTTGTTTGAAGAAGGCCATCAATTTTTAATTATTTATCCATCAATATCGCAAATGCATCACATCCAACATTGAAATTTCCACAGTCTTGCTCAAGGAAAGGATTAAAGAAATTATTCACACCCAGAAAAAAGTTATGATTTCAAAAATAACTACCCAACAAAAGGAACTTTTCAAAAAATTTAGACATATGCCAAAAAGAATAGGAAAAAAATATTTGTCAAGCATTAACAAAGAATATGAAAAATTCACATATGAGAATGCTTCAAAGAACTATAAAAAAACTTACTCTACAAAATATTCATTTGATACGCAAGATGCATTCAGATGAAAGATTTCCGAAAGATTGTCATTTCATATAAAAAAAGAGTGAAAAGGTTAAAAACGAAAACCTTTTCTTTTAAATACCTTGCGAAAAATGAACAAAGTTATTTATCTGAATAAAAATAACTTTTTTTTTTGACTTTTTGAAAAAAATAATTTTTCTTTGCATCACAATTTTTGATTCGAAAATCACATTTCTCTTCTATCATCTTCCTCAATTACCTTTTAAAAGCTTTTTCTGCTAGTTTTTGCAATGTTTCTGTTCACATTTGTTCTTGATTGATTTCTTGCACTTGTTTGTTGCAATCCACTTTTCACACTTTTTTAAGTTATTTTTTCTCATTTTTATTCTTTGATCATGTCTTTGCTCTCAAATGATTTCACATTCAACACATCCATCCATACGAATCATTCATTCTTTTTTCTCCTCTTCATGCAAAATTTCTATCGATACCTCCTTCTTCTTTTCCTCCATCAAATTCTCATTCCTCAATATTCGCTTCTCTGCCTTCTCAAATCTGCGTCATGTTTCAATTCTCCTTTTGATCTGCGAATTCACAAAATGAGCAGTTCAGAACACTCACTTCTTCTTTTGTTTCTTCTATCCTCATCTCACTCTCATTCCCACAAACAGAGTTATTCTCATAATTCACTTCCTTCATCTCCATTTCAACCTTCACTCCAACACAAATCAAACCACATTCACTCATCACATCCCAAACTCCAATCTCACTCATCGAAACCTTTCCCTCTTTGGTGAACGAGAGAAGTGGTGCTGTGGTGTGAATCCCATCAAATGTTGTTTCTGTCATCTTCAGCTCTCCACTCTCCACACACACAATCCTGCTCTTCATCACTTGCCCTTTCCCACATGAGCTGAACAAACACTCCGAAATCTCCAATCTCCCATCCTTCTCTTTCACAATGTTTTCCCCATCCCACCCAAACATCTCCCCAAACACAAATCCACATCTCTCCACAACACACTCATCAACAAACACTGTCACACTTCCTCCATTCATTTCATCATCTTCAATCATTGTGTTCAAATGAATGGTTGCCTGCACTCTCTTCAATGATTTCACATTCAAATCTCCAATCTCACACACTCCCCCAATCAGACATTCTTCTTCAATCCATTGCATATTCAAAAAATTATTTTCAATGTGTTGAATATCACAATTAATGCTCTGGCATGGTTTATTCTGTGCTCTGCACTGCCTGCTATCACTTCAATTCAGAGATACGAATTCCTGTTCCGAATAAATGAATGTGATCAATAGATTTGGTCAGCATCAACATTTTCCTTCCGATTTCCAAACAAATCGAGTTGTTCGACGTCAAAGTATCCTGGCTGAAGTCCAGAACAAGCAGCGTCTCGTTCGCAAATTAATCATTAGAAAAACACTTGATAAGCACATCCTTGCCAACATAAACTTCATTCATCACAAATCACATGCTTTCCAGTCTCACCCCAAGAGCTGGTATTTTCGTTTCAACCGATTCGTCTTTCGGATCAACTGCATCAATCATCACCACTCCTCCTCTCCCATCCACTGTCGAGCACATGCACATCACAAGCGAGCATCCTCTCATTTTCAATTCTGATTCCCCACTCTTCAGACACATCTTCACCCCTCCACCTTCTTTGCTCCTCTCGCTCACACACTTTGTCAGCACACACCCTTCCATCACGCACTCCACACAAACCCCAAACGAATCCACACTCACAACACATGTACCATTCTCTCCACTCAAAATGTTTGTGAATGTCGACTCATGCAATCTCGCAACTGAACGTGTGTTTCTTTCTTCTCTTTTCTTGAATTGGATATTATGAGATCCAACAGTCAGCGAAGTCAATATTTCACCTGACATTGTTTTGTTCAATATCGACACATTCACCACTGAAATCACTTCCACTTCTACTCCAATCTCCATAATCACTTTCACCACAATCAACTCAGAAAGTGTGAAATCCTCAATTGCAAGACTTCCTGCATCCACTCTTTCAACACAAAACTTCATCTCTCTTGTCACTTCCTCATTCACTCCCATCTACTCTCCATCGAATAACACTATTTTGCCTGAAATTATCACACCAAATGATGATCATGTTATTTCCTTGTTTATTGACGAAGATGAGACAATTTCAATTTCATTCACAGTGCTGCTCATTCTTGAGTTCGCACAATAATCAACTGTCAAACACCTGAATCCATCAAATCCACAATGGTTGTGATCCATCCCATTTCTTCCACTCCCATCAACAGTCACCTTTGTTCCCATTGTGCACAAATACACAAACAGTGGAATCATTCCATTTTCATCCCCATTTTTACTCCCACTCAGTTTCAACAAATCTGATGGAATTTCATTTGTGTCAAAAAATGAAAATGAATTGGTATTCACTTTTGACTCCAAAAACAAACCACTCCCATTACTCACAAACACATCCTTCCCATATGATACCACATTTTCATTCACCTTCGAAAACTTCACATTTTGCCCAATTGTCAATACACATACCCCACTCACAATCAACACAAACATCCCTCCTCCTCTCCCTCCATTTCCTCCATTATTCTCTGCCTTATTCCCATTAATCACACTCGACACATTCACAACCACTTTCCCACTTTCGTGCAAAAAAACATAAAATTTTGACCATTCCAATTCTCATGCACACATTGCTCTATTGTTGTGTTGCTCGCCACACATATCTCCTCTCCTTCGCACTCTTTGCCACAATCGTCCCATTTCCTCCTGTCAGATTCAAATTCCGAATTGTAACATTTGACTGAAAACTCTTATCTGATTCAGCTTCTCCTGATGATGGTTCAGAGAACGGAGGCTGGCTCATTTTCATGTTTTCAATCTCCACATCAATCGTCTTCAACTGCCTCAGTGCCACTTCAAACACAGATGAAGAGATTCCACTCCCTCCTGATGTCGAAGAGTCGATCACCACATCCTCCACTGAAAGAGTCCCTATCCCCACAGACACCACAAACACACTCGGCGATGAGCTTCTTGCCGCGTTGTGGTCGATCCCCACATTCCCCACCTCCAGTTGATCAGAAAAAACGCGAAACAGCGTTGTCGATGAAGAAGAAAGAGAATTCGTCCCAATCACACTCACTGTCTTCCCTCTCCCAGTTATTATTATCTTCTTATCCCTGACATTGATCGTCACCTCTTCGCTCACATGCCTCCCACCCAGCACTGTGATTGTCCAGCTCAGCTGTACCATGCTCGACGCCACTGCATGTCCCACTGTCTTGAAATGTGATGACTCACTAATCCCACACAGTTTGTTTGTATCTTCCACACTCACTCCAACATATCGATCATTTGCCTCCTTCTTCATCCAATCTTTCATTTCTATGGACAGAAATGCCCAACTATTTGACTGCATCTTTGCAAAATATTTTCTTTTGAAATAAGAATATGTTGAATAGAATTCATGAAACGGATTGTTTGACATTTTCAAATGATAAAGATTTTTGTTTTGCAAAAAATCATGCAATTGTGGAATATAATCAGTGCATTTGCGATCAAAGAAGATAAAAAATTAATAATTAATGATTGTTGCTTGGAGCTGTTGATTTTTCCAGATGCAATCAAAATCCTCCTATCTCTTGAAGCGCGAACATGAAATGCAATGAATGCATCATATTCGAAATTGTTCAATAACAAATTGACAAAGAATTCCTCCACCACATTTATCCATGAGAAAGCATTAAGTGAAAAAAGGAGTTCAACACACACGTACTCTCTCCTTCTCCATTTTCTTCCTCTTGCGTCCTTGCTCCAATGCTTTGAGAGAAACAAGAAACAGTCCTCCTCCATGATTGAATGCTTTGCATGCTTGGAATTCTCATCCGCTGATTTGGACACATTAAATAACAAAATAAGCACACATGCTCCAGCATTAATTTGAGCATTTCATGAATTTTGAATATTATTCAAAATCTCAACTGATTTGATTGAATAATACATGAATGTCTTCCTGGTTAATGTGCGTTGTAGTTTTTGAATCAACAATTTTGAAAAAAAAAAGTTCTCCACTTTTCAAAATACTCGTTCAGAGTGTCCCTCTGCCAGATATCCCATCTGAAAATGAAATGTCTGTTCCTTTTGTCTTTGATGAATTCCTTTCACACCAAGGAAATGTGTTTATTCCTTTGATTGTTTCAATTTGCATTAAAAGGAATTTTTGTTTCTTCAGTTCCATTGATTTCAACATTAAACATTCTCTTGCAATCAATAAAAGACTAATTCGAGATTATGAAGGAAATCTGAGTCCCGTTGAAATGAACAATAGATCCATCAAAAGCATCGCAAACCAAAGAAAACAAGAAGCCATCCATCAAAGTGGAGCTTTCCGAATAAGATGCTGTGAAAGACACTAAAAGCGAAGGGGAAACAAAAACGTTGTAAAAGATCGATTTCGAAAGAGAAACACTCTTCATGAAAGGAGATGGCAATTATTGAATCGAAAAGAGTATTGTCCAAAAAAATGAAAAGAACAAACTGCTATCCAACAAAGACGTGATGAAAGTTCTTTTATTGGCTTTCATGCATAAAGAGAATGAATAAAAGAATATTTAGTTTTTGAAGTTTTGAGAGATGCATTAACCAATATTGAACAACGACCATTTTAATCCAATAGCAAAGCCTCGCCTTCCATAATAATACATCGCCCATTCATCAAAATTAAACTCTCTTCTCAACAAATATAAAGGCAATTCTTCTATTAGAGACTATCGCAGATTCTCTCCACATTACTGTTGAATTCTATAAAATCATGCAAACCTTTATCCCACTTTCTCCAGATGTACTTCTTTTTTGTTCGCATTTCCTTGCTTTACTGTAAATACGTTTTTCCTCCTCAATTCCTTCGTTGCATCCATTTCAATGTGATGTACTCATTGACCTTTTTTCTTTTCTTTTCTTTTCTTTTCTTTTCTTTTCTTTTCTTTTTTTTTTTTTGGAAAAATATATATATATAGGGTCATAATTTTATTAGTACCCCGTTTTTTATTAGATCCTAAATTTTTTTTTCTCATATTGCTTTATATAGAAGCTTATACGCAATGAGAATAAATTTAAAATAAATAATATATTATTATAAGGTTGTATACAAAATATTTTTGAAAATCATTTCTTTTAAAAAAAGATCTGAATTTTTTTAGTTTTATTTTTTGATCAATGTTTTGCTCGTGTTTCCACGAGTTTTTGAAACCAAGCATTTTCCTTGTTAGCATTGTTTTTAAACTTTTCTTTTTAACATTTTTGGTTATTTTATAACTATAGAAACTCTTTTTTTTCACTAGTTTTCACACCTCACCTTTTTTTCGTAAAACTGAAATATAAACAAAGAGAATATTATTTACACCTTTTTCTTATGTTCAAATAATGTATTATTTAGTATCATATCATATAATTAAGCTATAATATATGAATATTTGTGAATGACGAGTTTAACACGAAAAACAAAATATCGTCTTTTTCATTTTGTGTGCCAAATGTTTTTTGTAAAATATTTTTTCCATATCACATATTTGTAACAAACAATAATACATTATTTGAACATAAGAAAAAGGTGTAAATAATATTCTCTTTGTTTATATTTCAGTTTTACGAAAAAAAGGTGAGGTGTGAAAACTAGTGAAAAAAAAGAGTTTCTATAGTTATAAAATAACCAAAAATGTTAAAAAGAAAAGTTTAAAAACAATGCTAACAAGGAAAATGCTTGGTTTCAAAAACTCGTGGAAACACGAGCAAAACATTGATCAAAAAATAAAACTAAAAAAATTCAGATCTTTTTTTAAAAGAAATGATTTTCAAAAATATTTTGTATACAACCTTATAATAATATATTATTTATTTTAAATTTATTCTCATTGCGTATAAGCTTCTATATAAAGCAATATGAGAAAAAAAAATTTAGGATCTAATAAAAAACGGGGTACTAATAAAATTATGACCCTATATATATAGGGTGATTTATAAACCCGGACTTTTTTTAAAATTCATATTTCTCGACGAGTTTAAAAAATTAAATTATAATAATTTACACAATTATGCATTAGTGTATAACACATATAACTATATACAAATTTTTATAAATTGTATTGTATATTTTTTGAAATAAATAATATTTATTTTTGAAAATCCGACTTTTGATGAATTTTTCTATTTTAATTAAACGATTCAATTCATCTTTTGCACACATAACCCATTTTTTCCATGATGCAAACAATTCTGGTTATTTTTTATTTTCCACAATTTGCTCTTTCTTATTGAATGATAATCTGTCATTTTTGAAAAATTTTGTCAATGGGACAACTTAAAAAATTTTTTTCATAAAATGCAGAAACATCGAACAAAAACTAACACTTGCATCAATAAATATGATAGTTATATAAAATTACCGCTACATTATAATTAATAATTATTCAGTAGGGATTTCATGAATGTTATCTGTTTTGATAATTAATGATATTTTAATGTTCATTTTCATTGAAATTCGAATAAATATTATTTTTTGAAGTCCCTGCTGTATCATTATTAATTATAATGTAGCGGTAATTTTATATAACTATCATATTTATTGATGCAAGTGTTAGTTTTTGTTCGATGTTTCTGCATTTTATGAAAAAAATTTTTTAAGTTGTCCCATTGACAAAATTTTTCAAAAATGACAGATTATCATTCAATAAGAAAGAGCAAATTGTGGAAAATAAAAAATAACCAGAATTGTTTGCATCATGGAAAAAATGGGTTATGTGTGCAAAAGATGAATTGAATCGTTTAATTAAAATAGAAAAATTCATCAAAAGTCGGATTTTCAAAAATAAATATTATTTATTTCAAAAAATATACAATACAATTTATAAAAATTTGTATATAGTTATATGTGTTATACACTAATGCATAATTGTGTAAATTATTATAATTTAATTTTTTAAACTCGTCGAGAAATATGAATTTTAAAAAAAGTCCGGGTTTATAAATCACCCTATATATATATATATATATATATATATATATATATATATATATATATATATTATAAAATAAACAAATAAATAAAATAAATAATAATGAAAACTTTATATTTACATAACTTTTGAATCAGGCCATTTAACACTCTATTTTTCTTTTTAATCTTAAAATCATCTTATGTGAAGGATAAAACTCATAATTTTCAAAATGAAGTTATTCATCTGTTGATGTTTTACCTTTAAATTCAAAAAATTTGTTTATATTCGATTTTTTCAGAATAATTATTCTTTGAAATAAGAATTTTATCCAAACAATAACCGTATTATGGTTATGATCAAAAATGGAAAATGAGCAATTTTCTCTTATAACTGCAATTAGATTTTTAAATGATATAATTGAAATCGAAGAGAATACACCAGATTTGGCATCATATATGTCAAATAGCACTCAATCATTATTCTCACAAATTGATGTTTGATTTTATTTTTTTGTCTTTGTCTGAAGTCTACAAAATTAATCATGATTTTTTCCAACATTTTGGTGAATCACATCAATTACTTAATAGATTCCACAATTTTCACAAAAATGTTTTGTTGCTTTTCCGAGTATTCTGAGGGATTCACTAAAATGTTAGCTTTTATTCTATTTCTTTTTGACGAATCATTTGCTTATGATCTAAATTTATTTAAATGATTGAACATTACGTATATTATAGCATCAAATACGAAAATTGGTATTTTTCCATCTATTAATCGAATTTGGGCGATTTCTGGAAGAAGATTTTTTCTGTGGAATTATCTTGATGGGTTTGAGATTTTATATGGTTTACTTTGCACTTTTTCAAAATCTTTGTTATTTTAAGGCAAGATTTTTGCCATTATGATCATGTTCACAAACCAATTGTGTTGTGTCACCTAGCTGCACCAAAGCAAAATATCTTCACTGATGATATAAAGTATTGCTTTAAATACTTCCATTTTCACAAAATGATATTTTTTTTTCTTTGAGGTACGTTATGGTTTTGGTAACCGCAGATAACATCAGAATTTTTGGAGTTTCTTTTTCTGATGGAACAATTGATGGAGCGATCCAGATAGTCGAAAGTGTGAATCTGAATTATTTTCAATAAAACTCTTCAATTTCGAATGATAATTTATTCACACATATTCACATTTAGCTGATCTTTCTACATCCACAGACGGAGTTTATTTTCGATCAGTTGGATCGTTGCCGAATGGGAGAATATTCTTTGGAGGTGACGACAACTGCGTTCACGAGCTGCTATACCGCAAGCAAAAAGGCTGGATCCGCGGGCGCTGCACACTGAAGAACAGAACGCGTCCGCACTGGAAGGATTACCTGCCGCGGCGACCGTCGCTCCCATCGTTTCTGTGGGTGGATGCAGAACGAGAAGGAATCGTGCAGCTGGTTGTGGATCCGCTCCGGCACACGCTGGCAACGCTGGGCAGCCGCGGGACAATCACTCTGTACGACCTGGGCGTGTCTGCCTCACCAACTGCATCGACATGCCGGAAGGTGTCTGCGATGCCGCTGAAGAAGCAGATTGAGCGGATGAAGAAGATCCACTCATCGTCTGACCTGCTGTTGGACTCGCTGCCACCACAGGCGCTGCAGCCTGTCTCACTCCACGTCATCAACCGCTCAGAGAGTCAGGTGTGGGCACTCGCTGCCGTCACACGCTGCGGCGTAAGGCTGTTCTTCTCGACGCTGTCGTGGTCGGTGAAGAAGATGCAGATGCTTGAGCTCGATGATGGGACAGGTGCAGATGCAGGTGGATCAACTGAGTCGCTGATGGCGCGGTATCTGATGAAGCAGCGGATGGAAGGGCTGAGCGACACAGGGAGCATGTTCCCGTCGTATGGCGCACAAGAACAAGACCGAGGAGGAGGAGGAAAAGGGGCAGGTTCTTCGAGTGTGGTGAACATCTCACCGTTCTCGTCGCTTTCGTCGTATTCGCCTGTACTGAGGGAGTATCGCCCTGAGAAGCTGAAGCTGATGCATGCACAGCTGCCTCCGGTGAGGGCACTCTCTGAATATTTCTCGCCAAACATTGCTTCTTCAGCAGCTGCGTCTGGAATGGAATCTGACCAATCTTCTGCTTCTGCTTCTTCATCCGCTTCTTCCTCTTCTGTTCCTCTCTCTTCCACATACGCACCTCCACAGTCCTCTCCGCTTCGTCCATATCCCTCTTTAGATCCAGCCATCTCATCATCTCCATACAACCCCAATTATCCTTCTTCTTCCCCTCTTTCTTCTGTCTCCTCTGAGTACGTTGTGCAGAACGAGACTGTCAACTTCAATGATGTGCGGACTGCCTTCATCTCATCCGGCATTTCTCTTATTTCAGACAAGCGATCGCGCGATTCTGATGTTCTGTTTGCGCTGACAACAACACCAATGGCCCAGTCAACTGCAGCAGCTGCTGCTCAAAGCTTCCATTCATTTCCCTTTGTATCTCAGCAGAATTCTTTCGTTTCTTCCTATCCATCTTCATCTTCTGCTTTTCCACTTCCACCACCACAATCACAATCAAATTCCACACTATCATCCACAACTTCCTCATTTCAGCCACAAACATTAGGTTTCTATCCATCCCCCTCCGACTACGGGAGCCATCTCACTCTCCCTTTCGTCCCCTTCCGCCCGCAAGACGACCTCGCCAAGCGCTTTGGCAAGGCCTCCAGCCTTCCCATGCTCTTATCCTCTTCTGGTCTGCTTCTCAATGAGTCAGCCACAGCCATCCACCCCCCATCTCCAGTGCTTGCCATTGGAGAGGTGCCCTTGTCTGTGTCACTAGCTGCCACATCTGACCCTGCCATCAGCTGGTTCTTGCTGCTGCGCCCGTGGCTGAGTCTGCCGTCGCCAGGTATGAGCCGCTTGTCCACGCTGCAGCGTCTGCAGAGGGTGTACGAGGAAACAAAAAGGCAGATGAGATTCCGAACAGAAGTTGGAGCAGCCGGTGGAGCGCAGGGGAGTGTGGATGTGATGTCGATGTTTCCGAAAGCACGTGTTTCGTTCCAGAACGCGTTTTTGGAGGCGAATGGAGGAAGTGGCAGTGGAGGAATGGGAATGAATGGAGGAGCAGGAGGAGGAGCAGGAGGAGGAGGAAGGAGGAGAGAAGAGCTGATGATGATGCGCCGACAAGACAACGAGGATGAAATGCAAGCGTTTGACGAGGTGTTCTTCACCCCTTCGATGTATTCCCTGTCCGCATATCTTCCGTTCTACTCCTCTCCCACCAGCATCGTCCCTCCTTATCTTCTTCCCCAAGCCTCTTCAAAGACTGCCCGTGTATCCATCGTGCGGCAGCTGCTGAATGCGTCTTCAGTGACACATCTTGTCTCTCAGATGCCCCACCCACCCCGAGCAATCGACCATCTCACACAGCACTTGCTTCCCCAGAGGATGCTGTTTGCACTCACTGGGCAAGGAATATGCATCCTTACATGCGCCAGGCCGATGGACAATGTTGCTGCTTTGCTCAATCGCATTGCTGATTCACAACAAAAACTGCAGTCGCAATCGCAGGCAGCTGGTCAGATACTTCCTCCACAACAACAACAACAGCTGCGTCAACAAGGAATGTTTACGAGACAAGACAATTCGCTTTCTCTTTTGCAATCAACCTCTTCTTCTTCCAATCCGAATTCGAATTCCAATTCCTTGTCTGTTGACTCACTGCGCAGTGCCACCAACTCGTATGGTCCGTCTGAAGTGTGCCACATGATTCTCCGCTTGCTCTGCTCTCCACAGCCGCTGGCATCAACCGCCCCTGCTTCTCTTCCTCCGCCACCTCCTCCACCTCATCTGCTGTCGTTGATGTCAGTACAGGAACAGCTGAATGGAGGAAGTGATGGTTCAGACATTGGGGGTGAGGAAAGATATGGCAGAGAAGCGATGGATGAGAGGGAGAGGCAAAGAGAAAGTGAGATGCAGAGGAAGATGATGGGTCAGTCGTCGCAGTTTGGAACGAGGCATTTTGGCGGCTTGGGGGCGAAGGAGCACAAGAGACGGTCGCTTTTGCTGGCACCTTCTTCATATTCAAACAAGTTTTCATATTCTTCTTCTTCTTCTTCTCCATTCTCTTCATCATCTTCTTCTTTCTCATCCAAAGACAGACATTCATCATCATTTCACCAAGGAAACTTCAATCAAAGCATTTCTTCATATTCTTCTTCTTCCTCCTCTCCTTCTTCTTCATTCCCACCTCAATCACTTGCCATCCGCACTGAACCTATCGTCCTCTCCTGCCTCGATCCAATCGTCTCTTCTTCTCCTTCTTTGACTTCAGCTACTGCCTCCTCCCTCTGCCTCAAGGCATTCATGCTTCTGGGTTCTTCTTTCTCCTCTTCGCTCCTCACCCTTTTGGATCCTCATTCTCCTCCTCCTCCTCCCCCCGGTGCTCCCTTCACTCCCTCCTCAGCCAATTTCCCTGCTGCTTTGCTTATGCATTCCGTCAGCCCTGCCTCTCTTCTGTGGAACAATTCGTATGTCGCTGACTTGACTCATTCTGTGATTGCGACGAGGTACTTTTCGGCTGCTCACAACGCGCTGTTTTTGTATCTGGCGCGGTCAATTGCACCCCTCTGGAACATGCCATTGATGCTGTTTATGGTGGCACCTTCTTCTTCTTCTTCTGGTTATTCATCTGGAGTTGGAGATGAGAATAAAAGAAAAAGTGGGGTTAATAGAGAAAGAAATGTGTTTGGTGGATATAATCAAGAAGGAGAAAAAGAACGAGAAGGAAAAAAAGGTGAAGGAGATGATGAAGAAGAAGAAGAAAAGAAGAGGAAGCGAAAGGAAGCGAAAGCACAAGAAAGGAAGTGGAACAAAAGAGGAAGTGTGGATGCGATTCTTTCATTGCTTTCGTGGGGAACAGAACTTGAACAACTGGATTCGACACTGAAGGAGAAAGACATGTTGAACTATCCAAATGTGTTTGGGAATGAGGTGAATGACAAAGAGGAAGGGAAAATTTTGTCGTTGAGATCGATTTTGAAGAGGAAAAGAGACGAAAATGAGTTGGACGGAGGGTTTGGGGAAGGGGAAGATGAAGATGAAGAAGGAGAGGAAGGAGAAGGAGAAGGAGAGGAAGATGATTGGGATGATGTGATTGGAGAAGACAGCTGGCTGTGGAAGGATTCAGACGAAGAAGACAACGAAAACGATGGCGTTGATGGCAATGAATCAAAAGAAAGGAAAGAAAAAGGAATAAATGCCAATGGCAGAAAAGAGAAACGAAAGAGGAAGAATGGCAAAGAGGAGATGTCTATGTTTTCGACAGGAAGTGAAAAGCGACGCAGAATAAATGAAACTGAATATGAAGCTATTGAGAACGAGGCAAGCAAGAACGAAAGGGCAAAGCAGAAGGAGCTGCAGGAGCTGGACGAGATCGTTCAGAGCGAAGAGGCGAAGAAAGCGAAGAAAGAGGCAAAAAGGCGGATGAGGTTGCTGAGGCAGCAAATGATACGAGAACAGATCCGCACAGCCGACCTGCCGTCTTCCTCGCCCATTGGCTCGCTGCCTCCTGCTTCTCTTGTCTCGTTCCTGCCTCCGTCTTCACTTGGATACCAGAATGGATTTGATGGAGGAATCGGAAGAGCAGGAAGAGCAGGAGGAATAAGAGGAAGTGAAAGAGGAGGGAACTTGCCAAACAGCTTGTCAAATGTGCAGCATTCAGACGATGTCTTCCACAGCTTCCTGGGCATCAGCGGATCAGGTGCTGAATCTTCATCCTTTAACAATTCTTACCCAAGCTCTTCTTCTTCAAACCCATTTGCCAATTCTCGTTGCTTCTCTTCTTCTTCCTCTTCTTCATTCTCTTCATCTTCTTCTGGTTTGTCTTCCATGTTCTCTATCTCTGACGAGTCATCTGCGTCTGTCCCTGTCACGGTCACTCTTCTTGTTGAGCCTGCTCTGTTAGCATCGCTCGCGCAGCCACTTGCTGCTTTGCTGTATTTGATATCAGGACAGAGGAGGTTTGCTTCGTATCTGTTTGCGTGCAATGGAGAGAAAGATGAACAAAATGCGAATTCTTCTTCTTCTTCATCGTCTTCTTCTTCTTCTTCTTCAGCTTCTTCTTCCTCTTCTTCCTCATATTCAAATTCACATGCATACAACAAACGAAGAAGAAACTGCTTTTCTTCTGCTTTTTCATTCCTTTCACCGAATTTCATGTCTTCTTCCTCTTCTTTTTATGCTCCCTCAACAACAACATCATCATCATCGTCTTCTTCTTCTTCCTCCTCATCCTCTTCTTCCTCTTCCTCTCCTTCTCCAATTTCATACACCTACACCGAGCAAGACTCCCTCTGCGCTTTCTACTCCATCCTCTCCCGCTGCTACGAAGGTATTCTTCTTGTTCTCCTTCTTTCTGAGCTGAACATCCTAACCACATCTGAATCACCCAAGCAGTTAACTCTTTCTCTTCCTGTCTCTTGCCTCAGGCACCCTTCAAGCATGCCTTTCCACACACACACATCGCTTGCTTATCCTCTCCCGGCTGCCACTCTGTTTTCTCCCACACCTTCTTCTTCTTCCTCTTCCTCTTCCTCTTCTTCTTCTTCCTCTTCCTCTTTTTATAGCAGACTGAATGTGAATGCTTATTATCTCACTTTTCGAGATCTTATTGCAACATCAGCAGGAGCAGCAGTTGCACAGTCGCTGATCATATCTTCACTCATGCGTGTCTTCCAAGCTCCTCAAGGCAATTCAAGCTTCAATTCTTCTTTGTCTTCTTCCTCTTCTTCCTCTTCTTTCTCTTCCTTCTCTTCTGATGATCACGACAGCACCCCACTTGAGACAGCAGATACGCTGAGCACCTCCTTCACTCGCTTCTGCCCATCCTTCTTCCCACCAGGCGATGTGAAGCTCTGCCACACCCTCTCTTTCCTTCAGATGGTTGCACAGGGCCAGCTGAGGGAGAGCGAGCAAAGAAGAGAGAAAGAGCAGAACATGCTGAAATGGAATGCGAATGGTGATGTGTTCTGCAAACAGAACGGAACACAGCAGGAAGAGGAGATAACACTACAGGACGCAGAAGCTGCTGTTCAGATGGTTGCCAGCCAATTCCAATCGAAAGAGCAACAAATGCAACAATTACAACAAGGCAAACAAGAACAAAGCAAACATAACAGTCAGCAACATCATCAGAATGATTCATTGAATTCTTCATTTGATGCACAAAGCGCTGAGCCGTTGTTCCGCCGACGTGCTCCTGCCAGTGGAAGATTTCTGGTCTCTTCTCGCAACACAAACGATGCTCCAAAACGCGTCTTCTTTGACGAGCCAGCAACTGAAGAAGGAGAAGAATCAACAACAAAGGCATCATCTTTCTCCTCCTCCTCATCATCTTCATCTTCATCTGCTACCAATTCTTTTTCTTCTTCTTCTGGTTATCAATCCACACAAAGCTCTGATCTCCTCCTGTTACTCCCATCCCACAAGCCTGACATGTACACAAGCAGCAGGAAGTTCCCAATGGATGCTGTAGAGCGCTTTGTGAAGCAGTCTTCTCCTCAGATGTTTATAAACAGACAAGCCAGAGCGATTCTGCTGGCAGCGTGTGTGCATCTCCTGCGTGAGTGTGCCCGCTCTGTCTCTCTCTCATTCTTCTGCCCTCTCTTCTGTGCGCTTTCTTTTCCCACAGCTTGCATTCCGCTGGTTGATGCGAAGATCAAACTGGCTGATCCGAATGAGCTGGCTCTGAAATGGCACAAGAACAAGTGCCCTTCATCGGATGTGGCGGGGGCTGAGGCATTCAGAAGAGTGAGGGATCTGCACTGGTGGGTGACATATGGCATGGAGTCCGCGCTGTCGCACAAGGAAGCGATGCAGGAGAGGCAGATCGAGATGGAGAGAGGGAAGGCGAAGATGAAGACTATGACGATGATGGCTGGGAGGGGAATGCAAAATAGAAGTGATACTGAGATTGGCTCAAACACATTGCAACAACAGCAGCTGCAACAGCAAGCAGCTTCGGCTTCAGCTTTGTCCAGCCAGATCCAGTCATCCGCCGAGCTTTTGAAATCCACCGACATTTTCCAGCATCTTCTGAAGCGGGACGACCAGCTGATGCATCTTTCTGTGTACCGCTGGGCTGCCTCGCGTGGCTTCCTCCGCTCTGTCCTTGTCGGCTTGGACTCTCCTTTCATTGTGGAGTTCCTGTGCTCTGCCGACTGCGGCGACCAGGACGCGCTGTGGGAGCACTATCTGAGGAGAGGAGAGTCTGAAAAGGCGGCGGCGGAGCTGATGCGGCTGGCGGCAGACAGCAAAACGCGGCTGAACAGCGACTCGATGGCACATTTGTCGCAGGCATCGGGCTCTGTTTTGGCAGCAAAGGACGAATTTGCATCGACTGGAAATAATCTTCTGGCACTGCGTGTGAAGTACATCACACTTGCAGCTGGCTGTCTTTCTGCTGCTTCAAACACGTCCATCTCAAAATTGCAGGACTTGAGGGCGCGTGTGAGTGTGGCGCATCTGCAGCAGACTCTGCGGCAGGAAGTCGAAGAAGAGCTGCGAGCAATGGCAGACACCCAACAACACACAGCATTGGAGCCATTGCTCACCACAGCACTGACAAAACTCGACTCCCAGTTGTACGACTCAACCGAGCTCTTCACACAGTTTGCGGTTCCTCTATCGCTGTGCTGCTCTGTTTTGCTGCTTATGCAGAACGCTGGGCAGCTCAGCCAGGAGCTGATACAGGCGACGTGGGACGCTGTCCTTGAGAAGGAGATCAGCAGAGCACCTTCATTGATGCATGTGGCACCAAATGTGTCGGCAAGGATCATTCAGATCGGGTCGATCCTGTCGGCAAACGCATCATCGCTTTCTTCAGCTTCTTCAGGACAGTCGCTTTCGGCTGCTTCGGGATTTGCTCCTTCTCCTTCTCCTTCTCCTGCTACTTCTGCTGCTGCATTCACTTCATCCTCTTCTTCCTCTTCATCATCATCATCTGCTTCTTCTTCCTCTTCCTCTTCACTCCCGTCTGTTCTATTCCCTGTGTTCCATTTGCTCGACCGTCTTGAGCGCATCTCTCTGCGCCTGTCTCAACAAGGCGTTGCTCTTCTGTCTGCCACCTGGGCAGCTGATGCACTGATCAGAACAGGAGTAACCAAAGAGGAGGTTTTGCTGTCACTTCGCAATCTGCTTGCAAATGGCGATGCAGCGCTGAAGGAGCTGCAGGGTGTGAGGGAGCCTGCGGGCTCGCTGGCATTCTGGGGGCAGCCGATTCCGCGCAAGCATCTGCTGAGTCTTGTGGCACTGCTCTCGGAAGAGAATGTTCCACAGGCTCTTTAGAAAAGAAAAGAAAATTAAGAAAATAATTAAAAAAATAAAAAAGGAATTAAATTTATTTCACTTCACAGAATTATTTGATAAGAAAATGCAATTCACTAAATTAGAATATTATTTTTTTTCATGGAAAAAGTTAAATATAAAAAAAAGATAAATTTAATGATTGGGCTCCTTGATGAATTTTGTTGCTTTACAAAATTTTTGAGTGAGATGGAAGAACACAAACGGAACACCATAAAATAAAAATTATAAAAATTACTAAAATGTTTTTTCATTCAAGAAGAAGAGGAGAAGGAGGATGAAGAAGATGGAGAAGAAGGGGAAAAAAAAAATAAAAATAAACACAAAAGCAACAATAAAAAGAGACGAATGGAAACACAATTACTTTAAATATGTGAGAGTGTGAAATGTATAAGAAATGGAAGAAGGAAGGAGTTATCTTCACAAGAACTCCTTCAACAAGAGAGATAAACTGAGGAAGATGTACAGATACGCAAACCAACGACGAATGGACCAGCGTTTTGATGCCTATTTTTGAAGATAAAACGAAAAATTTTGTGCAAAAAAATGTTTTTTTTTATTTTTGAAAAAGAAAATTGTAAATAGAAGTCGAAAATAAGAAATATAAAGCAACAAATAAGGAATAAATAACTGAAAATTAATAAATTGTTTCAAACCTTTTTTATGAATCTTGTTCCATCTTTCACTAAATCTTGTGATGTGTCTGTCAAATATGATATCAAATCAGTTTTTTCTTTCTGTTCCACGATCTGAGTCAGCAAAATCTGCGACAGCTCACTAATCTCTTGTGCAGTTTGTGCTGTTTTCCTATTTAAAAAATACATCAATTCACATAATATAATCAATCTCAAATACTTTTGGAAAAAAAATTACATACTGGACAATTTCAAGATGGTTATAAAGTTCATGTGCAACAAGTTCATTTTCAGCCATCAAATCATTCATTGAAGTTGAAGAAGGAAGGTCATCATCATACGAATACGAAGACCCTCTTTGCTCTTTCGGTTTTGGTTTCAACTTTTGTTCTGGTGGACGAGTAACAAGCTTCGGAGGTGCTTTCAACGCATATTTCTTTTTTCCTTCTTGTGCAACAATCGGTTCAAATCGAAAAGCAGCTTGTCTTTTTCTATCAACGTTTGTTCTAGCTTTTATAAGCGAATCGAGCATGTTCACTGAATCGCTCAGGTAATCAAGGAGATAACTGGTGATTTCAGAACGAAATGTTACAATATCAATAAAAACACTCATCTCATCAAGCTTGTCTTTTTTTGTTTTGAATATTGAAAATATCACTTTGCCTCTTGTTTTATCAACAAAATCTGCTAAATCAGAATTAAGCTTGTCAATTCTGATTTTCATATCACGGAAAAATTCCTTCCATTTCAGCGCAAACAAATCTCGATCTCTTTCTTCCATGGGCTGAATAAATCCAGTTGGAAATGAATACACATTTACAAAAGAAGCAGCATTGCTAAGAATAATTCCTCTTTTGAAACGGATTTCATCAAAAATCTTAACAGCTTCTTCCATGAAAGTATCTGCTTCAACAATTCGTGGACTAGGTTCTGATATTTCGACTTTAGGATGCTTTGCGCATATTTCTTTAAATAATTGTGTTCGATCCATTTAAAAAAACGATAAAACAAATTCGATATAGATCGTTTTACCATAAGCGTAATTATTAATTCACCCACAATAAAGTTGTCATTACAAAAGAATTAATAATTTGAAATCTGCTGTTATGACTTCTCACAAGCCTTCATATAATGAAATTCTGAGTACACCTTATAATGTACTACCAGAGAAATTGGAAGAGCTGAATTCAAGGACAAATTTCCTTACGCAGCAACTTCGACAAATAACTTTGTCAAATTGCGATTTATTTATGAGAATGGATTCAACTATTTCGGATGTTCAACAGCAAGTTTCTTCAATAAAATTTTCTTCCGAAAAATTTACAGGAATATTAAATAATCTGAAAAGTCTGAAGAAGACTTCGGAAGATATATCAAAAAAAGATAGTAATTTATCTACAAATGAAATCTTAAATATGCTCAATCACTCTCACGAAACTTCTTTGATTTTATCGATTCCAAGTAAATTGAAAAGCTATATCAAACAAGAACAATGGGATAACGCTCTTTCTCTTATTGCAGTTCTTCCAGATTTACAGAAGAAATTAGCAGCACAACAATGTCTCCAACCCCTCATCAAACAGTGCAATGAAATTGCCGAAGATTTTAATTCGATATTGTTGAGTAAACTGTCTTTTCCAATGAAAGAGAATTCAAGTAAAGGAGAAGCTTTATCACGATCTTCTCTTTCACAGACATTAAAGATCATCACTGTTTTAAGGAAGTTAAAAAGAAGTTCTGAAGAGATAATTTCCTCTGCATATTTAAGTGGGCAGACAACTTTTATTGCGAATTCAATCGCTCAATTACTGAGAATTGGCCCTCCTCAAGTTACCTCTCAAAAATCAAGCACATCACTATCATCATCTCCTTCAACTTCAAATGTACAATTCAATGGAACAATTTCTTCTTTTCAGTCAATTATACCTTCACTTTGCAATGCGGTGAATAGCATAGTTGAGCAGACTTTGGAGCAGCATTCAATTCTGTTTGCAGAAAGAGCAAGAAACGAGAAAAAACAAGCAATAAATCATTTTCGTGAGTCTTATGAATTAAACAGAGAAAACGAAAGCAAAAGCAATTACACTTCAGCAATTGGTGTTAAAAGCTCTCTTTTTTATCCAGATCACTTCAATTTTGGCGTTCCATTGAAAAACAACAAAACCAGTCAAACCTCGTCTTCTAAAGCCCAATCGAATAAATCAGCCACATTAAATTCAGCTGCTTCTCTGCTGGAACAAACAGAGCAATCGCTATTGTCCGAATTGCAGTCACAAAGCAACCCAGAATGCATATTAGAACTTCTTCCTCAGCCAAAAAAATTACAAAATCCAGAAACATCACAATTTTCTTCAGAAAATATAACTTCTCCTTCGTTTTCAGTCATTTCTCGTTCACAGGCTGTTGAATCGCCATCGCAGCAGGCCAAAAAATGGGCGGTGGCACAAAAAGAACAGCTGATTCTTTTGCTGATTCACATTCTTCATCCACTTCTGCTATTTGCATCTTCTCAAAAGAATAAGAGTCATCCACAATCGGCTTCATCATCATCATCATCTTCTTCTTCTTCTCCTACATCCGCTTCTTCTTCTTCCTCTTCCCCATCCTCTTCTTTTTCCCCTCCTTCTTCTGCCTCAACTTCTGCTTCCTCCTCCTCTTCTTCCTCTTCCTTTTCCTCTTCCACTTCTTCTGATGAAGTGCAACTTTCTTCTTTAACATCCAAGCAAGTTATCACAGACATGTTCAGCAGATATGGAAATGCAATCTTCAACTACATAAACGACGACTCTAATCACCTCACTTCTTCTTCTCCTCAAACATCTTCTTCCCCTTCCTCTTCTTCTTTCTCTTCTTTCTCTCTTTCATCATCATTGTCATCATCATCATCATCATCATCATCATTATCTTCTTCTTCTTCTTCTTCTTCTTCTTCTTCTTCTTCTTCTTCTTCTTCTTCTTCTTCTTCTTCTTTTCCCTCTTCTTCTTCCACTTCCACTTCTCATTCATCTCCTTATGACCGCATCATCATCCCTCTCTCAATGCTGTGTGCTTCTTCTTCTCCTCTTTCTCATCCATTTTCCTGGTTTTCCTCGCTTCTTGCTTCTCCTCCTCATCGCAGCCCACTTCGCTTTCATCTTCCTTCTTCTCTTTCTTCTTCATCTTCTACTTCTATTTCTTCTTCCACGTCATTTAGCTCTTCTTCTATTGGAATAAGTTCATCATCATCCTCTTCTTCATCATCGTCTTCCTTTTCTTCTTCTTCAATCAATCTTTCATTGCTATCTTCTATTGATCCTTCTGCTTCTTCCCTTGTAATTCTTGTTACTCGCCCTTCCTTAACATCATCATCTTCTTCTTCTTCCTCCTCCTCCTCTTCTTCTTCTTCCAATTCGATTTCTCTTCTTTCCACTCTTTTCTCGCCAAGCGCCTTGTTTTCAATGTGTTCCTCTTCTTTGCCTTCTCATCTCTCATTCTCTTTGCTAACTTCACTTGTGAAGGGAATAAATTCTGTACATTTCCGTTCATTTCCATTAACGTCAAATTCTTCTCCTTCTTCTTCTTCTTCTTCCCTCTCCTCTTTCTCTGCCAGCTCCTTCTCTTCTTCTCCTTTTCTTCCCTTCTGCAAAATTTCTCTTATCCAACTTTTCGACGTGTTTCTTTCGTCTGCGCTGATCCGCCTCAACCGCTCGCTTCTTTCGTTTGATTGGGGCTCTCCTTTGCTCAAAACATCATCTTCTTCTTCTTCTTCCATTTCTTCTTCCTCCTCCTCCTCCTCTTCTTCTTCTTCTTTTGATTCAACACAACAAAATGATAACTTTGATGAAGCAGATTACAATCACAATAGCAATAACAGCAATAACAGCAATAACAATAGCACAGAAGAGTCAGATGTTCGCTCTTCTCTTTTTTCTCTTCCTCCTCTTCTTCTGCTCTCGCAAATATTCTGTCTGTTTTTTGACGATCTTACTCATTTCTTCAATAAGCTCTTTTCATCATCATCTTCCTCTTCCTCTTCTTCCTCTTCCTCTTCTTCCTATTCCTTTTCTTCTTCTTCTCCTTCTTCTTCTTCTTCCTCTTCTCCTTCCTTGTCTCTCTTCACCTCCTTTCTGAAGCTCTTCTCGTGTTTCCTTTCCTCTGCCTCTGCCATCATCCTCCATTCTGCTGCCTCTTTCTTCGCTGTGAATGTCATTGGACTCATTTCTGCCCCAGACTCTGAAGAAAACAGCAGCCAAGCAGAAAAATGTGACCACAGCAAGTTCATCCCGATTATCCCTCCACACCCAGCGATTCCACAGGTGGTGGGCGAATGGCACGGTTTGTGGGATTGAAGAAATGTGTTTTTATATTTTGTCTTGTTTTATTTTATTTTGTTTGTTTGTTTATTCGTTTCTTCCTTGAAATTGTTTCTCATTTGTTAATTTTATTTAATCATTTAAAAATTAATGATTTTCTATTTTGATAATTTAAATTTAAAACGCAATTTTTCATTTATTGAATCTTTTATCTTTTATTTTTATTGTTAATTTATTTGTTTCTAAAAACAGATATTGCAGTCAGGTTTATCTCCAGAGCACCTCCTTCTCCTCTTCTTTCTATTTCTCCGATTCTCCGTAACTTCCACTCCGCTCCAGAAACTCCACAAAACGAAGGAATAGAGCAGCCAAGCGAGTCAGTCAGTGCTTCTCCTTTGTTTTCAGCTTATCTTCCAGCGTTTTCTGCTTTTATCACCGCTTTTATCTCTAATCTTTGCCCTTCTCTTCTTTCAATGCTTGAAAGAGCATTTGCTCCAGTGTCTTCTCAGGCTGCTGCGCTGCTCAATCAAAAAATGAGGAATGAAAAATCAGAAGAAAAAGGAAATTCTTCACTTGATCTTTTATCTTCATTATGGCCTCAATCAATCATTTCTTCTCAATTAGATTCGATTTTTGCTCCTTTCCTGAAGGCAACAACTCAGGAAACAGAAGAAAACAGCCCATTTTTCACTGACGACTGGGATGAACTTGCACGCGAGTTGGATGAGACAGATTATGCTCCATTATCAGAACCATCTCTGACACTTTGATCAAATTTATTTTGAGAAATCAAAAGATTGATCAGATTATTTGATCAATTAAATTTTGGATTTTTATGATCAAAATTAATTGTTTCTTTGAGTTTATTCTTTAACATGATGTTATGAGTGAACTTATTTAGAAATATTTTTTGGAATTTATATGTTTTAGTTGGTTTTTGTTGGAGATCTTTGTTTATTGTTTCATTCTGAATGAAAATTTACATGCAACATATTATGAAACTCTTTTTCATTGAAATTAAAATTAAAAGAGAAGTGAATTTATTTGGCAAAGGAACATTAATATAAAGTTAAGGTATGAAGAGAAGAGTGACTTGTTTGATTTGCATTTTGCGAACATTTTGAACTTCAATGAAGAAATATATATCAGCGATGGGCGGACTGATTGTACGTGCATGAAAATGTATCGTGCAAAAGGAGACCGTACAAACTCCTTGTGCTTTTAGCGCAGTGAAGATGTTAGCTGAACTGAGAACTTTCTTTAAATTTCTAGATATTTATTTATAATAATTTTATTTTTTTCTTTTTGCAAATCATTAATTCTTTTCCTCTTATATTTCTTTCCATTAGATATTTTTCTGCTGTATTTTTCTTCGTGTTTTTCATTTCATTTTTTAATGGACAAACAAGAGATAAACAAAATTTGTGGTATTTTTTTTTTAATGAAGAAAGATTTAAGCTTCAAATGCTATTTATTCTGAATGTTCACCGTTAACAACCAAAGGATTGGTGTTATTGAAGAATCTTCATTTTATAAAGAAAACGAAGAGAATTTAATAAATACAGTATTGCTCACTTTTTTCATGAGAAACATTTCAATTTACACTCTTCAACTGTCAAGTTCGAAGCAATGTGAAGCAAGGATGAACGCCAATCAAATTATTTCTTAAAAAAATAAGAATTTCAAATTGTTTTGTTTTGAAAAATACTTTTGCATAAAAACCAAAAAAGTAAAAAAAAAAAAAAAAAAAAAAAAAAAAAAAAAAAAAAAAAAAAAAAAAAAAAAAAAATGTGATTTTCATTCACCGTTCCAAAAAATGCAAGTTTCTAAGCAAGATGTTTTCTAAGAATCTCCGACAACCTCCATCCAGGCGCAATCTCATCTGCATCTCTATTCCACTGAATGTCAACAGATTCTTCAAACTCCTTTGAAGTGCACCAATCTTCCAGCTCCTTCTCGCTTATCTGCTGGACAAACAAGCAATAATCGTTCAAGTACAGTTTTGACAGAAGATACTTTGCGCTGTCCCGGTCCAGCACATACTTCATTCTCAGCAGGCACAAAAGCAGATCCCTCCGAACAGAGCCGCCAAACAGACACGACGCAAAAAGCGACGGTTGTGAAGATTTTGCTTCGCTTTCTGAGTTTTCTGAAGACGAGCTTTGTGATGCTTCTGATGAAGGTGCTGCTGCTGTTGGGCGTTTGTGGGGGCAGAACAAAGTGATTGTGTCATTGAGAACCATCGATGCGAACAGCGGGCCACGGAAAAGAGGAAACACGAGGCAGCGCCGGAGACAGGAGAGAACAGCTGAGCGAAGGGAGGTGTAGCTCTTGGGAGGAGGGATGTGTGAATGATGAATGAGGGAAAGGTTGTGAGGGAAAAAAAAGAGAAATAATGAAAGAAATTGACAGGGTGAAAAAAAAATATTTTTGAAAAATTGTTTGAAAAAAAAGAAGAAAAGTATAAATTGTTTAAATTTATAATTTAAAATCCAAAATTTTCAAAAAATAAGAAGAAAGAATGAAAGAAATAGAAAAAAAAGAAAGAAAATTTCAATTAAAGATTTCATACGATCAAATTCGACAGTGTTGGCGACAGAGTGGTGTAAGTCCACATGCTCTCTGGATTCCCTTCTCCCTCTGACAGGCGCATGTCATAGCAGAAAGCAAACATCAGATCGAAAAGCGAATAAAGCACAGAACGCGGATGGAAAGCAGGAACAACCACGCGCCGTGGGAGAGAAAGGAGCAGGTCACTGAAAGGCGAAGAGGCTGAAAATGATGGCGTGGCTGAGGGAGTGCTGGTGATTGAAATGGGGGATTCAAAACGTGTGGATGATGAAGAAGAGGATGTCGAAGTGGAAGAAGAGGGTGAGGTTGAAGAAGATGATGATGATGGAGAGGCAGAAGAAGACTGCGAAACAGACGAAAAGCTCAGCTCAGAGGGGTTCGCAGCAGATGAGAGCGGGGACGGAGAAGACACAGACAGCTTCTCCTTTGAAGGGTCTGACTCATACGGCAGGCAATGGAACTGGAGCGAATGCAGCCCATTCTTCTCTCTGCAGCAGTTCCACGGCTGCACAAACTGCAGCGCCGAGTCCAGCAAGTAGTTTTCGTCTCCTTCTTCATATTCGTCGAGCTCGAGTTCACTTTCTGAATCATCGTCTTCAGAACTTGCATTTTTCTCTTCTTCGTTTGTGCAAGTGATCACTTTATTCTTCCCAAGAATTTTTGATTTTTCAAATTGATTTGCTCTCATCCATTTTTGCTCATCGATCCAGTCATAAAGCATTTGATCTCTGTTAAATTTATCTTCTTCTCTGATTCGCATTGCATCAATTCGCTTCTCAAGTTCAATGTCATCAGGATTATCGAACTCAATAATCTCCAAACTTGAATGTCCAAATGTGCTAAATACAGAATAATATTTGTTATCAAATCCATATCTCAATGATTGTTTTACATCCTTTTCTTCTTCTTCCTTAAAGAAACAACAATAATAGCAATTATAACAAAACACAAAACTTTAACAAAGTATTGTTGATTTCAAATACCTCTGGAAGATTCTGTTCAAATTCGCATTCGATTTCCGTTGATGAAAGCTCTTCAATAATTGGTTTTTTTCCTTCAGTCATATCAGTTGGAGCAGCTGATTCTTCCAAATTCATTTCTTTATTCTTTCTTTCATCTTTCTTTGCCAAAAGCTTCGATATCATATCGAGATCTGGAAAATATTCTTTTTGATTCTAAATAACAAAAGAAAGTTTTGTTTGAAAAACATTAAAAAACAAAAAACTTGTAAACTTTCTTTGGAATTGAAATTTTAACTTCATTTGTATTCCAATCATAAGAACCTTTCTCGCGACCATCTTCTATCAAGTCTCCTGGAAGATACAACCTAATTTCATCATCGATACAACACTATAAATGATATTGCAAACCGTAAAAAATAAGGCTTACTATAAAAGACAAATTCATTATCAATTGCGTAAAATTCCATTTCATCAGCTTTGGCATATGGAACTCTAATTGTAAAATTAACGAATGCGTCGTTCTGAGAACATTGAAACAAAGGTGTAATATGACCGGACATGAAAACAAAAAAATTTTAATTATTAAAAATTTTTGAATAATAATGTAAAGGGATTAAGAGAATAACTATTTTAAATAATATATTGTGCCATCCTATCTATTGGATGCACTTAGTTTATTAACAATGATTTTTCTCATATCAATGAACAAAAACTTATATTAAGGTTTATTTAAGCATTTCCCATTATAAATAGTTATTCTTTTATCAAAAGATCAATGAGTGAAGATAAGGTGTGTAGATAACTTTTTTTACAAAAAGTCAAAAGAAGATGTGAGAGATTTATCTCGTTCATTGTTGTTTTTCTGTATTTTTGTGATCCTTTTTATGATCATTAATGATCCTTTGATGGATCGTTTCTTGATCACAAATATTTTTTTTAACGATAACCATTCACCTTTCACAATTATTTTATGCGTATTATGAAATATTCCAATATCAATAATAGGTAGAAACACAGACCCTTCACCCTGAAGGTCAGACTGCTGAAGAAGTGAATGATATCTCAATTCAACAACAACAACAACTTCAAGCACAGGCTGATCAAATTCAAACTCAAGCTCCTTCCCTCGCGGCATCAATGGCTTATTTAACATATGCGGGAGGTGAAACTGGCGCGCAGGTTCTTGCTGGACAGCCAGGACAGCAGATGTCCATGCAGCAAATGATACAGCCAGGAATGCAATATCAAACCGTATCGACTCCAAACCAAATGTGGCAAATGCAAATGATACCGCAAACAATGGATCAAAGCCGAATGGCTCAAACAATGACTGCTCCTCAGCCTGAGCCGTCTTCTCAAGCTGCACCTATTCAATCATCCATGATGGAAGGTTTTGGAATACCCGCATCAAGAATTGAGCCTGCTACGCAAACTTATGCATTTTCAGCCATGCAACGTCCTTATGGCTTTCAAACTTCATTTATGAGGGGAAGCGGAATGGGACCTGGATCTGGAGGAAGTGACGAAAATGATGATCTCGATGCAATATTAGCATCCACCGTCAATCAGCGCGTTGAAAGATATGATGATGGGGATAATACTTGGGAAGGAGAAGATGCAACAGATCTTCCTCCGGGAAAGCATGGTGCAGTAATTGTGACTGCTGGAGGGAGAAGATATAACATCCTTCTTGTGGTGCATGATTCGCGTGTTGGAAGCTGCTACTTACTCAACAGAGGAGAAACAGATCCTCATGCTTCGTCTAAAGTCAATCAAATTGTAGTTCCAAATAAATATCGTGCTGCAGTCACATATATCCATAAGCTTTTCATATCAGAGTTTTGCAATCGAACTTTTGCTGTTCAAGCCTGTGAGCCTGATGCGCCTATATTCCAGGGCTCCACATCTACTGCTGCTTGGACTTCAGCGCTGAAGTATTATTGTCCACAACGTCAGCAGCCACGACTTTCCGGACCACTTTTCTTTGGGTTTGCGCTGAAGCCGATTCAGGATGCATGCCCAGGTTTGCGCTATACTGCAAGAAAGAAGGGCAATCGAGGAGACCGTGGGATTCGCCATACCGCACAGATGATGCCGTTTGATGCGACGATGCCAGGATGGTTTGTTGGAGCAGTTCCTGGCTTTGGACCGATGGCAGGAGGTGGGATGCAAGCAATGTCTACAATGCCGATGATGGCTGGACAGGACTACCAGCAGATGATACAGTCAATGGATCCGCAGCAGCAGCAGCAGTTCACATTTCAGCAGATGCAAATGAACATGCTACAGCAACAGCAGACCCAGCAACAACAACAGCAGCAACAGCAAGAAGGAGAAGCTCATAGTGAAAGCACAAACGCAGGTGAAGCGGCAAGTGCAGACGTTTCTGTAAACCCTGTAGCAACGCAAGAACAACCATCTGGACAACAGCAAAATATGTTGGAAGGACAAAATCCTGCAAATAACGGGACATCTCAGAGCAATAATGAGACTGGCGAAGAAGATAAATCGAATGAACAGCTCCAAAAAGAATTGTCAACCGTTCAAAAGAGGATACCTTCAAAAGACGAAGGAGAGGAGGATGAAATTTCAGATGAATCAAAGAGACGCAGAGTCTAAAGCATTTTGAAAGCTATTTGTTTTATTCACTTTGTATTTCTTTTCTTTTCTTTGCTTTTTTTCTTTGATAGATTCATTTCACTTTAAAAGGAGAAAAAGGAAATTTATTTTGTAATGAAAAATATAATGAATAGTTCATTGAATTATTAAAGCAATATTCGAAAAGAATCATTTGTTTAAAAACAAAAAGAATTATTTAAAAATAAATTTAATCAAATTATTTGAAATCAAAAAAAATTATTTCCCATGAATACGATTATATTTTCCGTGAATTTCGTAACTCTCAAACATATTTGTGTGAAATGGTAAATAGTCAGAAAACAGAAATAAAATTTCAGAAAAATAATTATTGATTGCTGCGTTTTGTTTGAAATGAGATTCATCAACTTAAATATGCTTTTCATTCGAAACAGTTTTTCAAATTTATTTCGATGTTTTCGTCAATCCCAAATTTGCTTTTTAATGAGTTTGTTTCTTTGTGTTGGATCATTGAACAGAAAAGTGGAATTATGTCAAATATTTTTTCTTTTTTAATAGAAGTTGCAATTGTGATATTTTTAATTCCATAGGAATTTAGAATTTTTTTTCATGAGTTCTTATTACAGATCTTTCACATTTGTCAGGAATGCAAATCATAAAATATTGGAAAAACTTTATCTGCCAAATTTATTTAAGTGTGATGTTTAACAGTTCGATTGAAAGAATCCCTTATAAAATAAAATTAAATTTTATAGAATATAAGGCGTTTTCTTCTGTTCAAAAAAAATTACAACAATAATGCATATAAATGTTTGTAAAGTGTTCACAGTTATTCAATGAATTTTTTTATAATAATTGCATATCTTTCATTAAAATTCAGTCAAATAATCGGATTATTCTTTTTGAAAAGTCGCAAATGTTCAATTTTCAAAGAAACCAAAAAAATCATATTTTGCTCAGATTTCTGTTTCCACTCACAAATCTCCTCAAGAATGTATGAAATAGCATTATCAAGAAATAGATTCCATATTATTGAAGTTTGGTACATGTCAACAAAATATTGAGAAAAATATGAAATTTTTGATTTATATGCAAATAAAACATTTGAAACTTTTCAATAAGAATTACCCTATTTGATTATCCTTTAAATGAAAAATAAAATTTCTTCATATTTGTGAAAGATGAACATGATTTGGATGAATGCGCTCAAACGATTTGAACACTGTTGAAAAGTGAAAAAAATTTAAAAAAATAACTCAATAAATTATATCAGAAATAGAAGGTGCAAAAAATTACAGACATCGCACAAAATCCCTGACAAGATCGTTTTCTCAATAACCACTCAAAGAGAAAATCTGTTAATATTCCTCTAACTATTTCGTAACAAAACTAACTCATTTGGCATACCGGACATTCATTCACGTGAAGAGTGATTATTTAAAAAAATTAATTTTGAAATTTCGGAGAAACTCAAATTCAAAAATCTCCGAGATTTCTATAATAATTCTTCACAATATTCAGTCAACTCAAAAACGAAACACTCGCACGACAAATGAATAAGTTGAGATAACGTTTGTTAAAATGAAAATAAAAAGAAAAATTTCTTTTGCAGTCATTAAGAAAATCATCTTGTCCAGAATTTTATTCACGTTCAACATCACAAGAAACGAGTATTTATCATAAAAAATATTTCATGAATTTCAATCGAATATTTCGTTAGAGAAGAAACAAATTTCATTATTAAATAATCACTTGACATTCAAAAAATATGAACATGAAAAATATTTGTAAAATAAAAGTGAAAAATTTGTTAATGGTGGTTATTTTTATAATAATAATAACTTCTCAATTTCACGTTTTTCAAATGCTTGAACAATTTTTATCGAAAAATTTCAATTTAAGACTTCTAACAACTCACTTGAAAATTTCCTGTATTTTTGAAAATTGAAAGAAAAAAGGTTATTTTCATTGAAATAACACTTTATATAAATTTTTTTGATTGTTAATTTTTGATTTATCAAATCATATGATGAATGAAAATTGAAAAAAATGTTTGAGAACAGAAAAATGTCATTATCAACGAATGAAATAATTAGCAACGTGATTATATCTGGTTCAGGCTGAATTTTATTTTTGAATGAGAAATTAAGTGATATCTTTTTTTATTTTTTTCAGCATATAATCACAGAGTGTTGTGAAGAACATAAATAGAATAAATTTACTGATCATTGGAAATCAAATAAAAAACAGATAAAAAAGTTATTTTTGCAGAAAGATTCAAAGAAAAGTTGCAATAATATCAATTGGGATTTTCATTCTTGTTTTGAGAGTTTGTGATTTATGCGAACTCAAAAATTCTATAAATAACAGTTATCTTTTCATCACTTGCAAAATCACAAAATTCGAAAGAACAAAAAAATAATACTAAATGTAATTTAACAAAAACAAAAACAAAATGAAAAATTTTCCATTTGGTAATGATTGCTTGTTTGCAGATTTATTTTTGTTCCAGATGAATGGAGATGAATGATAAAACTGATGAACTCAACAACTTTGACCAATCACAGAAGATATGTATTGTCTTCTCAACAGTTTTTCAATGTGCTTCAAAACTCACTGTAGTCTCTTGTTCGCTGTTTGGAATTTCAGTTTCTTCATCAAGATCAATTGCATCAGAAATTGTGAAAATCAAGGCATCTTTTGGAAACCGCTGGATGAACTCTCTCTTGAGAACTGTGAGTTTTAGTCGTTTTGAGACGTCTTCTGAAACACATGATTGGATGACCCCAACAAAAGATGACGAACTAAGGATCTCAATATTTGGCCTTTCTCCATTCAGAATCTTCTGTCCAGCAACCTCTGCCTCATACTCCCCAAACGGGATCTGGAGCGTAAGGCACTCCCACAGCATCATCCCAATCGAGAAGGCAACCGACTCCTTTGTTGCTCCCATCTTCTTGCTCATCAGCAGCTCTGGCGCCTTCCACCTCATGCACTCTTTTCTGTTGTCATCCTCATCCTCAAAGGCCGATGAAGGAGGAGGTGATTTTGTGAATCTCTCGCTCTTCACAGAAACATCAGAGGAAGATGTGACAATGGTGGAGGTTGAAGAGATGGAGGAAGTGTCAGAGTCTGACGAGCAGTCGGAGTGGAGGGCAATGCATATGACCATGTGCTCTGAGAACAGCACAATGTGTGGGCTTAGATTGGTCAGTGAGGGAAGTTCATCTTCTTCATCTTCAAACGAGTGCAATGCAACATTAGCCACCCATAATAGAATCTGGGAAGCTGTCATCTCCCGTTGTTGAAGACTGCCAATCTCTATTTCTTTCTTCTCATTCCTTCCATGAAGCAGCATGAACAGCGAATCCCTCAAATCAACGATCATCTTCTCATGAGGCGAAGAACATGCCATTGCATCCACTAGATTCGACATTGATGAGGTGGTTGGACACAGACTCTCCACTCGAACAAATGTTGTGTCAGTGTCTGAAGTGTCTGCTGTTGAAGTGGATGAGATGGATGGTGATGGAGTTCTTTTCCTTGTCTCTTCCTCTTTCTCACCAACCTTTTCCAATGCCCATTGAGGAATCTTGTCTGAATCTTTCCCCAGAATATATTCAGTAGATCTACTCTCAGGCAGTAAATGTTCTGATGATTCTGAATGCTCCATATTCGTCACGAAAATTTTCTTCTTTATCCTCTCTTCATTCTTCTTCTCAGCCTCTCTCTCCGCTCTCCTCCACTGCTCTTCAGGTGACATCTCCATCGTCACCATCTCAAATGCCTTTGGATCCTTTTTTATATTGTCTTCCACAATTATCTCCAATTCTTCTGTCCTTCTCTTTTGCTTTCTCCATCGAACAATAAATATTATCGAAACAACAAAAACAATCAACAGCACAACAGCCATAATAATAACAATCAATAGCCAATAAGATTTCCCTTCTTTTCCTCCTTTAACCACATTTTCACCCCCATTCATCTTTGCTTCACTTGCATTCTTCAAAATGAATGAATTTGTTGATGAAGGAGATTCTGCATTCCCAAACAAAATATGAACACTCACCTCAATTTCATCTCCACAACTGTTGATAAGATCTTTTTCCACGCTTCCTTCAACTTCTCTTTCTGACAGGAATCCATTTGAATCAAAATCATGTTTTTCAATCTCTTTCTCTTCTCCTTTCCTCTTCACAACTGAGAATGACAAATTGCATGGAATAAGAAGCATTCCTTTGAATGTCAGCTTCATTCTGTTTGCTTCTTCTTTTGCTTCTACACTCTCCAGAACAGGTATGAAGAATGATGAATCTCTCTCTGAAGCAATCCCTTCAAAATTGCACCCTTCATTCAACATCCAAAGTGATGAATTTGGCAAAACTCCATCTCCTCCTTTCAAACTCATCACATTCAATGTTCCTGTATCAGAACAGATGATGTTTCTTCTCAATGATGGATATCCGTCAATCGATGGATTGTTGTCAATGAACTCTCCTTTCTCAATCCTCACAACTCCACCTCTCACACCCAAAACACCCTGCGATGCATTTCCCATTGTTGTATCCCTGATGATAGCAACACTGCCTGGCAGTTCCACCAACGATTCATTCCATCGGCAGATTGCACCTGAATCCATTTCAATAGAAGCAAGTGGTTCTTGTTGTTTGCCCATGAAACTGCACAAATCAACTGTGATCTCAGAGCACGATTTGAATGATGCAATTGTTGGATTGCTGGATTGAGATGTGCTCTGTGAAAATGAACAGTTGCTCAAATGCACTTTGCCAGATAATTGTTCTGTACAGAAAAGAGATGCATCTGTTGCAGAGGATGTAATATTTGAGATGCACAAATCAATGAGAGAAACATTCCAATTTCCATTTGAATTTGAACCAGGATTGGTCGAGTGGATTTTGAACACGCTTCCGTTTGCCTCAGTATCTGAACATTCAAACTCTTTCACACTCACAATCATACAGCCATCTACTATCACACAACTTCCATTTGCAACAACATTTTCCAGTCTCACACTTTCCATATGCATCTCTGATGCATTGTGCAGCTCCATCACATTCCCTGTGAAGAACACTTCCGAAACATCCAAATGTGACACATTCACTGCGTTTGCCATTTCGATCATGAGGAATGGCAATGTAATTCTCATTGAAGCAATTCTGGATTGGAGGATTGAGAGCGAGCCTTGGGCAACACGCACCATGCTCAGTTGCAGTATTTGCTCATTTGATGCAGACAGTGTATTTAACATGTTCTTTGCTGAAAACAATGCGCGTGAAAGAATAAGAGAACCACTCTTCACACACAGAAGGGATGGATGAGGCGATGAGAAATGTGCTCCAAATGCAAATGTGATCAGATCAATCTCCACTCGCAAGGTGCACTCAATGATCCCCTCTTCCTCTACTCCATTCATTGGTTGGTCCAGATGCACTGTTGCTGCTTCCATTCTGTCCGCTGAACGGATTGCCACATCTCTCGCTGACGCTGGGCCTGCGATGAGGGAATTGCCGAAAATGAACAGGATACTGTATGTGCTGCTGATCACATGCCTCAGCCCCACATTCACAGATTCACATGGAGCTGATGAGCTGCCACAATGAATGGCATCTGATGCTTCAGGTGCTGTCGATGAAGCAAACACAACATAATCCATGAATGGTGCAACTCTCAGCAGAAGATCTTCCTCATCCTCAAATGTCCGCATTGTGCACCCCCATATCGCAAATGTGCGGTTGAATGATGTGCCAAAGTCGAGGTCGAACTGCGTTTCATTGATCTGTGTGCCGATGTTGGTGCATCTCACATACACATCTCTCCCTCGCAATGCTGTGTTTGCTGAAAAGTCGATGTTGCTGAAGCGAAAAGGAAGCGGTGCTTGTGTGCTCGACGAACAATCCAGGAAGATCACACCCCCTCTGCCACTCGACTTTGCAAAGCACTCACTCGCTTGGCAATCTTCCCACGTGACAGACCCACCATCCCCAAGATCAAACAGCACTGCTCCTCCTCTTTCGCTTGAGGATGAGCCACAGCCTTCCAGTGTGGTGTTCTTCACTCGCAGTGTTAATCCTGTGATTGTTGTACCCCTCAGCAGCCCAGGTGCATTTCCGTTCTTCTGCTCCACTCTCAAAAACGCACACTCATTCACTTCAATGTTTGCCATCATGTTGTTGTTTGATTTGTCATGTGCCATTTTGGTACTGCTTGTCTTCTTTTCTTGCTCTTCGCTCTGAACAACCTTCACATCTAGCGCAATGCATCCTTCACATTCCACATCTGACAAGTTACTGCTGCTCATGTTGATTGTCCCGCTGTTCTCCAGGCAGATGAGCGGATAACTCGTTGAAATAGATTGCATGCTTAGCCTTGTGCAGGACAATGTTCCTTCACTCACTGTGATCATCACAAACTCAATCGATCCACTCTCCCCTTCATCCATCCCAAACGAGCTTTCTTCCACATCCAGCACCCCTTCCACACCCTGTGATGCAATCAGTCTCTTGTCTCCATTTCCAAACGAGCAAGGAACAGCAAATCTAATCCTATGAATCACACATCTCTTTGTGTTCACAATCACAGTTCCTGTATTCCCTCCAATCTCTTTCAGACACCTCACAACACAAGTGCTGCTTCCAGGTGCACATCTCACATCCACTCCGCTCACATCCACCTCTCTCCCTACCTCGCTCTCACCTCTCACAACAATCCTCTTCCCCTCTCCTCCCTCCAATCGGGTGACTGTGTGATGAAGCGATCTGCACGGACACCCCTCAAAACCACACACAACTGTGTCAGCACCTCCACTCCCAACATACACTTCTGCTCCAATCTCTTCAAAGAAATACACCAATGGGATTGCATTCGTTCTGTCGCTCCCATCATATCCCATGAACTGCTCTTCAATCCCTTCCTCACCCCTCATCCCATCCATGAATGGCAGTGTGGTGTTTGTGATGCTGCCCCTCAGCTCAGCCGATTGCACAAACATGTTGCTCCCATATTTCGCCTTGTTTGGCTTGCTCTCTCCTTCTCCAAAATCCGGATTCCTCACAACAAACCCATCTCCCCCTTCTTCCAGTCCGATCATCACCCCTCCTCCATATCCTCCTCCTGCTCCACTTGTTTGTGCTTCACACCCCTTGAATTGGCATCCCTCAATCACAATATCAGCAACTGTTGAATCAGCATTCCCATATTCAGCACATTCCACACACACCCCTCCTCCCATCCTCCCCTCACCCTCAACACAGCACCCATCAAAAATACATCCACTCAGCTTCACCATTGGCTCGCTCTCATCATTCCCAGCTTTTGTTCCTGTCTTCTCAATCACCACTCTCACTCCTCCCCCATTTCCTCTCTCGCTAACAATCCCACTCAAGTTGCACTCACTCATCTCCAGCAACCCTCCATTCATCCATTCCACTCCTGACCCAGACTCTGCCCCACCATTGATGTTGATCCCTGAAATGTTGCATCGTGCCATCTTTAACCATCCTCCTCCATTTCCTCCTTTGAATGAAATCACTGATACTCCCCATTCAAGCCCATTCCCACTCATCTTCACATCCTCAATCTCCACTTCCCCACCTCTCCCTGCCACAAGCCCCACACCCCTTGTCCCTTCCCTCAAGTCAACTTCGCAACTGCTCATCCTCAGAACCCCTCCAGCACACATCATCAGATACTCGATCTCAGAGTGAAGACTCTTCACATTCATCACTATCTTTTCGATCGAAAATGAACTGCCTGAAACAATCACTCCCTCTTGTGATATCTCTGAGCTCACACTCACATCAATGCCCACTTTCAACTCCTCTCCACATCCCACTCTCCACTCTCCTTCAGGCACAGAAATCTCCTCACTTAACACAAACGGCGCATGAAGTTGAATATCACCTGATTCGGCCAATGAAAATCGAAGAGCCAAACCTCTGCTGATCGAAGAGCATGGCGCCTCGGCAAATCCACACGCACTGAAGTCTGCTGCCCTGCTTCCCCCAACATGCACTGGCCCTGTGAAATTCTCCCACAGATACACAAAAAGGGGAAGCACCACATCCCCATATGCTGCTTCTGTCTCCACCCCCTCAATATCACCCAAACACTCCAACTCAGCCTCCGTCAAGCTCCAATCAAGCCAATTTCTCACATCCTCTTCATCAATGTGTCCTGCTGCAATAAACACATTCTTTCCCCATTTCGCCTTGTTTCCTCCAAACATCGGCTGAGTGAGTCTGAATGCCTCTGCTGGTCCTTTCAACTGAACATATATCGCTCCTCCTCTTCCACTCTCCTCGCTGCACTCACATCCCTCAAACTTCGATTTGCTCACGATCAATTTTCCTCCTCCTCCCTCTCCCATTTCAACGTTTGCGCACAGCGCCCCTCCTTTTCCACCCTCGCTGCCTGCAAAACATTCAGTGAATGTGCATCCATCAATTTCCATGCTGTTTCCATTCCCTATCCTCAGCAGATGGCTTCCTCCATCAGCAGATTTGCTGCACCCACACCTCACAAACTCGCAGCTGCTCACAGAAAGCGAAAGAGATCCATCTGAATCTGCCACAAGTGCTGCTCCCCCATCACTTCTAACCACATCGCTCACGCCTGTCGATGTGATGTTCACCACATCTGATGGAGTGCCAAAGTGGAACAGAGGAGCAGATGCCAGAGCAATAGAAGAAATGTTTGAGGAGGAAACAGACATTGAGCCAAACAAAACCATGAATAGAGACGAGCTGAAGATGATGGCTGAGGATGAGCCTGTGATGGTGAGGTCTGAGATGGCAAGGGTGGCTGCTTGCTGAGTGAGGGTGAACAACGAAGGCGACGGTGATTGAGGTGAGTTGTGGACAATGGAGAACGAGGAGGCTGAAAGAGAGCCAAGCGAGATCGAAAACAACGAGAATGAAGCACCACTTGGAAGCATGTTTGTCTGCACAATGCAAGTGGCTTTGTCATTCCCATTCATCTCAATATGCTTTGCTCCAATGTTAACACACAATGAAGGAGAAAATAAGGAGGGAAGGAGAATCACTTTCAATTCAAAATTTGCATCTGCCTGTCCAACTACATATTCAAGTGTCCTGCATGCATCTGCCTCAGAAGCTCCACATTCACTTTTGTCTGTTCCATCTGATTTCACAAACAGCTCAAGAATTTTGAAAGTTATCCAATCATTCACTGTTTGATTGTCTGCTGTGTTGTTGTTCCAGATTCTCTTTTCTTTTGTTGTTGAGAAGCAATTACTAAACGGAGAATCAATTACATTACTGCCATCAAAGAATACGTCGTTTCCCCTTCCATTCGCAGCTGTATTTCCATAAAACAAGCAGAATGAAATGAACTCAAATCCGCTCAACCAAGATCTTGATGAAATGAAGGAAATTGCAGCTCCACCATATGTTGAAGAAGCTGAAGTTAGAATGTTTTTGTGAAATAGACAATTATCAATACTAAAAGAACTTGGCTTTGAAGATGGAGAATCTCCAAATTTTATTGAACCATAAGCATCAATGCCAGAGTTTTCTTCAAATGCACAACATGAAATCTCAATTGTTCCTGATGAAGGAAAATCATGGAATCCACAGAATAAAACCGTACCATGACTTCCATTTATTGAACAATTACGAAAGTTACATTTAAAAAAACAAACAATTTGATTAACATCTGGATTTTGATAAAGATTCAGGGCTCCACCATTTCCTCCAGCTTGACATCCAATAAAGTCTGTTTCTGTTATATTTGCAACTGCAATTGGATGAAAGTATATTGCTCCACCATCGCTTTTTGAAGAACAGTTCTGGAAGAGGCAATTGTGGATTGAAACATTGGCGCTTGAAATAGAGCAGGAAATGGCCCCACCATTCCCTGCATATTTTGGCAAATCAATCCATTCACACCACTCAAACTCATGGTTGCCGTCTGGCAAACCAATCCTTGAACTCATGTTTATCGGGTTTTCTTGAGTTCCGTGTTGGGCTTCATTTGGTCTTGGAGTGCGAGCACAAGTGCGAAATGAGGTGTTGAACAGATTCAGAGAGTGACGAAGTTCGTTCATTGATGGGATTATCCCTCCATCAATTGCATTACTCACTGCTTCGAATGAGCAACATCTCATTTTTGTCGATAAATGGAACAATATGGATTCATCAGGCTTGGATGGCTCAGGCTTTGCCAAGGATGAAATATTCGAGAACGAAGAATGTCCAATGCACACAGAAATCAGGAAAGGAGATGAGCAGAAGGGATGCGAGGAAACACAAAACGATCCAAAAATACTTTGATCAATTTCAAGCATATTTTGGGAAAGCAAAGAAAAAGATTCCGGCAGAGAAGAAACAAGAGATGGGAGAGCTTTCAGAGCATCGGAAGAGCACATCGAAATATTGGACAAAAGCATGCACCCAGAAACGCACATTATCGGACTTTTCGATGCTGTTTTGCAACATACCACACAACAGCCACGAAGAGCAAGAAATGAATTTTGAGTTAATACAAATTGGGAGCAGCTTGGGGGAAAGGCACAACAAAGCGAGGATATTTCCAACGAAGAATTGATTTCTTGGATAATTCCATTGAAGCACGAATATTTATTATTGTGTTCAAGCTTTCTGTTTTCACTCAATAAATCTGGAAAAGAATCAAATAAAGATGATGACATTTTGCTCATTGGAGAACGGGATTTACTGCTCGAATGATTGATTTCACATGAAGGGACAACACAGCAGCAATATTGGAGCAGCAAGGCAACTGCAACACAAGGAGAAATCGAGTTCATTCCTCACTCCTGCAAACAGTTCTATTATGGGCCTTCAATCAAATTTCCCTTTTAATTATTTTCTTTTATGAAAAGGTTAGTAAAATGAGAAAAACATTGAATTAAAAGAATTCAGGTATAAATGAATGAAGATTATTTGGCATTCTCACATTTATTCATCAAAAATTTGATCCTTCAAAAATCACCTTTTTTCGAAGATAATTTCGTTTCCTTTATGACTTCACAGCAGACATCTTGTTTCCAAATCCATTTAAAAAACAATTTTCTCCTTTGGAGCAATTGTTTCGTAGAGAATAATAATCGATCAAATGCACTTTGATTGATATATTGAATTTTGATGATTCATCATCAATGAATATGACACAAATTTCTCGAAAACGAAAATAGAATAACCTTAAGCTTTAATGAAATCTCCAGAGAAATAAGTAAGGATTTATTCAACTAAAGATCTGTAGCTCTTGCCATTCGATCGATGATAAACTGGCATTTTCTGTTAGGTTTCACATTTGCAAATTATGCTCAGTTTGTTCAAAGTTGTATTTTCTTGAGCGAATGACCTGTCCGAAGAAACATTTTAAGAGATTTTCATAAAAAATCTTTTTCACTCAGAAATAACTGCATTGATCGAGCTGTGTGCCTTTTTTTGTGGAAACATTGATTCATCTAACGTAAGGTCATCAAAAATAATCTTCTCTTTGCTTTCAGGCAGGAATAAAATAATTATCTTCATAGGCTATTTTGCTTCAAGATTTGAATTGAAGAAGAAAAGAACATTGAAATAACTGTTATTTCTCCGTAAAGCTCAGAAATTGTGAATTCGTCATTTCCATCAGCAGCACAACATCATTGTGAAGTTCACTAAATTTTGCCTTTATTTCACCTCAAATAATCAAAAATGAAGATATTTCCCCCCTCACTAAGGATCATTCATAAAAGAAAATTAATCCCGCTCCAATAGAGCTCCATTACAAACAAGAAGTTCTTCTGACAGTGAAAAAAAACTTTGCATTCATCAACGGAATCACATACTCTAAATTTATCTTCTTCAATGAATTGAATTTCTTTGATGTTTTGTTCATAATGAAAGGAACATTTTTTCATCTGGTGTCTGAAGCTCCATATTGTTGTGAGATTTCTTCTTCTTTATCGCATAATTCCACTTGAAGCTCAATATGCAGCTCAAAAAAACTGATGGACATCAACAAAGCCGGACATTCATTGAAGATTGTCTTTTTTGAACATGCAATAATGGTGTTTTCTCTTTCAATGATTTCTCAATTTCCATTGCACGAAAATAAAACTCTGCATCTATCCCTTCAGAAAAACATTGTTTGATACGTCGTGAGTTGCAATTGCAACTCTGGGATGAGTGATTCAACAATTGCCAAATCCAATCGATTGGCACGAATGAGTATGGTTTGCAAAAAGAAGTTTTGATGGAGTGCAAATTACAACAGAACCCATAAGAGAAATCTCATTCGGAGAGTGGTTCTCTTTGAACAGAAGATGCTGCAATGAGAGGAGAGTCATATTCTCCAAAAAATAATTCGGAACATTTCATAAATATGAGCAGAGAAAAAGGCGATGAAACTTCAGATGAAACCTGAAAAAAACAACAGCTTGAGAGCTCAGAAGTCGAAGAGAATAAATGTGGATCAACAAATGGATTTGCACTCGCATACAAAAGGCTGCTGTTTGTCGAGAAGAAATAGAAATAAAAGATAACAAGATAATGAAGAAATATCCTTTTAATCACTAAGTTATGATTTTAGATTTTTATCTCATCACTTCTGTGATGCTTCATGCCCCCACAAAATGCCAAAGGACAACTTTTTCTCGAATTGAATGTTTAGAGGAAAATGATGGACAATAAATCCATCCGATCAGAACAAGCCGAAAAAAGCAGATAAATCACATGCATTGGAAATAATTTATCTGCCAATATCAGAGCCATTCCAAGTTGCATTATCCACACAGATATCATTTTCATTCTTCTGAGCAGATATTCGTTTTATGATGAAAGGAATCGCTTCGCTAGCTCCATTTTGCTCTTTCCAGTAAAAAGATTTGTTATTCAATCTTTTTTCCTTCTGGATACTGCATATCTGCGCCTAAGAAAAGAAATAGATCTAAAACAGAAAATTTTGTTTGTTCTTCACGAATTGTGTATTTGATGTGTCGAACATAAAATTCGCTAAAGACGAGCAAAGTCCACAGTTTGTTTGCACAAAAGGAAATTTTCGTTTTTCAGATGGTTTCTTCTTTGAATAATCATTCAGATTATTTTTGAAGGAATTCTCTTTGAAATGATTTATTGTATGCCAATTCACTCGAGATGTATTTCAAGAGAGCAGCATCTGAATTCCCTGTGCATTGGAGCTCATCTTTTGCATCACAACTGAGGATGAATGTTTGAATGAAACTGAAAACTCTGAGGAATCACTTAAAACGAATATGTTTCTCTTATTTGCTAGTTCAAACGAAAAGCCCATCATGCGCCATTCTGGAATCATTCTTTAAAATAATCCGTCTGTCATAACAACACAATACAATTCTTTGGTAAATTAGTCAAGATGTTGTTGTCTTCATTCACAAAGGAAAACGTTCATTAAAAAATCATCTGACGATTTGATTGACTCAAGCCAAGGCAATTAATCAAACAAATGAAATGAAAATGCTTCTACAGGAAAAATGAATGAATTAAGATGGCCTTCTTCAGTCAAAGATGAAAAGAGTACACAAAATAACAAGGTGTTTATGTTCGACTGTGAACGTAGATATAAATTCACAGTTTGAAAATGAAATAAGAATCGAGTAAAAGGCAGCACCGAATGAAAAGGACTTCTTATCTTTGTTGTTGTAAAGGGCCAACATGCACATAACTGGTTTCTTCGTTCGCTTTCCATTTCCTGATGCTGATGAATGCGCTGCAAAAATAGCACTTTTGCGAGGCAATAAGAGATGCAATGGAGATGGAACAAGTTTGTGGAAGAAGAATTGATGACATTCGAATTGAAGTCTCAAAAAAGAGAAGAGAAGAGAAGAAGAGGTGAAGAGAAAATTTCCAGAAATAATTTGATTTTTCTGGATATGATGGGAAATGTTTTATTTCAGGAAATGAAGAATATGACGATGAAGAAAAAGAAGAAATCTATGCTGGCTCCTTTGAATGTAATTTAAACATAAGGTATTGAAGACCTTTAAAGAAACAATAAGAGATATATGAATTGAAGAATAAAACGGAAGTGTTGAGTCGATTGGAGAAACGAATGAAAAAAGGAAAACAATCTGTCGAAGAATGAAACTGAATTGAGGAATTAATTGGGCTGATCTTTTGATAATTGAGCAGGTTTGTTTGATTCTTTGGCGAAGAATCGAGAAATGTGATAAAACATTTTCGGAATGAAAAGTGGAGGAGAAGTTGAAGAAGGAATGCAAAAAGAAGAAGAAATCGAAGAGGAAATAATCGCCTTTGAAACAATCGTTTGATGGAAATTGTGTCGAAGTGGATATTCTGAGAGAAAATAATCAGCAAGCAATTGGAAGCATTCTCCCTTTCCAGATATAAAATTGTGATTCTTTTCAAACTATTCCAGAAGAATAGCACAATTCCCATTTTGATCATTTACGCCTTGAACAATGCCATAAAGAGGTTGCTACAGGATGTTAGTTTATGTTTTTGTTTAATATTTTTCTTCAACCATTTCATGAAGCAATTTTTCCTAAAAGTCCATCGCGAAAGCTTCCTTTCGATCAAGAGCAGCATTTTCTTGTGAACATTGATAAGACCTATGAAAGAAGAAATGCATCTTCAAAAAAGTGTCAAAAGCTCTCGGTTGCAGAAGGCTTTGAAATACATCTAATCCATTATGAGAAGGCGATGTTTTGCGCAGATGATGAAGAAGTGAATTTAGAAATGCACGAGTGGTAATTCTCCCGTTTGGCAGAAGGTTTGAGGCATTCGTCAATTTGGCAAGCAGAACGCATGAAGAAGATGCAAATAATGAAGGAGTGTAATGATGAGATAGAAACTCAGATTGAACTGAATAAATGATAATGAAGAAAAAGGCAAAGTTGATGAAAGCGGATCTATTCTTTTCATTTCATTTTGTTTGCTCTCGACACTTTGCTCAATTCCTCATGACCAATGGCTTTGGCTCTTATTTCTTAGTATTCCTCAGGCGAAAAGGAGTCAAATGATATATATTTGAAGTTATTTACCGAAATCAAAGGAATAATAGATTTTCTAGAAGAAGAATAATTCTTTGTAACATACGTGCATTGGCTTCTGAATCATGTGAAAAGGCGAAATAAGGCAGCGATGTGGCAGTTGAAGAGAGTCAGCAGATTGCTCAAAAAATGTAGCGATTGCAAAAGCTAAGGCAGAACTGAGTTGATTCGAAGCTGCTGGCTTTGTTGCCGAGAAAAAGAAGTATTTCTTTGTTCTGGTTGGACAGAAAACTTGTGCTCCAACATCGCTGTAAAAAAATGGAGGTGATTAAGCTTTTATAATTAAATATGAAAATGCTTTTGTTGAAGGGGAAAGGAAATAAGATTGTTAAAACGGATGAACGTTGAGAATTATTGATGAAAAAGATGAAGATGAAAATGGCGATGATGTTGGAGAAAATAAAGTGGATATGACCATTTAATTGAATTCAAAAATATGCTTCACTAAAATTCATTCTGAAAAGCTAAGAAGATTTGAAAAAGTATTCAGCAGTTGCAATTTATCCATGTTTCATTCCATGTTTTCACCTCTTCGATACCGATGAATATCGTCATTTCAACAGATGCTTGCTATGTAGAATAAAAAAGATTATGTGCATAGCCATCGTTTAAAATGAAGTTTAGTTTTTTCTATTTCTTTTATTTTCTTTTAAATTTCTTTGTCTCCTTGTTGCTCTTCATAAGTTTCCAATTATCATGTCATTTTTCATTCTGACGTATAAATTCAATTTATTCCTGTTCCCGCATATTATTTCCCGTTAACCTCCTTTTCCATCTCGCAATCAGATAATCTTGCAATTCGCATTTTTGATCAGATTATTTTTTATGGTATTTGAAAATGAAACTTTCGAACACTTTTTTATTCTATTTACCTTTTCACATTGATATTTTTTCATAATATTTTGGAACAAAATCACTTTTTTTAAAAGTAACTGAACGTTGTCTCTTTTTATTTATGAAAAGAGTTGTAACAATTAAAAAATCAAAGAGAAAAATCAAAATAAATATTTTTCAAAATTGAATAAAATGTCATAACACATAAAACTGCCTTCAAATATTTTGCGTGTCGTGCTCAACTTGCCGAGGAGTTGGGCGAAATTTCGTTGTGCTTATTTGCGGTTGGCTGGGCACAGGAGGAATGCGAGAAAACGAGACCTGGCGCTTTTGGTTCAATGAAGAAGAAGAAGAAGATGATGATGATGATGATGACAATGACAATGAATATGATCCAACTCCTTCATCACCTCCCCTTTTATTCGAGTTCTCTTTCCCTTCTCTCAGACGCCTCTCGTGCTCTTTCTGTTTGTCCCTCGTTGACTCAAACCCTGGCGGAGTAGTACACTCAGCACCTTCCTCTGCTTTCCTCTTGTTCTCCTTCTCACACTCGTTGATCTGGCTGAGACTGACTCCCTTCAGCAGCACGCCCTGCCCGCCAAAGGGAATGTCTGCTGCCACATCTTCTCTCCTTCCGGTGCTCCTCCGGCGAAACAGCTGGTTCCGTGTCTGCCGCGGAGAGAGGGTCATTGGCGTGGGTGAAAGAGGGGATGATGTTGATGAAGAGACAGATGTTGAGGCAGATGTCGAAAGAGGTGCCACAGAAAGCGAATGAGATGAAAATGTTAGAGAAGGAATGACAACACCTGCAGACGAAGACGGGATCGAAGGAGCCGATGGAGGCAGTACAGCTTGTTGGAGGATATGTTGATGGAGATCGGCCACAGACACACTCGGCGAAAGGGTGGGCGAAGCATATGGCGATGCTTCGAGAGAAGGCGCGTGCGAGAGAGAAGGGTTGGAATGAGAGGGATCGGTGTCCTTTTGCGAGGAGATGATGATGGAAGATGAAGAGGAGGAAGAAGGTTGACTATTCTGCAACGGAGCGTCAGATGAAGAAACCACATAAGAGTTGAAAACAGGCAAATGCGAATTATGCAAATGCAATTCTTTCCTTCTCCTTTCTTCTTTCCTCTCCTTGTTCCTTCTCCTCTCCCTCGCTTCTCTTCTCTTCTGTACCTCCTTCCTCTTCTTCTCCTTCTTCTGTTCTTCCACAATGCAGATCTCCTCCTTCGCTATGCCCCTCGCTGCAAGCCACGCATCTGCAGCATCACCCACATTACGCAGAAGAGAGAGCAAAGGCAGCGGAAGCGACAAAAGCGTTGATCTGATACGATGGCTTGGGGTAGAGGCGTTTGAAGGGTTCTGTGGGAATGAATGGAAAGCGGATGACTTGTTGGATGCAGGGGATGATTGCATTGGATTGAAAGATTCTTCTTCATCACCCGCTTGCTCAGCAGTCGAATCAGCAATCACAAGATCGCTCTCTATTTGGGTGTCTATGGTAGGCACGGCTATCAAAACAGGAGGCAGTTGAGCATTGTTCATTTGCGGTTGTGATTGTTTCTGTTGCTGATTCTGTTGTTGTGTGTGTGTTGTGTTTGGATGCACATGCAAAGCGGACGGAATCGAATGTGGATCCAAAACAACAACATGTCTTTCTGTATCACTTCCTGTGCTGTTGCCTTTACTCAAATCATTTTGTTCATTATGTGTGTTTGATTTCCGCTTCTCTCCCTTTTTGCCTCCTCCTCCTCCTCCTCCTCCTCCTTCTTTTGCTTCCTCGTCAATGCATTCGTCTATAGCTTTGAACAGCTTTTGCGCTGCCTCTTTTCTTTCTTTCAGATAGATCGCTTTCTTCTCTTCCCACCTCTGTTTGAACTTCTTCTCTCTCTCAATCATCGATTCGACAACTGAATGGAACTTGAACGGCTTCCTCTTCTTTGCTGTTTCTGGCTTGCTCTTCGCTTGTGAAAGAATTGGAGGAAATGCACTTTGACGACTGCTTTGCTTATTGTAGTTGTTTTGAATTTTGCTTAATTCTTTAGCATCTTCATCATCTTTCTCCCTATTCTCTTTCCTTTCTTTCCCTTCTTCTCCTTCTCCTTCTCCTTCCTCATCCTCATCTTTCTCTCCCTTTCCCTGCGAAATCTCCAGAATCACGTTTCTTTTGTAAGCTGACAGCACACTTTTCACAAAATGCCCCCATCTCTCGTTTATCTCCCTCTTTCTCCTTTCCTCCTCTTCTGCTGCCAAATCCACAACAGCAGGCCTCAGAGTCGCAGAAGTCGCAATCAATGACTGGGGATCAACAACAAGAAGAGAAGGAGAAGAAGAGGAAGAAGAAGAAACATGCTCTCCTCCTTCTTCAAATCCAGATGCTGTGCTTTCTTCTTCTTCTTCTTCAACTTTTTCACTCACATATTCTTCTTCTCCTTCTTCGAATTCACTTTCGCTGTTAATGCTTTCACTTGAGTTGTTGTTACCACTTTGGAATTCTTTCAAAACAGCCTCTGAAATCTTCTTGTGCAACTCATTTTGCATTTCTGTTTTGTTATTTGAATCAACTCCATTTGCATCTCTTTCATTAGATTTCATTAAAAATGATCTTTCAGTTGTGACATTTGAGGAAAGAGAAGAAGATGATAAGTCAATTGATTCATTGGTATTACTCAGGCTCTGTTTTGAAGGCGAGCCAGAAACGGTGTGTGAGAAAGAGGAAAGAGAAGGATAAGTCTGAAGTGTCTTTGATGAAATGACATCAGCAGGGAGAGAAGGATGAGAGGAATAAATAGAAGACAGCTTATTGAGATGGAGTTGGGATGAAGGTGAAGTGGAAGAAAAAAGTTGTTGTGGAATTTCTTTGTTTGGTGGTGGAAAAGAATTGTTTCCTTGTTCAGTTTGAGGAAAATTATCAGCATTTTCTATTTCTTTGTTAAGAACTCCTAAAAACTCTCTCTTCTTCTTCTGTTGCTGTTCAAATTGAGAAATCAATTTTGAATAAGAAAACGAAGTATTTTTATCATCGTCATCATCTTCTTCGTTCTCATCAAATAACCCACGATCACTTTTTATCTGAGCAAGCATGTTTTCCGCTTCCAAAATAGTTCCATTTATCGAAGTTGCAAGAGACGATAGCGTCTGCTTAGAGATCTTGCCGCATTCCATCAGAATGCTTCTCATAAGCACCTCTTCTTCTTCACAAACGCTGCCAACCAAACAAGAGAGCGAAGCTTGCTCATCTTTTTCTTTGCTATTTAATTCATTTTGCATTTGTGCGTTTCCTTCATTTTCATTCAATTTCTCTGAATTTTTGCTTTTTTCGTCATTTTTATTGAAAGATTGCTCATTTTCTGTTCCAACCGAACCAAAAAGCGGTTGATAAAATCTGTCTTTTATGAACCCAGTTATCTTCTCTGGCTTTCCATTCACACTCAAAACGATGTTTTCCTGTTCTCTTTCTTCTCTTTCTTCTCTTTCTTCTTCTTCTTCTTTTCTTTCTTCCTCTTCTTCTTCTTCTTCGATTTTCCTCAAAACCCCACAAAACTTCTCTTCCATCTCCTTTCTCTCTTCTCTTCGTATTCTTTCTGTTCTCATCTTCCTCCTCATGTTTCCATTGTTTTTCTCGCTCTCTTTCCATTCTTCCTCCTCCAGCTGCTGTTGAAGCCTTTTGTTCTTCTCTTTCTCTTCCTCCAATTTCGCTTCCATTTTCTTCGCTTCTTCCTTCGCCTCTTCCAATTTCTGCTCCCACATGCTTTCTTTGTCAGCAAACTGTATCATCATCTCCCTTTTCATCTCTTTCTCTTTCTCTTTCTCTTTATACTCTTTCTCTTCCTCCTCTCCCTTCCTTTGCTTTGCTTCTTCTTCTTCCTTTTGCTTCTGTCTTTCACTCGCAATCACACAAAGCAAGTCAAAACGATTCATATGGGCCACATCTTCAACACATTCCACATTTATTCCCCTCTTCTCCATCTCTTCTCTTTCTTCTCTTTCTCTTTCTTTCTCCCTCTTTTCTTTGTTTGCCCCCTCATTCTCTTCTTCTCCCGCCCTTCTCTGTTTCTGCCTCTGTTCTTCTGCTTCTTCTTCTAACACTCTCAATCTCTCCTCCAGAAATATCTGCTTTCCTTTCTCTCTTGACAGCTCTTCTTCGTGCTCTTTCATCAACTTCAGCTCGTTCTCCCTCATCTCACTCATTTTGGCCTCGTTTTCTCTGCACTCGTTCTGCCAATGGTCGGCTGCCTCCTTCTTCGCTTCAACTTCCTTCTCTAATTCGTTCACTTCCTTTTGCAAGCGCCGAATTTTCTCTTTCATTTTCTCCATCTCTTCGTCTTCTGCTTGCTCTGAAAGACGCATTCTGGCTGCATATTCTCTTTTCGCCACTTTCTCCGCTTCTTCTTCGGCTTCTTTCTCTTCCTCTTCTTCTTCCAGTCGCTTTCGCTCGTTCTCTTTGATAGCTTCGTTAATCACTCGTTGCATTTGTTTGGCAAAGGATTGACGTAAATCTGTTTGAGATACAATAAAAAAAAGAGAGAGAAAGAAAATTAATATTAAAAAAAAAAGATAATTGGAGATGGAAGGAAAAGATGGAAGAATAGAAAAAGAAAGAGAGGAAGAGAAAAAGCAAAAAGAAAAATTAAAAAAAAAAAAAAAAGAATTTTAATTGAATGACGAAAAGTGAATTGTATTGAAAAGTCAACAACAATCACAACAATCTTTCAAATGCATACGTTGAAACTTCTCCAACTGAAGGCTTTTCTTCTTTTCCATGTCAGAAAGAAGCGACTGAAAAGAAGGAACTTGTGTGTTCTTCGGTGAACGCAGCGAAGCAGGTGGAGTGGAAGAGCGGGAAATGGGCTTATTTTCTGAAGATGGATAAGAATCAGAATTTGGATTAGAATTTGGATTTGAAGAAGAAGAAGAAGAAGAAGAAGAAGAAGAAGAAGAAGAAGAAGAAGGAGAGAAAGACACAGAAGAAGAAGGGGATGATAAGGATTCGCAAACAAGAGGAGGGAGGATAACAGAACGAGGAGCAGAATGAGGGCGTGAATGTGCTGAGTGTGTTGAATGTGACTTGCTGTCTGTTGAAAAAGAAGGAGAAGACGTGAATTGGATGGGGGAGACAGATGTGCGGGAAGAAGGGCGGGGGCGGGATGTGAATAGAGAAGAAGGAGAAAGAGGTTGAGATGGTGAAGAAGAAGAAGATGATGATGAGGGGGAAGAGGATGAAGTGAAAGAGGAAGAAGAGGAAGAAGAATCAGAAGCAGAAGAAGAAGTCTTGTGGTTTTGTGATGTGTTTTGAGGTGTCTTCAGAGAGAGGTATGTTTGAGGTGAAATTGAGCGTGTGGGCGACAGCCTTGAAGATTGGCTGGAAAGAAACGGATCTTCAAACATTGCACCAACAGCAGTGGTGCTTTCATTATCTTCGCTTTCAGTCGCCCGCGGCGTTGCTGGCTGCGAACGCGTTAAACGGCCTGTAACGTCCACTTTTTCGTCTTCGTCTTTTTGTGCTAGGAATTTTTCGATTGTGGTAAAAAAAAGAAATAAAAGTTTAATTCATTAAATATAAACTCAAAAATGAAAAAATTTTGACAAACCTTTGCTGCTTTTGCTTCTGTTCAAACCACCTGCAATTGAAGGTGACGGAGATATCAACTGGGGCGTTTCCAAAGGAAGCCTTGCAAATTCCGCCATATCGTATTCGGTTGCTCTTTTCATCAACCATTCGAATAGCGAATCAAAAATTGCTTTTTGCTCAGCTTGCTTTGTGTCGTAGCGAGAAAACACAAAATTGAGACGATTTTGTGCAGCCTAAAATGAGTCATTTTTAAAATTGTGAAAAAAAATTCATCCTTTGAAAAAAGACTTAATTTTTCTTTCACCACAAACATCATAATCAAGTGAAGGAGAATCGTATCTAACACGTTCTGATAGCGGAGACGTTCGAGGAGAACGAGGTGAAGATGAAGAACGCGAAGTGCTTAAAGGTACATCAACATCCGATTCCGAATGAGGACTAACAGTTGCATTATCTGTTTCCATCTGTGAATCTTCAGCATCATCAGTACCTTCTGCCTGCGCTGGTTGTTGCTGAGTGATAATCTGTGGTGATGTTGCTGACTCGTATTTTTGTAGAGCATCAACCATTCTATCGTTGATTGCTTGCAATTGAGTTTTTTCCTCAAGTTTTTTCTATTATTTTAAAATTATCAACAATATGCAGGAAAAATACAAAATAATTTTGAGAATCAGAAATAAAATACTTTTTCATATTCCTGCACAATATTTTGCCGACTAAACAAATTCAAGGAAATAATGATATAATTGTTTTTAACATTTTGCAACTATGATTTAAATGCAAACTCTGGATCGTGAAATTTAGGCTTTCTGGGTTGGGCCTGAGGTTTTTTCCGAGAATAATCTATTTTAGCCTGCCGTTTAGGCTTTTGTGTCAATGAAGATTTCATTCACAACAACACAAAAACTGGCAGAGAAAAAAGTATGGCTTGCGATAATTGAAGAAGGGTCGGATCGAATTAAAAATCGTTTTAACCCTCTATTTAGAGGGTTATATAAGTAATGAATCGGCTTATTTTATTACACACAAAATCTATTAGGAATTCAGTTTCTCAACTTGAAGTGAAACAAAAACAATCAACAGTTAAGGCAATACTTTACAATTTGCGTATTCTTTCCTCATGGTTGCAGTTTACAACACGCAAATTGTTAACGTATCCAATATTTACTGCACTTCTGACAGAAATTACAGGAGCAATAAATTGTTCAGATGCTTCTGTGAGAATTGCTGTATTATCAATTTTACCTCAAATTCTGGAACAAACACCCGAAGAATTCAAAATTGACACAGTTTCTCTCATATTTAGTATAACAGCTCATTATCCGCCGCGTGTGAGAGATCTCTCGTTCAGAATATGCTTTCCGTTAGGCATTTCTGTGAGTAAATCTAGCCAATTCGTTGTGCAAAATTCACTAACTTCTGTTCTTCAAGAAGAAATAATATGTAAAACTGCAAAAGAGAATTCGATTCTTCAATTTTTTGCGAGCCCGTTAGTGCTGCATCACTTATCTGAACGTTTTGCTCAAAATTCAGCTTTCACTTTTTCTGATTTAAATTTTGCCATAATATCCTCGCTTCCATCATCAAGCCATGAAGATGGTTGTTGCATATCAAAGATTTTTGCTGCATTTTCTGAAAGATCAAGAGATTCTGTTAAACTTTACCATATTTCAAAGATAATATCTTTGCTATTATCTGTTTGGATTTCAAAAGAAAACGAGTTCAATCGATCGGATTTGCCTGAACTTTCCTCTCGAAGCAATTTGCTTTCTTTAACGCTTGATTGCTTTTCTATGTTGGAGAATCTTCTCCTTTCTAATTTATCTACAGATTCCAATATGCAATCGAAATCTGGATCAGGCTTTTGGAATCCATCTGATTATTGGCTGTTCAGTAAAAAGTTCAATGAAACTTCAAAGGATGGAAAAGCTGATCATGTTCTGCAAGATTTTTATGAAAGTTACTACGAGGATAAATCTGATCATGAATCAATTACAGAAATCGGTTTAAAGAGTTTGCCAAACAGTAATATTTGCAATCTTGTAGCAGTTTTACAAACAATATTGGAAGCTTTTTTAAAGAAGCAAAAAGATGGGAAATGTCCAAAAACTCATTCTATTCCCACAGAAAGTCTTTCAACAGAAGAAAAAACCGGCACTGAAGTGGATGATGATAACAAACCATCAAATTTGATACCATCAACAGCAGTCGTTCTTCGTTCTCTTCAGCTGCTTCTTGCCTTGCTGCACTTTTGGTACCAGCATCGATCCATCACATTTGATGATGTTCAATGCAGCAGAAATGAAAAAATGAAAGAAACGATCAAATCACAAGAACCACGTTGCTCAAATTCGTCTGATTTTTCAACAAGACAAGTTATTTCTTCTGATGTCTCAAATACAGCGTTGATTCCTCAGATTCCCATCCATTTTAAAGAGACAGCGTCTTCTTCTCTTTCTGTTTCCACAAATAGTTCAGATTGTTTCCTCCCACCTCAAAAAAGAAATCACACCACCTTTTCACAACTGAGACAATCAACATCAAAAAGAAAAGGAAAAAGCTTATCAATACAAACAACAGAATCCCTTCCTATCCAACCAATGCTGCAAACTGGCTCACATTTCATAACTGTTCCTCTTTTGTCTTCTGTTCTCTCGCTTACAGCACATTCTTCCGCGATGATTGCGTCTTCTGCTCTGAATGTTCTGTCAGCTTATTTCATGTCATTTAACACACTTCATTCATTTCATTCACTTCCATTTCAGATTTCGTACAAGCAGCCTTCTCAAAAGAGCAGCACATCACAGCATTACACTTCATTTCTGGATCATCTGCTTCAACTTCTTTCTTCTTTCTCTTCCACCACTACCTCCTCTTCTTCTCCTTCTACTTCTCGGATCAAACACAAAGATTTTCAAATTGGCATTTCCAGTGAAAGTTCGAGACAAGAAAATAGCAAAATCTCCTGCACTGAAGAAATTCAACATTCTTCTTTTAATTCACTGAGAGATCTCGACAATGTGATTTTGACTGTCAATTCATCAAATGCCAAATTTCACGAATCTTTCATTCAATTTGTTGAAAGACTCAATTCAGTTGTCTGTACCAAAAAGTGCATAAACAAAGAATTAAACTCACAAGTTGTTCTTGAACAGGAATCAGATGTAATTAAGACTAACAATATTGAAGCTGATAGCATAAACTCAGCACCTGATCCTCTTATTCGCTCTTCTGCCGCATTTTGTGCTTCTCATCTGATAAGATTGATTCTTTCGTTTATTTCGCTCGCATTCAAAGAAGAACAACAGAAAATTTCTTGTCAAGTGGATTCTGCTAAAAAATTGCATTCTTCTTCTTCTTCTTCATTCTCTTCCAAAATGTCCTCTTTTATTCCTTTTGAATCATTGCATGTTTTTTTGAGGCCATTTGTGAGCAATCAAACCACATTTCAAACAGAAAAAGATGAGCGTCAATCAAAAAATTCCTTCATTTCACTTTCTCTTCTCTTTCATATTATCATTTCTGCCTTTGTCACTGAAACCTCTCAACAGAAGGAAAAAGAAAAAGATGAAGAAAATGTTCAAACTTCTGCTTCTTCGTTTTCTTCTATGAAACATCCTCTTTCTTCACCTCTTGTTGTGAGCTTCTCAAGAGATGAAGATGAAAAAGAGAGCGCAATGAAATATGAGGAAATTGATCCATTTTTGAACGCTTTGCATTCATTTGAAGATTCCTCAGTTTCTAAAAGCACTCAAGATGTGTCATTTTCGAAAAATGAAACTGTTATTCCATCTTCTAATTCATCTAATTTTTCAAATTCTTTAATTTCTTCAAGTTCATCTTGCTCATCTTTGCTTCTTTCACCTTTCTCTTCTCTTTCTTCTTCGACTTCTCCTCCTCTTCGCGCTATTATCATCGCTATCCACTCCATTCATCACTTCTGTTCTATCATTTCACCACCATTGCCTTTTCACTTCAAAGAAATTGATAATCTTGCTTCTAAAGGCAGATCATTTAGATGCTCAACAGATATTTTGAAGCAATTTGAAGGATCGCAAACTCTTGTTCATAATACTTCTTGTTCAATGAACTCTGATTTATCTTCTATTGCATTGAATTCAACCTCTGCTTCTTCAAATTCAACTTCATCACAGATAGATTCAACTTTTCCTTCGAATCTAACTTTTCTGTCTTCTCTTTCTCTTTCTTTGTCTTTCTGCTCCACTTTTCTGTATCGCCTATTTCTGTGCCAAGTGTTCCACCCGACTTCTTCTCTGCTTCCCCCTTCTGCTCTGAATGTGCTGCAACATCTCTCTTTTGGCTCAGTCGCAAATGTTATGGATGCTTCTGAAAAATGGATGGAATGCGTCACAAATAGACAGATTACGATGATGAAAGATGAGGTGTCGAAAGATGGAAGTGAAAAGTGTCGTTCAAAAGAGCTGGATTTATCGACTGAAATAAGTCGGATGACTGATAAATCACCAAAAGTTTCTGCTCCGATTCACGATTCTATTTCTTCATCAATGATGTGTTCAAATAAAACATCATCTTCTTCTTTCATTAAAACTTTCCTAGAAATGTTTCTGAAAGCATTTCTTGTTCAGCTTCATTCACAAAGGCAACAAGTCTTTTCAGCGACAATAAATTCATTTACACCTTTTGTTATGCATATGGTGATGGCTATGAAACAGTTTGAAAAAAGTTCTCGATTTGAAAACGAAAGAAACTTTATTGAAGCAAAAAATGAACCAAGAAATGAAAATTGCAGAAATAAAAGTGATCTTTCTGCATGCAATATTTATGAGGAGAATCGCAATAATGCACAAAATAAACAAATGAATGATTATGCGATGCATTCATCTGTATCTTGCTCTCTTCTCTCCTCAGACTCTTCCCAAAGAGACTTCAATCAATCTACCATTTTTGTGCGTGTGCTCCTCATGACGCTTGCGACTGCTGGTTTGAAAGGCAATGTTGATCCTTATGTTTTATCGTTAATTCATAAAACTTGCACAAATGAGCAAACATTTTATGGAGCTGCAAAAACAAGCTCAGAAAAACAAATAACTTCTTCCTTTTCAGAAATGCTGTCTTTTTCTTTGCATCCATCGACTTGTATAATGCTGTTGCGTTCATTTCTTCAGAACACATCTTCAATGAAGTTTGTTATTTGCCAAAAAGTTTTCAACCTTATCCACGATAAATGCATGACTCAGATTAATTTGAAATCAACTAAATCAATTGAGTCAAATGAATCAACGAAAAGTGAAATAACATCCAATCAGATTCAAAATAATAGCATGGAGCTTTTGGAGTATCTCACAACACTTCTGCACATGTTGTTTCTCAACATGACGACTTCATATTCCTTTTCTTCTTTCTCCGACAATCAGTCCTCTCAAAAGATGTGCTATCACGCACTTGTTGATATGCTGATTTCGCTCTCTTTGATCGTTTCTTTGATTCAGCAGACCGTCAAACAACCAAGATTTTATTCAATTTTTGAATCGCTCTATCAACAGAGCGTCAAACAGCAGGCAGAAACAGATTCTACAAATAAAGCTAATTTGAAGAATGAAGAAATCTGTCCAACTAATTCGTCTTCACCTTTGTTACGCCAGCTCCTTCTCAAAACTTTAAGTGATATAATTCTCTTCTCATTGGATCTTTTGTTTCTGCTGCAATATTATCTAATTCCGCAGATTCCAAATTACTCACAAAGCACATCATTTTCTCTGTTTAACTTGTCAAATGCACATTCAGTTAAATCCGATCTGAATCTAAGTTATCAGGCTTCTTCTTCCAGACCTTCCTTTCAGCTGCGGCAGATCTGCAAGAAAGAGCTGAGGAGGCAAAAAAGAGCGAAAAGAGAAGAGCGAGAAAGAGAAAGACAGAACAGAGAAAAACGCAGAGTTCTGCGGCGGCTGAAGCTCGAAAGAGAAAGGGAATTAAGAAAAGAAGGCAACATTCCATATGAAAGCGAGCCAAACACAGCTGATTCTGAGGAAGAGGAGCCAAGCAGTTCATCTTCTGATTCATTTGAGATGATATCTGAAGCAATGGACGAGAAAGAGGAGTACGAAGAAGCTGATTTCTGTTCAGAGACGTTTCCATATCCTTCTTCACTTATTGAGGACGACACAGCATTTTTGGATCTTCTCTGCTCTTTTCTACCTTCATTCCCTTCTCTTACGCAGTCAGCACAAAAATCCATTCGACCTTCAAATTCTTCTGCTTCAGGTGCTTTTCCATTATCTTCGTCTCCTTCACCATCTCCTTCCCCTTCTTATTCTCCTTTGTCTTCACCCGCTCCAACTTCTTCGCCTGCATCCGCTAATGCTATCAATGGTTCAACTTCTTCAACTTCTCAAACATCACCCGTTTCTTCATCGTTATCATCATCTTCTTCTTCTTCTTCTTCTTTTTCTTCTTCTCAATCGACGTTTGAGTTGATTCTCTCAAATATCTCACTCATTTCTATATCTTCTCTGAGATGGATCTTAAAAGTGATCCTTCATTCATCTTTCATTTCTGCCGAAGCCAAGGAAGAGCAGCGCATTTTCCAGCTTTGCAACAGAAAATCCAATTCGAAAAAAAGAGAATTTGGAAAAGGATTGTTTGAAGAAAATACAGAGTTCGAACTTGAACGTAAAGAAGTCGACGACAAATCTGAAAGGACAGATTCAAATCCTCAATTGATTTCAGAGCAGCTGACAACCATGCCAATAGAAGAATCAACAAAAAAGCATACATTTGAAAGCTTGCAATACAGTTATTCAAATCTTATAGGATCTTTTGGAAGTTCTCACAAACATCACAAAGACGACTTCATTCCAAAGCTCTCTTTAACCCCAACGGCGCCTCCATCTGTCGATCTTCTTCTTTCCGCCTTGTTTTCATCCGACTCACTATCTTCTTCTTCTTCTGTCATCAGTAGTAGCAGTGGAATCAATAATGTTTCTCCTTTTATCTCTCAAGTAACACAAAGCACTCGTTCATTGAATCCTTTCAAACCAAAAAAGAAGAAGAGCATGATTGATTCCGTGTGCCCGTGGATTAAACATTTGCCTCGCTCGTCTGAAGAGCTGGCTGAATTGCGAGAGAAAGAAGGCAGTCTTTCAGTTGAGGATGTTGTCAAGTGGCTGTCGAGTGTTTATGACGAATGGGAACAGTATGAAAAAAGCAAAGCGCAAACAAGAATCTGCGAAGATGGCAAAAAGAATGAAGAATTTGAAGCGCCTTCTGCTCGAAGTGCTCCTCAACGGAGGCTGTCTCCTTCTTTGTTTCGTAGAACGCCTTCACCTTCTGCCAGAACAAGAAACTCGTCCTCTCCTTCTTCTCCTTCTCGTTCAAATTCGTTTTCATCAACTTCGTCATCACTATCTTCTTCCTCTTCCTCTTCCTCTTTGAATCTTCTTTCGAACACATCTTCATCTGAATATCTTGATTGCCCTGTTTTTTATTCCTCTTTTTCGTCTTCGCAGTTTTTGCATAGTTTCCATTCGCATCTTTTTACAGTTCAACAGCCATTTGCTCTCAACCAACCTTCAAATTCGTTGCAATCTTCTGCTTCAAAACTACAATTGGCTAATATTTCTCAAACATCTGCAGGAGATTCCCAGCGATCTATGTTATCTTCTTCTTCTTCTTCTTCTTCTTCTTCTTCTTCTTCTTCTTTGCCTTCATCATCAATAACAACTTCTTTTTCTTCTTCTTCTGGTATCTCATCAACTCTCCGCAGAGGAAACCAGCGTGTTGCTGCTGCAACAATCATTCCATTGCTTTATCCTGCTGCTTCTCTTTTCTCGTCTTCTCTTTCTCTTCTTTTGGAACTCGAGTCATTTTCTGTAAAAACTCTGTCAGATTCAAGCAAAAAACATTGCGCATTGAAGAAAATGAATGACAAATCAAGTGAAAAGTCGGAATATAAATTAACTGATAAACAGGGGAAATCATCAAATGCTGATGAAAGCACAATCAATTTTCAAAAGGGTAACACAAATCAATGCGAAATGCCACTGTTTTTCTCCTTGGATTCAATTTTCCCTCTTTCTCCTTTCCAGTTCTTCATCGACGTTTTGCATCTGTCTCTTTCTTTGCTTCCTGTTCTTCCCTCTGCATCTCTTTTGCTTTTATCTGATATTTCACTCATTCTCAATGCAGCCGAGGAACACACACGCTCAAGATCTGATGATCAATTTCCAATTTCATCTGCATTTTTTTCTCCTTCTTCAATTTCAAATGCACATTGCAATTCTTCATATTCAGTTGGTTTGCAACCTCCTCAATTGCCTTCTCTTCCTCCTTCTTCTCGTGCTCCTTCTGTCACATCTGTTGCGTTATTTGAACAGCTTTCTGTTCAAAAGTCATCTGACTCTGTTGAAGCAGCTTCATCTCCTTATCATCTCAGTCAAGCAATTCATTCATCGATGTTCGTTCTCGTTTCTTTGGTTGTTCGAACTTGGATTTCTTTTGTTCTGACAGATTTTGTTGATCTCACTGCTTCTTCTTCTTCTTCTTCTTCTTCTTCTTCTTCTTCTTCTTCTTCTTCTTCTTCTTCTCCTTCTTCTTCTTTGTTTAATTCTTCTTCTTCTTCTTCTTCTTCTTCTTCTTCTTCTTCTTCTTCTTCTTCTTCTTCTTCTTCTTCTTCTTCTTCTTCTTCATCTTCATCTTCTTATCGATCTACGTCCAATCAAACATTAAATTCTAATTCTTCTTCCCATCATTTTAGTTCATCCTTCAATTTTATTGACACTCCAGTACGAACAGAAACCACAATAGCACTTTCTCAACTATCCTCCCTAATTTATTCACTTTCTGCTTTCTCTTCATCTTCATTGCTTTCTTCCCCTCTTTCTTCTCCTGTTCAGTCTGCCATTTCTGCTCCAAAATGCAAAGTTCAGACACCAAAACGGGGGAAATTCAACAATTCCCTTCATTTTGTGTCTCCTTCTTTGACTCCGTTTGTGTCATCTTCCATCACATCGCTGCTTTCTGCATTAAATTCGTATATTCAGCAGTCAATTTGTGCTTCGGCTGTTCTGTTTTTTGAAGATGCAATTAACTTTCACACTGAAAATGATGAAGAAAATGAAACAATTCTTGCAAAACAGCTAACTTCTTCAGAACAACAGATCAGAAAAAGATTTGCTTTACCATCAAATTTTGAAATATCAACACTTGAAAGCTCTTTGCGTTCAATGGATCTGTCTGAATTTTCGCAATTTGTGCACATTTCCTCTCCTCTCTTTGTTGCCTCAAAGAAAGCAATGGAAATGTCAGAACTTGCAATGAAACTTCGTTCCTCTTTTCCTTTTAGCAATTACTCTAAAAAGAGTTCTGATGAACAAGAAATTTGCTCTTGTAAGAGTTCGAAGGGAACAGCTGCAATTAACAGTTGTGATCAAACAACATCTAATTCTGTTTCGTGTCATTCAGTTGATGAACCTGAAAGCCAGAGAAGCATAGAAGACAGTTCTTTAACATCAAAAGCTGAAGATTCGTCTGAAGCTGAGACAAATAAATTTAATAGCCCAATCGAAAACAAGATACAAGAAGCAGTGCACTCGCTTCAAAAGATGATTGAATGCATTTGCAAAGAAAGCTGTCCTTCTTATTCATCTTCTTCCCATTCATCAGCATTGGATTCTCATTTTTTGGAGCCTAAACAGAAATCCTGCCTCGAATTGTTTGTTCGCTTCTGTGATTCAACTTACGTGCTCAAGGATTCTGATTGTAAATCTCAGTTTTGTGAGCCTAGCATCAAATATAAGCTTCAAGCGATGCTTCTTCCTGATGATTCGGTCACTCATTCAAACAATGATCAAGCTCATTTGGCATCTTCTGTTTCTTCTTTGTTCTTTGTTTTGTCGCCTTTTCTTTCCAACAGTCATTTGTGTTGCATTCTGCAACTTGCTTGCCTTGTATTGATGCTTCTTTGCCATTCTTATGAAGAACAATATTTAACAGAAGATTCTCTGAAAATTTTACTTGAAGATGCGTTTTCTTCTGCTTCTCAATTCATTAGCAGCTGTTCTTCTTGCTTTGGTTATTTTTCGAGCTCGACATATTTGATTTCAGAAATAGCATCTTTATCGAAGATTTGCATACAACAAAGCAAAAGTTGTGCTGCATTTTTCTTCAATTCATTGGGAGTAAAGGAGCATAAGTCTGGTTCATCTTTGCCTTCGACTCCATCTTCTTCATCGTTATCTTCTTCTTTTCGCCATTCTTTTTCTTGTTCAGATCTTTCATCCCGTCATCCGCCTCCTCCACCACCACCTCCTCCTCCGCCTCCACCTCCTCCTCCGCCTCCACCTCCTCCGCCTTCAACTCCTCCTCCTCCTCCATTGTACAATTACAAGTCAACATCATCTTCTCCAATCTCTTCTTCTGCTTCTTCTGTTTCTTTCGAATCAAAAAGCCTTCCATTGTCAAGTTTCCAGTTATCCTCAATGTTCTATTTCTTGTCGCTGCATCATGTTTTGTCTTCACTTGTGTTCAATTCAACTCTTCCTGTTTCTCCTCTTTTCTTCAACGAAGATTATGTGAATTCGTCGTTGTATCCAAAAATACAAAGCTTTCAGAATTGTAACCTTGCTTCTTTTGAAGAGTTATTTTCTTCTCATTCTCCTTTACAAATGTTCTCAACCAGAAAATCGAGAATCTCTTATGCCTCAACAGCATGTTCATCATCATCATCATCGTCTTCTTCTTTGTTATCTTCGTCTTCTTTTACAACTGAAAGTGGCAAAAATTCTGTATCCAGCAATTCATCTTCTTCATTTAATTCCAGAGTTCAATTGTCTAAAGCCAATGGAAATAATTCCATTATTTCACAAGTTAACCGTAAAAGTTGTGCAAATAGTTGCACAAGTTGTCAAACGCATTCTCTTATTTTGTCGCTTTCTCCAAGAATTTCTTCTCTTTCGCCATTTTCGCAGCTGCTCGCTTTTTATCCTTCGCCTAGTTTTCTGATTTCCAGCCCATGTGTTCGTGTTGGCGTTGATGCAATTCCTCATTCTTTGTATTCTTTTTTGTCTTTTCAGTCTGAAAAGCTGAGCAAATCTATCCATGTCTTGCACTCTCCCAAAAAGATGAGCCCTCTGCATACAGGTTCTCCTTCTTTTCCTCAATTTTCCTCTTGTTCAGTTTCTTATCAAAATCAATTGTTACGAAAGAATCAAGAAGAAATTGAGGAGTCCACGAATATTTCACAAAGAAACAGCGATGTTGCTGTGCTTCCACCAACATTCTTGCCTTCTTGTTCTCACTGCACAAATAACTTCACAGAGGTTGACAAGACGCTTTCCACTTTTCCGTTTTCTGTAGCATTTTCATTATCTCTTACCAATTTCTACCAACCTTGTCTGAATCCTGCATTTTTTGCATCTAACGAAAGGGAGAATGTGTTCTTCTTTTTGGTATTGCTGTATTGTCTTTTAAAGAAATATAAATGTTATATGATATTATAATTTTTAACTTTTTAACTTGTTTGATAATAATTGTTAGTAAGTGGAGTTGATCCTATTTTCAATGTGATCCTACCCACTATTTTTATCATTTTCATTTAAAAAACGCTTCTAGAGTTAACCCTAACGCTAATTTTGCTCAACAAAACCCTAGGCCAACTCTAAATCCAATATGAACTTGTTTTCTTCGCTATAACCCCAAAACCTAATAAACACAGCAAGAATGAATCACAATATTTTAATAATTAAGGGCAGTCATCATGTTGGAACCAGGATCTTCTCCATTTGCCGAGTAATTGATTCGAGTTTTGTATTTTTTTGATGTATTTTTAAATGTTTTTTTTTCAAGTGATTTGGTGCCATTAAAGAAAAGTGCCAATAAAAAAATGACCCTATTTGAAAATTGAGAACTAAAATTGAATTGAGTAGATTTTTTTTTTAAACCCCTTGAAACACGCATCCAAGCCGCAACAATGCGCAAGCGAGCAACCAGGCAGATTTCGAGCGTATGAAGATTACCATAATAATGTTTGCGGAGAGTGCGAATTAGAAGTTGGATCGTCTGATTTAAACTTTTTCGTGTTTTTTTCGGAGAAATTGGAAAAAAGAAATCGGATGGAAAACGAATGCAAAAACGCATCTGAACTCAAGAATATGACAAAAAAGAGTAAAAATGAAAAGGAGGTGACTGGTTGTGGAAGCGGAGAATCGGGGAAATCGGAGGCAAAGAAGCGGCCGAAGAACTACGAGGAGCGGAGCAACTTCCTGGCGAACTTTGTGTTCCTGTTCTTCTTCCGGTATGTGTTCCGGAGGCAGCCGATCATGGATGAGGATGTGTGCGAGATTGCGGAGGCGAACTCGACAGAGGTGAACTGCCCGAAGGTGAAGCAGAAGTGGGAGGCGCGATATCAGGCATATGTGGCGGAGCTGGCGGCATACAGCGCAGAGAAGGAGGAGTGTGAGCGGGAGGGGAGAGTGCTGCGGAGGAAGGCGCCAGCACGCCCGTCAGTGGTGTGGATGCTTGTGTCGCTGGGTGGGTGGCGTGTGTGGGTGTCGCAGGTGCTGATGGCGCTGAGTGCCGGGCCGAAGCTTCTGGGTCCGTTCCTGCTGCGGTGGCTGCTGGAGGCGTTGGCAGTGAAGGAGGCGAACGATGCGGCGGGGCTGAAGACGCCGTTCCCGGGGTGGGTGGTGGCAGGGCTGATTGTGACGCCGCTACTCACAGGGTTGTGCGAGTCGAACGGGTTCCGGTTCATCATCAACACGGCGGGACAGATCCGGACAGGGATCAGCGGGATGATCTACGACAAGACGCTGCACCTGAATATCGCGGCTCAGACGAAGATGGATGTGGGGAAGCTGGTGGCGCTGATTTCGACAGACACACAGAACGTGACGGAGTCGCTGATGGATGTGCTTGGTGTAGTGCAGTATCCGGTGCTGCTGGTAGGGACACTTGTGCTGCTGGTCATGGAGATCAGGTACTACACAGCAATCGCAGTGGTGCTGGTGGTATTGATCTTCCCGGTACAGGGGGTTATCGCAGGGCAGATGTTTAAGAGGTACAGTCTGTATCTGGAGGCAAACGAGGAGCGGCTGAAGGCTACGAACGAGATGGTGCAAGGGATGCGCGTGGTGAAGCTGAGTGGGCTGGAGTCCGTGTTTCTGGAGCGGATTGGAAAGGCACGGCAGATGCAGCTGGGGCACTCGGCGCACTTTGTGTTTGCGCTGCAGATGATGTACTCGTCGATGTCGGCGTTTTCGATGCTTCTGCAGACGATTGTGCTGGTGGCATATCTGAAGGGGGAGGGGATCGCGGAGGCAGAAGTGGTGCACCACTTCTACCAGATTGGGAGCATCCTGGGGCTGTTCACGTATGCGGCGACGTCGCTGCCGATGGTTATGCAGTCGGGGACGCAGCTGGTAGCGTCGGCGCATCGGATTGCGGAGTTTTTGCTGATTGAGGAAAGGGAGGAGTATGTGGAGGAGATTACAGAAAGAGACGAAGAAGAGGAGAATGATACAAAGGAACATGCAGTGATCATCAGGAATGGGATGTTCAAGTGGCTGGACCCTCCAGCAATTCCGCTAATGAACGAAGAGAAGGAACAGATGGAGGAGAAGCGGGTGAAGGCACAGAGAGAGAAAGCAGAGGTGAAGAAGAGGGAGAAGAAGGGGAAAGAGATGGAAAAGAAAGAGAAAGAAGAAAAGTCTTCGTTATCTTCTGACTCGAGCGAAGGAACAGGCAAGATAGAGGGAGACGAGAATAAGAAGAGTGGAAGAGAGGGGAAGGGCTGTTCGAATGTGGTGCTGAGGGACATAAACCTGAAAGTGAGGAAAGGGGAGCTTGTGTTTGTGGTTGGGGCGGTAGGAAGCGGGAAGTCCTCGCTTCTGGCAGCGATGAGCGGGGACATTGCAAAGGCTGATGAGCTGGAGGAAGATGGGAAAGAGAAAGATGAAAAGGGGAGAAAAAAGAAGACAGAAGTGAAGGTGAGAGGGAGGGTGGTGGCGTTTTCGCAGACGCCGTGGATCTTCAACGGGACATGCAAGGAGAATATCGTATTTGAGGGAGCGATGGACGAAGAAAAGTACAGGGAGTGTGTGTCGGCGTGCTGCCTGGAGGCAGACTTTGGAGTGCTGGGGGCAGGAGACGAGACGGCGATAGGGGAGCGGGGAATCAACCTGAGCGGAGGACAGAAGGCGCGGCTGCAGCTGGCGCGGTGTGTGTACAGCGGGGCGGAGGTGGTGCTGTTGGACGATCCTTTGTCAGCGGTGGATGCACATGTGGGGAAGCGGCTGTTTGAGGAGTGCATTGTGGGGCTGCTGAAGGAGCGGCGCGGAGCTACCGTGGTTCTGGCGACGAACCAGGTGCAGTATGCTGACCAGGCAGACACGGTGGTTGTGATGGAAGGAGGAAGGATTGTGGCACAGGGGACGAAGAAGGTGCTGGAGGAGAAGGGGATTGACCTGATGCGGCTGACGAGGAAGTGGAGGAAGGACGGGAAAGAGAAAGAGAAAGAGAAAGAGAAAGAGAAAGAGAAAGAGAAAGAGAAAGAGAAAGAGAAAGAGAAAGAGAAAGAGAAAGAGAAAGAGAAAGAGAAAGAGAAAGAGAAAGAGAAAGAGAAAGAGAAAGAGGAGAAAAAGGAAACCGAGAAAAATGAGAAAAAGGAAGATGAAGTGATGGAAGTGATGGAGTCGATCACAGAGAAAGAGGCGGAGATTCATTCAATAGAAAAGTCAACAGATAAGGCAGTTGAGATTCATTCACCTTCATCTTCATCTTCTCCAATGGTTTCACCAACGCACACAGAGGAGCAACTGGCATCAGGCACAAGCACACCAGCAAGTGTGGCAGAGATTGAGGCGAAAGCAGAGAAAAAGGCGGCGATGCAGATGATAACGGAGGAGGAGCAGATGGTGTCGAGTGTGTCATGGAGGATCTATGTGGACTATCTGGGGAAGCTGGGGAGTCCAGTGGCGGTGGGGTGCTATCTGGTGCTGCTGGTGGTGTGCGAGGGGGTGAACACGCTGAATACGTACTGGATGAACGTCGTGAGCACACCGGAGCTGCTTGCAGGGTTAGGGTTTGACTGGAAGCTGGGGATGATGGGGGTGGTGGCCGGGGTGTTCCTGGGGCTGGTGGTTGTGCGAGCTTGGGTGTTTACGTTGTTCACTCGGCGGGCGAACGGGAAGATCCACGACGAGCTGGCAGCGCATGTGGCAGGGTGTCCGCCGGTGTTCTTCGACACGACGCCGGTAGGGCGGATTCTGAACCGGTTCAGCAGTGACATCACGAAGACAGACACAGACCTACCGACGACGTTCACGTATCTGCTGCAGACGTGGCTGCAGGTGGTGGGGACGTGTGTGGTGGGGGCGATCGACTGGCCGTACTTCCTGTTGTTTGTGGTGGGGGTGCTGGGGCTGCTGCATGTGATTGTAGTGGTGTACCCGCGGACGTCGCGGAACCTGACGCGGCTGGAGGGTATCACACGGAGCCCGGTGATAGCGCAATTCACAGAGACTGTGACGGGAGCGGGGCTGAGCACAATCCGTCTGGGGAGGCGGGAGGGGGTATGGGAGCGGCAGTTCGCACAGAAGGTGGATGAATGGGGGTCAGCGTTTGTGCTGGTGCGGGAGGGGCTGCAGTGGGCGAACTTGATGATCCAGGGGATTTGCTGTGTGTTCACGGTGGGGGTGACTGTTCTGGGGTGGCACTTTATGCGGGCATCGAGCGTGGGGCTGGCGGTGTCGGCATCGAACAACCTGGGGTGGCAGGGGACGATGCTGGTGACGATGGGGGTGCTTGTGGAGTCGACAATGACAAACCTGGAGCGAATCCGGTTCTACTCGACGCGGCTGCCGCAGGAGACGAAGCGAGTGGAGGTGGAACCTGTACCGAGCTGGCCGAGCGAAGGGGAGGTGTCGTTTGAGGATGTGTCGTTCAGGTACCGGCCGGGGTTGCCGCTGGTGCTGAAGAACGTGTCGTTTAGGATCAAAGGAGGGGAGAAGATCGGGGTGTGTGGGCGGACAGGGGCAGGAAAGACGAGTCTTGTGCAGGCACTGTTCCGGCTGGTTGAGCTGGATCCAGAGCTGATGCCGCAGCTGATCGATGTGGAAACCGGGCTACCTGTGGAGAAGCAGAGTCAGTCGTCATCTGCTCCGCACTCAAGTTGTAGCTCTTGTTATGGTTCGTCATTGGAGCTGATGGAAGAAGGAGGTTACGTTGGAGAGGAAGAGAAGGAGGAGCAGAACAGCGGGCGAATTGTGATCGACGGAGTGGACATCTCGAAGGTGGAGCTGGGGCGGCTGAGGAGGTCTATCGCGATCATCCCGCAAGACCCGACGCTGTTTGAGGGGACAGTGCGGATGAACTTGGATTTGGGAGGAAAGCGGAGCGATGAGCGGCTGTGGGCAGTGCTGGATCAGGTGGAGATGGGGGACATGGTGCGGGGGATGGAGGGCGGGCTGGAGGGGCATGTGGCAGAGGGCGGGGCGAACCTGAGCTGCGGGCAGCGGCAGCTGCTGTGCCTGGTGCGGGCGATCGTGAACGAGTGCAAGATAGTGGTGATGGATGAGGCAACTGCGAATGTGGATGCAGAGACAGACAGCAAGATCCAGCAGACAATCCGGACATCGTTTGCAGGGCAGACGGCGATCATCATTGCGCATCGGCTGAACACGATTGTGGGGTGCGACCGGATCCTGGTGATGGACAAGGGGGAGGCAAAGGAGCTGGACACGCCGCAGGCGCTGATAAAAGACCCGAAGTCGCTGTTCTCGCAGTTGCTAGCACACTCGGGGCTGGGCAGCAAAGGGACGAGTTGTGCGATTGAGTGTGAGGCAGGCAATTTGGAGGAGAAAAAGGAACATGAAGATTAGAGGGAATAAAACAGAAAATGGGGTAAGAGAGATGCTTTGTTTGGAAGGTAAAGGCAGAAAGTGTGTTGGAAAGAGAAGCATTGAAGAGGGATAATGAGAATGGAAGCTGACAGAGTGGAACAGAGAAAGGGGAGGCAGAGGCAGCGAGTGACTGTTCTGAGATTTGCGAACTGTCAAATATAAGTCATTGATTTCGATTTATTATATTTTCTTTGCTGTCAGTTTCTATTTATATGTTTATATTAATATATATATACATACATTATTAAGACTTTTTGGTTTGGTTTTTTTGCTTTTGCTTTTGCTTTTGATTGGTTGCGTTGCGAAACTTTATTTTTCTATTTATTTATTATTTTTATGAATACGTAGCAGCAACTGTTGTGCCTCATTTCCTTGGTCACTTGTCTTCATTGGAGAAGAACGGGTGATGCAAGACTGTGATATATAGTGAGTGCAAAACTCGATCCTGCTAAATACTTCTAATTTTGAAAAAATAATAGGGTGGATTTTTTATCCGGACATTTTTTTTTATCCGGACAAAAAATTTAAAATTTAAATATCTCAACAAATATTCAATATTAATTTCCAGCAATTTGCACAGTTGTATGTTAGCATATATGACATCGATTCATATACAAAATTTTCATAGCAGTGTTGTATTTTTTTGAAATAAATAATTTTTATTTTTGAAAATCCGACTTTTGATGAATTTTTCTATTGAAATAAAATGATTCAATTTATCCTATATGCATAAAACTTATTTTTTCCATGATATTAACAATTCTGGTTATTTTTAATTTTCCACAATTTGCTCTTTCTAACGGAATGAAAATCTATCATTTTTGAAAAATCATTGTCAATGGGACAACTTAAAAAATATTTTTCATTAAATGCAGGAGCATCTAACTAAAACCAACACTTGCATTATTTAATATAATAGTTATAAAAAATTACCACTACATTATATTTAATAATTATTCAGTAGGGATTTCATAAATGTTATCTGTTTTGACAAATAATGATATTTTTTTATATTCAACTTCATTGAAATTCAAATAATATTTATTTTTTGGAATCATCACTGAATCATTTTTAAATATAATGTAGTGGTAATTTTTTATAACTATTATATTAAATAATGCAAGTGTTGGTTTTAGTTAGATGCTCCTGCATTTAATGAAAAATATTTTTTAAGTTGTCCCATTGACAATGATTTTTCAAAAATGATAGATTTTCATTCCGTTAGAAAGAGCAAATTGTGGAAAATTAAAAATAACCAGAATTGTTAATATCATGGAAAAAATAAGTTTTATGCATATAGGATAAATTGAATCATTTTATTTCAATAGAAAAATTCATCAAAAGTCGGATTTTCAAAAATAAAAATTATTTATTTCAAAAAAATACAACACTGCTATGAAAATTTTGTATATGAATCGATGTCATATATGCTAACATACAACTGTGCAAATTGCTGGAAATTAATATTGAATATTTGTTGAGATATTTAAATTTTAAATTTTTTGTCCGGATAAAAAAAAATGTCCGGATAAAAAATCCACCCTATTATTTTTTCAAAATTAGAAGTATTTAGCAGGATCGAGTTTTGCACTCACTATATATCACAGTCTTGCATCACCCGTTCTTCTCCAATGAAGACAAGTGACCAAGGAAATGAGGCACAACAGTTGCTGCTACGTATTCATAAAAATAATAAATAAATAGAAAAATAAAGTTTCGCAACGCAACCAATCAAAAGCAAAAGCAAAAGCAAAAAAACCAAACCAAAAAGTCTTAATAATGTATGTATATATATATTAATATAAACATATAAATAGAAACTGACAGCAAAGAAAATATAATAAATCGAAATCAATGACTTATATTTGACAGTTCGCAAATCTCAGAACAGTCACTCGCTGCCTCTGCCTCCCCTTTCTCTGTTCCACTCTGTCAGCTTCCATTCTCATTATCCCTCTTCAATGCTTCTCTTTCCAACACACTTTCTGCCTTTACCTTCCAAACAAAGCATCTCTCTTACCCCATTTTCTGTTTTATTCCCTCTAATCTTCATGTTCCTTTTTCTCCTCCAAATTGCCTGCCTCACACTCAATCGCACAACTCGTCCCTTTGCTGCCCAGCCCCGAGTGTGCTAGCAACTGCGAGAACAGCGACTTCGGGTCTTTTATCAGCGCCTGCGGCGTGTCCAGCTCCTTTGCCTCCCCCTTGTCCATCACCAGGATCCGGTCGCACCCCACAATCGTGTTCAGCCGATGCGCAATGATGATCGCCGTCTGCCCTGCAAACGATGTCCGGATTGTCTGCTGGATCTTGCTGTCTGTCTCTGCATCCACATTCGCAGTTGCCTCATCCATCACCACTATCTTGCACTCGTTCACGATCGCCCGCACCAGGCACAGCAGCTGCCGCTGCCCGCAGCTCAGGTTCGCCCCGCCCTCTGCCACATGCCCCTCCAGCCCGCCCTCCATCCCCCGCACCATGTCCCCCATCTCCACCTGATCCAGCACTGCCCACAGCCGCTCATCGCTCCGCTTTCCTCCCAAATCCAAGTTCATCCGCACTGTCCCCTCAAACAGCGTCGGGTCTTGCGGGATGATCGCGATAGACCTCCTCAGCCGCCCCAGCTCCACCTTCGAGATGTCCACTCCGTCGATCACAATTCGCCCGCTGTTCTGCTCCTCCTTCTCTTCCTCTCCAACGTAACCTCCTTCTTCCATCAGCTCCAATGACGAACCATAACAAGAGCTACAACTTGAGTGCGGAGCAGATGACGACTGACTCTGCTTCTCCACAGGTAGCCCGGTTTCCACATCGATCAGCTGCGGCATCAGCTCTGGATCCAGCTCAACCAGCCGGAACAGTGCCTGCACAAGACTCGTCTTTCCTGCCCCTGTCCGCCCACACACCCCGATCTTCTCCCCTCCTTTGATCCTAAACGACACGTTCTTCAGCACCAGCGGCAACCCCGGCCGGTACCTGAACGACACATCCTCAAACGACACCTCCCCTTCGCTCGGCCAGCTCGGTACAGGTTCCACCTCCACTCGCTTCGTCTCCTGCGGCAGCCGCGTCGAGTAGAACCGGATTCGCTCCAGGTTTGTCATTGTCGACTCCACAAGCACCCCCATCGTCACCAGCATCGTCCCCTGCCACCCCAGGTTGTTCGATGCCGACACCGCCAGCCCCACGCTCGATGCCCGCATAAAGTGCCACCCCAGAACAGTCACCCCCACCGTGAACACACAGCAAATCCCCTGGATCATCAAGTTCGCCCACTGCAGCCCCTCCCGCACCAGCACAAACGCTGACCCCCATTCATCCACCTTCTGTGCGAACTGCCGCTCCCATACCCCCTCCCGCCTCCCCAGACGGATTGTGCTCAGCCCCGCTCCCGTCACAGTCTCTGTGAATTGCGCTATCACCGGGCTCCGTGTGATACCCTCCAGCCGCGTCAGGTTCCGCGACGTCCGCGGGTACACCACTACAATCACATGCAGCAGCCCCAGCACCCCCACCACAAACAACAGGAAGTACGGCCAGTCGATCGCCCCCACCACACACGTCCCCACCACCTGCAGCCACGTCTGCAGCAGATACGTGAACGTCGTCGGTAGGTCTGTGTCTGTCTTCGTGATGTCACTGCTGAACCGGTTCAGAATCCGCCCTACCGGCGTCGTGTCGAAGAACACCGGCGGACACCCTGCCACATGCGCTGCCAGCTCGTCGTGGATCTTCCCGTTCGCCCGCCGAGTGAACAACGTAAACACCCAAGCTCGCACAACCACCAGCCCCAGGAACACCCCGGCCACCACCCCCATCATCCCCAGCTTCCAGTCAAACCCTAACCCTGCAAGCAGCTCCGGTGTGCTCACGACGTTCATCCAGTACGTATTCAGCGTGTTCACCCCCTCGCACACCACCAGCAGCACCAGATAGCACCCCACCGCCACTGGACTCCCCAGCTTCCCCAGATAGTCCACATAGATCCTCCATGACACACTCGACACCATCTGCTCCTCCTCCGTTATCATCTGCATCGCCGCCTTTTTCTCTGCTTTCGCCTCAATCTCTGCCACACTTGCTGGTGTGCTTGTGCCTGATGCCAGTTGCTCCTCTGTGTGCGTTGGTGAAACCATTGGAGAAGATGAAGATGAAGGTGAATGAATCTCAACTGCCTTATCTGTTGACTTTTCTATTGAATGAATCTCCGCCTCTTTCTCTGTGATCGACTCCATCACTTCCATCACTTCATCTTCCTTTTTCTCATTTTTCTCGGTTTCCTTTTTCTCCTCTTTCTCTTTCTCTTTCTCTTTCTCTTTCTCTTTCTCTTTCTCTTTCTCTTTCTCTTTCTCTTTCTCTTTCTCTTTCTCTTTCTCTTTCTCTTTCTCTTTCTCTTTCTCTTTCTCTTTCTCTTTCCCGTCCTTCCTCCACTTCCTCGTCAGCCGCATCAGGTCAATCCCCTTCTCCTCCAGCACCTTCTTCGTCCCCTGTGCCACAATCCTTCCTCCTTCCATCACAACCACCGTGTCTGCCTGGTCAGCATACTGCACCTGGTTCGTCGCCAGAACCACGGTAGCTCCGCGCCGCTCCTTCAGCAGCCCCACAATGCACTCCTCAAACAGCCGCTTCCCCACATGTGCATCCACCGCTGACAAAGGATCGTCCAACAGCACCACCTCCGCCCCGCTGTACACACACCGCGCCAGCTGCAGCCGCGCCTTCTGTCCTCCGCTCAGGTTGATTCCCCGCTCCCCTATCGCCGTCTCGTCTCCTGCCCCCAGCACTCCAAAGTCTGCCTCCAGGCAGCACGCCGACACACACTCCCTGTACTTTTCTTCGTCCATCGCTCCCTCAAATACGATATTCTCCTTGCATGTCCCGTTGAAGATCCACGGCGTCTGCGAAAACGCCACCACCCTCCCTCTCACCTTCACTTCTGTCTTCTTTTTTCTCCCCTTTTCATCTTTCTCTTTCCCATCTTCCTCCAGCTCATCAGCCTTTGCAATGTCCCCGCTCATCGCTGCCAGAAGCGAGGACTTCCCGCTTCCTACCGCCCCAACCACAAACACAAGCTCCCCTTTCCTCACTTTCAGGTTTATGTCCCTCAGCACCACATTCGAACAGCCCTTCCCCTCTCTTCCACTCTTCTTATTCTCGTCTCCCTCTATCTTGCCTGTTCCTTCGCTCGAGTCAGAAGATAACGAAGACTTTTCTTCTTTCTCTTTCTTTTCCATCTCTTTCCCCTTCTTCTCCCTCTTCTTCACCTCTGCTTTCTCTCTCTGTGCCTTCACCCGCTTCTCCTCCATCTGTTCCTTCTCTTCGTTCATTAGCGGAATTGCTGGAGGGTCCAGCCACTTGAACATCCCATTCCTGATGATCACTGCATGTTCCTTTGTATCATTCTCCTCTTCTTCGTCTCTTTCTGTAATCTCCTCCACATACTCCTCCCTTTCCTCAATCAGCAAAAACTCCGCAATCCGATGCGCCGACGCTACCAGCTGCGTCCCCGACTGCATAACCATCGGCAGCGACGTCGCCGCATACGTGAACAGCCCCAGGATGCTCCCAATCTGGTAGAAGTGGTGCACCACTTCTGCCTCCGCGATCCCTCCCCCTTCAGATATGCCACCAGCACAATCGTCTGCAGAAGCATCGAAAACGCCGACATCGACGAGTACATCATCTGCAGCGCAAACACAAAGTGCGCCGAGTGCCCCAGCTGCATCTGCCGTGCCTTTCCAATCCGCTCCAGAAACACGGACTCCAGCCCACTCAGCTTCACCACGCGCATCCCTTGCACCATCTCGTTCGTAGCCTTCAGCCGCTCCTCGTTTGCCTCCAGATACAGACTGTACCTCTTAAACATCTGCCCTGCGATAACCCCCTGTACCGGGAAGATCAATACCACCAGCACCACTGCGATTGCTGTGTAGTACCTGATCTCCATGACCAGCAGCACAAGTGTCCCTACCAGCAGCACCGGATACTGCACTACACCAAGCACATCCATCAGCGACTCCGTCACGTTCTGTGTGTCTGTCGAAATCAGCGCCACCAGCTTCCCCACATCCATCTTCGTCTGAGCCGCGATATTCAGGTGCAGCGTCTTGTCGTAGATCATCCCGCTGATCCCTGTCCGGATCTGTCCCGCCGTGTTGATGATGAACCGGAACCCGTTCGACTCGCACAACCCTGTGAGTAGCGGCGTCACAATCAGCCCTGCCACCACCCACCCCGGGAACGGCGTCTTCAGCCCCGCCGCATCGTTCGCCTCCTTCACTGCCAACGCCTCCAGCAGCCACCGCAGCAGGAACGGACCCAGAAGCTTCGGCCCGGCACTCAGCGCCATCAGCACCTGCGACACCCACACACGCCACCCACCCAGCGACACAAGCATCCACACCACTGACGGGCGTGCTGGCGCCTTCCTCCGCAGCACTCTCCCCTCCCGCTCACACTCCTCCTTCTCTGCGCTGTATGCCGCCAGCTCCGCCACATATGCCTGATATCGCGCCTCCCACTTCTGCTTCACCTTCGGGCAGTTCACCTCTGTCGAGTTCGCCTCCGCAATCTCGCACACATCCTCATCCATGATCGGCTGCCTCCGGAACACATACCGGAAGAAGAACAGGAACACAAAGTTCGCCAGGAAGTTGCTCCGCTCCTCGTAGTTCTTCGGCCGCTTCTTTGCCTCCGATTTCCCCGATTCTCCGCTTCCACAACCAGTCACCTCCTTTTCATTTTTACTCTTTTTTGTCATATTCTTGAGTTCAGATGCGTTTTTGCATTCGTTTTCCATCCGATTTCTTTTTTCCAATTTCTCCGAAAAAAACACGAAAAAGTTTAAATCAGACGATCCAACTTCTAATTCGCACTCTCCGCAAACATTATTATGGTAATCTTCATACGCTCGAAATCTGCCTGGTTGCTCGCTTGCGCATTGTTGCGGCTTGGATGCGTGTTTCAAGGGGTTTAAAAAAAAAATCTACTCAATTCAATTTTAGTTCTCAATTTTCAAATAGGGTCATTTTTTTATTGGCACTTTTCTTTAATGGCACCAAATCACTTGAAAAAAAAACATTTAAAAATACATCAAAAAAATACAAAACTCGAATCAATTACTCGGCAAATGGAGAAGATCCTGGTTCCAACATGATGACTGCCCTTAATTATTAAAATATTGTGATTCATTCTTGCTGTGTTTATTAGGTTTTGGGGTTATAGCGAAGAAAACAAGTTCATATTGGATTTAGAGTTGGCCTAGGGTTTTGTTGAGCAAAATTAGCGTTAGGGTTAACTCTAGAAGCGTTTTTTAAATGAAAATGATAAAAATAGTGGGTAGGATCACATTTAAAATAGGATCAACTCCACTTGCTAACAATTGTCAGAATCGTATAAATCTTTATGAATTTGACAAATACATTTGGCAAGATGCTACTTTAAGGGTACCCGATTTTTTCGTTAAATCCATGAATAAATAGCAAAAAAATGCAATGTAGAGATATTATAAGTATATTCGGTTTATAATAATCAATTGATCAAAACTGAAAATGATTGAATGGTTTTTTATTCAAATCTCAAGTTTTACGAGGCTTTTTTCAAACTTCACAAAAACTCTTTAATTGAGTTTCTTTCAACCCTAACAATTGCAAATAGCCCCTATAAACAAATTATAAAACCTTGATATGTCTTTTTATTGTTAAAAAAACGATTTGTTGATAGTTTATTTTAATTATTTCTATTAGGGGACAGCTGTTTTTGAGAACGAAAACCCTAAAAAAGAAAAAAGATATATAAAGCATAAAGTCAACGCCAAAGAGTGTTGATGAAAGTTCAATTGGAAACAATTAGCCTTTTCATTAAGCTTATTAAGAATTTTTTAGGTACCCTTAAAGTAGCCCTTTGCCATACATTTTTATTTGAATATAATATTTTTATTTTTTTTTTGTATTTGGCACATTATTTTTGAAATCATAACTTTTTTCGGGGTTTTGATTTTAAAAAGATTGTTTGTCAATGGGATGTGTTTTTATGAACAGATGATAAAATTTTCACAACTGTTTCAAAAAACAAATGTTATTACCGAATCAAAGATAAAAACGTCTTCAATAATCCTATTCACTTTTCAATGTTCATTGGTTAATATTCAAGAGAAATTTTTGAACCGAAATTTTTGAATGAAATAATATTCTTTCAAAAATAATCACCCATTTTGAGAAACAATTAATTTCTGTGTTATTTTTGTGTTTTTTGAGTGTGAGATTTCAATATTATATTTTCTGTTTTAATTAATTGGTGTAATGAATTATTTTTGCACAAAACGTTTTTATTTCATAACTTGTTGCAAACAATAATTTGGGAGTTATTAAACAAAGATAAATCTCATAGAGATTAAAAAGAAACAACAAAAAATAGTGAAAATCCAAAGTATGCAAATTATGAAATAATAACATTAAAAAAAGTTTCTTTTGATTCAAAAAGCACAGAAAAGAAAAATATAAAAGCAGTGCAAAAACGAATAATTTCTACATTTCATGAAACAAACAACGAATAATTAAAAATGAAAACAAAAATAAAAAAATAAAAAACATTTGTGTGAGATCGTAAATAGACATATCAATTCCAAGTTAAAAAAAGAAGAAATCGATAGAATTTCTGCAAAATACAAACCATTCGTATTTCGCGCAGAGAAAATTAAAATAAATTAATTTTATAAAAAAGAAATGAATTTTTTCTTTATTTATGAAAAAATGAAAAAAAAAAAAACACATTCAACATTCTATCAATTCATAAAAACATTTTTTCTACTTATATTGAAACATAAGTTTCAATTGTCTACATAACAACACAATCATAATTACTCCATACTTAAAAAAAAAAAACTTTATTATTTTTTTATAGTTTTTCTTTATAATTAATAATAATGCATTCCACGCATATAAGTCCAATCAACTTAGCTTTCACTTAATCTCTTTATTTTTTTTTGCTATTCTGCTCAATCTAACATGCCGAAAATTGAGTTGCGGAATAATTCGAATCTGACCGATGTGAAGTCAATATATGTAGATTTGATTAGACTCTTGACGATTCATATTGACTTGTATGAATAAATGGCATTGAATAGAAGAGTTGCTGTGAGTGTGCTGTTGACAATGCGAAAGACGATGATGCTTGAAAAGTTGATGGAGCTGGCGATGGCAGGCAAAGCGTGGAAGGGTGATGAAAAGTGGCAGCAGCAGCAGTTGTTGTTGCAGAAGTGCTGGGAACAGAAGAGCTAAGCGATGCTGTCTGCTGCGGATGTGCAATTGGCATTGGTGCGAGAGAAGAAGAAGAAGAAGAAGAAGAAGAAGAAAAGAAGGAAGGAGAAGAAGAAGAAAACGATGATGATGATAAAGCCAACTGTGCAGTATTTGAGTGTGAGCTTCCAGAATGATTCGCATCCGAATTACTTAGATCAGAATTAGAAGCACTAAACGAATGCGGAGAAACCACAAACAGAGAAGCTTCTGGTGCTGCCTTGCTGGAAGGCGCAATTTCAGGCAGCCCGCTCGCCCAATCAGAAAGCTCAGGTTTGTTTGCCCCTTCTCTCCCTTCTGCCAATTTGTGTGCCTCCACTTCGCTTCTGAGTTTCTTCGCTTCTTGTCTGTTTTCTTTGGCTGGATGCTCCTTCTTCTGCAGCGTCATCCGATGCGCCAGCAGTGGCGGCGAGCAAAAACATTCGTTTTTCTCCTGTTTGGTTACAATCCTATCTGTCAGCGCACTTCTTTGGAACGGCAAAAGCTCATTGGCTAAGATTCTGTTCAAGCTCAAAGAAGTTGCAGACTTTGAATTTTTGTTTTTTTCTGAGTGCTCGAGCATTCTGCTCTCCTTTATTCTGTTCTCTTTTCTGTTTCCGTCGCTTTTCTTCCGCTGAGTGTGAAAATTGTGTGGAATATGCACCGCCATTTCTGACTTTGCTCTTCCCGCTGCCTTTTCGCTGGTTGCTTTTAGCTTTCCGTTAGCTTCTTCTCTGTTTGCGTCTAAGCTTCGCGGCGAAAGCAGAGGAAGTGTGCGTGCAGAAAGCGGAGTGTAAAGCGCAGGTTCTTCGACTGAGGAAGAAAAAGACGGGAATGAAGAAGGGGACGAAGAGGAGACTGAAAGTGAAGAAGTTGAGGATGCTGCCGAATTATTGGTTTGGTTCGGAGAAATATACGGAAGCGCATGAATTATCACTTTTGGCGAGTTAAGCGATGCGGGCAGTGCAACCAGACGGTCAGTAGTAATTGCATCGTTGCTTGGCGCAGAAGAAGAAGACGTAAAATTTTGAAGAATTTTCGCTCTTTTTGGAGTGGAAAAATGAAGTGCATTTGAATGCAGCCTCAAAGAAGGAGGAGAAAGCGGAGGGAAACCAGTAAATGAAGAAAAAGATGATGATGATGATGATGATGATGATGATGATGATGATGATGATGATGATGATGATGATGATGATGATGATGATGATGATGATGATGATGATGATGATGATGATGATGATGATGATGATGATGATGACGAAATTGTAGCTTCGCTTGGATTGCTCGGTGGATTGGTAAGTTCTCCATCGCTGTTTGTGCGATGCTCACTTGACTGTGGCTGAGTATGAGTCTGTGGCGAGTTGTTCTTTCGAGTCTCTGCAGTTGCTTCTGAGCCTGCTCTGCTGCAATGCGAAAAAGCGTGGACTGCGTCAGTTGCTGATGGAGGCGTCAAAAAAGGCGGACGCGATGTAAAATGGCTCTGCGCAAACGAAAACGGAAGCGGCGGAAGTCGGAATTTTCTTGAAGGAAAACCGCCTTCAACAGAAGACCTTGAGCGGTCAAAGGAGAAGTTCTCTTTCTGATGTTGTGTGTCTTCGCTTATGGCAGAAAGTGAGTGGGGGTGCAAGTCAGAGACATACGCATTCCGAGTTGCTTCTGAAGGAGCATAATGCGAACGGCCAGAAGTGTTGTTGGCCGAAAAATTCCCAGTCATCACATTCGAATCAATTAATATAGAAGAAATAGGAAATAGTAAAGCAGAGCCTGTTGAATGAAACTCGATTTCTCGCCCGTTTTTCCTATTTGAAGACTTGTTTCGAGAAATTATCTTTTGATAAGTGTTGGACGAAAGTTGGTTTTCTTTAACAGATTTTTCCATTTTCAAGCCAATCTCAATTTCAGTGCGAGATGATGCATCCATTGAATCAATAGCCGGATTGTGTGTCCTTATCTTGGAAATAGGTGCAGAAGGACGTGGAAATGGACAAATAGCTTGATCAAAAGTTGATTGACTATTTTGGAAGTTTTTGCCATAATCATGAGATGAATTTGCTAAATGTGGATTTTTCAAAAGCAATTTAGTATTTTCAGTTTTAACTTGTAGTATTTTATGATATGAAGCATCAAATTCCATAATTTCCGACTGAGTATTTGAAGCAGTTAATGACTGAGAAAGTGGGTGCGGGTGACGTAAAGAAAGTGGAGAAAGAGATGTCTGTGGTTGGGAATAAATATGGTCCAGCGATGATATGTAACTATTTGTTGGTATGTTTCTCAAAAGAAGGATTTGCTCATCGTTGACGACTTCGTTTTGATCAAGAAAATAAATTGACTCATAATTATCCAATTCGCTCGGTATTTTTTCAAAAGGTATTCCCATTTTATCTGTTCCAATCGCATTACTTTGAATGAATAAAGCATAAAACAATCAGCAAAACATAATTTACAAAACATAAAACAAACAGAGTTAAATCGGCTGGAGCAGTTTGCGGTGTTCTTTTTAACATAGAACAGCCCGTGAAAAAAATATTACTGCAATTTCAAATTTAGAGTGCTCGCTTCTTTCAATTTCACAAATAACTAATGAATTTATTATGTAATATGATCAAAATATTGATTTATGATTTCAAAGGACTATACAGCACCTCCTTTAGAAACAAATCCTGTTGTGTTTTTTGACATAGAAATTGGAGGGCATTCTGCAGGAAGAATCAAGATGGAGTTGTTTGCTGATGTGTGCCCTCGAACGGCAGAGAATTTTCGACAGTTTTGCACTGGAGAAGCAAAACGTGGGATATTACCCATTGGGTATAAGAATTCCATTTTTCACAGAATTATTCGTAATTTTATAATCCAAGGAGGAGATTTTGTTCGGGGAGATGGTTCTGGTTCAACAAGTATTTATGGAGAAACATTTCCAGATGAAAATTTTCTCCTAAAGCACAGTGCGCCTGGCCTTTTGTCAATGGCAAATAGTGGACCAAATACAAATGGATGTCAATTTTTTATAACATGCGCACCTACTCCAAATCTTGATGGAAAACATGTTGTTTTTGGACGTGTTATTGATGGAATGAGCGTTGTTCGCTTGATCGAGCAAGCATCTGTCACTCCTCAAACAAAAAGGCCACTTCATCCAATTATCATAAAGGAATGTGGTCAAATGTGAAGAATTATCTTCTAATTATTGAACAAAATAATCCCTTCAAATCATATATTCACTTCAATCCATTTCATTTCACAAAGTTTTCATATCATTCATCATTTATGTTTTATATAAAGCGATGTTTTGAAAAATACTTTGCTTGTTAAAGAGATGATAGTTTTTCTGTGTAAATGTTTAATTTTTTCATCAAAAAGTAATTTCTTCACAAACAAGAAATAATTGAATTTGCAGAATCTTGAACGAAAAAATGCTTTATTTTTGTTTATCTGCTTAAATAAAACTTGATGAGATTCTAAAAGAATAATTTTTCCAAAATGTTAAAAATATGGCTGATCCTTTTTGAAATCAAACTTTTGTTCGAGTTTTGATAAAAATTTTTATCTCAATGGGACTTGTATAAAAATTTGTTTTTCCAATCGCAATATCATACACAATAAGTGTTCACTATTTCAACTCATTTTTTCAAAAATCCCATTGAGATGAATATTTTGATCAAAACTCGAACGAAAGAATGATTTCTAAAAGGATCAGTCATATCTTCTTTACAGACAATAAAATTATCAGAATTAATTCAAACTTTCTTTGAAATCATATCTAAAAATCTTTGGCAAGACCGCATTATATGGGAATAGCGTATTTTCAGTGATATTAATATATGAGGATTACATTTATTATTTATCATGATTTCATACATCAGAGATGTGCGGAAGTTGACAAAAAAGTCAAAAACTGAAAATTAAAAAATTGAGGGAAAAATTGGTGAATGAATTTTATTAAATCAGAATTTTAAAAAAAAAAATTAATCAACTTCCATCATGTCAAATTCTGATGCACTTGCACGGTCCCCAGCTCCAAGTGAATGTGATTCTTCAAATTCAGTCATTTAAAGAATGTCATTTTCATCTTAGATGTCAGATTCTTGCAATGATTCTGTCGAGTCACATTCTACACTTTTTGATTCATCCAATTCATTTTCTTTTTCAATTAAATCAAACACGATTTCCTTTATTAATTCCTCAAATTGAATTTGCAAATTTCTTCTGACCAGTCACATAGATAAATAGTCCCCAAGATACTTTTTTCTGCATCCTGTTCTTGGAAAAAACTTCCGTAAATTCATCCGCAAACCTTCGATAGTGTTTGAACAGGCATGTGCAATTTTGTTTTTGAATTCTCGCTTGCGACAGACAGTATCATAAGCGTAACCATAATCTTTCAATCTGGCATAAGCCTTCCATTCATCGCTCATTATTCGAGTTCCAGGAAGAATTCTGTCTCGTATTATTGGAACCAATGTCTCAGCCTTCCAATTTGGCACAATCATCACAAAGTTATTTCCCGCATCTCCCTCTGGTTTCCTTTCCACAGCTCCAAATATCCAAATTTGCATCTTCTTTTTCCCTCACCCAAACTTTCTGCACCTCCAAACCGCTTCGTGGATCTCCACAATTCTTCCCAACCCTCCAATGCTAGCTTGATTTTTGTTCCATATTGATGTGCATCTGACTCGAATTACACTCGTCCAATAATGAACTGGGTTTTCACTTATTCCAAGCAGTTCACAAATGTGTGCGGCTGATATACCAATGAAATAATATAAAACAATAATAAAAAACTTATTCAGAGGTATTTTGGAATCTTCCAAAGATGTGTTTTTGAAAACTGACTGTTGTTTGCCACATTTTTCACATCTCCAATACTTGTAATATTGGCCTCCAAATGTGAATATCATTTTGCATTTATCATGTCTGCATTCTGGAGCTTCTCCTTCCATCACATTTTCGAAATACCATTTCCAAGCACCCATTTCATCAAAAAATATATCGTTGAGTTCACAAAAAGGTGTTTTTGTGAACATTCTGTGTGACAAAGACATTTGATGAATGTTTGATCAAACCCATAAATACTTGAAAATGACCTTTTTTCAAAAAATAAAAATTATATTTTTGACCACTATCCGCACGTTTTTTGGAGATTATTATTGGATTATAATTAATTATAAATCAAATAAAACTGAAATAAACTTATTCCAGACGTTCCCATATCTTCAGGTCTTGCCAAATCTTTCTTTCTCATACAAAAAATAAAGGAAAAAAAAATAAAGAAAAAGATTGTGCCATATTTTTTCTCATGATCATTAGTTTATGTTGGTTGGATCAAAAAGAAACAAATTATTTGTCTTTCTGACTTTTCCAGCCGAGATCTTTGGCTTTGGAGAATATTCTATATCTTTCAGTTTGTTTATAAAGGAAAGAAATTGTATTGAAATTGTAAGTGTTTAATTTTGCAAGATAATCAGGCATGTTTGTGTTTGTCAATTTTTCATTTTATTCAAAGCTTTGCACCCATTGAAACTATTTTGTAATAAACAGAATGGAATTGCGCACCGATGATAAGAATATTGGTGAGATACAAGAGTTCCCCACAACAGAAAAGTTTTTGGGTTTGTGTATTTCAAATTGTCTTAAAGTTGCTCAACTTCACACTTTTTGTTGATGATTGAAGATATTTTTTCTGAGCTTGAACAATGCGCTGAAAGTGTACAGAAGCAGAAAATCAAAGAAATGAACGAAGCGATGGAAGAGATGAGCGAAGAAGAATTCAATTCTGTTTTTTCAGAAGACCTATTCAATAATATTAACAAAATGATTGATGAAGAGAAACTTTCGATGAGTAATGCAATTTTGTTGCTGAAGCATATTGGATATTTCAATGTGATGAAAAGAATTTGGATTTATGGTTTTGAAGAATCCTGGTTGTGCAAAAGATTTAAGAAGATGATAATTGAAGAAGAAAAGAAAAAAGATAAAAAGAACGTAAATTTTGAAGTTGATCTTTGGGAATGCTATCTTTTGTTGAAAGGATGGTCTTCATCAAAAATGGCTTCAATAATTGTGCCTTGCCTTCTGAAAGTTGCATTGAAGAAAGAGGAAAACGAGGAGACTCAGAAAGAAGTGGAAGTGGCTTTCCTGACTTTAAGTTGCATTGATGATAGTAATGTATGAACATTTTTTTTTTGAAATAATTGATTTTTTTCTTCTCTTTTTTTATAAGATATTGGATAAAGAACTGTATTTGAATGAGATCACAGAAAATATCAAATATCATCAAAAATGTCACAACCTCACTCGACTTGCATATCAGTCTGTTTGGCAATTTTTGATGTACAGATTTATCAATGACAAAAGCTTGGAAGAAGTTATTGTGGATGAGCTGCATTTTGCGAGAGAGGCAATAAAAGAATTGGAAGAGCTGGCAAAATGCGAGAAGCAAAAGAAGAAGGAAAAGAAGTCAAAGGAAACAAAAATTGAGGGTACTTTTTTGAGATGGACATTTTCATTGCACTTTTATGTTGGCAAGTGTCAATTACGTGACGAAGATCATGTTGAACTTGTTTATCGTCTTATACATCTGTATAAAGCGGAAATAGAAAATGAAAGGGTAATATTTAATAGTATTTTTTTTGTTTTATGGGCAATGGGGAGAAATGAGTCAATTAACATTGATATTTTGCAGGAAGAAGGAGCTTTCGATCTGCCTGTGAAAGAAATTCAGCGACCAACAATGAAAAATGATGTAATGTTTCATTGTCTTTCATTCTTTTTTTTAATTTCAAAAAGATTGAAAGGAAAGAATAAAGACGAAAAGGAAGATGTGAAAAGAAAGACAATTAAAAGGGAAATATTTGAAAAGTTTGAAGAAGAAGGTTACGAAGATGCCATCATAAGCTTTTATCAATCATTCCATTTTCTTTACAGAGGAAATTTTCATGAACTATCGTTGAATATTTTCGATTATTTTGTGAATGCTTGAGGAAATGAAATATATTGAATTTTGTAACTCAAAAATCACTCTTTTCTTTTCTCATTTTTTCACTCTTATTTTTTTTTTTTGAAGAATTTTGTTGTGTTAGCTTAACAATAGTCAAAACGCTGTGAAATCTAATTTTCAATTTATTTATTTCTTTGATGTTCCTTCTTTCCCAAACTGTTTATTTCCAACAAAAATATTTATTTATTTGTTTAATATTTTTCTTTCTTACTTTCTCTTTCTCTTTCTCAGCCCACCTTCACCTCGCGCAACCAGCCGCGGTTCAAGAACCCTCTGCGCATTGTCTGCCCAGATGCTCCCTTGAAGCAGCATGTGACACTTCCCGATGAAGAGCACGTGGCAGTCGTGGTGGGAGGCGATGGAGCAAGCGGGGTGAGCCACGTGAAGGTGGTGAATGCAGTGACAGGGAAAGAGGTGAAAGTGTGGAAGAGGAAGAAGACGCCAGCTGAGAAGCTGAAGGACCAGGTGATTGCAGAGGGGAAAGCAGATGGGCTGTTTGACGATGCGATGGAGGAAGCAGCGAGGGACGAGCAAGTGAACAGGCCATTCCGAGCAATCGCTGCTGGGCCATCGTCGTCGATGACGATGGTGCCATCTCCGCTGTCTGCCTCGTCATCGTCGCTGTCTTCGTCCCCGACTCCTTCTTCTTCTTCTTCGCCTTCTCTGACGCCTTCTCTCTCCACTCTGCGTTCGCATTCCCGTTCCCATTCCCAATCCAAATCCAAATCTCATTCTCGCTCTCGTTCTCATTCCCATTCGCATTCACATTCGCATTCACATTCCCAATCCAATTCTCGCTCCCGCTCTCGATCTCCTTTGTCTATGTCTTTGTCGTCTTCTGCCCGCAATACAGCAAATGCTGCTTATTCTTCTTCTTCTATTTCTGCTGCCTCTTCCCTGTACAGATCCTCCCGCCACCCCCAAACCGCTTTTGAGCTGCGCCCAGACTTATCTCTGCAGAGTGCAGTGAAAAACGGGAAGAGAGACGACGAAGTGGAAGTTGACTTGGCTCAGCTGCAGCGCATTTGGAGGAAGTTGCACAGGCGCCGGATGCCAATCAGCGAGCTGGCGAAGTTTCTGTTCCCGAAAGTGGAAGGACCGCTGTGGAAACACTATCAGAACAATATCTACAGACACAAGTGGTTCACAGCGGATACGAGAACTGGGGTGTGTGTGTGTGCGTGTGTGTGTGACATGAGCAAAATATCTTTGAGGAAAGAATGAAAGTGATTTTATTGCTTTTGAATTCTATTTATTATTATTATTATTAATATTCATTCTTATAAATGGTAATATATCTGTGTTTATCAACTTTTCCTCATCTTTCCTTTGTTTTCTATTTATTCCCTTTCAAATAACACTTCTCACATTTATATGTCATTTCTTTTAACTTTAGCGCCTCACCATCGCCTTAGAACTCCCCGAGTGTTTCCGCTGCGCTTTCCCCATCTTCCCCCGTTCTGAAAGCGAATATCAATACTTTGATCACAACGACGCTGCTGTTAATGCACCATCTTCATCTGATGAGCAAAATATCGCATCTTCAGCAGAGCATTCGAGTTCTGAGCTTCTTAATTCAAAAGGGGAAAGAAGAGAGAGAGAGAGAAAGGGAAAAGGAAAGGGAAAGGGAGGGTTGAAAGAGATGAAGGAAAGTGGAGGTAACTGCGATGATGATGGGATTGCAGAGGATGATCAAAAGAACAGGAACAGGAACAGAAATGTTGATGGAAGGGATAATTTAGGAGGGAAGAAATTGAGTGAAGAAGAAGAATGTGACAATGGCAATCAAGATGTTGATGGAGAAGAGGAAGAAGAAGAAGAAGAAGATGATGATGAAAAGGATGAAGATGATGATATTGAAGAAGATGATTGCGTTCTGATGAATTTGGGGGAAGAATGTTTGATGAACCTGTTTGAAACATGGAATCCGATGGAAGAGAAAGAAAAATGTGTGTTTTTTATTTTATTTTAATTGTCATCATCATCATTATTGCAATTGGTTTTTTATTATTTTTAAAACATATTTCTTTGTTTTTTTGCACAATTCTTGTGAATTCTGATTGAATGATGAAACACTTGCTTATTCTGTTTCATGCCTTTGCCTATTGATCTTTCAGCGTTGCCTGTCTGGTGGAAGGAATTTGTGACTTCACATTCACGCCAAAGAAAATCAACTGAAAATGCTGAATTGTCAAACACATCTCTGTCTCTATCGTTACAAAACTTTGTATGTCCTTTGCGTCTTTTTTTATTAATTCATTATCATTTTTTTTTTTTTTATGTTTATGCAAAAATAATTCTTCTTCTCTCTTCCTAAAAATAAAAATAAAATACTGAAACTAAACATTTCACTAACCTAATTATTCTTTTTTTTTTTCCTCATCCCAATCACAAACCACCAGATATTCCCACCCTCCACACTCATCAGCGCCTTCGACCACAAGAACCGCATCCTCTTCCGCTCCACCCTGCGAGAAATAGCAGACGTCCCATTTGCTCTCCCCTCCCCGTCCACCACAACCTCACACCGCTTTGCCTCGGTCATTCCTGACGATGACTTGTCCTCTTTCTCCTTCACCTGTGCTTCGCCTGCTGTTGGCTACTCCAACATCACCTTGAGCCACGCCCCTTTCCCTTACTGCAACCCAACGCTCATGGCTTCCCCGCCGGCCCAGCTGCTCACCCCGTTCTTCTCTTCTTCCTCGCTCCGGTACTCCTTTGCCCCTGCATCCGCACACAGCTCTTCGCAAGCTCTGATCCCGCCTTCCATCTTCTCATACACGTCTTCTTCTTCATACGTTTCGCAAAGAAACCCGAACTTCCTGATCGACCATCTTCTTCTGCCGCTTCCCAGGCTCATTCCCCGCTGGATTGCGCTCAGCCTCCTCAAAGGCGAGCACCAGACGCAGCGGTTTCCTGTGTGTGTGGTTCTGAAGCACTCGCCGTCGGTGCCAGAGAAAGTGCGTGTGTGGACGAGAGAAAGAGAGCGGAAGGAGAACATGCTGGAGGCGATTCAGACAGAAGGTGAGTCTGTTTCCTCTGAAAATGGAGCTTCTTCTTCTTCTGCTGCTGCTGCTGGTTTCAATGGCGATGACTCAGACTCTCAGCGCATTCAGATATCGACGTCGCTCATGTCCACCATTTCTCCTCTGGCGCATTCACATCTGCTTCCTTCAACCCCTTCACCTTCACCTTCTCTTTCTCCTTCTCCTTCTCTTTCTCCTTCTCCTTCTTCCACATCAGAGCAAGAATCAAGGCAAGAAGATTCCTCGTTTCTTCTAGGCGATTCTGAGTCGTGCTTTCCGGACATTGGCACCTTCACATTCACAGTTGATGAGCATCTTCTTGTGGCGACGCTGCATTCATTCCTGTTCCATCACTTTCTCCTGCTGAATGAAGCACAGCCTGCTTTTGAGCAGAGCGCACAGGCGAATAAAGCGAACGATGGAAGAGCGGAGGGAGAAGGGGAAATGAGCTCGCAAAGGAAAAAACGAAATGCATTTTTCTCGCCTTCCAGCACGATAAATTCAAAAAGCACTTCAATAACATCATCATCTTCATCTTCTTATTCTTCTTCTTATTCTCCGTTTTCTTATTCCACCATCCCGGTGCCATTTCATAAGCATGTACACTCTCTCCCTTTTCCTTTGTCTCATGCCTCGCTGACGCTTTCTTGCAATGGCATTCCTTTGAATCTGTCCCATCACATACAGCACGTGCTGTTTGCTGTGTGGAAAAAAGAACAGCCAGTTGTTATTAATTACCACAGTAACTTTTGATTATTTTTGTTTTTGTTAAAAAAAAAGGTTATTCCTTAATCCATGTGCCTTGTGATATTATTTATTCAAAAAAAATTTTTTTTTATTTTTTGTAATTTTGATTGATGTTTTTCAAAATATTGAAACTATTTTTAAAATAGGAGAATTCACCATTTTTTTAAATATATATATATATATATACTTAAATTTTAATTGACATCATTATTCATATTACACACTCAACAGCAAATGCAGGCAAGAGAGGATTAAAAGACTTCTATGATTTAATTTCTTGAAAAGCTGAATATCAAACAAAAACTTTATTTATGTGTTATGAAAAAGTTTATTATTATTGAAACAAAAATATGCAAGCGCATATGAAATATCTTTTGTGAGAAATCGATAATTTTGAAGTTCATCTTTATTGAACAAACCCATAAAATATTTTGATGTTTTCAATTTTGATTTTGTTTGCTTGATTGATAGTTTTGCAAAATTACTCGATGAATAATAGCAAGCCCTTAAATTTTTTCTTTGTTTAGCTATATGTTTTGGTATATAAGGCTTTTTGTCAGAGAAATATTTTAACAATAATTTCAAAAACCAAATTGAATGAATTACATTCAAAACAAAAATGAGTGCGCAAATGATTGTTATTAATATGACATCATAATCAGATTTTTTTCAGAATATTTATTGAAAAGCAGCTTTAATGGCATTTTTTAACAATTCATGTTGCATCCTTTAACCAGCAATATTTCATAAATAAAGAAGAAATATTTTTTCTTGAGATCTTGGTTTTAAGCGACGCCATCGAATCCGAGCTTCTCTGAATTGAAAATTGAACATATGCTTTGACAATAACAAATTATTATATTTGCTCGAAAAGGAAATATCCTGCGTTGAAGATTATAAAAGCACTGCTTTTCATATTCTTGTAAAGCAACAAAAGTTTGATAGAAATTTGATGAATTTTCAATATCTTTGAAAATAATATTTTATTCTTAAAAAATTTCTCGGAGAGCAGCACATATTCTATTTATAACGCCACAGAGAAATGTTCCATGCTTTTGCTGGTGCGGGCTTTCAAGTCATAAGAATTATAAACAGAAAACGAACAAATAAACATGAAAAAAAGAAAAGTTCCATTTTTGCTTTGAAAATGGTGCAAAACGCCTCTTGCCACGCCCAACAAAAGCAGAAACACAACCATTCACCCCCCTATTAATGGCGCATAAGTACAGATTGCAAATGCAAATGTCATTACTGTTCCTGATAAATGCCCCAGATTCCATTTGCACTTTGCAATCCTTTTGCTGAAATGCAGTTCTCATAAAATACTTCCAGAGCCGCTCCCTTCGGACTCTGCCCCAGAAGCCTTGCGCCGACTGCCGCTGCTGCTCGAATAAGCGTAGCCAATTGCATCAGACATCGTGAGCACAGCTGCGCCTGCAGGAAAGTGCTGGATGAACTCGCGCTTGAGGCCGACAAGTGTTGGCCTTGCTGGGGCATTGCTGTCCAGGCACGACAGAACGCAGCCAGAAAATGGGTTCTTTTCAGCAATTCCCATGATAGGTCGTTCTCCATTCACAATCTTCTGTCCTGCCACCTCTGCCTCGTACTCCCCAAATGGGATCTGGAGCGTAAGGCACTCCCACAACATCATCCCAATCGAGAAGGCAACCGACTCCTTTGTTGCTCCAAGCTTCTTGTTGATCAGCAGCTCTGGCGCCTTCCACCTCATGCACTCTTTTCTGTTGTCATCCTCATCCTCAAAGGCGGATGAAGGAGGTGGTGATTTTGTGAATCTCTCGCTCTTCACAGAAACATCAGAGGAAGATGTGACCATGGTGGAGGCTGAAGAGATGGAGGAAGTGTCAGAGTCTGACGAGCAGTCGGAGTGGAGGGCAATGCAGATGACCATGTGCTCTGAGAACAGCACAATGTGGGGACTGAGATTGGCCAAAGAGGAAAGCTCATTTTCCATTTCGTCAAAGGAGTGGAGCGCAAGATTGGCCACCCAGAACAGGATCTGGGCAACTGTCTGCTCCCTCTCCTTCAAACTCCCAATCGCCATCTCTTTCTTCTCATTCCTTCCATGAAGCAGCATGAACAGCGAATCCCTCAGATCCACAATCAATTTCTCATGAGGGGATGAGCAGGCCATTGCATCCACCAAGTTCGACATTGATGAAGTGGTGGGACACAGATCCTCTCCTCGAACAAATGTTGAATCTGAATCAGTTGTGGATGTGGAAGAGATGGAAGGTGAAGGCGTTCTCTTTCTTGTATCTTTCTCTTCTTCCTCATCTTTCTCCAGTGCCCATTGAGGAATCTTGTCTGAATCTTTTCCAAGAATGTATTCAGTCGATCCGCTCTCAGAGAGAAGATGCTCCGATGATTCTGAATGTTGCATATTCGTCTCATATATTCTCTTCTTGATCCTCTCCTCATTCTTTTTCTCGGCCTCTCTTTCTGCTCTCCTCCACTGCTCCTCAGGCGACATCTCCATCGTCACCATCTCAAACGCCTTTGGATCCTTTCTGATGTTATCGTTCACAATCTCTCTCAGATCTTCTGCTTCATTCTTCACCTTCTTCCACCGAACAGCCAGAATAACAACAATTGCAAGCAGAAGCACAACAAATACAACACACACAATCACAATAATTGGCCAAAATGATTTTTCTTTCTTTCCACCTTCAACAATCTTTTCATCTCCACTTGTTTGGGTTACACTCCTGTTCTTCAGAATGAATGATTTTGTCGAAGCTGAAGATTTTCCAAACTCAATTGCTGTGGAGAGTTCTGACCCATCGGCATCTGATGTTAACTTTGCTGACGGAATTGTTCCAACAACTTCTGTTTCAGAAACAAAGCTATTTTCGTCAAATGGATACCTCTCAACCAACTCCACATCGTTGATTGTGCATATCAACTTGAAAGATAGATCGCATGGCAAGAAAAGCGATCCTATGAATTTGATATTGGCCTCGCTCCCAGATTCAGCCAGACTTGCTGATTCCAGATGAGGAATGAAAAACGGAGAGGGTCGCCCCTGTGCAGCACCCTTCAAGCTGCAGTCTTCGCTCGTGATCCACAACGAAGTGTTGTCCTTCACGCCATCCCCGCCTTTCAAGCTGTCAATTGCCAACGAAGCCGAATCGCAGCAGAAGACGTTCCGGCGGAGTGATGGGTATTTCGGCATCGAGGGGCTGTTGTCATAAAACTCGCCTTTCTCGATTGTCATGCTGCCCGCTGCCAACGACAATCCTCCTGATGACGAATTCGATATTGTCACATCCTTCATCAGTGCTGCTGCATGTGACAAATTGATGAGCGATCCATTCCATTTGCAGACACTCTCTTCGCTGCTGGAAATTGTTTGCCTCCCCACAAGCTCGCACATTTGCATAGAAATGACAAGTGCACTGCTGACATCCACAATGCTCCCTTTTTTCGACAACGACACACAATCCGAGCACGAGCAGTTTGACAGGTTTATCCGGGCAGAAGGCGAAGATGCCGAAAGGAAGCATGCACCAAAAGAGTCACGACTGAAGTTTCTGATGGAAGAACTGCCAAAGGAAACAACTCCCGACATATCTTCGCAAATGGAAATGACACTGCCATTGCGAGACTTCACTCCATCCACCGCTGCATCATCAATCACCACACTTACACACTCTCCAACTTCAAACAGATTGGACGACAACTCAACCTGCTTCACATCCACCTTTGCCAAAGACACCTTGCTGCTGCCAGTCAGCCGGAACACTGGCTGCTCAAATGAAATTTCCAATACGGTGCAATTATCGATGAGCAGAAGTCCGCTTTCAACGCTCAGGAGAGCTGAGTTGAAGGCAATGGGATGGATGCTGTTTGAGGGCACTTCAGATGCAAAAAGGACTGACGAAAGATAAAGCTGCCCATTTGTCTCACTGATGAGTGATCCTCCTGAAAACGAAAAGGAGGAGCCAACAGAGAACGACAAGCTCTCGATCCGGACTTTCTCTGAGGTTGTGATAATGCTGCTGCCACATGGGATTGTTGAGTTGAGGAACACCTGCGCCGGCGAAGGCGATTCAAGCGAGCGGATGGTGACATTCAGCACATTGCATCTGCTCAAGATGGCGGTGCGGCTGGAGATCAGCAGCTGGGAGAACAATGACGGAATGACGTGCAGCAGCCCTTCGCTCAGCGTGCTGCATGGCCCATCCAGCCCTCCGCACTGCTTGCTGTCCTCGTGATTGTCCCCGGCCGAAGACACAAACACCGTCTCGCTCTGGTACTTCACAATTCTCTTCAGCAGATCTTCTTCGTCCAGATACATGTCTGAGGTGCATCCCCATATTGCGAGGTCTTTCACAAATGGGGCTCTGAAGTCCAGCAAAAACTGCCCATCTGCGATCTGTGCTTCTATCGAGCGGCATTTCACATACACATCTCTTCCCCGATATGCAGTATTGTCCTTGAACGTGATGTTCGACAGCACAAATGCTGCTGGCTCGGCAGCCGCAGATGTGCATTCCAAAAACAAGCCTCCACCCCTTCCAGTTGATGAGCAGAAGCAGTCGGTGATTGAAGAAAACAAGCAGTCAAAACGCCCTCCTTCGTTCAGTCTGAACAAAGCAGCCCCTCCATTTTTGCATCCAGAACCACCACATTTTTTGATTGTTGTATTGCGGATGACCATTTTTGTTGGGTCAATGCCTGTGCTTCGGAACATTGCGATGTTGCCAGCTGCACTCTGGGTCACTTCTTCAAGTGTGCTCCACTCCACCACAACACTTTCATCGGCTTCAGCATTCACATTTTCATTTCCAGTTAAAGCCCTTGCAACATACAACCCGCTTCCGCCTTCCAGCTGGATGTTTTTCATTGTCAAGTTTCTGAATGCCAAGGATGCAGCAGATGCTATTGATGCGATGTCGCAGGAAAAGGAAAGCGACTGTATTGCCACAAATGCGAAAACAACACTTCCTGCATCCGCTTTAATCAAGCCAAAGTTAATCATGTCTTCTTCTCCTCTTTCTTCATTTTTTGCGAATGAACAGTCTTTCAGAGTCAACGATCCTTCTCTGGAGCTGACATGAATCAAACTGTTTACACCAGTGGCGAATGAAGATGGCAGAACGAATCTTATCAATTCGAAATATGAGATGCCTTGAACATTCATTGCTTCGTCCTCCGCTCCTTCAATAGAAGAGCGACACTCAAGTGAGCACATATCTGTATTATTTGAGCTTATTGAAATATCACCAAGATCAACACTTTTTTTGAGAATTCCTTTTCCAATGATGTTAATATTCCTTTCATTTCCTTCAAGCAGCCGATCCAAAGAATAATCAATTGACAGGCAAGGATAATCAGAAAGTCCACAAATACACACATCCTTTCCATTGCCCCCAATAAATATCTCTGATCCAAATGTTCGCCAGAAATAGATCAGTGGAATGGCATTTGTTGTGTCACTTTTATCAAAGCCGCTCAATGAATCCAACGAAATATCTGCCATGTGCTCGAGCACAAATGGAAGCGAGGCGTTGGTGATGCTCTTTGTCAAGTTTGATGATTCAACAAACAGGTCATTTCCGTATTTTGCAACATTTGGCTTGCTGTTATCAAAAACAGGGGATGATATTGAAAATGAAGGATCGCCATCAACCAATGTCAGTGCCATTCCCCCGCCAAGCCCAATCTTGCCTTCTTCGTCAGGGGCAGTGCATCTTGTGAAAGTACATGAAATGATGTTCAATTGAGTATTCCATTTTATCTGAGCATCAATGGCACCTCCTCTGCTTCCATCAGCCATCACAGAGCATCCATCAAAAACATTCCCTTCGATATTAATTTGTGTGTTTTCGTTTTCTATGTTGCTGTTATCAACACTTATACTGCCTCCATTTCCAGTTCTTCGAACAAAAGATATTGCTTCGCATTTCGTCATGTTCAAATACCTTACATTTCTGCTTTCAACCAAGCATCCGCTTTGCTGCCCATTTCCTGAAAAGTTGCCTTCCACAATTTCGATCGAAGGTGTTTCTCCACCACTCCCATCAACAATAATCGCACTCTTCTGCCATCCGATTGCATTCCCAAATACATTGTTCATCACAACCTCGCCTCCTTCCACTTTCACACAGGAAACTCGCAATTCGTTTTTCGATGCAACAATTCCACAGTTCTGAATTGTCAATGTGCTGGAAACACAATGGAAAATACTTCCATAAGATCCAATTCTTTCTGAGAGTGAAAGCACCACTTCAATGAATGATACTGGACAGTGTGACTCGAATATTCCACTTTGAGCACCAGAAATATCACCAGCTATCCCATAATTCGTTTCATTTCCTTCTCCGCTCATACTCCATTCCTCTGTCTTCATGTTCAATTCTTCTCCAAAAAAGAACGGTGAATTCAGCTTGATTGACTTGTTTTTGCCTGAAAACCTCAAACTTGCTGCTTTTGTAATCGTATCACATGGAACTTGCTCGAATCCACAACCACTGAAGTCATGAGCCTCTTGCCCACCCACATGGCATGGCTCTGTGAAGTTATTCCACAGATACACAACAAGCGGTATTTCGAACTCTTCATTTGCTGTTGAGCGCTCAAAGCCGTTCAACTTTTCAAAGTCATTCAATTCAACATCGAAGCAAAATGTTGTTGTGTTTGCCACTGCACCCAGATCATCAGCATCCAGAAACACATCTTTCCCTTTCCTTCCTTTGCACCCAATGAATTGCACACTCTTCAAAACAAAATCAGATGCTCCATCATCCAAAACAAGATATATCCCTCCTCCCAATCCTTTGCTCCCATCTGCATTTGCAGTTGCATCACACTCCGAAAACCCCACCTTTGCCTCTTGCTCAACCTCACTTCCATTGTTTGGAAGAGCTTCTGTGATATTGCCAACACTGAAGCTCGATCCACTTTTCATATGTATCCACAGCCCGCCTCCATTCCCTCTCTCGCTTTTGCACGAACTCATGCTTCCTTCTTCAAACGCAAAAGAGCAGCCATCTTCAAGTGTGCATTCAATTGCTCCCCCGTTTTGATTTTTCCCCACAAAGTTGGACAGAGTGCAGCTGACAATTTCAACTTTCTTGGCACTTGTGGAAGATATCAAATGAGAGGATGCCATCTCTTCTGATTGAGTAATCGAAGAAATGATGCAATCTCTCATCAGAAGTGAAGCCTTCCCCTTCACTTCAAACAAGCCTGATGCACAAGTTGTTCCAACTTCATTCATTTGAATGCTTGTTAATTCTGCTTCTGTGCTGCTTCCTGACAACGAGATCAATGGACTTCCACTCAACATCTTTGACGAAACAGAGAATGTATCGATTGTTAACATCCCTGAGTCAACAGACAAGAATAGAAATGCAATTTCAGATGAAGGATTTTGAATGGAAAGCGAACACTGAGACATAGTCAGTGATGATGATGATGACGAAATAAAAGTGGAATGTGAAAGAGAAGGAGGAAGAGAGAAGATAAGAGTTGACAAGACTGTTTCGACTCCAACTTTCACCATTGCCGTATTTGCTCCTGCGGTGGCATCAGAAACTGTCCATCCACTTTGATCGTCTTTTCCTCGGATTTCATGTTTCTGTTCACCAAATACCAATTCATCGCTCATCATAATCATTCCATTAACAACAATTTTCTTTGGCCCTGCAAGCTGAGTGAGGGAGTGCTTCAAAGTCAAACAAGGGAATTGGACAATTCCGCAATGCGAGTGATTGGACGCCTCAGTATTACTCACATAAATCTCGGATGGAGGAGAAAGAAGATAGATGCACAGAGGAATGGCCACACTGTTGTTTCCACCATCATATCCTTTCACTTTGTCAACGGAATCCGATGAGGCTGTGACACATGTGATTTTTTGTGACTTCGCGGTCACTTCCAGATTGGGTGAAATGGCAAAGATGTCATTTCCCCATTTTGCTGTGTTTGTGCCAAAGGAGGAAGAAATCAAGAAATCTGGGTTTTCAGTTGATAATTGAAGAAGGATTCCTCCGCCAAGTCCGTTGGATGCCGAGCAAAAGCAGCCATTAAACGACCCGTCTTTCACATTCACTTCATTTGCATCCCCAACACACAGCATTGTTGATCCTCCATTCTCTGAACTTGTGCTCCCGCATCCTTCAAATACACTTGAATTCAAATCAATATTTGCCATGCCATTGGATAACGACATCACTGCTGATCCGCTGGTTGTTCTTTCAATCCCATCAAAGTCACATTCCGAAAGTCTCAATGAAACAGCACTTGTTGAAGAAAGCGAAAGCAGTGAAACGGTTGAGACCATCCCTTTCCACTTCACATGATCCATGCTCATCCTCCCATTTTGGATGCAAACCATTTCTGTGGAATAAGCTGTACCAGATTGAAGCGCGCTTCCAGCTGATATGTTCAGCCTGCTCACATCCATTTCTCCCTCGCCTGATATTTCGAACAGCCTTGTTCTGCAATTGTTCTGGTGTGTTGGGTCGTGTACAAGAGCAAGGTCACTGACAGACAATGTGCCTGCTGAGACCGAAAAAAGAGACAAGTCAGCTGTTTCAAATTCTGTTTGCATCGTTGTGCTCGAATCACTTTGTCCACATATTGTGAATGCATTGACACCACAATCCACACTGTGTGTTTCGACAATTGTTCCTGCCAATATTTCAATGTCTTTCACAACACCTGGAATCATCTGTGTCAGGCAATGGCTGACTGTGTTGCAGGGATGGCTTTCATTGATTCCACATGCAAATGCATCTCTTGCATTCTCCTGAGTTTGCTTCGATCCCACATATCTAATTCTTCCTCCTTCATTCAGAAGCCAATCGCTTTGATCAATAACACTTAAATAACTTGTACTAACTCTATTTAATGTATTCCTTGAAGAGCAACAGCTGATATCAATATTGTTTGATGTTGAATTATGCAAGACGATATCATGTCCACCTTTTAAGCAATTGTTATCGTGGAAAAAACAGAAATACAATAATATTCCGTTGTTAATTTCATTAATCAGTTGACTGACTGCTCCTCCTCCACACTTTGAACTGCAATGGAGAAAAAGGCAGTTTGAAATAATGACTTTATCGACGCTTCGCCAATGTTCAATTGCACCGCCTGTTCCATCAGTGGTGCTATTTGCACCACAATACACAAACATTGAATCCGTAATGCAATGTTTTTGCCTTTTTGTCATCGTTGGCCGAAAATTTATTGCTCCTCCATCGTTTCCTGAAGAACAATTTTGGAAAGAACAGCAATCAACAAGTGATTGAGTTTGAACATTCTCTGCCATTATTCCTCCTCCTCCACAATCCGTGCTCGCACGTGCTGTGCAGAGGACAAATATCGAATGTTTAACTGAACATTCAGCAATGTTATCAGCATAAATAGCACCACCTCTTGTCACAGAAGCGTGGCATCTTGTGAAAGATGAATTTTCAACTGTTAGTGAAGCCTCAGAATTCTCATGAGCAAATATTGCTCCTCCTTTTTCTTCTGTGCAGTCCGCCCATTCACAGTGTTTGAAGGATTGAGTTTCTGTTGTGTTCACTTTTTCTTTCAATTCATTATTATCAACTCGTGTCACAAACGAAAATGAGTTGTTTCTGAATAAACACATTCGAGAACAGTCTTCATCACCAGAAAAGCAAGAATAGAAAATGTTGGAAGGGGTTGAGATAACAGCACAATTATCCATCAATTGTGAACAACATGTGTGTTTTGTTTTATGGTTGTCCTTCGATTGAGAATTGGATGAGATATTGAAAAAGAAGCAATCACAAACATCCACACTTTGACACAACTCCGAATACAGAAAAAGAGATGATGATGAAACAACAAGATCTGAAAACACAGAATTCCGAAGAACAAGAGAGGATTTCTCACTTGATGTTTTTATAAGACTTTGAATGATAGAATGTTCTTGAGGTGCAATACTAATATTATTCAAACAAAGAGACCCTCCTTGAAGCACAAACAAAGAAGATGACGAAGTTAAGAAAATACAATTTGTGAATTTCATAGAAGAATGTTTGTTAATTGTTGCGGGAGGAGAACTGAATGTCTTTAACACCAATGAAATCATTTCAACAGAGCTGTTCGAGGAGATAAAAAGTGAATTCACCATTGAGCATGCTTCTTTCAGAGATGCATTCACAGCTGGATTAACTTTCACAACTTCACGATCTTTGTGATCGAAATTTCTGCAGTGAATAATGAAAAGAAATAGCACATGAAATAAATTTACAGATAAGAGAATTTTCCAAACTGGTATTTGTTCGTCACAAATTCCTTGTTCAAATTATTAAAAATCAAATTTTGTGCATATCGTGATGTTTGAAAAAAAATAAAAAAAAGAAACAACAACAAAGAATATCGCATAAATGGAAACAAAAAATAAGGCAGTTGTGTGACTTGTGATCCAACCATTAATTTATAAAAAAGATGTTGTAAATTATTCTTTTTCAAAATTTCAACAATATAAAGTTGAATAGCATTAAAGAAAAAAGAAAGGAAAAAATCAACAATAAAAATAATTTCATTATTTAATTTGTTATCGCTTTTTTGGAAGAACATTTTGTTGGAACATTTTCGAAAATGAGAAAAATCAACAGAAAAAAATTGACAAATAAATGCAAATAATCGTTTGATATTCATAAATGAAAAATCCAAAAAAAAAAATTAAAAAGAAAGAAAATAATTTTTTTTAAAAATTTTTATTGACAACTTGTTCCATTCATTTTATTTCATTTATGAACATCAAAAATTTCGTTTGACACAAATATTTAAGGAATTCAAATGAAAATGATAAGGAAAATCATTTTCGTTTTGATTATCCAATGGAAAACATGAAAACAACAATAATTTTTGAAACGCAAAAAATTGAGAAAAAATCAATGCACTTTTGAAATAATAATTGGCATATGCACACTTGACAGCAATTTCTAATTCTTGCATATTTCGTTTGTTAATTGCTTATAAACATCATTTGTGATGTTTTGAGTTGTTAAAAACATGCGGAAGTTCATTAAAATATAATTTTAATTTTACAAAAATTATGAAAATGGGTCAAAATATTCTCGAAAAATAAAAAAAAAAACATAATAAAAAATCAAAATAAAATAAAAATGTTTATCTTTATGAGTTTTCTGAACACTCAGAGGCAGATAAACCATCGCCTGTGTCAATATTGTCGGTTTCACTTGTTTCGCTGTCATTAGAAATAAGTGAATCATCTAAATCATGTATTTCTTCTTCATTTTCTTCTGTTTCTTCATCTTCTTCAGCTTCTTCTATTTTCTTTTCTTTGTAGAAAATAATTTTTGATACAAATTCTTCAAATCTCACAATCTTTCTCTTATTGATCATCCAAAAAGCAAGTTGATCAGCAACATATTTTTCTCGAATTCCATATGGAGGAAAAAATCTTCTCATATGGCTCCATAATCCTTCGATTGTATTTGTGCATGCGTGAGTTTCTTCATCATATAGTTTTCTCTTATGACACACTGTTAGATGATTGTATCCTAAACGAGAAAGAGATGAGTATGCCTACCATTCATCTGACATTATTGTTGAATGCGGTTGAATGTGCTTTTGAATGATAGGAATCAACGTCGAAGCAGAACGGTCTGGTACAATCATGACAAAAAAATTTCTTGTTTCATCCATTTTATCTTTCTTTCGCTCCACCGCACCAAAGACCCACATTTGTCTCTTTCTTTTTCTTCTATGATATTTTATTCTCCTGAAAACACATTCATCTATTTCATCAATTATGTTTTCGCCTCCAAGAATAGTTTCATTCTGATTAATGATGTCCATCGCGCAACACCTCATAACAGATGACCAATATGCCACAGAGTTATATGAATTCCCAACATTTCCGAGCAAAATTTTACACTAGCACCATTCCAAAAAATATGATAATTAACAAAATCACATTTATTGGTATTCTGCTACGATAAAATGACGTATTCTTGTATGCTGATTGCCTATTGCAACATTTTCTGCAAACCCACATCATCCTGCCAGAGTGACGCCGTAAATCCATTTCAATTCTGTGCCTTCTGCATTTTTGCTTGTTTTTGATAATTTTCCTAAATATCCATTTTTCAGATTTTTCCGAATTGAGAAACATTCTGAATAATTTGTTTGAACGTTTTCCAGGCAGAGCAAGTGAATCGTCTGAATCAGACACTTCTTCCATGAAATTTTTGATTTTTTAAATGATCAAAAATCCCATTAATATGTGAAAACGATAAATTTCAAAAATCAAAAAATCATGGTTTCCTTTCATATTCAGTTCATGCTATATACACTAAATAACTCACTTTTTATTTATAAACTGTTTTTTCATTGTTTTGAAAATTGCAGTTAAGTATGCATTTGCCGAATTTTTTTAGCAAATCGAATTGTTGAACATGAAGTGATTTAAATGAAATTGCTTCGACTTATTTCAATAATTTTCAATGAAACTCAATCGAACGAAACAATATTTCATTTCCACTAATCTCGAATGTTCATTGACTTTTCATTAGTAAACATTCATTTCAAATTTATATCGAAGACATATTTTATGGTTTTTAATATTTTCTTGCTGTTTAATTAATTTTTTTTTAGTTTATTTTTGCATATATTTTGAATGGTTTGGTGCAAACAGTGATTTTTTTAAAAATAAGTGCATGAATTTTTCCAAAATTTTCCAAAATACAATTATTTAAATTATGGGAACTTCTAAAAGTTATATTATTTTTTCTTGAAAATTATCAAAAGTTTTTTTATTTGTAAGTTTTTAATCAAAGTGAAGTGTCAGCTTTCGAATATTACATTTTTGGATTTTGATAACTTTCCAATTTTACTTGAATCGTCATTTGCTTGGTGTTATTCCATTTATTAAGAGATTATTTGATGCATGCAACGCAAAAATAAAACAATTATGTATAATTTTAAAGAATAAACAATTCACACTATTTTTCGCTTTTATGGAAATTACAAACGCATGTTAAAGTTCTTTTGAGTGCAATTTTTGTGATGATCTTTTGAAAAGAAAATAGATATAGATACATTATTTAAACACACTTGACTCTTTCACTGTTATTTATTCGATTCTTTGAATTGATTTTTTAGATTTATTTTATTGAAATTTAAAATTTAATGCAAAATGAGAATTTTTTCTCCAACGAGAAAAAGAATTTGTGAGAAAAAAGCTTATTTTGAAAAGCAAATGCTTTTTTATGTCAAAATATTGAAACATTGCATTTTCTTTATAAATGAAATAATAAACATCACAAAATACAAAAATTACTTTCTTTCGAACCATAATTCTTCAATGATTGTTCTGTTCAATTTTGCACTTCTTTTGGCATTGTCAAAGACTGCAAATATCAAAAGCAACAATCAAATTTATGTAGGAAATGACTCTTCTCAATGTTTCAACATTCAGATAATTGAAGACACATTCAAAAAGAAAGGCAATTGCTTGTTAAATTATCACAAAAGCCACAAAGATGAATTTTTAACAAACTATGGCAGCTTTGAAAAGCAGTATTCATTTCGAAGAAATGGATTCACTACACTTTTGTGCAAATGGACTATTTCAAATTCTTCCACAGTTGTCAGCAACATACTCTTTGAACAATTTTTTCATTCGAATCTCGTCTGTGCACTCGACAATTCAAATATTTGTATCTCTTCGTGTCAAGTCACAAAACCATCAAGATTTGTCCCGTTGTTGAACATCCAAAGTTCATCATTCGTTGCACACAATTTTTCAATTGATATCAATCTTCTTCAAGAAAGTGTCGAATCAATTGGATATGTGAAAGGTGAAACTTCATTTTTGTTGATTGGTTCATCCGTTTTTCAGAATATTGTACTATGTGGAAGAAAAATGTTTGATATTGAAAGTTGTCATTTGTTCTCATCTGAAAATTCAATTTTCAACAATATCACCAACGTTCATAACCAAATACATACAGGAAAAACTGATGGTCAGTTCAGCATGATTGAGGAAAGCATTATGGAAAGTTGTGTTGTTTTCGCTTGTGAAAATGCATTGGATGGAACAGTGATGAATGGATTGAAGAAATCAAATGAGTTGGTGTGCAGAAACGTTTCGTTCTTGAATAACATCAACAAACTCATCAATTACGACAAACAAACAACAATTCATACCTCCAACACAATCAATATGAACAATTGCGAATGGATGGACTGTACCTCCGCAACAAATGGAGGAGCCATTTGCATATCAGGAAACAGCGCTTCAACGCTGACTCTTTCATTGTGCTATTTCAGAAATGACACTGCACAAAGTGGAAGAGGAGGAGCAATATACACAAAATCAATCTCACAAATCTCAATCAAGCATTGTTTCTTTCTCGGGTGCCAAGCTCCAGATCAATCTTTCAATGAAGCTGGAGGAGCAGTTTGTATCTTCAATCCGCAAACAACATACATATTTGAGAACAGCTCATTGAAAGATTGTTATGTTGGAAATGATGGAGGAGGCTTATCAATAGATAGAAAAGGAACTCAAATAAATGGGGATCAGATCCTTGATTGCTCATTCGTTAATTGCACAACTTCAAATGAATCAACACCAGTTGGAGGAGGAATTCAAATGTGGGATATGTCAATTTCTCCTCTCATTAGCAATTGCTTATTTACAAATAACTATGCCATGAATGGAGGAGGTGGACTCAGTTTGTATGTCAATTATCAATACACTGAAAAAAACTTATTCTTTTGCTTTTTCCATAATAATGCGGGGGTTTATGGTGGTTGCGATGTTCTATTAGCAAATCAACAAGAAAATACAATCGATATATCGTGTCGATCAACTCGTCAAACTGGAATACGAGTGAGTCCAAACTTTGCCACAACTTCAATAACTGATCGAAGTGATTGGCTTCTGAATGAAGGAGGAAGGATCAGATATGTGGGATCAAAGCAGACTCAGGAGAATGCAAGAGATGCATTTGCATGTGGAATCAATGAAAGCCATCCCTGCAACACAGTCAGCCATTGCCTGACACAGATGATTCCAGGTGTTGTGAAAGACATTGAAATATTGGCAGGAACAATTGTCGAAACACACAGTGTGGATTGTGGTGTCAATGCATTCACAATATGTGGACAAAGTGATTCGAGCACAACGATGCAAACAGAATTTGAAACAGCTGACTTGTCTCTTTTTTCGGTCTCAGCAGGCACATTGTCTGTCAGTGACCTTGCTCTTGTACACGACCCAACACACCAGAACAATTGCAGAACAAGGCTGTTCGAAATATCAGGCGAGGGAGAAATGGATGTGAGCAGGCTGAACATATCAGCTGGAAGCGCGCTTCAATCTGGTACAGCTTATTCCACAGAAATGGTTTGCATCCAAAATGGGAGGATGAGCATGGATCATGTGAAGTGGAAAGGGATGGTCTCAACCGTTTCACTGCTTTCGCTTTCTTCAACAAGTGCTGTTTCATTGAGACTTTCGGAATGTGACTTTGATGGGATTGAAAGAACAACCAGCGGATCAGCAGTGATGTCGTTATCCAATGGCATGGCAAATATTGATTTGAATTCAAGTGTATTTGAAGGATGCGGGAGCACAAGTTCAGAGAATGGAGGATCAACAATGCTGTGTGTTGGGGATGCAAATGAAGTGAATGTGAAAGACGGGTCGTTTAATGGCTGCTTTTGCTCGGCATCCAACGGACTTGGCGGAGGAATCCTTCTTCAATTATCAACTGAAAACCCAGATTTCTTGATTTCTTCCTCCTTTGGCACAAACACAGCAAAATGGGGAAATGACATCTTTGCCATTTCACCCAATCTGGAAGTGACCGCGAAGTCACAAAAAATCACATGTGTCACAGCCTCATCGGATTCCGTTGACAAAGTGAAAGGATATGATGGTGGAAACAACAGTGTGGCCATTCCTCTGTGCATCTATCTTCTTTCTCCTCCATCCGAGATTTATGTGAGTAATACTGAGGCGTCCAATCACTCGCATTGCGGAATTGTCCAATTCCCTTGTTTGACTTTGAAGCACTCCCTCACTCAGCTTGCAGGGCCAAAGAAAATTGTTGTTAATGGAATGATTATGATGAGCGATGAATTGGTATTTGGTGAACAGAAACATGAAATCCGAGGAAAAGACGATCAAAGTGGATGGACAGTTTCTGATGCCACCGCAGGAGCAAATACGGCAATGGTGAAAGTTGGAGTCGAAACAGTCTTGTCAACTCTTATCTTCTCTCTTCCTCCTTCTCTTTCACATTCCACTTTTATTTCGTCATCATCATCATCACTGACTATGTCTCAGTGTTCGCTTTCCATTCAAAATCCTTCATCTGAAATTGCATTTCTATTCTTGTCTGTTGACTCAGGGATGTTAACAATCGATACATTCTCTGTTTCGTCAAAGATGTTGAGTGGAAGTCCATTGATCTCGTTGTCAGGAAGCAGCACAGAAGCAGAATTAACAAGCATTCAAATGAATGAAGTTGGAACAACTTGTGCATCAGGCTTGTTTGAAGTGAAGGGGAAGGCTTCACTTCTGATGAGAGATTGCATCATTTCTTCGATTACTCAATCAGAAGAGATGGCATCCTCTCATTTGATATCTTCCACAAGTGCCAAGAAAGTTGAAATTGTCAGCTGCACTCTGTCCAACTTTGTGGGGAAAAATCAAAACGGGGGAGCAATTGAATGCACACTTGAAGATGGCTGCTCTTTTGCGTTTGAAGAAGGAAGCATGAGTTCGTGCAAAAGCGAGAGAGGGAATGGAGGCGGGCTGTGGATACATATGAAAAGTGGATCGAGCTTCAGTGTTGGCAATATCACAGAAGCTCTTCCAAACAATGGAAGTGAGGTTGAGCAAGAGGCAAAGGTGGGGTTTTCGGAGTGTGATGCAACTGCAAATGCAGATGGGAGCAAAGGATTGGGAGGAGGGATATATCTTGTTTTGGATGATGGAGCATCTGATTTTGTTTTGAAGAGTGTGCAATTCATTGGGTGCAAAGGAAGGAAAGGGAAAGATGTGTTTCTGGATGCTGATGATCTGGGTGCAGTGGCAAACACAACAACATTTTGCTTCGATGTTGAATTGAATGACTTTGAAAAGTTGAACGGCTTTGAGCGCTCAACAGCAAATGAAGAGTTCGAAATACCGCTTGTTGTGTATCTGTGGAATAACTTCACAGAGCCATGCCATGTGGGTGGGCAAGAGGCTCATGACTTCAGTGGTTGTGGATTCGAGCAAGTTCCATGTGATACGATTACAAAAGCAGCAAGTTTGAGGTTTTCAGGCAAAAACAAGTCAATCAAGCTGAATTCACCGTTCTTTTTGGAGAAGAATTGAACATGAAGACAGAGGAATGGAGTATGAGCGGAGAAGGAAATGAAACGAATTATGGGATAGCTGGTGATATTTCTGGTGCTCAAAGTGGAATATTCGAGTCACACTGTCCAGTATCATTCATTGAAGTGGTGCTTTCACTCTCAGAAAGAATTGGATCTTATGGAAGTATTTTCCATTGTGTTTCCAGCACATTGACAATTCAGAACTGTGGAATTGTTGCATCGAAAAACGAATTGCGAGTTTCCTGTGTGAAAGTGGAAGGAGGCGAGGTTGTGATGAACAATGTATTTGGGAATGCAATCGGATGGCAGAAGAGTGCGATTATTGTTGATGGGAGTGGTGGAGAAACACCTTCGATCGAAATTGTGGAAGGCAACTTTTCAGGAAATGGGCAGCAAAGCGGATGCTTGGTTGAAAGCAGAAATGTAAGGTATTTGAACATGACGAAATGCGAAGCAATATCTTTTGTTCGAAGAACTGGAAATGGAGGCAGTATAAGTGTTGATAACAGCAACATAGAAAACGAAAACACACAAATTAATATCGAAGGGAATGTTTTTGATGGATGCTCTGTGATGGCTGATGGAAGCAGAGGAGGTGCCATTGATGCTCAGATAAAATGGAATACTCAATTGAACATCATTTCATGTACTTTCACAAGATGCACTGCCCCTGACGAAGAAGGCAAGATTGGGCTTGGCGGGGGAATGGCACTGACATTGGTTGATGGCGATCCTTCATTTTCAATATCATCCCCTGTTTTTGATAACAGCAAGCCAAATGTTGCAAAATACGGAAATGACCTGTTTGTTGAATCATCAAACTTGACAAAGAGCATCACCAACGCCTCGCTTCCATTTGTGCTCGAGCACATGGCAGATATTTCGTTGGATTCATTGAGCGGCTTTGATAAAAGTGACACAACAAATGCCATTCCACTGATCTATTTCTGGCGAACATTTGGATCAGAGATATTTATTGGGGGCAATGGAAAGGATGTGTGTATTTGTGGACTTTCTGATTATCCTTGCCTGTCAATTGATTATTCTTTGGATCGGCTGCTTGAAGGAAATGAAAGGAATATTAACATCATTGGAAAAGGAATTCTCAAAAAAAGTGTTGATCTTGGTGATATTTCAATAAGCTCAAATAATACAGATATGTGCTCACTTGAGTGTCGCTCTTCTATTGAAGGAGCGGAGGACGAAGCAATGAATGTTCAAGGCATCTCATATTTCGAATTGATAAGATTCGTTCTGCCATCTTCATTCGCCACTGGTGTAAACAGTTTGATTCATGTCAGCTCCAGAGAAGGATCGTTGACTCTGAAAGACTGTTCATTCGCAAAAAATGAAGAAAGAGGAGAAGAAGACATGATTAACTTTGGCTTGATTAAAGCGGATGCAGGAAGTGTTGTTTTCGCATTTGTGGCAATACAGTCGCTTTCCTTTTCCTGCGACATCGCATCAATAGCATCTGCTGCATCCTTGGCATTCAGAAACTTGACAATGAAAAACATCCAGCTGGAAGGCGGAAGCGGGTTGTATGTTGCAAGGGCTTTAACTGGAAATGAAAATGTGAATGCTGAAGCCGATGAAAGTGTTGTGGTGGAGTGGAGCACACTTGAAGAAGTGACCCAGAGTGCAGCTGGCAACATCGCAATGTTCCGAAGCACAGGCATTGACCCAACAAAAATGGTCATCCGCAATACAACAATCAAAAAATGTGGTGGTTCTGGATGCAAAAATGGAGGGGCTGCTTTGTTCAGACTGAACGAAGGAGGGCGTTTTGACTGCTTGTTTTCTTCAATCACCGACTGCTTCTGCTCATCAACTGGAAGGGGTGGAGGCTTGTTTTTGGAATGCACATCTGCGGCTGCCGAGCCAGCAGCATTTGTGCTGTCGAACATCACGTTCAAGGACAATACTGCATATCGGGGAAGAGATGTGTATGTGAAATGCCGCTCGATAGAAGCACAGATCGCAGATGGGCAGTTTTTGCTGGACTTCAGAGCCCCATTTGTGAAAGACCTCGCAATATGGGGATGCACCTCAGACATGTATCTGGACGAAGAAGATCTGCTGAAGAGAATTGTGAAGTACCAGAGCGAGACGGTGTTTGTGTCTTCGGCCGGGGACAATCACGAGGACAGCAAGCAGTGCGGAGGGCTGGATGGGCCATGCAGCACGCTGAGCGAAGGGCTGCTGCACGTCATTCCGTCATTGTTCTCCCAGCTGCTGATCTCCAGCCGCACCGCCATCTTGAGCAGATGCAATGTGCTGAATGTCACCATCCGCTCGCTTGAATCGCCTTCGCCGGCGCAGGTGTTCCTCAACTCAACAATCCCATGTGGCAGCAGCATTATCACAACCTCAGAGAAAGTCCGGATCGAGAGCTTGTCGTTCTCTGTTGGCTCCTCCTTTTCGTTTTCAGGAGGATCACTCATCAGTGAGACAAATGGGCAGCTTTATCTTTCGTCAGTCCTTTTTGCATCTGAAGTGCCCTCAAACAGCATCCATCCCATTGCCTTCAACTCAGCTCTCCTGAGCGTTGAAAGCGGACTTCTGCTCATCGATAATTGCACCGTATTGGAAATTTCATTTGAGCAGCCAGTGTTCCGGCTGACTGGCAGCAGCAAGGTGTCTTTGGCAAAGGTGGATGTGAAGCAGGTTGAGTTGTCGTCCAATCTGTTTGAAGTTGGAGAGTGTGTAAGTGTGGTGATTGATGATGCAGCGGTGGATGGAGTGAAGTCTCGCAATGGCAGTGTCATTTCCATTTGCGAAGATATGTCGGGAGTTGTTTCCTTTGGCAGTTCTTCCATCAGAAACTTCAGTCGTGACTCTTTTGGTGCATGCTTCCTTTCGGCATCTTCGCCTTCTGCCCGGATAAACCTGTCAAACTGCTCGTGCTCGGATTGTGTGTCGTTGTCGAAAAAAGGGAGCATTGTGGATGTCAGCAGTGCACTTGTCATTTCTATGCAAATGTGCGAGCTTGTGGGGAGGCAAACAATTTCCAGCAGCGAAGAGAGTGTCTGCAAATGGAATGGATCGCTCATCAATTTGTCACATGCAGCAGCACTGATGAAGGATGTGACAATATCGAATTCGTCATCAGGAGGATTGTCGTTGGCAGCGGGCAGCATGACAATCGAGAAAGGCGAGTTTTATGACAACAGCCCCTCGATGCCGAAATACCCATCACTCCGCCGGAACGTCTTCTGCTGCGATTCGGCTTCGTTGGCAATTGACAGCTTGAAAGGCGGGGATGGCGTGAAGGACAACACTTCGTTGTGGATCACGAGCGAAGACTGCAGCTTGAAGGGTGCTGCACAGGGGCGACCCTCTCCGTTTTTCATTCCTCATCTGGAATCAGCAAGTCTGGCTGAATCTGGGAGCGAGGCCAATATCAAATTCATAGGATCGCTTTTCTTGCCATGCGATCTATCTTTCAAGTTGATATGCACAATCAACGATGTGGAGTTGGTTGAGAGGTATCCATTTGACGAAAATAGCTTTGTTTCTGAAACAGAAGTTGTTGGAACAATTCCGTCAGCAAAGTTAACATCAGATGCCGATGGGTCAGAACTCTCCACAGCAATTGAGTTTGGAAAATCTTCAGCTTCGACAAAATCATTCATTCTGAAGAACAGGAGTGTAACCCAAACAAGTGGAGATGAAAAGATTGTTGAAGGTGGAAAGAAAGAAAAATCATTTTGGCCAATTATTGTGATTGTGTGTGTTGTATTTGTTGTGCTTCTGCTTGCAATTGTTGTTATTCTGGCTGTTCGGTGGAAGAAGGTGAAGAATGAAGCAGAAGATCTGAGAGAGATTGTGAACGATAACATCAGAAAGGATCCAAAGGCGTTTGAGATGGTGACGATGGAGATGTCGCCTGAGGAGCAGTGGAGGAGAGCAGAAAGAGAGGCCGAGAAAAAGAATGAGGAGAGGATCAAGAAGAGAATATATGAGACGAATATGCAACATTCAGAATCATCGGAGCATCTTCTCTCTGAGAGCGGATCGACTGAATACATTCTTGGAAAAGATTCAGACAAGATTCCTCAATGGGCACTGGAGAAAGATGAGGAAGAAGAGAAAGATACAAGAAAGAGAACGCCTTCACCTTCCATCTCTTCCACATCCACAACTGATTCAGATTCAACATTTGTTCGAGGAGAGGATCTGTGTCCCACCACTTCATCAATGTCGAACTTGGTGGATGCAATGGCCTGCTCATCCCCTCATGAGAAATTGATTGTGGATCTGAGGGATTCGCTGTTCATGCTGCTTCATGGAAGGAATGAGAAGAAAGAGATGGCGATTGGGAGTTTGAAGGAGAGGGAGCAGACAGTTGCCCAGATCCTGTTCTGGGTGGCCAATCTTGCGCTCCACTCCTTTGACGAAATGGAAAATGAGCTTTCCTCTTTGGCCAATCTCAGTCCCCACATTGTGCTGTTCTCAGAGCACATGGTCATCTGCATTGCCCTCCACTCCGACTGCTCGTCAGACTCTGACACTTCCTCCATCTCTTCAGCCTCCACCATGGTCACATCTTCCTCTGATGTTTCTGTGAAGAGCGAGAGATTCACAAAATCACCACCTCCTTCATCCGCCTTTGAGGATGAGGATGACAACAGAAAAGAGTGCATGAGGTGGAAGGCGCCAGAGCTGCTGATCAACAAGAAGCTTGGAGCAACAAAGGAGTCGGTTGCCTTCTCGATTGGGATGATGTTGTGGGAGTGCCTTACGCTCCAGATCCCATTTGGGGAGTACGAGGCAGAGGTGGCAGGACAGAAGATTGTGAATGGAGAACGACCTATCATGGGAATTGCTGAAAAGAACCCATTTTCTGGCTGCGTTCTGTCGTGCCTGGACAGCAATGCCCCAGCAAGGCCAACACTTGTCGGCCTCAAGCGCGAGTTCATCCAGCACTTTCCTGCAGGCGCAGCTGTGCTCACGATGTCTGATGCAATTGGCTACGCTTATTCGAGCAGCAGCGGCAGTCGGCGCAAGGCTTCTGGGGCAGAGTCCGAAGGGAGCGGCTCTGGAAGTATTTTATGAGAACTGCATTTCAGCAAAAGGATTGCAAAGTGCAAATGGAATCTGGGGCATTTATCAGGAACAGTAATGACATTTGCATTTGCAATCTGTACTTATGCGCCATTAATAGGGGGGTGAATGGTTGTGTTTCTGCTTTTGTTGGGCGTGGCAAGAGGCGTTTTGCACCATTTTCAAAGCAAAAATGGAACTTTTCTTTTTTCATGTTTATTTGTTCGTTTTCTGTTTATAATTCTTATGACTTGAAAGCCCGCACCAGCAAAAGCATGGAACATTTCTCTGTGGCGTTATAAATAGAATATGTGCTGCTCTCCGAGAAATTTTTTAAGAATAAAATATTATTTTCAAAGATATTGAAAATTCATCAAATTTCTATCAAACTTTTGTTGCTTTACAAGAATATGAAAAGCAGTGCTTTTATAATCTTCAACGCAGGATATTTCCTTTTCGAGCAAATATAATAATTTGTTATTGTCAAAGCATATGTTCAATTTTCAATTCAGAGAAGCTCGGATTCGATGGCGTCGCTTAAAACCAAGATCTCAAGAAAAAATATTTCTTCTTTATTTATGAAATATTGCTGGTTAAAGGATGCAACATGAATTGTTAAAAAATGCCATTAAAGCTGCTTTTCAATAAATATTCTGAAAAAAATCTGATTATGATGTCATATTAATAACAATCATTTGCGCACTCATTTTTGTTTTGAATGTAATTCATTCAATTTGGTTTTTGAAATTATTGTTAAAATATTTCTCTGACAAAAAGCCTTATATACCAAAACATATAGCTAAACAAAGAAAAATTTAAGGGCTTGCTATTATTCATCGAGTAATTTTGCAAAACTATCAATCAAGCAAACAAAATCAAAATTGAAAACATCAAAATATTTTATGGGTTTGTTCAATAAAGATGAACTTCAAAATTATCGATTTCTCACAAAAGATATTTCATATGCGCTTGCATATTTTTGTTTCAATAATAATAAACTTTTTCATAACACATAAATAAAGTTTTTGTTTGATATTCAGCTTTTCAAGAAATTAAATCATAGAAGTCTTTTAATCCTCTCTTGCCTGCATTTGCTGTTGAGTGTGTAATATGAATAATGATGTCAATTAAAATTTAAGTATATATATATATATATATTTAAAAAAATGGTGAATTCTCCTATTTTAAAAATAGTTTCAATATTTTGAAAAACATCAATCAAAATTACAAAAAATAAAAAAAAATTTTTTTTGAATAAATAATATCACAAGGCACATGGATTAAGGAATAACCTTTTTTTTTAACAAAAACAAAAATAATCAAAAGTTACTGTGGTAATTAATAACAACTGGCTGTTCTTTTTTCCACACAGCAAACAGCACGTGCTGTATGTGATGGGACAGATTCAAAGGAATGCCATTGCAAGAAAGCGTCAGCGAGGCATGAGACAAAGGAAAAGGGAGAGAGTGTACATGCTTATGAAATGGCACCGGGATGGTGGAATAAGAAAACGGAGAATAAGAAGAAGAATAAGAAGATGAAGATGATGATGTTATTGAAGTGCTTTTTGAATTTATCGTGCTGGAAGGCGAGAAAAATGCATTTCGTTTTTTCCTTTGCGAGCTCATTTCCCCTTCTCCCTCCGCTCTTCCATCGTTCGCTTTATTCGCCTGTGCGCTCTGCTCAAAAGCAGGCTGTGCTTCATTCAGCAGGAGAAAGTGATGGAACAGGAATGAATGCAGCGTCGCCACAAGAAGATGCTCATCAACTGTGAATGTGAAGGTGCCAATGTCCGGAAAGCACGACTCAGAATCGCCTAGAAGAAACGAGGAATCTTCTTGCCTTGATTCTTGCTCTGATGTGGAAGAAGGAGAAGGAGAAAGAGAAGGAGAAGGAGAAAGAGAAGGTGAAGGTGAAGGGGTTGAAGGAAGCAGATGTGAATGCGCCAGAGGAGAAATGGTGGACATGAGCGACGTCGATATCTGAATGCGCTGAGAGTCTGAGTCATCGCCATTGAAACCAGCAGCAGCAGCAGAAGAAGAAGAAGCTCCATTTTCAGAGGAAACAGACTCACCTTCTGTCTGAATCGCCTCCAGCATGTTCTCCTTCCGCTCTCTTTCTCTCGTCCACACACGCACTTTCTCTGGCACCGACGGCGAGTGCTTCAGAACCACACACACAGGAAACCGCTGCGTCTGGTGCTCGCCTTTGAGGAGGCTGAGCGCAATCCAGCGGGGAATGAGCCTGGGAAGCGGCAGAAGAAGATGGTCGATCAGGAAGTTCGGGTTTCTTTGCGAAACGTATGAAGAAGAAGACGTGTATGAGAAGATGGAAGGCGGGATCAGAGCTTGCGAAGAGCTGTGTGCGGATGCAGGGGCAAAGGAGTACTGGAGCGAGGAAGAAGAGAAGAACGGGGTGAGCAGCTGGGCTGGCGGGGAAGCCATCAGCGTTGGGTTGCAGTAAGGGAAAGGGGCGTGGCTCAAGGTGATGTTGGAGTAGCCAACAGCAGGCGAAGCACAGGTGAAGGAGAAAGAGGACAAGTCATCGTCAGGAATGACCGAGGCAAAGCGGTGTGAGGTTGTGGTGGACGGGGAGGGGAGAGCAAATGGGACGTCTGCTATTTCTCGCAGGGTGGAGCGGAAGAGGATGCGGTTCTTGTGGTCGAAGGCGCTGATGAGTGTGGAGGGTGGGAATATCTGGTGGTTTGTGATTGGGATGAGGAAAAAAAAAAAGAATAATTAGGTTAGTGAAATGTTTAGTTTCAGTATTTTATTTTTATTTTTAGGAAGAGAGAAGAAGAATTATTTTTGCATAAACATAAAAAAAAAAAAATGATAATGAATTAATAAAAAAAGACGCAAAGGACATACAAAGTTTTGCAACGTCTGAGAAAGAGATGTGTTTGATAATTCAGCATTTTCAGTTGATTTTCTTTGGCGTGAATGTGAAGTCACAAATTCCTTCCACCAAACAGGCAATGCTGAAAGATCAATGGAAAAGACATAAAATGGAATAAGCAAGTATTCCATCATTCAATCAGAATTCACAAGAATTGCGCAAAAAAACAAAGAAAATATTTGAATAATAATATAAAAACCAATTGCAATAATGATGATGATGACAATTAAAATAAAATAAAAAACACACATTTTTCTTTCTCTTCCATCGGATTCCATGTTTCAAACAGGTTCATCAAACATTCTTCCCCCAAATTCATCAGAACGCAATCATCTTCTTCAATATCATCATCTTCATCCTTTTCATCATCATCTTCTTCTTCTTCTTCTTCCTCTTCTCCATCAACATCTTGATTGCCATTGCCATATTCTTCTCCTTCACTCAATTTCTTCCCTCCTTCTAAATTATTCCTTCCTTCAACATTTCTGTTCCTGTTCCTGTTCTTTTGATCATCCTCTGCAACCCCATCATCATCGCAGTTACCTCCACTTTCCTTCCTCCCTTTCAACCCTCCCTTTCTCTTTCTCTCTCTTCTTTCCCCTTTTGAATGAAGAAGCTCAGAACTCGAATGCTCTGTTGAAGATGTGATATTTTGCTCATCAGATGATGCTGGTGCATTAACAGCAGCGTCGTTGTGATCGAAGTATTGATATTCGCTTTCAGAGCGAGGGAAGATGGGGAATGCGCAGCGGAAACACTCGGGGAGTTCTAAGGTGATGGTGAGGCGCTAAAGTTAAAAGAAATGACATATAAAGGTGAAAAGTATTATTTGAAAGGGAATAAATAGAAAACAAAGGAAAGATGAGGAAAAGATAATATTTATATATGAATTAATAATAAATATAATAATAAAAGATAGAATTCAAAAGCAGTAAAATCACATTTATTCTTTCCTCAAAGATATTTTGCTCATGTCACACTCACACATACACATACACACACACACCCCAGTTCTCGTATCTGCTGTGAACCACTTGTGTCTGTAGATATTGTTCTGATAGTGTTTCCACAGCGGTCCTTCCACTTTCGGGAACAGAAACTTCGCCAGCTCGCTGATTGGCATCCGGCGCCTGTGCAACTTCCTCCAAATGCGCTGCAGCTGAGCCAAGTCAACTTCCACTTCGTCGTCTCTCTTCCCGTTTTTCACTGCACTCTGCAGAGATAACTCTGGGCGCAGCTCAAAAGCGGTTTGGGGGTGGCGGGAGGATCTGTACAGGGAAGAGGCAGCAGAAATAGAAGAAGAATTAGCAGCATTTGCTGTATTGCGGGCAGAAGACGACAAAGACATAGACAAAGGAGATCGAGAGCGGGAGCGAGAATTGGATTGAGAATGTGAATGCGAATGCGAATGAGAACGAGAGCGAGAATGAGATTTGGATTTGGATTGGGAATGGGAACGGGAATGCGAACGCAGAGTGGAGAGAGAAGAAGGAGCCGGGGACGAAGACAGCGACGATGACGAGGCAGACAGCGGAGATGGCACCATCGTCATTGACGACGATGGCCCAGCAGCGATTGCTCGGAATGGCCTGTTCACTTGCTCGTCCCTCGCTGCTTCCTCCATCGCATCGTCAAACAGCCCATCTGCTTTCCCCTCTGCAATCACCTGGTCCTTCAGCTTCTCAGCTGACGTCTTCTTCCTCTTCCACACTTTCACCTCTTTCCCTGTCACTGCATTCACCACCTTCACATGGCTCACCCCGCTTGCTCCATCGCCTCCCACCACGACTGCCACGTGCTCTTCATCGGGAAGAGTCACATGCTGCTTCAAGGGAGCATCTGGGCAGACAATGCGCAGAGGGTTCTTGAAGCGCGGCTGGTTGCGGGAGGTGAAGGTGGGCTGAGAGAGAGAAAGAGAAGATTCAATAAATAAATAAACATTTAAAAGGAAAAAAAAAATATCATGGAATTTAATAAATTGAAAAAAGGTTTTTGTTCAACATTTTTCCAAACGCATTTCCAACACAACAAAAATCCTCAAAAATAAGAATCACATTCAAAACAACCCTACTCCATTCGCAAAACAAAAAAAAAAAAAAATATTAATTTTTTCTTTCTTTCTTCTTCTTCTTGATCAACACTCATCCCATGAACACACCCACAATTCAATCGTCCCCACTGATGTTGCCACCACCAGCAGGTCTTCCTTCTTTCCGTGCATCACACGCGGCACCAGCGCCAAGCTCAGCACAGACACCTCTTCTTCATCATCAGCCATATCACCCACATCATCAATATCCTCGTTTTCTGTCCTCCACGTGTCTGACTCTTCACTTTGATCAGCATTTTTCATTCGTTCTTTTTCTCTTTCTTTTTCTTTCTCTTTCTCTTTTCCATTTCTGTTATCTTTTTCCTCATTCTCCTTCTCCTTCTTCTCTCCTTCTTCATTCTCCCCCTTCAACTCCACTTCCGAACGTGAATCACTTCTTTCTCTTCCCTCTCTTCTTGCACTTCTGCTTCTATGCGCCTCCCTCTTCTGCTGTCTCTGCTGCCTCTGCAGCTCCTTCCTCCTCCTCCTCTGCTCCTTCATCCTCCTTCTCCTGTCCTGCTTCTTCAGCTGCTTCATAATCTCCACCATTCTCTTTCTCTTCGGCCGGAGCGAATGCACTTTGAAGATGGGGAAGGCCAGCATGTGGTGTTGCAGCACAATTGGCGCGGAAAGCGGCGGGCGAATGACAATCGAACGGGACTTCTTCGACGCGGACTCGGCGGGGCGGCTGGTGAGGCGATCGACTGGAATGGAAGAGGAAGAGGAAGAAGAGGAAGAATTGACAGAAGAGGAGGAAGAGGAAGATGCTGTTGTTGGGCGATATCCTTCTAAAGTGACAGTGTTCTGTGTTTGTGGAGATGAAGTGGATGAAGCTGCTGAAGAGGAGGAAGAGGAAGAAAGAGGAGGGAAAGCAGAAGTCTGAGACACAGCTGGTATTTGAGACTGAATTGCTGAAGATGAAGCAGAAGGAAATAGATTTGCCTCGGAAGTTGTTGTTAAAGAAGCATTTGCTGCATTTGCTGCATCTGTCGCTGTCTGAAGAGCATACTGATTTCCGCCAGTAACATTCGCATTCTGTGAAATGGTGTCAGCTGCCTTTGGCTGTTTGAATATAGTGAACGGCGACATCGATGAATGAGACAGTTTTGAGGAGGAAGACTTTGAAGAAGAGGAAGAAGAAGAAGAGGACGATGTGGTGAGGATCGATTCCATGTCTGAGTGCAGCAGCGACGGCTTCATTTCTCTTTCAAACCTCTTCTCCTCCACCAGCCTCTGCCTCTCCGCCCTCTCCTCGTCGCTCTCGTCCTCCCACATCTTCCCTGTCTCTTCGTCGTCAAACGCTGTGAGTCTCACTGCTCCGCTTTTGTGTCCTGTCCATATCCGCCGTGTGACCTCGTCCGCGCATATGCACCAGATCGGGTCAGGCTTCGCACTCGGAGCAGAAAACCCAGCCGACCCCAGGTGCTGCAGCTGCTGGATCTTTTTGTCTTCCTCGCGCCGCTTGTTCCGCGCTCGCACCTGCTCCCGCTTTTCGCGCCGGCGCCGCTCTCTTTCCTTCTGCCGCTCAGCCCCGTCTGTTCGTTTTCTGGACGGTTTTTTGCCTGGCGAGCTTCCGTCCTCCTCTTCTTCCTCGTCGAAGTCGTCGTCTTCCAGCGCGTCTTCGGCGTATCCGTCGTCGTCGTCGTCCACATCTTCAACGGTGAACGGAATGCACACGATGCACTTGTACTTTTCGGTGCTCCAAATACGCAAACATCCATCGCTGCATCCAGTTAGAAGCTGTTTTTTTTTTTTTTTTTTTTTTTTTTTTTTTTGAAATTATTTATTTTTCATTGAAAAAAAATTAAAAATAATTTTCAAACAAGAATAATATAATAACATTCATACAAATTTATCATCTGCGGAAAATATCATTGCCTTTACCAAATCTGGATGTTTTAGTGGTTGATAATATTCTGTTTTTACAGTATCTAACAAAAGAACATCTCCGCTCACCGTTGAGAATGCGATGCTTCTCTCGTTGTGAGACAGCGTCATTGAATGGATGCTGCGTTGGCTATTCTGTGGTCGCGCGAAACATGTTATTTCTTCAGGTTTGTAGATAAGTGAGTCAACAGAGTCAACTGGTAACCATCTGTAAACTTTACCATCCATTCCTCCAGAATAAAAAATTTTGGACTTTGAACATGATGCAACACTTTTGACTCCTTGCTTATGTCCCCTTAAAGTTGAAAGAAGTGCTCCATTCGTCATATCCCAAATTTGAATGGTTTTATCTGTCGAAGCAGAAACCACTGAAAATAAAAATTTATTCATTAAGAATTTCAGGAAATTAAAAAAAGAATACTTATATTTCCATCCAGAAATGTTATTGCATTGACCCAATCCAGATGTCCATCACAAGACATTTTACAACGAATTTCTTCAAATTCCTGGAATATAAAAAAGAATAAATACTCAATACTTCATTTTAAAGCGCATGCAAACATTAGGTATCGCCCATGACTTAATAGAACCGTCTCTACTTCCTGTGATAATTGAATTTGTTTCATGATGATATAAAACAGAGTTCACAGGCAAGCAATGATGTGCTCCTTCCCTTGGCAGAGTAAACGACAATTTGTGATGATCATAATTACGCTTTGTTGCAACTAACTGAATTGATTCGTCCGCTGCTTCAAGATAGGCTTTCATTGAAACAGGAACTCTTGTTATGGTTAAGTTGGGATTTATTCAATATGATTTAAAAGATTACTGTATGTTATAAATTATTCAAAAATATTGGAAATGTTGTTTTATATTCTTCAAGGAAATGAAATGAAAAGTTGGAAACTGAAACAATAAAATTTTTTGAAGTGTTAAATTATTTTTGAAATGAACAAAGAAGAAATATGTCATTCACATTAACATTAGCTACTTGATGCTTCAGGTTTTTTTTGATATGTTGCTCTGATTCTTTCCAATTCTGCTTGTTGTTTCTTTTGATCTAATTTCTTTGTCATCTTGGCCTGACTGTAATACAAAACAACAAGATACCTTAAAAAGTTCAAAAAGAAATGTATGCAACAATTAATGATTAAGAAAAAAACGAAATTCTGTTCAAACCTGTTTGAAACATTAAATCCAGACAAATGCTCGCATGCATTCTTTGCATCATAAATATCTTCATAAATAACAAAAGCCGTTCCTTTTGTATCCGGAGAACTTCCCCTGTGCAAAATTAATAACTTTTCAATTTGTGCAAAGAATAAAAATGTTCATACACTCGAATTTGTCTAATGGCTCCATATTGACCAAATAATTCTTCAAATATCAATTATTCATGTAATATAAAAATACGGATATTTAAAATTAACATCATTCAAACTGTACATCTCTTCAGAAGTAAATTTAAAAGGTAAATTTCGAACAAAAAGGATTCTGTTAACTTCTGGAGCTAATCGTTCCTAAACGAATTCATAGTAAAGAATAACATTTTATGGATTGTTAAAAACAATTTGATAAGCTACCTGTGCTTTTGCTCTCACGCTCATTGAATAAAATGGAAGTTACGGATCTTATAACCTTTATAAAAAATATGAATGAGCAAAAAAGGTGTTCTGGACTTTTTCACAAATGAACAAAAATTAGATTTACTCGATTCCTTTGTAAAAGATTATGAGCAAAAATTTGGCCAAGAAGCTTTGGATGAGTTTATTAAATTACATTTGAATGAGAAGATTTCATTTTATCAAAATAAAGAAAGAGGTGAAGCCAAAAATGAAAGTGAAATCAAAAATGAAAATGATCTACAACAGCAACGCGTAATTTTTGAAAGTGATTCAACGAAGCAGCAAACAGAAAAACAGAAAGATATCGAAAATGATGGAGAGTTGATATTTTGCAGAAAAACAACAAAAGATATAAATATAAAAACTGAAAATCTTCCTCGTGGTGAAAAACGGAAAAAGAAGAGAGATCTTGATGTTAAAACTTGCCCCAGACGCTATATAGCTCTGAAAATTATGTATAATGGCGAGAGTCTTCATGGATTTGCTGACCAAAGCCAGATAGATGACACTGTTGAAGGATATATTTTCTCGGCATTACTTAAAACTCATTTAATTTGGGACAAAAGCGCATGTTATTGGACAAGATGTGGGAGAACTGACGCTGGAGTTAGTGGATTTGGTCAAGTAGTTTCTTTATTTGTAAGATCTTCTTTACCAGAAGGATCTCCTGGAGTATTTCCACCATATTCACCAAGTGTTGAGAACGACATTTTAAAGGAAAAAGATAGAAGCGATCATTCAGAAAGTGAAAAAGCTGATGATCTTCCTTCAGCTTCATCGCTTCTTGAGGCGGGCGAACTGAATTACACAAAAATTCTTAATTCAACTCTTCCGCCTTCTATTCGTGTTGTTAGTTTTTGTTCTGCTCCTGTTTCTTTCAACGCTCGATTCGATTGCATTAACCGCACATATAGATACTTCTTTATGGCAGGCTCTTTGGATATCGAAAAAATGAATGAAGCTGCAAATAAACTTATTGGAAGGCATAACTTCCATCTTTTCTGGTTTGGTCAACCCTCTTTTTATTTTTGAAATGCATTTTATTTAATTTTTTTTTTTTCCTTCAAAAACTTCAAATTATTAAAAACTTTCAGCAAGCAGGACAAGAATCGCTTGAATGTTCAATATTCTCGTGTGATTGAATATGCTGCCATTCGGCCAGCCTTTCATTTCGAGTCGCTATTCGATCCTTCTTCTGTTTCTGAGGCATCTTTGGCTCATTTTGCATCAGAATTATCAGCTTCATCATCATCGTCGTCGTCTTCTTCTTCTTCTTCCTATTCCTCTTCTACTTCTTCTTCTTCCTCCTCCTCCTCTTCTTCTTCTTCTTCTTCTTCAATTTCATCTTCTCTTTCGTCATCATCATCAAGTTCCCCATTAACTTCCTCTTCAACGTCTGAAGTTATTTCCGCTATTCAAACGTTATCCAAGCACTTTCTCATGTACGAGCTTGTGATTGTTGGCCAGTCATTCCTCTATCATCAAATACGATGCATCATGAGCATCCTGTTTAAAGTTGGGATGGGAATTCATCCTCCTTCAATTGTGGACGAAATGCTTGCAGAAACTGACGAAACAAGGAAATGGAGCAAAAAACTGGATGATGAAAAAGAACTTCAGAAGAAAAGAGGATGTAAAGAAGAAGGGAAATGTACGGATTCAACTTTGGAGGAAGCAGAATCTGATCAGTTATCTTTAAGTGATTGCACTTCATCCTCTGATGAACCTGATTTCCCTCCCAGTGAATTCTTTGCTTCTTATGAGCTCGCCAAAGAAACACCGCTTATTCTTTGGAGTTGCAACACTATCAACACAAAGTTTATGAGAGAGAAAACAGCGGTCAGTAGAATCATAGCTGATCTTGTCAAAAATAGAATTTATCCTTTGCTCACTTCAGTAGCACATGCAATGAGTGAAGCGCTTGATTTGTGGATGGGCGAATGCTTTGACCTCGAAGAAATTGAAAATTTTAAAAGGAAAAAGAAGGACACAAAAGATCAAACTCGAGAATTAAACCAAGAAAATTGTTCATTAACAAGTTGCACACTTTCACTGAAGCCTTTTCATTCCTTTTCATCAGTTGAACCACCTCCGATCATCGACCACAATCACCTAAGACCAATTTTTCCTCAACAGCGTTCGAAAACAAAATGAAAAATAAACTGGTGGATAACATTTGATAACATCTTTCAGCCATTTTGATGCAAAAAGCCTTTTATAAAATTGTTTTATTCAAAGCATTTTTTTCGCAAAAGCATTTCAAAAACAGAAATAAAAAAATTTTTTTCCAAAATTTCTCTCAGAATCAAATTAAACATGAATAATAAAAATTTTTGAATTTAATCAAAGAGATATGATTGAAGAAAAATGACTGTTTTCGGAATGATCAAAAATTGTACCATCATTAATTAATAAAATGGCAAGTTCGTCTTCAACTCCTTCAACCCAATCATATGAATTACAGACAAAGCCTCATGAATATAGCGGAGAGACTTTGATGTCATATTATTACAGAAATCCTACTCCGAGAGGCGTTATATTTTATTCACATGGTAAATATCTTTTTTTTATTAATTTTTAAATAATAATGTTTTAAAGGCGTTTTGGAGCACACGAGATGTCATATGTTTAACATTGAATTTTTTATTCGAAATGGATTTAGTGTATTTGCTCTCGATTTGCCAGGTAAATTTTCTTATTTTTAAAAATTTTTTTAAAAAAATTATTATTTCAAAGGACATGGCCTTTCCGCAAAGGGGAAAGTTGATAACACAATAAAAGATTGGAGAGCTGTAATTGCTCATTGGTCCGCGTTTATTCGAGAAATTTCTCAAGAAGAATGCCATCAAAACATTCCGAAGTTCTACTTTGGCCATTCACTTGGCGCGACAGTCGGAATACTAGTCGTTCGACAAGTTAAAGATTTACTGACGGGAGCTATTTTTTCTGCTCCAACAGTTTTTGTGAACGCGCCTGGCATTGCTGTTGCATTTTTGGGGTTTGATATTATTTATTAATCTGAAAGGTTTAATATTTTTCAAACAAAATTCATTTTTAAAAGTCCTTTATCTGTTGTAGCAAAAGGAGTTGGAGTTCAAAAGCTTGACAGAACAACTTTATGTCATGATGCTGCTATTAGTGTGCAGAAAACATTCAATCACAAAATTTAAAATAATTTTTTTAAAAATACAGTTAAAGCTGCAAATGAGGATCCACTCTGCGGACAGAAAGCAATCAACGCACAAACAGCAAACGAAATTAAGCATGTATGAAAATTCAAAATTTTTTATGTTTCGTATTTCTGAACAATGTTCAATTATATAAGATGACAGAGGAGATAAAGAAGCATCCTGAGCAGGATGATTATCCATTCTTTATCTTTCACGGTGACAAAGATGCAATCGGTGTGCTTGCGAAATATTTTTTATCCAATTTATTTTTTTCAATGTGTATTTTTGCAAATATTACCAAATTTTTGAATAATCTCATAATTGCTTTATCTTCAACCCCCTTCAGCACCTTTCAAAAATTCCCAAATGTTTTTTGAAAAGGCAGTTAGCAAGACAAAGACACTGCACATTTTCCAAGATACTTTTCATGAAATCCACAACGAGCCATGCAAACAAGAGTGCCAGGGAATGATTCTCGATTGGATTAATAGAAGAATAAGCGAAGATGCTCTGAAATCGTCAAAAGAAAACGAAGCGAAGTCAAAAGCAGAGGAATCTGAATCAAAAGAAGGAGAAGGTGAAAACGAACCAAAGAAAGAAGAAGAAGAAGAAGGCAAAAAAGAAAGTGAGCAAAGCAAAGATGTTGCTGATGCAGAAACGACAGCTGCAACGGGTTCTGAAAAAAGTGCTGAAGAAGTGAAAAGTGAAGAAAAAGAAGCAACTTCTTCGTAATAAAATGCAACAGAAGAAATATGAGAAATTGTCGACCGAACAATTCCGTTTTAATAGCGTCTTGTATTTAATTTTTCAGTTTTTTTTTAAAAAAAAAATATTATGAAGTTTCAATTTCTGTTTTTATGCATTTTTGAAATGACTTATTTGGTTGCTTCATATCGTGCAAGTCTTGGTTTTATGTGTGTGCGTGTGTGTCTGTGCTCGTACGTTGTTATTGTGTATCTATTTTCTTTCCTTTTTTTATAAGATTACAAATGATGAATTCATTTTATTATTATTATAATTTAAAGTTTTTTCTTTCTTTTTTATCTATTAACGACCATTCTTTCTTTTGTTTAACATCAACTGATATTATAGTTCCTTTTTAAAATTTTCCCTTCAAATATGTGTTTTGTCATTTAATAAAACTGCTGTTGTATTTGAATCTTTGAATAAGAAAATAAATTTCTATTGAGAATATGCAAGGAGAGATGATAATTATCCATCGAAAATTGACTTTGAAAATTTAAAAATTATTAACTCATTCAAAAATTTCAAAAAAATAAAAGAAAGAAATGTCGCAGCCATGAAATCATGGTTATCTTTTTCTGATAATATTGATATGAAAAATAAAAGAACGAAGAGAAATGAAAAAGGAGGAAAAGCCAAATAATGTTATTTTTAAGAAACCTTATGGAAAAAAAATAAGCGAGTTTAAAAAAATAACGATTTCTTATGTTACACTTTGAAAAAACAAAACGAATATGACAAACTTCATCAAAATCATTTCAAAAAAAATTTAATTATTAAATTACCGAGTTAAACATTTCTCAAAATGAAGCATTTCTCAGTAATTTCAACAAAGTGACAAAAATAAACTCAAAATATGAAAAATGTGATAATGTTAGTGATTGTGTGCGTGCTCAACGTTTCAAGCAGAAATAGTGCTTTCCATTGACAAGCAGTTTTACAATTGATTGCAGAAAAAATACCGTTGATAATTCAGAAATATGAAAGTCTAAACTTCATCTTCCAAAAATAATTTCTCTTCAAAAAAAAAAAAAAAAAACTCTCACCTTTCATCAATCTCCTTTCCTTTGGGAAAAAAAGAAGCAGATAAAAAATTTTTTTCAGGTAACTTGAAACGTCGATCAAGCCACATTCATAGCTTTTTAGAATTTTCATTCGTCATGAGCATTAAAAGGCTGTTTTCCCTCCGCTGTCTGCTGTTCCCATCGATGCTGAAGCAGAAGAGGCTGTTCCTGTGCCTGTCGTCAGCTGCTGCTGCTTCGCAAGCTTCTTAGCTTCTCTGTCTTCAAGATACTTCTTCTTTCTCTCTTCTTTTTCTTCAACATCCTCCTCTCCTCTGTGTTGTACTCCATCCATATATTCTTTCAGTGACTGTGAAGAATATGGTGCATATGTTGCTCCTTTGGCCTTCGCGATTTCTTCATCCTGAAGGAAGCACATGAATATCGTATCAATCAGTGAATCGTAAATCTCCATCACCAAGAATGACACGACAAAGGCAATGATAAACGAAAGCAGCGCAAGGAACCACCAGTAGTTGATTGTCAGCTTATAGAATGTCACTCCCACGAAATCTGGGCGCATAAACAGCACGCAACAGAATGTCGACAGGCAAGCGCTGGCAAGGATGGCACACATAATGATGATTGTTGTCAACACACTGAGTACTGACGTGCGGAGCACGTTGCGGACCATAATGTTCAGTGCATCAACAGCAGACGGGAAGAATGATTTTCCGTGGATCATCATCATGATGTATGCGCGTGATGCAATGAACTCCACCAACTTCTGGCAGCACTTCAAGCAGCAGCTGCAACAGCACAAAATTCCCTTGATGACCGGATTGTTGATGTCTTCCACTTTCTTCCGCAGATACAGAACGATCGTACGGAACAGTTGTACAAGTGCTATCATAAATGACCCAACAGACACAGAGCCCAGATGGTGGAGCAGCAATATCTTTGTAGCTCGTGCAATGGGGAACGTAGGTACATCAGACTTGTCGTGGACAAAGAACCATGTCGCTCCTGCTCCAGCGACAGTTGACTGGTTCATTCCAATCAGGAATGATATGCACCACAAGAAGAAGAAGAAAACAAACAAAATCACATAGCGAGACGTAGAGTCGATTGTGATGGAACGGGTTTCGCTGAAGCTTTCTGGAATGACAACATGTTGGCTGAAGTAGTAAACCATTGTAATAACAAACAATGCTGCAACAATGATGAAAATGATAATGTATACGATTGGAACTAAAATAATGCAGCACATTGAACGAATTGCTCTTGAAGCTTCTTTGATAATTGCTGTTGCAAGTGAAATCCTTCTGCGCAAAGCAATTGTAATGATGACAAGAATAAAATCAAGCAAAATCAAGAAACCACCAAAGCCAATAAACACATATGATGATGTCTTATCATGTTGTAAAGGATCTCTATAGTGCGAGAATCCATAAACGAATATCCATATTCCAACCACAGCAACTGCAACAAGGCAGCCAAGAATGCAAATCCATACTATGCAAAATCCACAGCACTGGAAGCAGCAGATCTCAAGGAAGCAGATCACCAGTGCAAATGCTGCAGCCAAAAGTAAAATATACCACCCTTGGGTAATATCTGATACAAAAGTTGTGAATACATTTTTCATGTCGTCAAATCCTGGAATTTCGCTTATCCTATCCTGAACAGAAGATGGGATGCATCTGTACATCAATGAATAAAACTTTGTTTCATTTGTATAATATTTATGTGTAACAGTGCACGTATATTCATCATCTGTTGTAAGCATTCCTGTTTCAAGATCAATACATTGAAATCCTTTGTAAGGGCATTCTTCAAGGCAGTACGTCTTCACTTCAGTAACGTTATCAGAAAAAAATGGATCCTGGAATAAATATTTTCTTCTTTGGTAGTTGTTTATCTTGTTTTTTACACCGCAAAATTCTTTACTGAAAAATAAAAAGATATATCATATAAACATTTATCGAATAATCAAACTCTGTGGTATATGGATAAGCAAGCTTATACGGCTCTCCATGGATAAATCCCAATCCAAAAATCACAAACATAGCAATGATGCAAATGCCAAATACAATTAAGCAATAAAAGTCGCGGCAACATCCATGATTTTGACGGAAATCAACTTTTCCATCCTTCATGGGAATTTCCTGAATTGGCTCTCCTGCTTCTATATTATAATAAAATAGAGTATAAATGAAATACATGAAATTTTGTGCATTCGATAAATGCTTTCCATACTGACTTCCGATTTTTTAGACATTCTCACAATTCGGTCAAATAAAGGAAAGATCATACAACTGATCATTTTTTGAATAAAAGTTAATTGAATACAATTGAAAGCATTTTTTGGTTATGAAAAAACAATAAAAAATATATTTTTACCGAACAACACAAAAAGTTCGATAAAAATCAACTTTCTTTCTTTTTTTCTCTTGTTGAAAGTTCCATAAGAATATCCTTTTCCTGCATCAATCTCAAAAATAAAAAAATAAATATATTTAATAAAATAATCAAACCCTACGAAGTGTAATGATTTCGTTTGCCATATCGTTGAGTAATGCATCAAGATCGCTGAAAGAAACTGAAGAATTGACAGTTTTCCAACGAAAAAAATATTAAAGAGAACAAAGAAAAAAACAATATCCTGAATAATACCAATTTTTCTTCCTTTCCATATTCCTGAATGAGATTCGGGCAGAGCATCGACTAATCCTTGCACATCCTTTAATTGAAAAAATTAAAAGAAATAAGTATCATAATAATAATAACAATAATAATAAGAAAGAAAGAAAGAAAGAAAATATGTAAAAAAAAAAATCTCTATTTCTCATTCAAACATCCGATGTGATCGTCAAGAACTCATTCGCGCGCGGAGAGGACACTTCTGAGTGGATCAGCCTGGGCGTCGTTGCTTCCGTGTGGAGCATCGACTGCTCTGGTGTGGTTGTCCCAGAGGAAGGCACAGACGCCGAAAGAGAGGCAGAAGGCGGTAGCGGCACGAGCGGCGGCTGGTTTGCGGGCTTGTTGATCTGCAGGAGCGTCTTTGTCGAGATGGGGGTGGCTGCGGGGGAAGCTGTTTGTGATGTGGAGAGCGAGGAAGTGAGAGAGGAAGAGAGAGAGGAGGGGAGAGAGGAAGAGGAAGAGAAAGAGGAAGAGAGCTGAGTGCGTGGCTGGGTGGAGAGTGGGAGCAGGCGGAGTGAAGTGAGTCCTTTGTTGGATGAAATGAGCCCCGAAGGCGAGAAAACCTGGCGGCGGTCGGCGGACAGCAGCGGCGATGTGAGTGGCGATGGAGAAGGTTTCGTGTGGGAAGCAGAAGAGGAGGAGTTGGTGGACTGTGAAAGAGATTCGCTTGTATTTGGCAGCTGGTTGGAGCGAGAAGAAGAGATAGAGGAAGAAAGAGAAGAAGAAAGAGTGGAGGACAGGATTGAGTGGGAGGTGGTGGCAAAGACGTGAACGTTCTGTGAGTTTTGTGTATTTTGTGTGTTCTGCATATTCAATGCAGATGTTGCGTCGTTTGCTGCCTGTTCAAAGGGAATTATATCGCCAAAGTCAGCTTCGTTGAGCATCTCGGTCTCTGCTTGGATGCTTTCAAAGGCTGTTTTCTTCTGTTCGGGCGAAAGATATGGAAGCAGAGTGCGCACTAAAAGACTGGAAGATGAAAGATGGAATGGTTATTTTTTATTGGTGGTTTTTTTGATATTAGAATGAGAAAATTATAAAAATAAACAAAAAATGGAAAAAAAAATTTTTTTTTGAATTAAAAATTTCATAAAAAAAAGAGCAAAAGGATATTTTAAAAAAAAAATATTGAAAAAAAAGTTTTGAAAATTTTGGGGGTTAAAAAGTGAAAAAAAGACAACCCAAAAATAAAAAGTTTTGAAAACTGTAACCAACAAAAAGATGTTATAATTGCAATTGCAAATGCATACTGCAAATCTTTGATTGTTTGGACGAGCTGGGTCTTTTCTTCTGCGCTTAAAGGCTCTGCAAAAACAAGATATTGTGAAGTCAGTGGCATATCGTACATAAAGAATCATTTCAATCAATCATTAAACAGGAAAAAAGAAGAAGAAGAAGAACGAAATGCAAATAATGTTTTTTTAAAAAAAATGATAAAAAACCGATTAAATAAATAAATAAATAAATAAATAAATAAAAATGCACAATATAGCAAACTAGTCGAGTTCAAAATACTTCCGTCAGCGTCCTCGTCAACACCCAGCCAATCGTAATTGCAGTCTGCCTCGGGTTTTTCTTCACTCTTCGTCGTTTCTTTCATCGCATCTTCCTTTTTTTTGTACTCTTCAACGCTTTTCTCGAGCCTTGAGCATTTGGTCTCTGCAAATGAAATGAAAATATTTTCGGTTAAAATTACAATCAATCATATAATTTTTTTTTCATTATTATTTTAAAATAAAATAATAAATTGATAAGGAAGAAACAAAATAAAGAAAGAGAAAGAGAAAGAGAAAAGAAGAAGAAGAAGAAGAAGATGATGATGATGATGATGATGATGATGAAGGCGAATAAGAATAAGAATAAGAAAAAGTATAAAGCTAAGAAATCACACCTGTCACAACAAGCAATGCATTCAGGGCATCTAATTGTTGCTCCATTGTTTGTATTTCCCGCTGGCGGCTGTCAACTTCTTTTCTGCAGGAAATCAGCTGAGTCTGCTCTGCAATCAATGAAGTATTCAAGCTGAATATGAGCAAATTTCATTCAGAAATATATTGTTAGCATTCAAATTCCAATCAGATAAGAAATTGCTTTTTCGAAAAAAAAAAAAAAAAAAAAAAAAAAAAAAAAAAAAAAAAAAAAAAAACATAAAAAATTGAAATACACACTCGGTGATTGTTTTGAGTTGGTCTTTAAGTTCTTTTGTGTACTGCACGTGAATACTTTTGAGGTGAGATGCGTGATCATCTTGCACTATAATTCGTTTGACATATTCATTTTTGTTCATAACAACATTAAAAAACATGAAAATTGGATAACATTAGAAAGCATGCATTTCCTGATATAAGCTTCAACTTCTTCTTTGTACTTTTGAGCATTTTCCTGACTCGTCCGAACAGACACTTCAAAGATCTGAATGTGAAATTTAGATTTCAAAAGAAATATTCAGAATTGCACAAATAACAAATCACATGCCTTTTTTGTTAATTGCATGTACTTATTCCAGTGAGTGATCATAAGTCTTCCTCTTTCTGGATGTTGGAGGGAAACTTGCCTGCAAATCTCTTTGAAAACTGTGGTGTAAATCTTTTGAGATTCAACAAGATATTCTTCATTCATCAAAAGAAGTTTATTTCATTTCACAAAAACTAACATTTTCATGCCATTCGTTCCCATTTCGCTTTCCTTTTCATCTATCTGAGCAATTTTATCTTCCATCCATTTTTCCAGTTGGTCAACATCATTCACGCTTCCATCTGAGGAAGATACAAGAACTTCCCCCTCCTTCAAGTCTTGAGGCGAAATTTCAGATTCAGATGGCATAGGATGAATTAAAAAACTCCCATCGTCTTTCGGCATCCGAGGAGAAGAAGGTCTCGATGGAGCAGCAAAAACAGATGTGTTAATTTTTCCCGTTCCGCTAACCAGTTTCGGAACTGAACGCTTTGGTAAAGAATGGGTGATGTCTTGAAATAGCATTGTTGAAGAAGGCATCTGGTGAATGTTTAATTTTTATTATTATAAGAAATTTAATGTGCAATAACCTGTTTGCTTGTTCCTCGTTTTATATTTCCTAAATTTCTATTTTGAGCGCTTTGAGAAAAGGTTTCAGCCATATTTTTTTTTAAATTTAATTAGTAATATCGATGATAATGTCAATTAAATAAACGATAAATAAAAAACAAAAAAAGTGATGGGACTAAAGAAAATTTTAAATACGGAAACATTAAAAAATCATTAAATACGGTGTATAACTAACACAATTTGAGATTAACAACATTTGCAAATTTTAAAAGAAAAAAAAATAGTTCCGTTAAATGCAAAAAAATTTTAGAAATGAAGAAAAGAAAAGAAAGAAAAAATTGAACCGTTTTTGTGTTGAGAATTTTTATGGAAAAAAATATTCAATGCTCAACTAATTCTTGGATCACACAAAATAAATGATCCATTTAAAAAAAAATGAACAATTTCTAAAAATAAAAATTAAAATGAAAATTAATATTAAAATATAAAATAATAATGATAATATAATAAGGATTTCTTCAAAAAAAAAATGTCAGAAATCAACAAAATAATCTTCTATGTTGTGAGGAATAGTTGAATTGTTTCTTGTTTCTAAAGCAAAGAAACAGTTCAATCTTGTGACACAATCTTCATATCCTTCTTCTTCCATTATTTCAAATATTCTTCTTTTGATCTCTTTTCGTTTTGCAGTCTTTTCATTTTCTTCTTTTTCGCAATTCAATTTTTTTGCGGAGCCTGTTGAAAAACAACAAACAGATTGGAATTTGAAAGCGATCGTCGCTAGAATAAAGAATCCCCTTTAACGCAACATCAACGGCTCCACTTTACACAAAGACATCGACTTCCACAATTTCGTTTTCTGCTGCACTTTAAAATAAACTAATGCTCCTGTTGCAAATTGTTCTGTGATTTTCCTTTGCTGCTCGAAATGCCTGAACAACGCCGCTGATAAGCCCTTCAATTTCTTCATTCCATAGTTGAAACGAAATAAAATTGCTTTTCAATAAATCAAGCCATCTCATCTGAACATTTACGTTTTTCTTTTCAATCATTCCATTCTCTTTCTTTTCTTCTTTTGTTATTCAAATGCAAATGAAAATAAACACTATAAGTTCTTCAACGACAGCAGCATCACACATCCCCCATTTCTGCATGCGGATCGGCAACTCTTTCATAAAGTGTGTGAAATCAATGAACATTTTCAACTTAAAGAAAAATTGATAGCTTCTTCTTGTAATAACAAAAATAATTGATCAAATAAAAAAGCAAACACCTATCTTTGTGGAAAAACACAACTTGGCACATGCCCCAGAATGAATTTTCTCTTATTTGCATGGCAGATACTCAAGAAACTTTTTTCACCATCCTCAGCTCCTCTTTTCTTCTTATGTCTCCTCCTCTTCTCAGTCAAGCCCTTTTCTCCTTCACTCCGCTGTATCAATGACAACTCACAAAGCCTGGACAGCATATCCATCTTGCTGTCTCCTCTTGTTTTTTCTGAGAACCTATCCATATTGTTCATCACTTCTGATAAAAAATCAAGGATTTGCGGAATGCAGCACGACCTTTCATTGCTTGAACAGTTTGGTTGGCTTTGAAAACATTTTTTCAAACTTTGTCTAAGTTTATGCCACATTTATCCAATTATCATTATAGAAAAAGAACTTTGAATTAACAATTTGTTGTTTGTATGTTCTCTATTTCTTCTTATTGACTCTTTCAGCATCAGAAAGTGTTTTTTTTTTAAAATGAATACAACGTCATTCAATCTATTAAGTATCTTTTCCTTTTTTTGTTAGACAAGATGAATCAGTCACCTTTTTATATCTGTCTTTTCAATGCTTATCTTCTCCAACTTGTTGTTATTCATTGTGTTTTTCAACTTCCAAAAAAGCACATTTTGAACTACCCTCTCAGAGAGAGCGTTCCTTTTTTTGTTGTCTGCACTGCACTGCTTCTACAGCAGCAATCTTTCAAGATAGAGTGATCCTCTTCCTTCAGATTGCACTTCTTCAATCATCGATTCTGCTTAACAGCGTTTTGAAACATCGATTTGTGTGAAGCAACTTGGCAGACAGAGAGAAATTTGTGCACGTTAAGCGGTACGAGAAGGAGATAAGGGAGCAGGAAGAAGAGAAGAGTGAATGAATAAATCGATTTGTTAATTATTTCTGACTGATCTCAGAGGTGGAGGTGAAAGTTGCAGCAGAGGAAAGGATGTTTAACCTGTACGAATATGATAGTTTGAGTTACTGAAGTGTTGTTGTTCATTGAGAAGGATAAGTGATAAGAAAGATGAATGAAAAATTATGGCTGATGGTCTTGGAAGAGGATGTGTGATGGCTTCGAATGAATATGAAGACGAGTGTATGATTGGAAAATGAAATTAATGATGCTGTGGTTGAAAAGTGATTGGCTGGTGCATTGGGAACAATTGGTGAAGAAGAAGAAGAAGAAGAAGAAGATACTGATGATGATGAAAAGGAAGATAAGGAAATTGGATTCTCTTGGATTTGAATTGTTCTATATTTTTTATAAATTCAGTTGATTACAAGTGCAGAAAGCGTGGATGGTTGTTTTTTCATCAACTGTCTCAACTTTTTCCATAATACATGATGATTGAAATTTGAACGAAGAAATAAAACAGAATACACATTTCAAATTGTTTTCGATAACATTCGGAACATCACAGGTGAATTTAGCAGATTTATGCAAAACACAGCATATTTCAGTGAAGCCCAAGCATTGAGACGGTACTCAAATGAATGACTGATAATTGTAACTAATGTGTTTTCATGTTTTTGAAAATGTTGCAGATAAATTGAAAAAGAGTGTTAGAATTGTAAAAAAAATATATAAAACTATTTTTTAATCGCTATAAAAAAAATAAATCATATAGTTAGTGTTAATAATGGTGGACACTTTCAATAACTGTGGACAGTCGCATTATCTCAACAACCGTTGATAGTTGCATTTCATCAATTAACCCAACTATTCTCTCATTGAAAGCAAACTTATAAGTCATGCAAAAATGAAACAACTCACTTCCAAGAATAAAAGACTTAACATTTTCAATTCTCGGAGAAACTCGGAGAATTTTATTTCTCCGAATTTCTCCGAAAAGAAAAAATTGTTTTTGTATAATATCGTTTAAATGGTTTGGTGATATAAACTATTCATGCTAGTTCATATTCATTGAGAGAATAGTTGGGTTTATTGATGAAATGCAACTATCAACGGTTGTTGAGATAATGCGACTGTCCACAGTTATTGAAAGTGTCCACCATTATTAACACAAACTATATCACTTTTCGCCTTTCTTTTCTCTTTTATGGAATTCAAGCAATGTAGCAATATGAACTGTTTATCAATGATTGTTTAACAAACTATTTTGTTGTTTTGAATCCAATGTGAAATTATGCTAATATAAGGAGGAAAATACGGACTTTCAAGCTTTTTTTCGCACAAGGTATTGAAAATTTGCTTCACTAATAACTATATATCGCTTTCTCAGATTTCAAAATAAATGTAATTTTCTTATCTGCAAACAGGCATCGTTGAAATCATAACATTAAGTTTTGTGATATTCCTCGTTAGTCAAAAAAATGAACACATTTCAATAAAATTTTTTGAACTCAAAAAGCTTGTCAATAGTGCATAATTATTCAATGAAAATGCATGATGCAAAATATTTTGCCCCAAATATATTTATTCTCAAAAAGAAATTTAAATAAGCATTCTCCAATTATCAAATCACTCGTTTTGCCATTTCAATGGCACTTTGATGATTCCGTTTTTTGAAGCCTTCACGAAAAATTAAAATTTATTCTTCAATTTGAATAAATTATCAAAAATCAAACCCATTTTAATGGATGTTTCAAAAGAATTGTCGTTACCAGAACTAAGGAAAAAGTTGGCAACCTCCGAAATAAGAAGATTAAAAACAACATCCCAAAAAATATTTGAACTGCGTTAGGATAACATCATAATTAGAAAAGTCGCTGTTGATTCTGGAACAATATCAAATGGTTCGTGGGACAGAGGAATAGTGGCAAAGAAGCAGAAAAGGCAGGCGGGAGTGAACAAAAGACCTCCGATAATTAAGCCAGATTTAATAGAAAAAATCGAAAACCAAGTTATTGTTCATCTCTCAAAAGGTGAAACAATAAGAGTTAAAGACGTGCACAAAATGGTTTATGTTTAATTTTTATTATAAAAATAATTTTTTTTTAAATATATTTAGATTGTGGAGCATATGGAACAATCCTCAAAAGACGAAGAAGCGAAAAAAATACCAAGTTTAACAGCCGCATACTATGTTATTCAAAAAAGTTCTATATTGAAGTCAGCTGTTTCAAAGCAATTGGACACTGCAAAAATATCTTCCCAATCTTCTGATTCCGTCAGAAAGTGGTTTGATGAACTTTCGCAGATTGTGAATGAGAAAGAAATAGTTCCATCAGGTATCTTTAATTTTGATGAAACTTTTCTTCATCTGAGTACGGATTCTTGCAAACAATTAGTGTGTCTGCAAAACCAGAAACCTCCTTCAACTCCTTCTCCGAAAAAGACTTCTAACACGACATTGTGCTTATGTGCCTGCGCAGATGGCTCATGTTTGTCATCTTTTTATCTTTGGCCTGCGAAAAAAATTCTAGTGGAATTTTATACGCTTTCATTGTTTAATATCAATTCTATCTTCGCATCTTCAGGATGGATATCTTCAAAAATCTTCGAAAAAATCATGCTCGATTATTGGCTTGATAATTTCGAAAAAAAAGATTAAAGATGGAGCATTGAAATCCGCATTGTTCCTGATGGATAACCACTCTTCTCACAGCAGTGATGCTGTTGAAATAGCTGCATGAAAGAAAAACATCATCAAAAAAAAGTTTCCTCCGAATTTAACCCATCTTCTACAACCGTGCGATAATTCAATTTTAGCACGGTTCAAGAAAACATATAATAATAGCTTCAAATCACCAACTGATCATTCTTCTGCTGCGTTTCGCTCCGCCATCTTCGATATTCTTCCAGAAGCACTGACTGCTTCGGTCGCACCTTCAAATATTAAGCATGCATTCAGGCAGACGGGAGTTTGGCCGGTCAAAGCTACTCCGGTTCTTGAAAGAATAAGTGGAACAACTGAAAAGGAAGCATCATTGAATGACGATGAGAATAAAGAGCAGCTGTTTGGAAAATATTCTCCAAAGAAAAAGAAAATTGAAGATGAAAAAAACAAGAAATTGCGATAATGAATCAATTCAAAAGATGAAAGAAATAAACTATGCTTCTATTCTGCGAAAAGCAAAAAAGAAACAATCGAGAGAAGATTAATTGGATTTGAAAAGAAAAGAAAAGAAAGAAGAGAAAATGGAGAAGTCAAAAAAAAGTTGCAGGAGAAATAGCGACAAAATAAAATGGAAAATAAAATGCTTGAAGATCGATTATGACGACGACGCATATTATCAAAGAAAGATATCGAAGATATAACGAACATTCTTCAGACAATTGTTCATTGATTTGAACGACAAACAATTACAACTCTCTCAAATCCTTTAAAAGTGTTTTTATCATAAAGAATATCTTTTTAAATTCGTTATTCATAAAACAATTGTTTTCTCATTTCAGAAAAGTCTAATTAAATAGAAATAATTAAAGTGTAATAATTCGAATTAATGTTTGAAGAAAAGAGTTTTGAATTTAAGCAATTTTATTTGCGAACAAACACAAATTGCATGAAAATATAAGAAACAAACAACAAATTCTAACTTTCGATTGTGCAAAGCAAAAAAGCAGTTCGAAATCCTTCAATGATGAAAACATATAACTCAATTAATAATGAAAGAACAGATATGGTTTCAATTGATATATGAATCATTCCTGTTTAAATATTGACATGTGTTGAGGAAATCATAGAGAAATCATGGTTTTGAATAAGTTTGAATTCATATCTGAAAAAAAAGGCTTCTCTGTGTTTTGAAAAATCAACGAGTTTTTGAACGATGGTGATTAATGACTTTTGAACAGAAAAAAGCTCATATTTCAAAAAGCAGAATTATCAACACGTTTGAAGAAGACTTTTCTTTTATATAAGATAATGAAAAAGCAAACTGAACAAAGGATGTTATTTTGTTGATTCACTTTTTCAAATTGAAGTGAGATGAAAAAAAGAAAAAGAAAAAGAAAAAATAATTCCTATAAAAAAAGTTGCTATGAATGCTTGCTTTCTTTTTTGTTAAATATTGAAAAAAAGAAAAAGAAAAATTTTGAATTTGAAAACAAATAAAATCTCAATACCTCAAACATTAACAGAATAATAATTATAATAAAATAATATAATTCATTTTTAAAAACTCATTTTTATAAAGAAAATATATCCTAAGTTTTATTAATTCTTGAATCGATGAGGGAAAAAAATTTCATTTTTTCGTCAGAAGATGAAAAACATATTATTTCAAGCATTCACAAGATAAGAAGAAATTTCAAATGGAAACAAATAACTATCATAATGTTGTTTTCTGTTTAGAAAATCAAATGTTCCTCGAAAGCTAATGATAGCATCTTCGAGCCCTTCTTCTTCAAACTTTTCAAACATTTTCCTTTTGGCTGCCTTTCTTTCTTTTTCTTCCATTATGTTATACTCCTTTCTAATCGATCGCCTTTGAATCTCAATAAAAAACGTTAAGAATGTATGTGTCATTTGATCATTCAATGTTGGCCTACGAATATTCTCAAAGATAGCATCTACAGCTCCTCCATTCATTAAGTTATCAAACTTCACTGCTCGTCTGTTTGCAACAGCGTTTCTCAAAATGCAAATGCACAAGATGCTTATTCCACAGAAATTATCATTCGCCGCCAGAAACAATCGCATAGTGATATGAATAACTCCAATTAATGCTTCATCATTCAACTCTAATTTGCATAAGAAATATTCTAGAAATTTCAGCCATCTCTTTAAAATCATCACTTCTTTAGTTTCTTTTCCTCTTTCCTCTTCTTTCTTTCTCTTCCAATCAACACATTTCAAAAATTTCTCAAATTCTAAAATTGCTTCTCTTGCAAAATGCAGCTCATCCACAACAACTTCTTCCAAGCTTTTGTCATTGCCCAATCTGAACATCAAAAATTGCCAAGCAGAATGATACGCAAGTCTCGTAAGATTCTGATGTTCCTGATGATGTTCGATGATTTCTGTTATTTCCTTCAAATATACTTTTTGTTCCAGATTCTTTCAAAAATAAGGCGGGAAAAAGCAAACATAATAAAAATGAAATAGAAGTGTTCATGCATCAAATTTCTCGACACAACTCAAAGCCAGCAAAGCCATTTCCACTTCTTTTTGATTCTCCTTATTTTCCTCTTTCTTTGAGGCAACTTTCAAAACGCATGGTACACAAATCGGAATCAGTTTCGATAAAAGTTTGTCATTTAATAAAAGAAAGCATTCACATAGATCAACAAAAAGTTTTTCAGTCTTCTCTTCTTTCTTCTTATTTTCCTCAACAATCATCTTTTCAAATCTTTCGTTCAAAAAAGATCCTTCAAAGCTATACATCCGCCTGAATTTCAATGCCTTGTTACATCCAATACGCTTCATCAGCGCAAATGCATTCTCCAATGACAATTTCTTTTCTTTAATCATTTTTCCCATTTCATTAAACTGTTCTTCTTTGTAAATAAAGAGTAATTCATTTGCATTCATCCTATCAATCATTTCATTCATTTTTTCGATTTTCCGTTTTTGCCCATCTAAATCATAACCTTCAAGCTCAGAAAACAATTCTTCAAAAAATATAAAAAAAAAATAACGAAATGAAATTAGAATGAATTCCAATTCAACAATGAAAACAAGCCTGCGAACATTTTTGTATTGTTCTTCTCATGTTTTTTCGAAATAAATTGAATTCAGAAAACAACATGATTTTGGCATTCATATCGAATTCGCATGCGTTTGGATTGAAAAAAATTGAAGTATAATAAATACTCAAAACAACCGTGAAAATATAAGTATTCGCACCATTCTTCTTTGTATTAGCGTTCTTGGGAAGTGATAATTGAGTAATAAATGCTTTATGTATTTCAATTCAACTTTGAAGTAATGGTTAGTTTGATCGAAAAGTTTTATTTGGGACAAAATATTTTTTCTATATGAATTTTGTTCCATTCTTCTCTAACAAACATTTTTCTCAATTTTTGAATTTTTCTGGAATTATTTGCATCGTTGCGATTGATTTTTAGTGAAATGATTGAAGAAAAAGTATGGAACAAATCTCAGATTTTATTCATAATTGCAAAAATTTTGCCCCATTTGAACTGGAATTTCAGTTTGTAAAAGAGAAAACAGAGAGTGAATCTGTCCTGCAGAATTAGAAAATTTATTTCCTGTGTGACAACAGACAATGGTGAGATGCAATATTTTTGAAATTCTTTCGGATTTATATTTGAAATTGGATGGGCAAGAAAATGCAATAATTTTATTCATTACACAAAAAGACGTAATGAATGTAATTTTATATCATTCTATTGATTGTGAAGATATTTCCGTCTGTATCCTTTCCAAGGTGCAGGAATCCGAATTATTGTTGAAATGGCCAATCTCCGCTTTGTGGAGCAACACGATGAGAATGGAGCAGATAATTATATTTCAATTGGGTAGTAAATGTGGTTACGGAAGATACATGATTTTAATTTGAACAAGAGATGAAAACAAATTCAACTGTTATTTTATTGAATGTCGATTTATGGATGGAATTCTGTGAAGGACAAAATCTACATAAAATTATGTAGAATTTTTGAATTATATGCAGTGGAGCAGTTTGCGATATTTTTTGGGAAAGGAAAGTGGATGGCAATATCGAGGGAAGGATATTTATCACATATAAAAGGTAAGAAATCTACTCAAATCAATAAAAACTTGGTTTATACAACGTTATCAGGAGAAAAGCAGCTGCTGCTTCTGCTCAAAAAAAGTTGCTCTTCTGTGTGGAGTTTTTATTGGATTTTTTAGAAGACAACACAATTTCTTCAAAACTGAATGTGATTTATATCAGTTTGTTCTTTCTTAATGAAGGGCTTTGTTGGGATTCTCACAAATTTTTCATTCAAAGCAAAGGAGATACAATATTTTTATTTCTTGTGGGCATATTCAACGCGAAGGAGCAACGAAGTTACCATTTTATGTTCATACGAATAATTTCCACAAATTCTCAGTGACATTGAGTTATCTCAGATTATTTCCCCCTCATCGTCGACTTTTGAAACAATTCATTTGATTAGATTTCAGCAATCAGATGGACTTCTCATTCAACTTCAAGGACTTCGTATGACTGTGGCTGATTTGGTTGATCTTTGACTTTTGCTTCCTCGTTGCATGTGCAAAGCTTACGAGACAATCATAAAAATTGAAGTTAAACATTAATTGAGGATTTTCTATATATTCCAGTGCATTCTGAAACAGATAGTTTCTTATCTTCATTTTCTGATTGTTCTGCTATTGCTTGAATTTCTGCTTGCGAAACTGAAAGGATTGCCTTTTGGATTTACAACTCTTTCTCTCTCACTGAACGTTTCGATATTTCAAAAAACAAAATCTTGAGTTTCATATGCATTTATTTTGGATGATTTCATATCTGCATGCATGCATTCTGCAATCTATTCATCAATTCTTTCAATCATGCAAAAGCACAGAAAGAGCAGCAGTGAACTATTTCTGGTAAGACTCTCATTTAATTTTTATTATGCGAAAGAATCATCAGCACTTTGCTTGCAGATTGATTGTTAATAAAACGATTATATTAAGCACAAGAACATTTTGGTTGAAGAAATGGAAATTCTAATAGAAAGTTCATTTTTCTTTCGCTCTTCCATAATTTCTTCGACTTCAACTTTCTCTTCTGTGCATTTGCTTTTCTGCTTCTATCGTCAAATGGCAAGTTTCTCATTTTTCTTCAATTTTTTTGAATTTCTTTTCAACATCATCCATTGGCTTCTTTTCAACTATCTTCTTAAAGTCCATCCTTCTCAGATTTGATATAATTCGTTTTTTTTTAGCAAGCAACAACAAGAATAATTTCTGAGTCATTAGTCAATCTTCACTTTGCATTTGGTACCTTCTTCTCCTTCTCCATCACCTTTATCATCTTCTTCAACACCTTCTCTTTTTCTTTCTCTTTCCCCTCCTCCTCCTTCCCCTCCTCCTCCTTCCCCTCCTCCTTCTTCACCCCTTTCACCCACGCCAATGACACTCTCTCCACGGCAGACACGGAACCAGCTGTTTCGCCGGAGGAGCACCGGAAGGAGAGAAGATGTGACAGCAGACATCCCCTTTGGCGGGCAGGGCGTGCTGCTGAAGGGAGTCAGCCTCAGCCAGATCAACGAGTGTGAGAAGGAGAACAAAAGGAAAGCAGAGGAAGGTGCTGAGTGTACTACTCCGCCAGGGTTTGAGTCAGCGAGGGACAAACAGAAAGAGCACGAGAGGCATCTGAGAGAAGGGAAAGAGAACTCGAATAAAAGGGGAGGTGATGAAGGAGTTGGGCCATATTCATTGTCATCATCATCATCTTCTTCTTCTTCATTGAACCAAAAGCGCCAGGTCTCGTTTTCTCGCATTCCTCCTGTGCCCAGCCAACCGCAAATAAGCACAACGAAATTTCGCCCAACTCCTCGGCAAGTTGACCATGACACACAAAATATTTGAAGGCAGTTTTATGCGACATGGCATTTTATTCAATTTTGTTCAATATTTAATTTGATTTTTCTCTTTGATTTTTTAATTGTTACAACTCTTTTCATAAATAAAAAGAGACAACGTTCAGTTGCTTTTTAAAAAGAAATTTTATTGCAAAATATTATGAAAAAACATCAATATGAAAAGGTAAATAGAAAAAAAAAGTGTTCGAAAGATTCATTTTCAAATACCATAAAAAATAATCTGATCAAAAATGCGAATTGCAAGATTATCTGATTGCGAGATGGAAAAGGAGGTTAACGGGAAATAATATGCGGGAGCAGGAACAAATTGAATTTATGCGTCAGATTGAAAAATGACATGATTATTGGAAACTTATGAAGAGCAACAAGGAGACAAAGAAATATACTAGAAAATAAAAGAAATAGAAAAAACTAAACTTCATTTTAAACGATGGCTATGCACATAATCTTTTTTATTCTACATAGCAAGCATCTGTTGAAATGACGATATTCATCGGTATCGAAGAGGTGAAAACATGGAATGAAACATGGATAAATTGCAACTGCTGAATACTTTTTCAAATCTTCTTAGCTTTTCAGAATGAATTTTAGTGAAGCATATTTTTGAATTCAATTAAATGGTCATTTCCACTTTATTTTCTCCAGCAACATCGTTATTACATTTTCATCTTCATCTTTTTCTTCAATGATTCTCAACGTTCATCCGTTTTAACAATCTTATTTCCTTTCCCCATCAACAAGATCCTTTTTATACTTAAGTTGAAAAGCTTAATCGCATCCATCTTTTCACACGATGTTGGAGTGCAGGTTTTCAGTCCAACCAGAACAAAGAAATACTTCTTTTTCACGAAAACAAAACCAGCAGCTTCAAATCAATTCAGTTCTGCCTTTGCTTCTGCAATCGATACATTTTTTGAGCAATCTGCTGACTCTCTTCAACCATCACATCGATGCCTTATTTCGCCTTTTCACATAATTCAGAAGCCAATGCGCATATGTTATAAAGCATTATTCTTCATCTGGAAAATCTATTATTCCTTTGATTTCGGTAAATAACTTCAAATATATATCATTTGACTCATTTTCTCCTGAGGAATACTAAGAAATTAGAGCCAAAGCCACTGGTTAAGATGAATTGAGCAAAACATCAAGTGCATACAAAATGAAATGAATGGAAGGGATCAGCTATCATCAACTTTTTCTTTGGATTCATAATCATTTATTCAGTTCAATCTGAGTTTCTACCTCATCATTACACTCCTTCATTATTTGCATCTTCTTCACGCGTTCTGCTTGTAAAATCGATGAACGCCTCAAACCTTCTGCCAAACGGGAGAATAACCTACTCATGTATTTCTAAATTCACTTCATCATCATCTGCACAAAACATCGCCTTTTCTGAATGGATTAGATGTATATTTCAAAGCCTTCAACAACCGAGAGCTTTTGACACTTTTTTGAAGATGCATTTCTTCTTTCACAGGGCTTATCAATGTTCACAAGAAAATGTTGTCATCGATCGAAAGGAAGCTTTTGCGATGGATTTTTAGGAAAAATCGAGTTATAAAATGATTAAAGAAAAATATCAAACAAAAACAGAAACCAACATCCTGCATCTATCTCTTTATGGCATTGTTCAAGGCGTAGATGATCAAAAGGGGAACTGTGCGATTCTTCTGGAAAAGTTTGAAAAGAATCACAATTTTATAGCTGGAAATGGGGTGAATGTTTTCAATCATTTGCTGATTATTTTCTCTCAGAACATCCATTTCGACACAATTTCCATCCAAAAATTGTTTCAAAGGCGATTATTTCCTCTTCGATTTCTTCTTCTTCTTTTTGCATTCCTTCTTCAACTTCTCCTCCACTTTTCATTCCGAAAATGTTTTCATCACATTTCTCGATTCTTTTCCAAAGAATCAAACAAACCTGCTCAGTTATCAAAAGAGCAGCTCAATTAACTCCGCAATTCATTTTCATTCTTCAACAGATTGGATACCTTTTTTCGTTCGTTTCTCCAATCAACTCAACACTTCCATTTTATTCTTCAATTCATATATCTCTTATTGTATCTTTAAAGGTCTTCAATACCTTATATTTAAACTACATTCAGAGATTCCGGATAAATTTCTTCATTTTCTTCATCGTCATATTCTTCACTTGAAATAAAACATTTCCCATCATATCCAGAAAAAACAATTCAATTATTTCTGGAAATTTTCTCTTCTTCTCTTCTTCTTCCTCTTCTCTTCTCTTTTGCAAGGGCTTAATTCGAATACCATCCGTTCTTCTTCCACCAATTTGTTCTATCTCCATTGTATCTCTTCTTGCCTTTCAAAAGTGCTATTTATATTGAGCATTCATTAGCATCAGGAAATGAAAAGCGAATGAAGAAGCTAGCTATGAACATATTGGCACTTTACAACAACAAAGAAAAGAAGGCATTTTCATTCGGTGCTGCCTTTTACACGATTCTAATTTTATCTTCAAACGGAGAATTAATACCGACAAGCATAGTCGAGTAAGAACACCTTGTTATTTCTTGTATTTTTCACAGTCTTTGTACTGGAGAAGTCCATCTTTATTCATTCATTTTTCCTGTAGAAGCATTTTTCTATCATTCGTTTGATTGATTTCCTTGGCTTGAGTCAATCAAATCATTAAATGATTTTTTAATGAACGTTTTCCTTTGTGAATGAAGACAACCAAATCTTGACTAACTTAAGAAATGTCTCGTGTAATTTTGGCAGACAGATTATTTTAAAGAATGATTCCAGAATGGTGCAAAAACGGCTATTCGTTTGAGCTGGCAAATAAGAGAAACAGATTCATATTGCGCGATTCCTCAGAGTTTTCAGTTTCATTCAAACATTCTGCTGCAGTTGTGATGAAAAAGATGAACTCCAATGCGCAGGCTATTCAGACGCTGCTCTCTTGAAATACATCTCGAGTTGATTTGCAGACAATAAACTCTTTCAAAGAGAATTCCTTCAAAAATAATCTGAATGATTATTCAAAGAAGAAACCATCTGAAAAACGAAAATTTCCTTTTGTGCAAACAAACTGTGGACTTTGCTCGTCTTTCGCGAATTTTATGTTCGACACATCAAATACACAATTCGAGAAGAACAAACTGAATTCGCCGTCAAGATCTATTTCTTTCCTTTTGAGCTGATGAGCAGTGTCCAGAAAGCAAAATGATTGAATAACAAATCTTTTTGCTGGAAATAGAGCAGAATGAAGCTAGCGAAGCGATTCCTTTCATCATAAAACGAATATCTGCTCAGAGAAATGAAAAAAGAGTGCTTGAAGATGCTCTTTCTGAGAATTGCACAGATATTGGCAGATAAATTATTCCCAATACATGTGATTTATCTGCTTCTTTCGGCTTGATCTGATCGGATGGATTAATTGTCCATCCTTTTCCTCTAAACATTCAATTTGAGAAAAAGTTGTCCTTTGGCATTTTGTGGGGGCATGAAGCATCACAGAAGTGATGAGATATAATCAAAAATCATAACTTAGTGATTAAAAGGATTTTTCTTCATTATCATGATATCTTTTATTGAATCGATTCTTCTTGATCAATAACAGCCTTTTGAATGCGAGTGCAAATCCATTTGTTGATCCAGCTTTTACCACTTCGACTTCTGAGCTCTCAATCCGCTGTTATTTTCAGGTTTCATCTGAAGTTTCATCGCCTTCCTCTCTTCTCATGTTTATGAAATTATCCAAAATACTTTTTGGAGAATATAGCCTCACTTCTCATAACTACATCTTCTTCTCGAAAAAAACCATCTCTCCGAATGAGATTTCTCTTATGGGTTCTGTTGTTATTTGTACATCATTCGAACTTCTTTTTGCAAAGCACACTTATTTGTTCCGACCTATTGGGTTTGGCAATAATTCATTTATCATCCCAGAGTTGTAACTGCAATTTACGATGTATCAAACAATGTTTTTCTGAAGGGATAGAAGCAGAGTTTTATTTTCGGTCAATGGAAATTGAGAAATCATTGAAAGGAAAACACCATTATTGCGTGTTCAAGAAAGACAATCTTCAATGAATGTTCTGCTCTGCTGACGTCCATTAGTTTTTTTGAACTGCATATTGAGTTTCAGATACACTTGTGTGATGAAGAAGAAGAAATCTCACAACAATATGGAGCTTCAGACACCAGATGAAAAAATGTTCCTTTCATTATGAACAAAACATCAAAGAAATTCAATTCATTGAAGAAGATAAATTTCGAGTATGTGATTCCGTTGATGAATGCAAAGTTTTTTTTCACTGTCAGAAGAACTTCTTGTTTGTAATGGAGCTCTATTGGAGCGGGATTAATTTTCTTTTATGAATGATCCTTAGTGAGGGGGGAAATATCTTCATTTTTGATTATTTGAGGTGAAATAAAGGAAAATTTTGTGAACACCACAATGATGTTGTGCTGCTGATGGAAATGACGGATTCACAATTTCTGAGCTTTACGGAGAAATTGCAGTTATTTCAATGTTCTTTTCTTCTTCAATTCAAATACAAACGTGAAAATAACAACAAAGAGAGATTATTATTTAATTCCTGCCTGAAAGCAAAGAGAAGATAATAATCCATGTCCTTGCGTTCGATGAATCAACATTCCCACCAAAAAAGGCACACAGCTCGATCAATGTAGTTATTTCTGAGTGAAAAAGATTCTTTATGAAAATCTCTAAAAATGTTTCTTCGGATAGGGTATTTGCTCAAGAAAACACAACTTTGAGCAAACCGAGCATAATTTGTAAATATGAAACCAAACAGAAAACGCCAGTTTATCATCGATCGAATGGCAGTTGCCGCAAAACCTGAACTGAACGAGTTCAACCTATTTCTCTTGAGACCAAATGAAAGCTTAAGGTTATTCTATTATCGTTTTTGAGAAATTTGCATCCTTTTCGTTGATGATGAATCATCAAAATTCAATATTACAATCAGAGTGCATTCGATCGATTATTATTCTCTACGAAACAATTGCTTCAAAGGAGAAAATTGTTTTTAAATGGATTTGGAAACAAGATGTCTACTGTGAAGTCATAAAGGAAACGAAATTATCTTCAAAAAAGGTGATTTTTGAAGGATCAAGTTTTTGATGAATAAATGTGAGAATGCCAAATAATCTTCATTCATTTATACCTGAATTCTTTTAATTCAATGTTTTTCTCATTTTACGAACCTTTTTGTGAAAAGAAAATTATATAAAGGGAAATTTGATTGAAGGCCCATAATAGAACTGTTTGCAGGAGTGAGGAATGAACTCGGTTTTTCCTTGTGTTGCAGTTGCCTTGCTGCTCCAATATTGCTGCTGTGCTGTCCCTCCATGTGAAATCAATCATTCGAGCAGTGATTCTCGTTCTCCAATGAGCAAAATGTCATCATCTTTATTTGATTCCTTTCCCGATTTGTTGAGTGAAAACAGAAAGCTTGAGCACAATAATAAATATTCGTGCTTCAATGGAATTATCCAAGAAATCAATTCTTCGTTGGAAATATCCTCGCTTTGTTGTGCCTTGCCCCCAAGCTGCTCCCAATTTGTATTAACTCAAAATTCATATCTTTCTCTTCATGGCTGTTGTGTGGTTTGTTGCAGAACGGCATCGAAAAGTCCGATAATGTGTTTTTCTGGGTGCATGCTTTTGTCCAATATTTCGATGTGCTCTTCCGATGCTCTGAAAGCTCTCCCATCTCTTGTTTCTTCTCTGCCGGAATCTTTTTCTTTGTTTTCCCAAAATATGCTTGAAATTGATCAAAGTAATTTTGGCTCGTTTTGTGTTTCCTCGCATCCCTTCTGCTCATCTCCTTCCCTGATCTCTGTGCGCATTGGACATTCTTCGTTCTCGAATATTTCATCCTTAACAAAGCCTGAGCCATCCAAGCCTGATGAATCCATATTGTTCCATTTGTCGACAAAAATGAGATGTTGCTCATTCGAAGCAGTGAGTGATGCAATTGATGGAGGGATAGTTCCATCAATGAACGAACTTCGTCACTCTCTGAATCTGTTCAATTCCTCATTTCGTGCCTGTGCTCGCACTCCAAGACCAAATGAAGCCCAACACGGAACTCAAGAAAACCCAATAAATGTGAGTTCAAGGATTGGCTTGCCGGATGGCAATCATGAGTTTGAGTGGTGCGAATGGATAGACTTGCTAAAATATGAAGGAAATGGTGGAGCTATTTCCTGCACAGTTTCAAGTGCTAATGTTTCAATCCACAATTGCATCTTTCAGAACTGCTCTGCAGGTGACAATGGAGGAGCAATATATTTCCGCTCAATTACAATTGCGAATGTGACGAAAACAAACTTTTTTGCATGTCGGGCTGGAACATGTGGAGGAGCCATTTTTCAATACGAAAATACAGCAGTTGCACAAATCATTTATTTTTTGAAGTGTGACTTATGTAATTGTCCGACTGAAGGAAACGTTGGAACTGCGTTATACAATGCATTCTATTATTTTCCAACATCAGGAACAATTAAGATTTCCAGTTGCATATTTGAAGGAAACACGGGTCAAGATGCTTATGGGTCTATCACTTTTGGAGATTCTCCAGGCTCAAAGCCAAGTTCATTTAGTATTGACAATTGTCTATTTCACAAAAACATCCTAACTTCTGCTTCTTCAACAAGAGGAGGTGCTGCGATTTCATTTACTCCATCAAGTTCTTGGATGAGTGGATTCAAGTTCATTTCATTTTGCTTGTTTGATGGGAATACAGCTGCAAATGGAAGAGGAAATGATGTATTCTTTCATAACAGTTTTGTTATTGAATCTCCTTTTTACAATTGCTTCTCAACAACAAAAGAAAAGAGAATCTGGAACAATAACACAGCAGACAATCATACAGTGAATGATTGGTTAACTTTCAAAATTCTTGAGCTGTTTGTGAAATCAGATGGAACAAACAAAAGTGAATGCGGAGTTTCTGAGGCAGATGCATGCAAGACACTTGAATATGCTGTTGAACTGATAGATGTGATTTGCGAATGGAAAGTGATTCTCCTTCCTTGCTCGTTTTCTCCTTCATTGTGTGTTGACATTGGAGCAAAGCATATTGAGATGAATGGGAACGACAAAGCCGCCTGCTTTGTGCAGACAAGCATGCTTCCAAGTGGTGCTTCAGTCTCGTTGTTTTCGATCTCGCTTGGCTCTCTTTCAGCCTCCTCGTTCTCCATTGTCCACAACTCGTTCCAGTCGCCATCGCCTTCACTGTTCATCCTCACTCAGCAAGCAGCCACCCTTGCCATCTCAGACCTCGCCATCACAGGCTCATCCTCAGCCATCATCTTCAGCTCGTCTTTGTTCATGGTTCTGTTTGGCTCAATATCTGTTTCCTCCTCCAACATTTCTTCTGTTGCCCTGGCATCTGCTCCTCTGTTCCACTTTGGCAATCCATCAGATGTGGTGAACATCACATCGACAGGCATGAGCGATGTGATCCGAAGTGATGGGGGAGCAGCACTTGTGGCAGATTCAGATGGATCTCTTTTGCTTTCTGTGAGCAGCTGCGAGTTTGTGAGGTGTGGGTGCAGCAAGTCTGCTGATGGAGGAAGCCATCTGCTGAGGATAGGGAATGGAAACAGCGTGGAGATTGATGGATGCTCTTTCACTGAGTGCTTTGCAGGCAGCGAGGGTGGAAAAGGAGGGGCGCTGTGCGCAAACGTGGAAATGGGAGAGGGAGGAGGAGGGAAGATGATCGTGAGCAAATCGAAGTTTGAGGGATGTGAGTGTAGTGAGGAGAGTGGAAGAGGGGGAGCGATATACGTGCAGTTGAAAGGATCAGCAGAGGCATTCAGACTCACTCAGCCGATGTTTGGAGGAAACAAGGCGAAATGGGGAAAGACTGTGTTTATTGCAGCAGGACACATTGATGAAGAGGATGTGAGAAATTGGCTTGATTGGAGCTTGACGGAGGCTGAGTTGGGGTGTTTGGATGATATTGAAGGGGTGGAGACAGAAGCAGCATATGGGGATGTGGTGCTTCCCCTTGTTGTGTTTCTGTGGGAGAATTTCACAGGACCAGTGCATGTTGGGGGAAGCAGGGCAGCAGACTTCGGTGCATGTGGATTTGCTGAGGCGCCATGCTCTTCTATCAGCCGAGGATTGGCTCTTCGATTTTCATTGGCTGAGTCAGGCGTTATTCAGCTTCATGCACCATTTGTGTTAAGCGAAGAGGTGGCAGTGCCTGAAGGAGAGTGGAGAATGGGATGTGGAGAGGAGTTGAAAGTGGGCATTGATGTGAGTGTGAGCCCAGAGATATCACAAGAGGGAGTGATTGTTTCAGGCAGTTCATTTTCGATCGAAAAGATAGTGATGAATGTGAAGAGCCTTCACTCTGGGATTGAGTATCTGATGATGAGTGTTGGAGGGGTTCTGAGGGTGAGCAGTTGCGAAGTTGACTTGAGGGAAGCGACAATGGGTATGGGACTTGTGGCAGGGAGAGGTGGTGAAGTGGAGATTGAGGATGTGAAGATGAGTGGGAATGGGCTTGAATGGGGAGTATCAGTGATTTCATTCAAAGGAGGAAATGGAGGAGGATGGTTGGAGATGACACGATGCAACATTTCAGGGATCAACATCAATGGTGGGGCAGAGTCGGGATCAGGAGTGGAATGGATGAATGGAGGGTTGCTGGAGATGAGTGAGTGCAACTTGAGTGGTATTGTGAGTGAGAGCGGTAATGGGGGAGGAGTGAGGGTGGTGATTGAGAAGACAGGAACAAAAGCTGGGAATGATGAGAGTGAGCCAATGGTGAAGCTGAGTGGATGTATTTTTGATGGGTGCTGTGTTGAGGGTGAGGGGAGGATGGGAGGAGGGGTGTGTGTGGAATGTGTGGAATATGGGAATGTTGATTCAACAGTTGCTAATACTGATATTGTGATTGAGGGATGCCAATTCAAGGGGTGTGAAGCACCAACAAGTGGAGCAGGAGGAGGATATGGAGGAGGGGTGATGATTGGACTGGAAGAAGGGGGAGATGGGTTTGTTGTGAGGAATCCGGATTTTGGAGAAGGAGGGAGCAAGCCAAACAAGGCGAAATATGGGAGCAACATGTTTGTGCAATCGGCTGAGCTGAGGGGCAGCATCACAAACACCACACTGCCATTCATGGATGGGATGAGGGGTGAGGAAGGGATAGAAGAGCAGTTCATGGGATATGATGGGAGCGACAGAACGAATGCAATCCCATTGGTGTATTTCTTTGAAGAGATTGGAGCAGAAGTGTATGTTGGGAGTGGAGGTGCAGACACAGTGGTGTGTGGTTTTGAGGGGTATCCGTGCAGATCGCTTCATTACACAGTCACCCGATTGGAGGGAGGAGAGGGAAAGAGGATTGTTGTGAGTGGTGAGAGTGAGGTAGAGAGGGAGGTGGATGTGAGTGGAGTGGATATGAGATGTGCATCTGGAAGCCTTCCTTGTGTTGTGAGGTGTCTGAAAGAGGTAGGTGGGAACACAGGAATTGTGATTGTGAACACAAAGAGATGTGTGATTCATGGGATTGGATTTGCTATTCCTTGCTCGTTTGGAAATGGAGACAAGAGACTGATTACATCACACGAAGTGGAAGGGGTGCTGGAGGTGGAAGAGAGCTCGTTTGGGATAGATGAATGGGAGAGTGGATCGATTGCGTTTGTGATGATCACAGTGAGTGAAGGAACATTGCTATGCACAAGGATGAGCATTCAATCTATTTCAACGAGTTGTTCACTCATATGCCTGGAGAACAGCGGGACAATCAACATGAGCAGCAGCAACTTGTCAGATGTGGAATGCGAAGGATGCATTGCGCTAGATGTGGAGGTTGTTCTGAGTGAAGATCCAGAAATGGGAATGAGCAGTACCAAAATGGCACATGACAAATCAAACAACAACATAATGGCAAACATTGAAGTGAATGAATGTGTGTTTTCGAGAGTGGAGCAGAAGAACGGAAATGCGCCTGGGCTGCTGAGAGGCGCAACAATCACAGGATTAACACTGCGAGTGAACAACACCACACTGGAAGGCTGTGGCTCATCCTCAAGTGAAAGAGGAGGAGCAGTGCTGTTTGATCTTGGGGATGATGGGTCTGTCACGTGGGAAGATTGTCGAGCGAGTGAATGCTTTGCAAAGTCGAGTGGCAGAGGGGGTGTGATCTTCTTTGATTGTTCGTCGAGCACACAAGCACCGCTTCCTTTTCGCTTCAGCAACATCGACTTTTCAGCAAACACAGCGTTGCGAGGGAGAGATGTGTATGTGAGATGCACCAACATCGACACACAGATCAATGAAACACAGTTCAACATCGACTTCGGCACATCATTCAACCGCACGTTTGCGATATGGGGATGCACAATGCAGACATTTGAGGATGAGGAAGATCTTCTGCTGAAGATGTTGCCATTCATGGATTATGTGGTGTTTTCTTCATCGACAGCACCTGAAGCATCAGATGCCATTCATTGTGGCAGTTCATCAGCTCCATGCGAATCTGTGAATGTGGGGCTGAGGCATGTGATCAGCGGCACATACAGTATCCTGTTCATTTTCAATGATTCCCTTATCGCAGGCCCAGCATCAGCAAGAGATGTAGCAATCCGGTCAGCGGACAGAATGGAAGCAGCAACAGTGCATCTGGATCAGCCAGTGAATGGAGCAGAGGAAGAGGGAATCATTGCATGCACCTTGCGAGTGGAGATTGAGTTGATCACATTTGCATTTGGAGCACATTTCTCATCGCCTCATCCATCCCTTCTGTGTGTGAAGAGTGGTTCTCTTGTTCTTTCACGCACAATGTTTTCAGCGCAGGACATGTTAAATACACCTTCTGCATCAAATGAGCAAACACTGCAACTGAGCATGGTGAGTGTTGCCCAAGGCTCGCTCTCAATCCTCCAATCCAGAATTGCTTCAATGAGAATTGCATTGCCATTCCTCATGATTGAAATGGCAAGCACGGTGAATGTGTCACATTTGGATGTTTCGGAAGTGTTCTTCACAGGGAATGTGATGGAGCTGCACAATGCATCGGAGGTGCACATGGAAAGTGTGAGACTGGAAAATGTTGTTGCAAATGGAAGTTGTGTGATTGTAGATGACTGTGTGAATGTGAGTGTGGAAAAGCTTGCCTGTTCAAATACTCAGGCAAATGGAAGCGTGTTCAAAATCCACTCGACCAATCCTGGTTCAAATTCAAATGGAAATTGGAATGTTTCTCTCGTTGATTTGTGCATCTCAAATATCACATCCTCTGCAACAGATGCATCTCTTTTCTGTGCAGACCAATTATCTGGCAAAGTGCATTTGAGCAACTGTTCACTTTCACAGAGCACATCTCAATCCAGCAATCCAACAATTGCATCATTCAAATCGTGCTCTGAGATTGCAGTTGATTTGTGCGCTTTCATGGGCAAACAACAAGAACCACTTGCTTCTATTGAAATGGATTCAGATGCAATCTGCAGATGGAATGAATCGTTGGTGGAACTATCAGGCAGTGCTGCTATCATCAGAGATTCAACAATGGGAAATGCATCACATGGTGCTTTGGGTGTGAGAGGTGGAGTTGTGAGGATTGAGAAGAGTGAGTTTGTGGATAACAATCCGAGAATCGAAGGATATCCATCTGTGAGAAGAAACATCATCTGTTCTGGTACAGGAACATTGAATGTGATGAGTTTGAAAGGAGGAGATGGATGGGAAAGAAACACATCACTGTGGATTCTGGATGATGGATGCCAGCTGTCAGGGCTGAGCGATAACAGACCATCAGCACTGTTCATTCCTTCGCTGGAGAGTGTGGAGACAGAACAAAAGGGGGAGTTCACAACACTGCACTTCAAGGGATTGCTCCTTCTCCCCTGCAATCTATCGTTCTCTGTGATTGTGATCATTGGAGAAGAAGAGGCTGTTGAGCCACACTCCATTGAAAGAGATGGGTTTATATCAGAAGAGGCTGTTGTTGCAGACATTTCATCAGCTATTATTGAGCAAGCATCTGATGAATCCGAGGTATCTGTAGCAATACAATTTGGAAGAATCGAGTCACCCTCATCAACAGATCGAATTATTCTCAAAAACAAAAGTGAATCTGGTTCAAAAGGAGATGAAAGAATTGTTGAAGGTGGAAAGAAAGAAAAATCATTTTGGCCAATTATTGTGATTGTGTGTGTTGTATTTGTTGTGCTTCTGCTTGTAATTGTTGTTATTCTGGCTGTTCGGTGGAAGAAAGCAAAGAACGAAGCAGAAGATCTGAGAGAGATTGTGAATGACAACATCAGAAAGGATCCAAAGGCGTTTGAGATGGTGACGATGGAGATGTCACCTGAGGAGCAGTGGAGGAGAGCAGAGAGAGAGGCCGAGAAAAAGAATGAAGAGAGGATCAAGAAGAGAATATATGAGACGAATATGCAACATTCAGAATCATCGGAGCATCTTCTCTCTGAGAGCGGATCGACTGAATACATTCTTGGAAAAGATTCAGACAAGATTCCTCAATGGGCACTGGAGAAAGATGAGGAAGAGGAGGATGATACAAGAAAAAGAACACCTTCACCTTCCATCTCTTCCACATCCACAACTGATTCAGATTCAACATTTGTTCGAGGAGAGGATCTGTGTCCCACCACTTCATCAATGTCGAACTTGGTGGATGCCATGGCGTGCTCATCCCCTCATGAGAAGCTGATTGTGGATCTGAGGGATTCGCTGTTCATGCTGCTTCATGGAAGGAACAAGACAAAGGAGATGGCGATTGGGAGTTTGAAGGAGAGGGAGCAGACGGCTGCTCAGATCCTGTTCTGGGTGGCCAATCTTGCGCTCCATTCCTTTGACGAAATGGAAAATGAGCTTTCCTCTTTGGCCAATCTCAGTCCTCACATCGTGCTGTTCTCAGAGCACATGGTCATCTGCATTGCCCTCCACTCCGACTGCTCGTCAGACTCTGACACTTCCTCCATCTCTTCAACCTCCACCATTGCCACATCTTCCTCTGATGTTTCTGTGAAGAGCGAGAGATTCACAAAATCACCTCCTCCTTCATCCGCCTTTGAGGATGAGGATGACAACAGAAAAGAGTGCATGAGGTGGAAGGCGCCCGAGCTTCTGATCAACAAGAAGCTGGGAGCAACAAAGGAGTCAGTTGTGTTTTCAATTGGGATGATGTTGTGGGAGTGTTTGACACTGAATATTCCGTTTGGAGAATATGAGGCAGAGATGGCTGGGCAGAAGATCCAACGAGGAGAAACGCCAAATCTTGATGGAATCAACGCATCATCTCCTTTCTTCGGTCAATTGATCTCTATGTCGATTTCGTCTCATTCATCGCAGCGTCCGAGCCTCACCGATATGAAGCGCTATCTTATTGGGAATTTTCCACCAGGAGCAGCAATACTGACAGTTTCAGATGCAATTGGTCTTCAATGTGCTTCAAATGGGAACGAAGAAGGTGGCTCGTCTTGCATTGGAAATGGAAGTGAAAGTGTGGGAAACATTTTGTCCTGATGACGACGATAATGATGATGGAACTGATTGTGCTTCTTTTTTCTTTCGATGTGTTGTTCGAATAAGAAAGAGAATTTTTGTCAATTTGATTTCTGACTTTTTTTTTTCATTTTTTTGAAGATTCTGACAATTTGAAAATTTGTAGGCCTCTGTTTGTTGTTTGCTTGTTTATCAATATGTTGTTTGCATTTTTTGGGAGAATATGTGGTGCAATGCCAGTTTCCCTGTTAATTTGCAAGACATGTGCGTGCAGACAAAATTTATGATATTTCAAATTTCTGTATTTTGAACACCAAATATTCGATTTCTTTCTTCGAATGATTGCGAATTCTGAAAGAATAATGAACTGAAGAATTCATTTTCAGTAATGTCCCTCCATTGAAAGCTTCAATTTTCATCTTTGAACAACTTTTCTTTTCTTATCCAATCACATTTTTTATGAGTATTAATTATTTCAAAATTTATATATGTATTCATTTTCAATTGAGATTGAACAATTAGGTTCAAATGTTGCATTTTAATTTGTCACTTTAAGTTTTCAATTCACTGTCAAGTTTGTTATTCCTGCTTGTTAAGTATTTTTGTTGAATTTTTTGTTGAGAAAATTTGCTCAAATAATTTCTTTTTCTTTCCTTTTTTATTAAAGAATTTGATAATTTCGCAATGGAGCGAATCAACAAACGCAAGGAGCAGGTTTGCTCCTCGATAATGAGTATTGATTGTCAAGTATATGTGGTTTTAGATCAAACTTCGCCAACAATTTTATTTCTATAACATACCATTGTCCGCAGTGTAGATGACACAAGATACTGTTAGAATGCCAAATCGAGAAGGCAAGGACAGAGGATTTGATCATATACACAGACTTTCAAGAGTAGAAAACATGATCGAAGAAATTACCAGAAGCCAAACATGGCCAATGCAGTCCGGAGCCACGGGAATGTTACCAATGAGAAAGGTGAAGAGGGAACGACTGAAAAGAAGAAGCAGATCGAGATCAAGCGAGTCGGAGTCGGATGAAAATTTTTTTAGAATCTGATCGCGAGAGGGAAACAACAAAAGCGTGAGAGATTACGGCGTACATACATCCGAATGAAGAGACGGGGAGACGAAGAGAACAGTGACTGGGATTTGGCAGAGTTGGAACGGCAAGAAGAAATGGAAGGAACAAAAGACTTCATCAGAATCTTTCCCTGGGAGTGGTTGACACACCTGAGACAGGCGAGCGAGTTGAGGAAGTTTATTGAATTTTGCAAAGCTGGCTCGATAAGAATGAGCGATGACATATTATATACATTTATTCCGGAGAGCGAGAAGGAATTTGTCACGGTACACACGGATACAAGCTGGAACGCGCTAGCCAGAACAGCCATCACAACAAATGGGAGAAGAGATTCACCAGAAGCGAGCCGAGCAATTGAACTCCTCCAGCCTGCCCTAGAATCGGGCTTTGAAGCAGAGAAAGCGATCGCAGCACTAACAGTAAAGGAACAAGAGAAGGCGCACCTCATGGAAGAGGAGAAAGAACGACTGAGAGGACTGTTTTGTGCCTATGCGCTTATTGCCGAAGGTATCAGCAGAATAAACATACTGAAAGTGATACCCCAATCGGGTTGGGAGAGCGCGAAAGGCTTTTAAGAAAGTGGAATGTCCAAAGAGGTGAAAGAGAACCTGAAGAAGCTGGTAGAGAGCACAAGCTTTTTTCAAGCAGAGGGAGATCAATAGGATACGGTGCATCTCCCGACTCCACAACAGGTTTCGGGCCTGCAACCGCCAGAAGGGGACTCCCGAGAATATATAGTTCGGGAAGGAGCACCCAGGGTTTTGTATTCAGACAGCTCCAGAGAAGGGGAAAAGGAAAAAACTTCACATGTTTCAGAGGGAAGAAGAGGACACACCAGTTCCAAGCACAGTTTGTCCCAACCATCGCTGGGAGGCCATTCCCTATCATTGGACCGTCGCCCCCATCCCCACCAAGGACTCAAGGAGGTACTGTAGTGGATTCAACAATTGGAGCAAGTGAAAGGTCGTAGGAGTAAGGAGGAAAAGAGAGCCGCGCTTTGCCGCGAGACCGAGAGAATAGAGAGAGAGTCCATTTCCAGCAAAATGATTACACAACAAGAAACCGCAGCTCTTTGCGAGATGAGATCAGAGACGGAAGTTCCGAAACAGTTCGTGAATATCGGAAATGTGGTGAGTTGGATTGATCAAGAGAAGAAAAGAGCACGGGAAACCACAGTGAATCGCGCGATGGGGATATTGAGAGAAGAGGCGCAACACGAGACAACGAAAACAGAAGAAGACTCTGCATATCCCCGAGTGAAGGAACAGACGAGCGAGAGGAGGAACGAGAAGAGTGTTTTGAGAGCTTCTGGGACTGTTACAGAGCCTCCAGTTGGGACTGCTCGGGAGGAGAACTCGTAGACAGTTATTGAAGATATTCTCGAAGGGGAAGAGTATACACAGATTCAGTTTGGCCACAAGACGCCAGAAGTGAAGAGGAGCGTAGCAAGTGGATCACCGAAGGAGCCACTTCCGGGGAGACTAGTGAACAGACTGAGCGAGTGGAAGAAGATTGGGGAAGACAAACAAGTGAGCCGTGGTATAAGAGCTCAATGGAAAAGTCCCCAGGATCCGAGCTCACTCGAGGAGTGAAAACACAGACAAGAGTTTCGGGGGATGAAGGAGATGATGAACAATTATTTATCCCTCTTGGAGGAGGAGTTGAAGGATGGAGTTGTGAAGCCCATATAGGAGTCGGAGGTGAAGTGGTTCAACCCGACATTTATGGTGATAAAGAAAAACGGAAAGAGGAGAAAGATCCTGGATTGCAGAGCTCAAAATGAGGAAGTGCAGGGAAAACACTTCAAGATGGATTCCCAGGAGAAAGTGGTGGAACTCCTGGAGGAGAACGACTGGATGACAACTCTGGATATATCGCGTGCATACCAACATGTCAAAGTGGACGAGAAATTCAGTCCCTATCTGTGCTTCAGCTTCCAGAAGCAATGCTATGCTCACATAGGGATGCACTTTGGAGCAAAAGACACGCCCAGAGTTTTCACGAAGATAATGAGACTCGCAGCGTCAAATATCAAAGAACATTGGAATGTGAAGCTTGTTATACACCTGGACGACATTCTCCTCATGCACCCAGACAGGGATGCATTAAGATCGATCTCACAGGAGATAGCCCAGTTCCTGAGAAATCTGGGCTGGATACTGTCGGAAGAGAAACTGAATTTGGAACCCGAAAGGAGCGTGTAGTTTCTGGGATGGTTGTGGAACTCAGAGAAGATGGAAGTGACGCTCCAAGAAATGAAGAGAGTGCTGCTCCTGGAGGATGTGCGAAAATGGATCGCACATGCAAAGAAAAGGAGGAGACAAAGGACGAGGGACCTAGCAGCACTCCTTGGGAGGCTGAATTTTGTGAGGTTACAACGCCCACCAGCGAGTTTGTGGATGAAGCGCAAGCAATACGTGCTGAGGCAGGCAATAGCCCTCGGGGGCTGGAAGGGAACGGTGAGAGTCAGCCCAATGATGTAAGGAGAATTAACACATTGGAGGAAAACCCTGCAAGAGAATAGACCAAGGAGTCTGAAGAGAAGGAACAGATCAGCAGAACTTACAACTGACGAGTCAAAGCTTTGATGTGGTGCAATGTTAACAATACAGAAAGAGAACAAAGAGGAGAAGATGAATGTCCACGGGAGTTGGACCCTCCAGGAGAGTGCGTTAGCGATAAACGAAAAGGAGTCCAGAGCAGTGTTGAGGACTTTGATAAGGAAAGGATCATGGCTGCAACAACAGAAGATAGACCATATTCGTCTAAAGATAGACAACATGTCTACGAGATGGACAATATAGAAGAAGAGGGGAGCGCCATCGCTCATCCCAACACTGAGAGCATTGGAGAAGAGACTGAACAGCCTGGACATATCAATACAGACGGAACATCTCCCGGGAGAACAAAACACGGAAGCAGATGCACTCAGCCGGATTGCGAAAAAGCCGGATTATGCGCTGAAGGGTGAGAAAGTCGCAGAGATATTATAAACAATCGCACCGAGAATACCAGATACAATTTTGGAACAGATTACTTCGGTATTCCGCGGAAGTACTTGGAAACTATCCTGTCTGAGAGGGAGGAGAGAGAGAGAAATGCAAGGAAACGAGATAGTACTAGTACACCCGTTCCTGAGAAACATCGGACGGACCATGAAAGAGAAGGTGAAGGAAGCCCAGAGGGAACTTACGATTCTGATTCTGCCAGCCTGGCGGGGGCAGACCTGGACCCCGCTACTGCAGCCTGGGCATTCGATAAAGACCCTGGGGACATATCAAGAGTGCATGATACCGGGAACGAAGATGAGAAGGGAAGGCTGGAAACTACCCCCATGAGAGGTGATAAGCGTTAAACTGGAGAGGAAAATATCCAAGGAAGGGACCTCTTCTATGCATGGGAAGAACACGTTGGAGCAAAGGACATTGCAGAATCAATTTTGAGAAATCAAAAGAGTGAAAAAGATACGTGGAGGGTGATGCTGAGATTTAAACAATTCTTGGATAGAGAGCGCATGGATGACATTGACCCCCTCACAACCAAAGATGCAAAATGGATAATGGCAGAGTTTACCGAAACGCTTTCGAATACGAACCTCTCAAGCGGAGTGATTCATCAGACAGTACGGAAAATACTGGATTCCATCAACCTATTTAGAGAAACAAAGATTGATCGAGAGGACATAGAAATTTTTCTAAAAACTTATGTGGGAGATAAGCCGAGAAAGGGCAAACGGTTCAAGACGATGTTATATCTTCCAATAATCACCAAATGGGCAGAAGCCACCCATGAGATGACGGACCCACAGATCCTCCAAAGGAGAGCTCTCATCCTTACCATGATTTTTGGTGCTTTAAGTCCAGCAGAGCTGGAAAGAATGAGAAGTGTGACAACGATATTTAAAGATAACTCTGTCCAGACACAAGTACGAACAAAGACGTCGGGAGGTGAGATTATCAAAGTTATAAAACGGAAACATCCCAACCCACGTATCGATGCAATATGAGCGCTTCAATGTTGGATGGACAATGTAAAGACGACCTTTAAGTGCGAACATGTGTGGTTCGATATAGAGGGGAGTAGACCCGCTAACCTACAGAAGATCAAAGAAGAACTAACAGCTATTTTGAGAGAGAACGGAATTCCCGAAACTTTCACGGCGTTCTCTATAAGACACACAGTGATTACACACTTAGCAAATCGAGAAGGAGCTGACTGGAAGGCTATCAATGCTTATGCGAGATGGGCCTCAGGTTCTAGAGTAGCCCAGGAATATTACACCGTTTTACCGGTTCAATACATGAGATGGATCCTAAAGACGATCGGAGCCCCAGTACCCCTTGCAGGAAAGTGAGACAAGTCGGAGAAGGACAGCGAGAGAGAGGATGCAAGAGATGAGGAGATAGTACCAAAAATTAAGGAATACACAGGAGAGAATGCACAAGCTGGGGGAGAAGTGGAGGTGAGCAAAAGGAAGAGATCAAAGAGACGAGTGCTTATTCGAGATAAGGGTAAACAGCAGGAGAGTGATATGGCCCAACGTCCCAAAGGTGAAGAGATACCTCCCATAATTCACCGCAACATTATGGAGCTGACGGAGGGCAGACAGACTGCCTCACAGAAGAATCTTGAAACTGATGGGAGGAAACGCGGGGAGAGAAGCATAGGACAAATTGTCAGGACCGCAGAAACATTTAAGACCCGATCAAGAACACCCCATAGACACCTCAAGAAAGGGAGGGAGTAGAGACAAGGGCCGCACCTTCATCCGCAGTCATTCTGTGCATCCGCCGCACCAGAGCGTGCTAGGAAAGTGGTTTTAGATCACACGTGCTGAGATAGAAGGGATTTCGAGACTCATTATTGAGGAACAAACCTGCTTCTTGCGTTTGTTAATTCGCTCCATTGCGAATTGATAGAACGCAGTGAGACAGGTTTGCTCTGAGATAATAGGAATGCGGATGGAGAGACGATAGGAGGAGTGGTGCGAGGGGGAGCCAGGAGTATGTGGGGAGATGGCTAGAAAAAAGGGCGAAATATTGAAAGTGAGAAAGAAAGAATAAACGCCCGAAGTGATTAGTGTACGTCTAGGATCTGGAAATATTCAAATAGATTGAATAAACAGTATTAATTAAAAGCTTTCTCCTCAACACGATAACGATTGTTTTTAACACAAAAGAGTCAGAGCAATCCATGCAGTGCGCGATGATAGGGTTTGCTCTGCCGATGCAACAGAGGAGCGGGAGGCAGAGCTTATCACACGCAGTTTTCTTTTCCACGCTATGCGGAAGCGAGAGTGGTTTTTCTTTCTGCTCCAAGATTACTCGCCTCACCGGACCCCTGCACGGCCTGCAGGTGAGAGCTCCGAGGGGCAATATCCCCTGCCCTCTGGTCTTCGTGACCAAGGCGAAAAGGCGAAGACGGTGGGGAAGTGAAGCGGACAATGCATTATTTATTTATTTCTTAATTTTAATGTTATTGTTTTGTATTTTTATCTCGCCCTTTTTTCCACGTCATATTTGGGATAAGGCGAAGTTTTTCACTCAAACCACCCATAATTTATAATAACACTCATTATCTCGGAGCAAACCTCCTTTGTTTCTGCGTTCTATCAAAAATATGTGTAAAAAGCTTTACAATAAAGGAGGTAGGTTTGGTACCAGTGTGCGTGTTAAGCATTGATGGTTACAACAGCAAACTTTTTTTTGGATCAGTGAGAAATCCACAAAAAAATCGTTTTGAGTTATTTTTAACTATCTTTGAAAAAGATAACAAAAATTTGAATAATCAACGATATCAAAAACAGTTATCGATTATGAATCAGAAATTCTTTGCTTTCTCTTCGACAGTTTTTTTTTCACTTTCACCTTTTCATTTTCACTTTTTTATTTTCTTTTCTTTCTTTTCTTTTCTTATTTTTCTTATTTTTCTCTTTTTATGGATCATTGAAAAATCAAAACTTTTCGTCTGTAACATGACAAGTGATAAAAACATTTGTTTGTTTAGAATTAAAAAATAAAAAATAAATTTAAAAAATAAATAATAAAATAAATTTGTTAATAAAATAAATAAAATTAGAACAAAATTAAACAAATGTTAGCAAAAAGTTATAAAGACTTTAAAAAGCACTTTGGAAGATATTTGTTGACTGCATCTGAAATGCCTATTTTTTTCTCCTTTGCCAGTGACTGTCAATGACGGTTAATGACATATGGCTGATCCTTTTAATAATCATGCTTTCGTTCGAGTTTTGATCACATTTTTTATTTCAATGGGATTTTCGAAAAAAGTTAAATATTCTTTTAAACAGCGTTATTTTCTACACCTCTGTGACATGACAAGAGAAAATAGAAAAAATGACAAAATGGCTGACAAGATATTTATGATTTGTCAAAAAGGGTTATTTATAACGATTTCATAATTCTTAATTACTAAAATAATTAATTTGAAAATCTTCATGATATAATTCTTTTTATATTGAAAAAATCAAATTTTTTATTTGTGTGATCAAGTTCCCAATATTCATTTTATTTGACACGAAATGTCAGTTGAGGAATATTCTTGTCACAATTTGTCATTAACAGTCACTGACGGTCACTGACATAAGAGAAAAAACGACAAGATATAACAGATACTATCAACAAAATCTTTCCATAGTGCTTTGAAAAGTCTTCAGAAGTTTTTGCAATAATTTATTTTATATTAATTTAAAAAAAAAATTTATTTTTTGTTTTTATTTGTTATTTTTTATTTTAAGTTTTTAATTTTTAATTTTTTTTTTTTTGACAAACAAATATTTTTATCACTGGTCATATCACAGATGAATACGCCAATTTATTAGTCAAAAGACCAATTTTTTCATCAAATATTATTAATTTATTCAAAACACAACACTTCATTAAAAAAACTGAACATCGATAGGTGCGTGTAATGTTGATGCATAAATGCGAAAACTGTTGTGATAAATTTTTAAAATTGGTAGAGCAAGCAAATTTTCGTTGATAATTAATGTAGGTTTATAAATTACCCAAAACAAACAAACATATAATTTAATAAAAAGAAACTTTTTTTTAGGCAAATTCATCACATTTTTGATAAATTCTGAAAAAATTGAAGTTCAATCTGTTACGTAAACTTATCTTATTTATCAATATCTTTTTTTTTTAAATTATGTATTTCTTAATTAATACAACTTTTCCACATTATTTTTTCTTGGAGAAAATGAAATAGCATTTTCATTTTTTCTCACATTGTAAACAAAAGCAAGTGCAAATAAAAACAACTAACACTTATGAATCCTCAAAACCTCCAAAAAGAGAACCGACCATATTCATCAGTCCTCCCATATCCCCTCCCAATGCACTTCCAAATAATGATGACATGAAATCACCTGAATTTCTTGGGTCTCCTCCTTCTTCAGATGCATTTGTAGAATGCTCCTTAAAGTACACGTCGTGGATTCCATCCAAACACTGGCCAAGTGTGTCGTCTACGAGTAGAAGAGGTCTATAGACAAGCTCAGTCTGCCTAAATAATGAATAGTTATGGCTTTGCAGCGAATCCAAGAAACATGCGCAGCAGCGAGTGATCGGTGTGAAACTTTCGCAATTCACAAATGAAATAATCGGCTTCTGAGTAATTTTAAATCCTTTGAATGATACTTCATCGGCATGAAGACTACTTTGCGCATGCGAAGATGAATTTGTTTCTTTGCTTTTTTCCTCTTCCAGTTCTTTCTCTTCTTCTTCACCACTCACCAATTCTATTTCTTCTCCAGAAATAATATCTTCAACATACGTTTTCATAAGCGATACCGCCATTTTCAGAGTTGCTTTCGCATCCATTGCATTGTTCACAGAAAGGATTGTTAATATCGCTCTTACAATGCCATATTCAAAAGGGGCAAAAATCTCCTTCATTTTGTCTTTTTTCGTTTTTCCAAGAGTTGACTGTGTTGGTGTAAAGTCTTGTTCTTGCAACGGATTTTCTTGATGAATTTTCTGCTCTGTATCTTCTAAAGAATCAATTTCTTCGTCTGTCGGATACAATTGATCTTTAATAAAATAATACAAAATAAATGAAGTGTCGGAATGAAGATAGTGTTGATAAGCCAGATTAACTTCATCTGGGCAAGATGAGTGCAACTCTCCAAGAAGTGTATGAATAGATGGATGTCCGACTTGGCATATCTTCGTTTGTATAGACCATTCGAGAGAGTTGTGAAGAAATGTAATCGTTCGCTCTCTAAAGCAAAGCTTTTGATCTTTTTTAAGTTTTTCTGATGAATTATTTGCATCTGAAATATGAAATTGATCAAGTTGATTATTGCTTTCACAATCTTTGTTGTCCTCTTTGCTCGATAAATCAATAAGAATCCGTCCAATCTCGAGAATTCTATTCAGAGTTCTTTCTGAAAATCCTATTTTTTTCTTATAAAGCATAGTTATAAATATCTCTGCATAATCGTATGCAAGCGCAAACTTTTATTTCATTTAGAAAAAAAGGAATTAAAAATTAAAATAAATATTACTGAAAAACCTGGGGAATTTGTGAAAGAACTTCAACACTTTTTGCAGCGAGATCTATTGCTTCTTCTGGTTTTTTTGGGAACATACGTTTCATTTGAGATACATAAAGCTGATAAGCTTCATAATAACTCCCCTCCTCAATAAGTTTTGAAGGATTGCTCATAATTAAACTTTTATTATGGGTGAAAAACGAAAAGAAAAATTATTCCTTAAGAAAAATAAAGTTCATTATCCAGCTGAACTTATATGCTGATTTGAAGAAATAAGAATCACATGAACAATGAAATAAGATATGGTATTAATTTTGCAAATATCAATCATTTTCCATTCATAATCACAAAGATGAAATAATGCTTGAAAATTACAAACACAAATAACAAATAAATATTTCTGTTAATTTTGCTTGGATTGCACGTAAATATTTTGAGTAGACAACATGGAGTCTACTTTTTTCTTCGTTTTTGTTGAGAAAAAATAACAATGTTTAATATAAAGTTGTTTTTCCTGAAAAAGTGCTTTTCAAATCATATTTTGAATTTCAGTAATTTTAATTCCTTTTTGTGAACTAAAATTACAGATATGTTTCAATATTTAAGATTCATCATTTTCTTCTTTTTAATCACAAATAAATTTCCCAAATAAATAATTTGCTATCAATTTCTAAATTTATTTCACATCACCACACACACAAAATAAAAAGCAATTCAACAATAATCAATTTCTTGTTCATTATTTTTAAATTAACTTTTCTAAAAGAAATTAAAGAATTATTGAAAAAACGAAAAAATATAATGATATAAATTAAAAATTTTAACGATAAAAATATTCTTGAAAAAATTTAAAAATTAAATGAAAATAAAAATCTCAGTCACATTTAAGGATATTTCTCCACATATGATAGCAATGAATAAAATGAGATGAATACGGTTAACAAACAATACAAACACTTTCACCAGACATTGGACTGATGAAAACATAAGAATTGCGGACTTTGCTAACTTTTTTCATCTCATCAGTCAAATGCTTCATTAAGAGTGGTGCATGAATACCCAAGGTATCATCATATTTTTCAAAAATATTCATAAATTCTCGCATACCTTTTTTGTTAGGTTCTTATTAACTGATCATTCACATAAATTATCAAACTCGAAGATCTCAAAAGTTCACCAACTATATACTCGCTCCGCTTTGCTGTTTCATAGCATATCTAACAAAACATTAGTGAGCGCATGTTTGTATCAAAAATCCTTTTTAAACATTAAATTTTCAAATCATTATTATTTGATCAAATAAATATTTTGAAAAATTCGGATCATCCGTTGCATAAAGTATAAAATCTCAAATTTATTATTTTCATAATGTCTTCTGGAGACCGACTTGCAAACGCTGCGCAACATGATTTGCATATAACAGATACATTTTCTGAACCGTCTCATATTACTATTGGGGTATTTATTTTGCTTATTGATAAATTTTTTAAATTGTTATATTTTATTTATTTTTGCTTCAAGGATAAATACACTGCTGACAAACAAGCTCCAAGAGATGACCGTTATCGTGGAAGGCAAATCCTCACATCACCTGGCAAGCATGGGAGAACAGATTCACAACTGCTTCAAAAGCAATATGTTCCTCTTGCATCTGTATGTTTTTGAAAATGCATCAGCTATTGCATAAAGGAATTTTTATCATTCTCCTTAAATTCATTTCCTTTTTTATCTGAATAAAAATTAGGGAACACCATACGTTGATATGCTTTCCTATGAAAGAAGGAAACACTTAGAAGAAACAAAAAAACATCCTCTAAAGCCTTTTATTCCTGCAAGTCCTCCCAAAAAATCGTTTGATTTAATTATTAAACAATTGAATACAGTTTTAAATATGTTATTTTTTAAATACTTTTTATTTGAACGATGTATTTTGTAGCGTTGGTAAAGGTAGCCTTTACGGAACACTTCAAAAACCACCTGAACACATGCCTGAAGGTGTAAAAGATGTTAAAAAAGGAGATACAAAAGTTACCCCTCGAAACTTCGTTACAAATCCTCCAAAGAAAGGTAGTTATGGTTATTATCATACAACAATCGGTGGCAAAGAATTTGAATATAAATCCGAGCCTTATGGAGGTGTTAAAAAGAAAATTGTGGGCCAGCTTCCGAACAAGCCAATCACAAGACCATTTTTATCGACAAGCCATGGAGATAGGCTTTTTGATAACAAAATATATTCTGAGGAAGGAGTGAAGAAAAGGTCAATGACTGCTCCGCAAAAACAGCGCGCCGTTTCAGTTCCTTTCAAAGGAATGTCCCCGATGGGAGGTACGATTAATAAGTTCCCCGAGTATGTGATTCCCCAAGGAGGTACTTATCGAACAAGAATTCCTGGAAAAGAGACAGTACACGAGAAAGTGTGGAGGCCAAGTGGAACAGATGACTTGAGCATTCCTTCAAAATCAGTATGTTCTGAAAAAAATGAAACGAGTGTTTTATTGAATGATGAATACAAATTAAAATGAAAGAATTGTAAAAAAAATTTGAATTTTGTCTGTGTTGTAAAAATTTAGTTTTTCATTATTATTTCCAAATTCTTTTTTTGTGTGCTCTTTTATCATCTTTTTTAATTTTTTTTATTTTATTTAATTTATTAAAAATTTTTTTTAAAGATTGCATTGACAGGGTTATGCGAATCTCAAACTTTCATGCGTTCAAGAAGAATGTGATCATCCATCATCCCTCTTTCCTGAAAATTCCTCTTCTTATTTTTATAAGCTTCTTCTTGTGAATTGACAAATTACACTTGAGTCAGATATTATTTATTTCATGTTTCATTTTACATGTTAATTCCAAACATGTGATGTTTTGGTTTTTTTAGTAAAAATTCATGGAAATGATGATAGGCACTTCACAATTTATCCTAAAAATTTATTTCATTAAATAAACTCTAATATAAAATGATTAGAAAGAAAATAACAAATTTTCATCATTTTGATTATTGAAAGAGTTAAACAAAAAAGATCGCTTCAACTGTTTTGATGATGAATTATAGTTAAGATCATATTTCTTCACCAATTCTACTCTTTCCTACAAACTTATTTACATCTATTGTTTGATGGGAGGAGGCTCTTCATGCCTTTGCGGTGATAATATGGTTTCGGATGTGGAAACACCACGCCCTCGCCATAGAACACCGACTCAAGTTTGTGAGTTTTTTTCTGTCCCTTCATGCTTAAGTTAATTTTATTGTTATTTCTAAATAAATCTATTCATTTTTGTATTTTTTTCTAGCATCATTCACAATCATCAAATGCACCATCCAGACATGCTCCACCATCTCCAAAACCACCTCAAAACACTCTACCAAAGCCACCTGAGGTTACTCAACCACCTCATAAAGAGAAAAAATCGGTTAAAAAACAGCCAGCCACTTCAAATTTTAACTTTATTCTCCCCAAACCACTTCCTGATGATTCTGAGAAAAAATGTCTTGTTCTTGATCTGGATGAGACATTGGTGCACAGTTCATTCAAGGTATATTTTGCAAATGTATTTTAAAGATTATCCTTTCGAAAATTCTGTGTTTTTTAAATTGAAAATAGCCAATTCCTCGAGCAGACTATGTTATTCCTGTGGATGTTCAAGGATCCACTCTTCTTATTTATGTTGCGAAGAGACCAGGAGTCGATTATTTTCTTCAGCGCATGGGCGCGCTTTTCGAGATTGTATGCTTTACGGCATCAGTTTCCGACTATGCATCTCCTCTTCTTGATCTGCTGGATACACATCGCGTGATTCGTCATCGTCTTTTTCGCGAGCACTGCGTTTATTATGAGCAAATGTACGTTAAAGATTTGTCGCGTTTGGGCCGTGCTTTGGAGAAGACATGCCTTGTAGACAACAACCTAACCTGCGGGCTTCTTCAGCCGCAGAACACAATAGGCATTGGAGCATGGTTTAGCGATGAGAACGACAGAGATCTGATGGGGCTGATTCCGCTTCTCGAAAGAATGGCTGAAGCAGACACGGTAGAGGAATTTTTGGGAGGTGTGGATTGGAGAGAAGAGGGAATAGCTGTATTTATAGCGCAATATGTTTTTATTAAAAATTAGTCATATTTTGCTTTTATCGTTGATAAATGACTTGCATATTGATAATTTGAAACTTAAAGTATTTCGATCATTTTGCTAAAATTTTAAATAAGTTTTTTTATTTCATTGTTTCATAATACAAACCTTTTATTTCAAATTCAATTTTTCAATTATTCATCAAAATTTTAATTTTTTTTACCATTTCTTTTCATTTCTCTTCTTTTCACCCCCTTTCTCATCCCCCTCTTCCCCCCTCCAAAACATGATCACATCCAACCCAGACCAACTCACCTGGATCGACCCCACTTGGAAGTTCCCTACATTCCCTCCATATTTCACCCCTCCTGCAGACCCCTCAGCCCCTCAGCCAGTTCCATATCTCCTCTCCACTTCACCTCTTCAGCACCCGTTTCTAACAGAGCTGCTTGCCCTCCAGACGCAGCAGATGCTGGTGATGAAGGGCATTGTCGAGGAGAGCCAGCTGAATCTGTTCTATTCCACGCCGAAGGAGCACCGCCTGCGGATTGAGGAGGACTTGCGGATGATGCAAGAAGAAGAGCAGGAGAGGGAGAGAGAGAGGGAGGCAGAGAAGAGGGAGGAGTCTGTGTATGACAACAGCAGCGGAGGGAATAATGTTAATAGTGCGAATGGCAGTGGTAGTAGTAATAATAATGCAAATATTAATAATTCTTATAATAATAATAATAATAATACTGTGAGTGGAGGAGGAGAAGGAGAAAGAGAGAAAGAAGCAGGAAATGCAGGTGATAATTCAGGAGACGATAGAGAAAGAGAAAGAGAAAGAGAGAGAATGAGGTATGAAAGCGAGCAACGATATGACAGTGAAAGTGAAGACAATGGTACGAATGATGATGAAGAGAGGCGCAGAAGGCGGAGGAGGCGGAGGAAGAGGCAGGAGAGGAGGATGAGCGAGGAGCAAGTGAATCAAGGGTATGGCGGAGGGGGTGTGAATGTGCTGCAGAAGAAGGCGTCAAGAAGAGAGGCAGAAAGAGAAGAGATGCACAGCAGCCGGCTGTCGGCGAGGCAGCTGGCGCTTTCAGAGAGAGAGATGAGGAGAGAGAGAGAAAGAGAGAGGGAGAGAGAAAGAGAGAGGGAAAGGGAAAGGGAAAGGGATCGAGACAGAGACAGAGAAAGGGATCCGAAGTCGAGTAGGAGCAATGCGGACAAATGGGAAGGGTATGATGATGAAGAGAGGGAGGGGTATGACAATGACAATGATGATGAAGACGAAGATGAGGAAGACTATTCGCATTCAGGAGATGACTACGATATGGATGAGAGGCAGAGGGAGAGAGAGAGAACGAGAGAACGAGGAGAAAGAGTGGAACGAGGAATTAGAGAATCGATGTCAGGTGTGCATTCAGGAAGGCAGCAGCAGCAGAGGCAGAGGAGAGAGAAAGGAAGGGGCAGAGATAAGAAAGGCAGGCGGAACAGAAGAGACAGAAGAGGAGGGAGTTTGAATGGGCGGCTGAGCAGTCGAAGAGGAAGAGATATGCACGAGAGGATGGAGTATGAAGGAGGAGGAGGAGGAGGAGGGGAAAGGGGAGGATACGGAGATGATAATGATAATGACAATGACAATGACATTGAGTATGACAACTATAACGACAACGATGGCGACGAAAGAGAAGATGGGGACGAGTTCAGTGACGATTCATTGGGCACGCCACAACCGGAACACACTGAGCATCCAGAGCATCCAGATCATTCTGATCACACAGAACTGTCTCAACAGCAGGCAGGAGATGGCATGCACAATGGACATTCCATGGCAAATGTGGTGCGTTCGCCACAGGGCTTACACCCTATCTCATCGATGCAATCTATACAATCTATGCAATCTATGCAGGGCATACAGCCAATTCAACAAATGCAATCAATGCCAACCATCCAAGCGATCCAAGCCATCCACACAAAGACCTCTTCCTCCAGTCTGACTGGAATGATTTCCCCAGCAAGTGCTCGTTCACAGAGCCCTCCGATTGACCCGCGCTCGCTGCTCACTCAAGTGGAGGAGCAGCCCATTTTGACTTCTGCGCTGTCTCAGGTGAAGAACAGGATGATGATGCAACAACAACAACAGCAGCAGCAGAACATGCCATCTCCTCCTGCATCGCCTGGACTGGGCAGTTTGCCTGCGCTTCCTGGCTCTCCACACCAGTGGCATGCAGTGAGCTTTGCCCAGGGACAAGGGAATGCTTCTGGGACATCATTATCATCAGCTTCATTATCATCTTCATCATCTTCATCGTCTTCTTCATCTTCATCTTCAAATCCAGTGGTGCATCGTGCTGAGCGTTCGCAATCGTTTAGTCAGAATTCATATGATCAACAACAGCAATATCAGCAGCAGCAACAGCAGATGGAGATGAGTGGAGGAGGAGGAGGAGGAGGAAGAGACGGAATCAGTGGAAGCAATCCAAGCAACAGCCTTTCCCACCAGCAGTTTTACCAGCCGCACCAGATCCACATTCAAAGAGGGAGTGCAGTTGGCGAAGTTGCCCACAGCCCTCGTCGGGACAGCATCAACAGCAGCTTCAACAGCATCAACAGTTTGAACACCATCAGCAGCAGCCTCAACACAAACAACATGAACAACATGAGCAATGCAATTGCAGAGCATGGAGCAGAAATGGCTTGCCTGCCGCTCCCTTCAACAGCTGTGTCTTCGTCTTCTTCTTTGTCTTCTTCTTCTTCCATTTCATCTGCTTCTGCTTCAGACTCCATCCACTCAACACACTCATCTCTATCTTTCCAGCAGTATTCCTCGCTCCAGCCACATCAGATGCGCCATTCAATTGATGTTTCTCTGCTTCCACAGGCATCTTCATCTCCCCCTCCTCTTCCTCTTCCGTCTTCTTCTTCTTGTACTCTGCCATTCCAAACAGACTTGCAATACCAGCATCAACACCAGCACCAACAAAGCAATGCTTATCAATCACACACACATTCTTCTTCTTCTTCTTCTTCTTCTTCTTCTTCTTCTTCTTCTTCTTCTTCTTCTTCTTCTTCTTCTTCTTCTTCTTCTTCTTCTTCTTCTTCTTCTTCTTCTTCTTCTTCTTCTTCTGATGCGAATCGAATTGTTCCTCTGAGAGAAATACCACAAGCACCGCTGTCAGCTGAACGCGAACACAATTTTGGAGAAGAAGGAGACGAGAAGAGGAACAAATACGTGATGAACGAAGGAATGACAGGCGTTTCAGGGCAAAACCAGTTGTCTGTGTATGGAACGCCTTCTTCTTCTTCATCTGCCTCTTCTTCAATATCACTTACCACTCCATCCACTTCTTCTTCGTCTCCTTCTCGTTTGCCTCTCTCTTTCCCTCCTCTCACTTCACTCTCCACACCTCAGCTTCAGCAACAAAATCAACTGCAGCAGCAACAAGCTTATTACAATACACCTCAATCAGCTATGCCTTCACAATCATCATCATCATCATCATCTTCTTCTTCTTCCTCTTCCTCCTCTTCCTCCTCTTCTTCCACCATGTCATCTCCACTTGCTCTCAAACCCCCCATCGGAAGGCCTCCGCTGTCGGTGCTGATGAAGCAAAAAAGCGACCTCACTTCAGCTCATTCACAGGCATATGCTTCACGTCACATTTCATCATCATCATCTTCTTCTTCTTCTTCGTCTTCTTCTTCATTCCCAACCTCACAAACACCCCCAATACCCAATTCACACTCACATACATTTCCTTCTTCTTCTTCTGCTTCTGCGTCTTCTACCCCTTCTTCCACACCTTCAACTTCCCCTTCTTCTTCCTCATCGAATCTTGACTATCTCCACAATCCAACATCTTCTTCCTCTCTTCCTCCTCTTCTTCCTCTCCCTTCACTCAACATGTCCTCCTTCACCACACACCAGAATGTTCCTTCGTCTTCTCCTTCTTCTCCGTCTTCCTCTTCTGTCACTCCGTCTTCCTATTCCACTTCATCCCATCATTCTTCTTCTCCTTCTCTGCCTTCGCCTTCCTCTGGTGGAAGCGCTGCTAGTCAGCAATTTGCTCATTTTGCTGTGTCTTCTTCTTCTTCTTCTTCTCCGATGCAATCAGATTCCCCTTCTTCTTCTTCCTCTTCCTCCTCCTCTTCTTCTGTTCCTTCTTCTCTTCCTGGACAAACCCGATACCCTCCCTTGACAGCACACACCCGCTCCTCCTCTTCACACTCTCTCCGTTCAAATGCATCCAATTCCTCTGCCACGTCTTATTCATCGATCAACACACAGCAGAATTCAACGCCGAGAAGAAGCGCTTCTCAGACACCGCCGATTGCGCCATATTCGCAAGGGGGTGTGGGGAATACAGGCGTTTCAAATGTTTCAGGTTTGCAGGGCCTACAGGGATTACAGGGATATCAGGGTTATTCAGGGCATACAGGACATTCTAGTCATTCGGGACATTCGGGACATTCGAACCATTCGAGTCATTCGAATCAGTCGGGGCAGTCAGGACAGTATTCACCAGCATCAAAGCAGAGGAGGATAAAGTCATGAAAAATTGTAAGTTCAAAATTGAAAGTTATGGGTAAATGATAAAATGATAAAATTAAATCAAATATAATGGTAAATGAGGTTGAGAAGAAGGAAAATGAATGAACGTCATTATGCAGTGAACATTTGAACACGATAAAATGAATCGAAATGAAATGAATACATAATATTCCCACTTATCTTTTGAATGTGAAATGTTGAATGAAAAAAATGTGGAAGTTGAATGTGTTTCTGATATGTTCATTTTATAGTACCATTGATATCAGTGATGATTATATGCACACACATTCATTCATATATATATATGTGTGTTAAAATGATGCTCCTGCCTTCAACTTCAATTTCTTTTACTTCTTCATATTCTAATTCTTTTTTCTATATGTTCTCATTCTTTTCCTTTTTCTTGCCTTTTTCTGTTTATCTTGGCGTTTTGCCATTTGACTTCTGATTTTCTTTTTTGTTTGTGCTTTTATTTTATCTTATTTATGACAGTCATTTTTGAGTGATCGCTTTTGAAAGTTATTTTGGTTTTTTTCCTTTCTTCAATTTTTTTTTAAGATTTTTTATTTAATTTTTTGTATGTGTTATTTTTTTAAAAGTCAAATAAAATCATTTTGTTAACAATAAAATTGTGCTTTCAGATTGAATGAAAAGTGCAAAATGTGTTTTGTCGAGCAATTTAGTATTCTTTCTTTCTTTCTTTCTTTCTTTCTTTCTTTCTTTTTTTCTTATTCTTTTCTTTTCTTTTCACCTTCTAAGTTTTGCACAAGTCTAATGTCGATTTCCTTCTAAGCATATAAATAAAGTCTATATTGTTAATTATTGCGATTTTGCTTATGCAATTTTTTTCCCTTTAATGTTAAAAGTCTTTTCAAACTAACAATTGAAAATTTTGAATTAAACCTGCTTTTTTTATTGATTATTGTTCATAAGAAGTCCTGTTTGGTTGCCTTCTTCCTTTTTTTTATTACAACTCGTCAGAAGAATAATGAAAATGAAATTTGTTAATCGGGTTATTCATCCTTTGTCGTTTTTAATCCACTTTTTCTATTTATTTTCTCTTATTTGATTTTTTCTAATAATTTCTAATCTTTTCTTCAATTATCTTTTTTCATTATCTTTTTCATTATTTTTGAGAAACAATACGTTTTTTCAAAATACTGAACAATATCTTCATATGCAATGTGTATGTAACATCTTTACTCAATCTGTGTGCTTCTCTACTTTTATTCAAGTGTTTATTGGATAAAAATCCGTTGCTTTCTTTCTTAATTGTTCTCTTTAATTATCTTTCGTATATCTATGTTTTGATTATTTATCTTTCAATATTGTTTCTTTATTTAGTTGAAATGTCTCTTTTCAATTGTGGATTTTTAATGATCAATTTGTGAATTGCTTTTCTTTTTCTTTTTCTTCTTTTTCTTCTAATTTATTTATATTTATCACAAATTTTTTATTATTGAAAAAATGACTGTCATAAATAAATTGTATATGTAGAATTGCACTTTTTACAACATTTCTTTTCTCAATGCTTGACTTCGCAATCATTGTTTGAAAATATTTCTTTCTTTCTTTCTTTTTCTTCTTCATTATTCTTTCTTCATTCTACTCTTTTTTTCATTCTTTTTTTATGCTTTTCCTCCTCCAGCTTCAATCATACACGCACTGTCGTTACTACCCCTTTCGATTATTTCACATTCAAAATCACACAGTTCCATTTGAGTGGGTCTGACAAGTTTTGTTAACTGTTAAGCTCATCCTCTTTCTCTTTAGTTGTTTCAAATAACAATGAAAGAAAAAAATGAAAAAAATAAACTGATCATTAATTAATTTATTTTTTTCTTCATTGAAGAAAGTCATTTGAAGTTTCGTTCATACACTGCGTTAAGTGCAAGACACACACACAGCGTACACGTCTTGTTGGTTCACCTGCTCTCGCAAATGCGAGGTTTTCTATTGTTTATTAATAAGCATCGTTTATTTCTCATTGATTTTAATGATCTTTTATAATTTTGTTTTGTTTTTTCTTCTTTACTTTTGTCTTTTTCTTTTCTTTAATTTAATTAATTTTTTTTTTTTTTTTTGAAAGAAAAGTCTTTTATTGATCAATTACTGGATTTTTTTATGTGCAGTTTCAACAACAAGTTTGATATTCTCTTTTATTAATAGATTTATTAACGTTCAGTTTCAATTTGCTTTTTCTCTCCTTTTTTTCTTTTTTTAAAATTGTTCTCTATTTTCATATTGAAACTCGTTCTTTCCTAACTCAACTGATAAATCTTTCTTATTCATTTCACAAACCTCTTTCATTTTCTCTCTCTTTCCCTCTTTCTTTATGCCTTTCTTTTTTTCCCTTCTTTTTGACTTTTTCAGCCACAGGATCTGGAAACCTGCTCCTAATTTCCGCTTCCTTGTTATCTAAAGCACCATTTTTTTGGAGGTGTGCAAACAGACATAGCACACATCAGCAAGTTTATCTGTTTTCAGTTACATGAATAATAATGATGATAAAAATACTTTATAACAATTTACACTTCATATTGATCGGCTTTTTAAATTAAGAAATAAAGAAAAAAATAAAAAAAATAAAAAATAAAACTTCCAATAAATAAATATAATTGCATTATATAATGATAATAATAGTAATAATGTTAAAAGTGCTTAAGTACTTTTCTTTGAAAAAAAAAAAAGAAAGAAAGAAATAAAAAAGAAAATTTTCTACCAAAGCTAAAAATGATGAATGCACTTTTAACAATTCAAAGGAACACATGAATACAACTAAAATAAAAGAAAACGTGAAAAAGATTAGAAATAAATTTGCAGAGAACATAAAACAAAACAATAAACTGGACATTTTTATTTTTCATTCGGGATAAACTGAAAATTGAGACTTGATTTCCAAGCTGAAAAGGAAAATGGTAATATGAAAAGAGAGAGAGAAAGAGAAAGGAAAAGAAAAAGTATTTGAATAAAAAAGTAGATAAATGGATATGTGAATAAAAAAGAAAGTAAGAGAAAAAGAAAGAGAGAAAGGAAAAAGAGAAATAAAAACAGAGCATATAAACAATTAGAGAATGCGCAACTTAATTTATTCTTTCTGTTGAGGGAAGAAAAAGACATACGCGAAAGGTTGAATAATGTGAATGGAACGAAAATAATTCATCGAAGAAATAAATGAATATGAGGAAAAAAGAAAAGAAAAGAAAGCAAGAATATTAAAAGTTGTTTATATCAAAGAAAGATTATCAAGAAAGATTATCAAGAAAGAGAGAGAGAGAAAGTGAGGAAGAGGGGGGAAAAGAAGAAAATTTAAAAAAAAAAGACAATGAAAAGGGAGTGAAATAAATTGTATGAAAGAACAGAAACATCATATTGACCAGAACCGGGCAATCCAAAAAGATTAAAAGATTTAAAAGAAAAAAAGAATTTATTTTTGAATAAAACAAAAGATAAGATAAGATAAGAGAAGAGAAGAGAAGAAATAAGAAGTATAGTTCATAAACAGAGCAATGACGAGTAATGAAGTGAATCGAAAGAATACAAAAAAACTAAGTCAAAGATCAAAGATGAATGCAATTGCACAAGACTGATTAATTAAATGATGAAATAATCTATTAAATATTTTTATTTTTTTTGAATATCTGTTCATTAATTATCAAGAAATAAATGATCATAAACAAGAAAACAGATCAAAAAAGAAGAAGTCGTTGATGAACTTTGTGAAGAAGAAGGAAAAGGAAGAAAAGGAGGAGAAGAAGAAAATTAAAGCTAAACATTACTAAGACTTTGGGCAAGCATTCAAAAAATCATGCAAAACAAAACAAAACAAAACAAAATTATAAACAAAGCAATTATCTTCCACACCAAGGGAATACAAAGGCATCTTCGTCATTTTCCTTTCTCTTCCACTCATCCGAAAATTCGTTACAAGAGCAAGAAATGCACTTTGCAAAAATAGAAGACAAAATAGTTGGGGAAAACTACTTAATAGCTCTTCCTCACTTAATCATTTTCCTTCATAAACGAAAAAAAATCAAAAAAAGAAGCAAAAAACGAAAATTATCAGAGAACATTATTGTAACAAGATGATATTACAAAGCAGGAGGAAAGGCAAAAGGCAGTCAGTTCAAAGCTAAATCCAACTATTTCATTTGAGTCAAAAAAAAAAAATATGCTTGACTTCACAAAAAACATAATTACTCCATTCACCATTATTCATCCCCTTCTTCTCTTTTCTCTATTTCTCTCTCTCTCTCTCTCTTTCTTCTCTTTCTTCTCTTTCTTCTCTTTCTTCTCTTTCTTCTCTTTCTTCTCTTCATCTTTCTTCTTCTTCCAATCTTCTTCTTCCCTCATCCTCTCTCTCTTTCTCAAGATAACTATTTGTTATTGCCCATCCTTCCCCTCATCTTCTTCATTCTTCTCGTTCATTTTCTCGTTCTATTTCTTCTGCTGTTGCTGTTGCATCAAAGCATCGCTGCTGCTCTGCTTCACAAAAGGCGAAAATGACATCGACGTCTTTCGTGAGTGGGACATGAACGGAGCAGAAGGAAGCGAATGCGAATTGCTTGGATTCTGGAAAGGAGATGAAGAAGAAGGAGAAGTTGAAGAAGAAGCAGTTGAAGAAGAAGAAGAAGAAGAAGATGATGATGATGATGACGATGAATTATTCGACACACCAAACGGAGAAGGAGCCAACACATTCGTTACTTTTGCGCCAGTTGCTTCAGATTCGCCTCCACTTGCACAGTTTTGTGATTGCGCTGCTGTCTTTTTGAGAGGCTGAGGAGCAAACAGAGTGGATGCCTTGTGCTGTGTGGCGGGCTGTGTGGTCATCTGAGGATGAAAGGCAGAGGTTGTTGTGGTTGAAGATTTTGATACTGATGATGAAGTTGAGGATGAAGAAGAAGATGTTGATGCTGTTGTGACAAGCTTTTGACCGAATTGAGGTTTTGGGGATGCAAATGAAGAAGAAGAAGAAGAAGAAGAAGAAGAAGAAGTATTAGAAGAAGAAGCACCAGAAACCGAACTCGAACTCATCCCCTTCAGCTTGAATGCAGCAGCTCCAAACGCATTTCCTCCACTCATTCCACTCCTCCCGCTCTTCGCAGGCGACGCCTCATTCTCCACTGGCGTTGTCGCACCAGAACTGAGCGGAGTCGAAGAAGAGGCAGAAATCGGCTGCGGAGTCCATCCGCTCTGCTTCATCCGCTTTTGGATGGCGGAAGAGCGAAGAAGCGCTGTTGCCTTTGCCAAGCCCGACACACCTGCTTGATGGCCAATAAGAGACGGCTTGAAGGTAAGGGACTTTGTTTGCTTGGTGGAACTGGATGTGGATGCGGATGAGGCTGAAGATGTCTTTGTGACGCTGGATGAAGCTAAGTTTGCAGTGTTTCCTTGAGGCATCTGTGTCTTCGCTTTCTCCTTCTCATTCTCTTTCTCCTTCTCCTTCTTCCACTCTTTCACTTTCCCTCCCTCATCCTCACTTGCACCTCCTTTCCCCACTTTCCTCAGCTTCACCTCTCCCAGCACAACCACCCTCTTTCCGAGCCCCAGTCTTTCCGCTTTCGTCTTCCCATCTGCATCAAGCAGCTCTGCTTCTGACAGCCCGCTCTCGTCGTCGTTGTCGAGATCCAACAGATCAAAGTCCTCAGAAAACGACGAGGTCGATGGAGAGCTTGGAGCAGTTCCTGTTGAAGTGGCTGAGGCGCCTTCTTTTGCATTCGAACTGGATTGTGCTGAGTTTTTGGCTTTGTGCACTCGTTTCCCTTCTTCCTTCGCATGCTGCTGCTTCTCTTGCTCCATCTCTTTTTCTTTTTCTTTTTCTTTCTCTTTCCTCTGGAGTGTCAACTGCCTCATCTTCTCTTCGGCCTCGTGGATCTTCTGCTTCTTCGCTTCTCTTTCCTTCATCAGCGCCCTGATTTTCTCCTCTGCCTCTTTGATCTTCTTTTCCCTCTTCACTTTCTCTTCCTCTTCTTTCTTCTTGTCCAGCATGCCCCTCAGCGTCTGCTCGATCTCGTTCTCCTTCACCTCCTGCAGAATCGGCTGCATCAGCTTCTGCAGCACCTCTTCCAGATCGCTGCTGCCGTCGTCCTCTTCGTCTGCCCCGTTCCAGAAATCAGGTTCCTCCACGCCTCCAACTTCTGTCGTAACCTCAGCACTGATGTCGATTTTTTGCACATTTTGCGATTGGCCCATTGAAGATGAATAATCAAACGCGCTTTTGATATTTGCACTTCCATCTTCTCCTTCATTTTCTTCTTCTTCGTCATCGTCTGGCGGTGGAGGCGTCTTCAGTCTTTCTGTTTGGATGTTTGCAGAAGCAGATGTGTATGTGGCATTGCTCACAGCAGTGTGTTGATTGCAACCTTCTTCCTCCTCCTCATCATCATCATCAGGCGGAGGGGGTGTCTTGAGTTGTCGATATGCTGCCTCTGAACTTACTTTCACGTTGTCTGTGTTTCCAATCGAAATATTTGCTCTTTCATTTCCATTGCCCTCTGCAGCAGCAGCACCAGCACCAGCATATCCTTCTTCCTCGTCTTCATCATCATCAGGTGGGGGCGGGGTCTTCAGCTGTGCTGCTCTTTGAGCGATGCTCTCTTCTGAAACACGAACACTCGAAACAGCATTGCTCATTTGCTCGGTCACCTTTGCGTTCTCTTCCACTTCCTCTTCATCTTCATCTTCGTCATCGTCTGGAGGAGGTGGGGTTTTCAATCTGCTTGTGGACAGTTGTGTATTCATGATTTCATAGTTCTTGACCGCACTTCCTCCTTCTTCCTCTTCCTCTTCCTCTTCTGATGGAGGTGGTGGAGTTTTCAGTTTTTGGCGTTGCTCAGAAATAATTGTGCTTTGTTGTGAATATGATTCTGTTTCTTGAATTGAAGCGTTGTTATCATTGAATTGATTCAAAGCTTCTTCATTTCTTCCTCCGCCTTCTTCTTCGTCTTCATCTTCAGGCGGACCTGGCGTTTTCAGTCTTTCAGATTGTGAGGGTTTTTCCGATGCATTCGCCTGAACTTCGTCGTTATTCTCATTTTCCTCTTCTTCCATTTCAGGAGGACCAGGAGTGCGAAGACGAGGTTGTTTTGCTTCTTCTTCATCGGATTCACTGTCAGGAGGCGGAGGTGTAGGAAGTGGAGGAGGTTGTGAAGCTGAAGCAGCTTCAGAATTTTGAAGAATGCTTGAAGGGTTGGATGCAGCAACTTCACCTTCATCACATATCATTTCTCCCATTGCTTGAAATTGCTTCATTTCTTCAATTTCTTCTTGGCACACGGGCAGCATAGTTTCTTGTTGTTCTTCTTGTTCAGACTGCACGCTCATTGTTTGTGCAATATGATGTAAAAAATCAACAATTAACTCCGCAGCCACAAAAGTAGGCGGATCTTGTTTCCTAAAATTGTGCGAAAAATAAAAAAAAAATCCGAAAAAAGTCTCTTTGAAAAAAGGCATAAAAATTTATTGTATTCATACAGCATCGCATGGTGCTTCGAGCGATTTTGATGTGCCCAAATATCAAATAACGCAATTGCTGGAAGTTCTTCTTTTCCTTCAAAATGGTCGAAAATTGTTCTGAGACCTCTCCTAGGCTTCTCTAAACAAATTGGAAGATATTCTTTTAGAGTTACAAGGAGAAAATCCGATAATCCAAGAAGCTCCTATATATCAACAATTATCGCATCAATACAAACAAATCATCCATATAAAAAATGAGCAATGACAAACAGTTATAATTGAATCAGTTTGATCTTCTTGATAATTTTGTGTGCCTTTTTCTTCTTCCATGTTCTCTAATTTTAAATTACGTTTGATCAATGCATAAAAAAAGATTTTGAATAATGTCGAATTTTCAATTTTTTTGATAATTCCATTTCAAATTTAAATGTTTGTAATTCATTTTAATGCTTTCAAAATAGAATGAACAAAATAATTGTGAATAAAAGATTTTGTTTTGTTCATGAAAGATGTTAAATAATAATAAAGATGTGAATGCTTTTAAATTATGAAAAGGATGAAAGAAATTTCGAAAAATTCACAATAAATCCAATTCAATAATATTATCGATCAATGAATTCAGATAACTCTTATGAAAAATCCAAACAAAGGCAGTTAATTGAAATTCAAGAATTACAAAAAAAGATAATTGAGCAAACAGTTTCAAAAAAAGTTGCACATGATTCTGTCAAAGAAACAAGATTAAACCAAAAAGAAAAATTATCGAATTATCCAACTTCTCAGTCTTCAATCTGTTCAGGAAAAGCAAAAGCAAATCCATTAAATGATGTTTGCTTTCTATCATGATTTTTTAATTTTAACAAATTTATTTTATATATTTTATAAAAGGAAGTTCTTGAAAGTCTTGCTTCAAGAATTGCAGTTCGAATCAGGCATGATCTCGCACGAGAAACTGAGACAGAATTTGCAAAGCAGCGTGAAAGGCGTATTAAAGAGCTGGAGCAGTCATCTTCTTTGATTTCTGAAGTCGAAGGAAACACTTGCCCAATTTGTTTTGATCTTGTTTGTTACTTATTTGTGATTGTCAAAATTCTTGAGCTTGTTTCATTATAAAATCTTCAATAAAGATGGCTCCTCCTGAGCATTCCCCCATGATTCTTGTTCCTTGTGGTCATACGTTTTGGTATGAATTTCTATTTTTTTCCCTTTTTTGCTATGTATCCATTAGTTCATCATGCATTCCTTACATATACAAACAATCGAAAGCTGAAGCTCATAGGCAGAATCATTGTCCTCTTTGCCGCGTTAGTATTACATCTGTTGCACCAAATCGAAATCTCCAAAAGATTATTGAAGAATATTTGAAAGCACAGGATAGAAGAGATAACACGAAACTTTCGAGCGCAATGCATTCGCAAAACAGCTCAGTTAATTCCAACACAACTTTATCATCTGGAGAATCTTCGCTTTCTTCGACAGCAGCTTCTTCTTCTTCAGATCTTCTTTCGCAATATAAATCTGAATTATCATCTTTATCCATTCGACTATCAGCACTTGAAAGCGAGAAAATCAGTCGCGAAAGGGAATTAAAAGACATCACAGAATCAATTGAAATAGGGACACACATAAAAACAAAATTGGAGGATTCATTAAGTATGAAAACAGTATTTTTAAAATTTTTTAAAGCGATTTGATGAGATGAGAATGAGAAAAAAAGGAAAATGTTGATAATTTTTGTTTTTTAAGAAATGGTTTCAGTTGTGTAATAACTAACTTTCTTCTTCTTTCTCTCTTTCTTTTTTTATTTTATCAGAAAAGGCAGAAGATGAGCTGATTCTTGCCAACAAAAGAGTTGAAGAAGCAAAATATTCATTGGCTGAACATGACGAAAAAATGAATATGTTACAAGAGAAGCAAAATGAATCTGGCTATACAATTGATTTGTTGAAGGAGCGCATAGATGATATTAAAGAACAAAAAAGCAGGATTCTTCTTTTGCTTTCTGGGATGGAGAAAAAGTGAAAATTTTTAAGAAGATTTTTTGATTTTATTTTTACGCTTAATAATCGATTTTTTGTGTCTTTCATTTTTATTGGTTAATTTTTGTTGATATATTTGTTTCAATAAAAAAATTTTGTTGAAGGAATCAAGATAAGTTTTTTTTTCTTCAAAGATAAAAGATAAATAGAAAAATATCAAAACAAGACGAAATAGCTCATCCAACGAAATAACTCTTTTTATTTTCTTCATATGCGCAAATGCCAAAACACTTTTCATAATTTCTTGAAATGAGAAAAAAGATAATTGAAAACTCTTGAAAGATGAGATTAATTATGTGAAGATCATACAAGAAAAAAGCTCCTTTCTGAGCTTAAGAGAATGAATAACGCTGTAATTTTTGACACATTACAAAAATCTTTTATTGGAGATAATGCAGTTCAAAAACAAGTTGCAGAAGAATTAAAATTAGTTTGCATTTTTAACATTTACTCTTAATCATTATTTGTCAATGAAATTCAATTTTTGAATTAAAACGACCACACGATTGCATCATTCATTGCAGTGGAGAACAAAGCCAGATTTTTATTCATCAATGCTGCAATTTACGATGAATTCAAGCGTTGATATTCAGATTCGAAAAGCTGCAGTTATTCAACTCAAAAATCAAATAGAGCTTAATTGGAAATCAGGAGGATCAAAAGAAAGCAAAGATTATCTTAGAAATAATATTGTACATGCAATTGTTGCTGCTCCCCCTTCGATTGTCAAATTTTTGATGAGAATTCTATTTGTAATTGCACCTTTTGACTTTCCAAAGAAATTACCAACTTTTAATGAAGCAATTATAAAATATATATCTTCTGATGATTCAAATATGATTTCTGGTGCTGTGAATTGTTTGCTGCCTTTGGCTCAGGCTTTCATGCATTGGAGTTGGAGAGATTGCAAGCCATATTTTGATCTTTTTTCTTCGCTACAGCCAAGATTAATCCAAATTTGTGAAGGAATTATCGGAGCAAAATCATTGGATCCTCTTCTTGGGTATGTGGCTAGGAAAATGTTGAAGATTTTTTATAGCACAATTAGAAGCCATTTGCCTCCATGCATATGTGAAGATGAGGCATTTAAAAAATGGATGGCTATTATTGGAGAATTTTATTCATTGGATATTCCTTTATCTGCTGTGGTGTGAATATGCTTTGCTTTGGATTTGTTCATTTCAATTTAACTTGTCAAATTCAATTATTTTTTTTCAACGATATTTCATGACTTTACGATTGAACACCTTTATAATACACATTTTTATAATAATATTTTGTTTAGCAAAATCCATCTCTTCTCAGTTCGACATCATTCTGGAGAGCGAAAAAATGGGCTGCACAGTCACTCGATTTGATGTTCGACCGATACGGCACACCTTCAAAAGTGGGGACAAAAAGGCAAAAGGAGTTCTGCCAGAGATGGACAGCACAATATGCCTTGCCACTGCTTGATGTGACAGTCAAGCTTCTCCAAAAACACAAGCAGAGTGGAACTTTTGATGTTGTTGATTGGACACTGCTCCAAAACGGTTTGACTTCTTTTCGATTTGTTTTTTTTTATCTGAATTTTGCATTGTTATTATATTTTTCCCCCCCCTCCTTCTTTTTTTTTCCGCTTTCTTTCTTCTTTCATCTTCTTTCCTTCTTCCTTCTTCTTTCATTGCTCAGCCACATCCTCCTCTCCTCTCCCCATGTTTATGACTCCCAAAGTGCTCGTGCCAATGTTGGAGATTCTTCTCAGAGGAACAACTCATCGGTGCTTTTATGTGCCTATTTTGAGGCCGCAGCTGCTGACTTTGTTTAACGACATCATCTTCCCCACACTCAGATTGCAGCAGCCAGAGCTGGAGAGATGGGACGACGCAGGTTGGATTTTTGATATTTCTCCTGCTTTTTTTGAAAAGATAATGAAAATGTTCTTATAAAAAAAAATTGAATAAAAATTGTATTGACCTTATTCATACGATTTTTCATTCAATATCTTCAACTTGCTTTTCTTGTGTTTTTTTTTCTTTTGTTTTCATTTTCTAATTCCTTCAGCTTTAACATCAGCACAAACGCTGTCACAGATGGAGTCTGACAGAGATTACGTTCTGTTTGTGGAAGAATCCGACAGAAGTCTTTTCTCATCTCGTTATGCCTCCTCCAGACTTCTCAAGGCGCTTCTGTCAAATTTTCCACGCTCAGCCGTGCCTGTCCTGACATCTGCACTGGGAGCTGCTCTTGTCTCTCTCTCATCCTCAACTTCTTCTCCTTCTTCTCCTTCTGCATCTCCATCTTCTCCTTCAACACAATCACAACTGTGGCTTCAGATGGATGCTGCCCTGACTGTCCTTGGCATCTCTTCCACCGCGTTGATCGCATCGCAGCCCGCTCAGCAGCTAGAGGGAATTTTGAGTCAGTTTGTGCTGCCAACACTGGAGTCTCCTGAGCCACGGCTGCGAATCAGAGGCTGTTGGTGCCTGTCCTGCTTTGTGGCGAGGATGAAATTCACGATGAACACATCCACACAGTCTGGTTATCCGCCGCTTGTTGATGCCATTGTCACAGGAATCATGAAGTGCTTCAACGACAGCCGGTTTGCTGTGAAGATGCATGCAATCTTCGCAATTCCGGATCTGCTGGCAATCAAACAAAACACATCGCAATCACTTGCATCTTCTTCTTCCTTTGCAACTTCCTCAACAACTCCAGTTCAATTGCACCCTCTTCTCCTTCAAAACGCCTCTGTGATTGTCACTCAGCTTATGCAGATTCTTCCCTTGATGAGCGAAAGTGAAGATCTGTTGGAGTCCATTCAATCGATCATAACCACTTTCTCTGCAACTCTTCGCCCAACTGCACCTTTCTTGTTCGCTTCTCTGTGCCTCGCCTGGCTCCGGGCGCTGTTCAAAGCACAGAGGTGGAACGTGGCTTTAACTCCTTCTACAGGCCAAGCTGCAACAGCAGCGGCATCGTCTTCGTATTCTGCTGGTTTTCCTTCTATTGGTGGCGGAAGTGCTCAACAGGGAACAGCATTCATTTCGTGTGTGGCTGATGGAGACACTGCTCAAAGTGGAAGGAAGCTGATATCGCTCAACCGGAAGGAAGCAATGCTTCTGCAGCATTTAAGCACACAGATGAGTGAGAAGTGCGCAGCGTGCGGAGTTGACCAACTGACACTTGGACAGAACATCTTTCAATCGCCTTCCTCCTCCTCTTCTTCATCTTCTTTTTCATTCGGAACAGAAGACTCCAGCTCATCCGCAGCAAACTCGAGCTATGCACCGTATCTGCTGCTGGATGCGATCAAGCTGCTGTGTGAGGTGTTCGAAACAGACGTGGCTATTCAAGAGCAGTTTGCAACCATTGCAGCGCCTGCTGCCTCGCTTGTGATGGCTGTGAGTGCCCTCACAAACGGAATCACCCTCAACTCCTTTTTGAGCTCTGTGCATTCAGTCTCCCCGCAGATGTTCTGTGTCCTGCAGCGGCAGAAGCAGTCGAGTCTGAGCAACTCTGCACAGATCCGCTCAGACGACTCGCTGATGTTTCCTGACACAGTAATCACGCTCCTCTCCCTCTTCACCAACAACCACATCGCCCTTTCGTCCGCCTCTGTCTCGCTGTTGCTCTTGCCTGTGGTCAAAGCACTCACTCAGATTGCGTCTTTGCCTGGTGCAAACACACTCTGCGACTCACTGGCAATCATTCGCCACTGGCTGCTCCACTCTCCGCAGGTGCTTGTTCTCCCTGTGCAGTCTATTTGGGACCAGGCTGCTTCGATTGATTCGGCTCAATTGCAGTCACAGCAATCAGGGGAAGTACAAATAACGTCGTTTGGGGGATTGCCTTCTCCGCAGCTGCCTTCGTCGACAATCTTGTTTGATCTCGTCAAAGTGTGTGTGAACTTCATTACGAGCGAGGACGATTTCAGCTGTGCTGTTGGCTGCTCGCTGCTCCGCCTCGTTTTGGTTGCATCTCGTTCATTTCCTGCTCCATCTTCATCAACATCTTCTCCTTCTCCAGCTGATGGAGGAGCAAAGTCTGCCACTTCATCTGTGCTAACACCTGTCATTCCACTTCTTGTGAACTGCTTGTGGGATCGTCTGGACGCAGAGCTGGTGAATGCGGTGAATGTGTGGATGAAAGAAGAAAAGAAGAAGAAGAAGAAGCAAATTAAGAGACAAAAGAAGGGGAAAACAGGTTTGAATCGAATTTTTTTTTTATTCTTTTTTCAATTATTTGAATTATCAATGATTCACTTTTGTCTATCTCTTTTATCAAAAAATTATTTTTTGTAAAATATATTTTCAACGACACTCCACTTTTCATTGTCACAATCATTCATTATTTCCATATTTTCTATTTCTTTCTTTCTTTCTTTCTTTTTTCCAGTTGTGAATCCTCCAAGTGAAGTTCAAGCGCCTTCATTGACTTCTCTTTTGAATGACGTGCTTTCCTGGTCTCTTCCTGGGAAAGTGCTTGTGATCGATCTGATTATGCTGCTGTATGCAGACGCACACTCCACACTGAGTCACCTCATTGCGTTATCTCGTTCTCCTCTTCCCCCGTTTCTTCTACAAACATCCACACCTTCTTCTTCCTCCTCCTCTTCCTCTTCTTCTTCACCACAAGCAGCAATCACAACAGTTCTCAACTCTCCGCCTTCTTCCATTCTCACTTCATTCTTATCCATCCTTTTTGAGGGCGTTCAGGTCTACAAAGGTGTTTCTTCTCGCCGCTGTGTCTGTCTTTCTCTCTCTTCCATCTATCAGCTCCCTCCTCTTTCCTCTTTTGCTCTTGTCGGTTCTTCCGCTGTGCCAACGCCAGATGAGAAAAATGTCATTTTAATCGCTCAAAAGAATGCTTTGCCTGTTCTTGTCAAACTGCTTCAGACACTTCACAAAGTGGAGCTCAACAGAATTAGGAAAAAGGGAATTGAAAGAGTCAGAGCTTCCAAAATGGCTGAGAAGAAGAAGGAGAAAGAGGCTGCTTCTGCTTCTGCTTCTGCTTCTCTCGCTTCTGCTTCTTCTGCCACTGCAACTGAAAGCGTCCAGTTATGTTTCAATGAAGATTCGCCCTTGACACTAGTGGATGAAGACTTCACAGCCATCACACGAGCACTAATGCAGCGTGCGAAGCTGCTGGGCGATGCATTTGACGGTGGGGTGGATGTCGACGATGAAGATGCAGAACTCAACGAGGAAGGAAGTGACATGGATGATGATGATGACGATGACGACGAAGATGATGAGGGTGAGTTTGGATTTGCTGGAGCAATGACTTCTTCCGCTCAACCTTCACAAACATCAGCCGTTGGAGGAGCAGCAGAAGGCAACCAATTTGCCAGTGGATTCCGCACTCAAGGAGAGCTCTTCACGATGATGGTGAGGCTGAATGAGATGACAGGGCTAGGGATGGATGGGCTGGGAGATGACGATGAGGAGGAAGATGGAGAAGGAGGAGGAAAAGGAACACATGGCGATGGCTTTGATGATGACGATGACTTTAACGTTGATGATGACTCTTGTGGCGATGATGATGATGATTTTCTGCAAGAAAAGGACAGAGATGGGAGAAACAGCTGCTGGGTGAGCGATGAAGAGATGAAAAATGACATTGCGCAGATTGACGCTTGGCTAAATGCTTTTACTCAAACTTCTCCTTTTGGCCTACCAACACTTCCCGCTCTTCCTGGTTCCTCTACCACACCTTCATCCACTTCAACATCAGCATCTTCACCCGTTGCATCACAACCGCCTCCTCCTTCAGTGCTTACGTTACTGGATCCCATTGTGCTCACCGCCAAATCTTGGAGTCAATTCACTTCATCAGCTGAAGGTCAAACAGTTTTCTCGCAAATTCTGGCTCAACTTGATCCCCAAACACAGCAAGTTGCCCAGTGTCTGATGCAAGAGGGAAAGAAGAGAGCGGCATCTTGAAGTTGAGCTTTGCTTTGCGAACATTGGATTTTTAGTATTTAATATAATTATGATACAAAGATCATTTCGCACCAGCAAATTTTCTCTTTCTTTTTAAAAAAATGTTGAAATGAAAATGAATGATTCCGAATCTGTTTTGGAATACGTTTGTTATATTTCTAAAATAAAGTTTCATAATTGTTTTTTTGTTTCTTTCTCGTTTGCAGAAATTGATGAAGAAGGCGTTTGATTTTTCATTTCTTGAAAAAGTGAAGAATTTTTCAAAGAGTGCATAAACCTGAATAAATTAAAATAAAATAAAATCTCTTCTGTGAACAATAAAGCATATATTTGTCAAATGAATACCATATCCAAGACAGAATGAACAGAACACCAAGAATTGACATAATTAAAACATGGACGTTCATTTGTCCGCTTTGCACAGCTGAAAATGATAGAAGCAAAAATGAAATGATAATTCCAACAAATGTGAATGCTAATAATTTCACTGCCTTTGAACTTGAGTCCATATAATAAAATAACGAAAAATTATGAATTCAAACTTTAATCCCGGCTTAAAGACGGTAAATATCCAAGGAATGTTTGAATCATTATCTTTTCTTTCTTTTTCATCCTTTATCTCTTTCTTTTTTCCTTGACTCATTGAAAAAGAATGAAAATAAATTATTAAAATATTATTTTAAGGGAAGTGAAAAGAATTATCTCAACAAAGAAAAAAGTTCCAAAATACAAAAAATACACTCAACAGAATTAGAGCAAAAATGATTCATATTCAGGGTCAGAAGGACCAACAAAGTCCAATGAAATTGAGTTCACCATCGATTCACCACACCAAGGGCAATCAGAAGAGACGAGGTTATCCAACTCTTCGTAAAGAATATTAGCTGGAAGCGACAATGCAGCAGACGGAGTCAAAGCTGGAGCAGCTTGAAATGGAGGAGAAGAATCCTGTGTGGATCCAGATGATAATGCAGAAGAAGAAGAAGAAGAAGAAGAAGAGGAAGAGGAAGAAGAAGAGAAAAGAGCAGATCTTGCATCGCGCTGAGGAGAAGGCTGGGCGAGGAAAGGAGAAAGGATGGTGTTGACAGTGCGGGCGAGGGTGTGCTTCTGAATAGGAGTGGAGTTGTCGAAGAGCGTCATCAGGGCGCAGTTGGCGTGAAATGAATGGCCGCAGGGGAAGCAGTAGATGCCTGTGAGGAGCACAGGAGACGAAGACGAAGAAGAAGAAGAAGAGAAAGAAGAAGAGCGGAGGTTGCGCTGAGCCGCGTTCTGAGGCAGAATCAGTGGCGGTGGCTGCTCTGAAAGCAGGCGCTGGCACCGCCTGCACTGTGAGGCAGTGGTGATAACAGTGTGTCTGCTTGTTTGGAGTGTCTCTATTTCCTTTCTGATTTGCTGTCTTGCTTCAGCATGTTCGTGTATTTCAGCCATCAAATCTTTAGCCTCTTTCTCTGATTCCCTCAGCGACTCTTCGATTTCCTGTCTGAAGTCGTCGATGCAGAAGAAATCGGGGAAATATGGAAGCACATCCACCAGGGCAAGCTGCAGATCGGATGATTCGCTTCGCAGTTGCATGCACTGTGATAGGATCTCATGCACAAGAGAAGATGAGACTTGCTTTTGCTCTCCTCCGCCAGAAGAAGAAGAGCTGCTTGGAATACCCTTCATCTTCAGACTCACCATGTGTTTCGCAATGGTAATCCACAGCCTCTGGAACGAAGCAGGGTCTGTGTGATTGAGCGCTGAGTGAGCAGCCTTCTTTGCGAGGTCGAAATCGACAGTGAGTGCGAGCTCAACTGCCTCGTCAAACAGGCCCAGGATGATGTACACATGCACAGCTGCTGCATGCCTTTTCTCCTGTGTGCAGACACGCAAGGCATATCTTGCATCAAAACACCTCAACTCCTCTGGCCGTGTGATGAAGTCGATCAGCGGCTCGTCTTCAGCTGAGCGCGCGAGCAACAAGATGTAAAAATTGTGCACTTCTTGCTGTGTGCACTTCCTCTGCTCAATCACCCAGTCCAAATAGCGCAGCGCCACGTTGTTTCTCCATTGATCGCGCGGAGGAGAACGATAGAGCGAGAGCGAGGGAAGCAGCTTGACGGGGTCTAACCCTCTGTTCTGCGTCACTTGCTGCCAGCGGAAGATCAGCTTGTCTGGAATGTGCCTGATCAATGCGGGTGAGAACGTGTAAAATAGATCGGCTTCTCCTTTCACATACATCACAAACAGCGCCTCGGGATACATTCCCCGGGTGATAAACTGCTCAATCAGTGTCTGTGTGTCCTTTGCGTCTTCTGCAAAATCCGCCAGCTCGTCCAAAGCACCATGTGCTGTGAGCATCCCGTAAATGACGCTTTTGTTGAGCAGCTTTTCGTTGTTCTTCAGAAACTGCATCAGATTCTTCTCATCTTCGTCCTGATATTCCTCCTCTTTCTCTCCTTCGTTTCCAAACGCATCTCCACTCGCCTTAATCTTCCCCGTTCTCACCAGCTCCTCTTTCCTCAGCTGCTCCAGCTTCTTCGTGATCTTGTTCTTCCTCTGCGTCACCACCGGCAGCAACCCCGTTTTACTCCCCGATCCATCTCCTGCAATTCCCAGCCCTGCTCCAATCACACCCATCCGCGACCGCCTCGCCCTGTTCGCTGCCATCTTGTCCAGATACAGCCCCACAATCCACGTTCCCAGCAGCGACGACGCAATCTTCTCCGACGGCTGCAGCGAGCGGTGCTTCTCCTCCACAAACGTAAAAAGCGCGTCCCATCTGCCCAGTCTGATGAATGAAAGCGCAGCCTCTTCGAACTCGCGCCCGGACTTTCCCCATCGCGTGGCGGCGTCGATGTAGTCCCCCTCAGCAAAGGAGCATTGTCCTTTGATCACATGAATCAGGTTCCTTTGTGCTTCTGTCGTGCAGCTGCCGAGCGACTGCTGGAAGAGAGCGTTGATGCGTGCTGTCACTGACTCGGGGAGCAGGCGACGGAGGAGAGAGGACGAAATGTGCTTTGAGGAAGAGGAAGAAGAGGAGGAGGATGAGTTAGAAGCAAAAGATGAGGAAGAGGAAGGAACAATTGACGATGCTGATGCTGAAGAAGAGGAAGGTGAGGCAGAAGAAGACGAAGAAGAAGAAGAAGAGCCTTTCCCTCTGTCGTCTCCATCGCCAATCGCCTTCGACGACTTGCTTCTCAGCACAGACTTCGCTGCCTGCATGGCCTGCCCGTGGAGTGCGACAGCTTTGCTCAGGTAGATCGCCCAGTTGTCTCTGTTCTCGTCGTCGATCACCACGCTGTACACATACGCCCCGTCGCACACGTAGATCTCTCTCGTCACAGGATCGGTGCAGATGCCTGTGAACTGGATCTTCTCTGCTGTCGGGTCGCTGTCTGTGTTGTTGTCCTCGTCTCCGTCGTGCTCGTCGTCCACAGAGCCGTCAAACCCTTCACCGTCGTCGCTGCCTCTGCCTCTTCTGCCCATCCCCCCCATCCCTCCCAGGCCAGCATCCGTCTCATCTCCGTCTCTCTCTCCCCTCTCCATCGCATCGCGCTTCCGGCGGCGCCACTTGTCTCTGGGGTTCTTGTGCAGCGAGCACACTTTGATGCGCGTGAGAACTGGGTCAGGTAAACCAGGGTGATCAACGTAGTGCATCACAGGCGCCTCTTCCTCCACGATGTCTGCCGACAGATGCGACCAGACCTGCAGGCGATCATCGTAAAGCACTAAGAAATGCGACTCAGTCGCTGCGATGCCGATGGGGAACGGGTACTGAATGACGTCAGAAAAGGTGCCGAAGGGATGTCTGTGGAAGGAGACAGCTCTGTCTGGCGGCGCGAAACGTGCTTCAGAGGAGAGCGTAGTGGGCGGGAGGGTTGTGTGGAAGATTCCCGCAGTGGTCATCCAGCCGTACCATTTGGGGCGCACGATGCAGTGGTTGGAGGACTGGCTGCGGATCAAGAGTCCGCCGATGGCGATGTCCCCGGGAAGGCCGATGATGTCTTCGGCGTGTTTGGCTGATGTGGTAATTTATTTATTTATTTATTTATTTGTTTTTTAGAAAAAAAGAAAGAAAGAAATAATAAGCGATGAGAAAGAGATAGATGTAGATGGAATTGCAATTTGGTGCAAAAGAAGAGAATGGATCGTTGGCGATATATACAAATATATATATATAAACATATAAAATAATAGAAAAATATAAAGAATTAATCAGTGAATGAATGAATTCAAAGAAAGCAAAGTTGATGAAATTGAACAAAAATAAACAAGAAAAAAAAATAATAATAAATTTGATTATTTTTTATTATTATTATGAAAAAGCTTCATCATCATTAATAATTAATGAGTGCAACAAAAAGTCATTCGATTATTGAAATACACACTTCTCACAGGAACATTAATTGGATGACCGCCCAGTTGAAACCCATTTGTTGCGTCTCTAATCAGCTCTATCTGCTTCACTGGCGTTGACACAAGCACAACTTGCCTGATTTTGTCACCTTTCACATCTGTTACTCCATCAATGCAGGAAACTGGTGCATTTCCAAGTGAGGATGGCCCAAGAACAATATTTGGTTCTTGTTTTCTTCCATCAACCGTTGTTTCCAGCACTCGCCCGTCTGCTGTTCCAATCAATAGATTCCAATTTGTTCCCTTAACTGGCATAGAAGTCCCATGAAGTGGCCCCACAAGCCCCTTTCCTGATTCTGGAGTTTTCGGTGGCAAAGGCGAGAGAAATGCCATTGAAGAAATTACAAATACCCAAGACTTAATAATTTTAGCAGAAGGCGATTTTGCTTTGCAATCAATAAAATAGTTATCTCCATTGTTCGCTGTGACAAAAATTATAGTGCCAGTTGGGTCAACAAAGCATTTTTTAAGTTCAAGGTTTGGAAGCCTTGTTGAAACAGGATATACTACATATGAGTTGTTTTTTTTAAAAAATATTTTCAATCATTATTCAAAAAAAAAAGTATATGAATAAAAACAAACAATCATAAATCGCTGTTCCAACAGTCCAACGAATAATTCTTTTCCCTTGAAGCAGCACCACATAATCATTTGCAGCTGTACAATATTTCAGTGGTCCTCCAGATTCAGGATCTTTGTCAGGAATAGGTTTTGAGAACTTAGTTATTGTTTTAAAAAAATGAAAAAAATGAGCTGAATTCCAATATGTAAAAGCTCAAACATCTGTTCTATATAAAGAAAATTTTGGCTTCAACTCTGTTATTATATTTTGAGGTTCAAGAAGAGCATCAGAAAAACCCTTTCAAAAGCAAAAAACGAATATTTGAATATACGATATACAACTAAATGAAGCAAACGACATTTTCCGCATCATCGTGAAGATCTGTAAGATGAGTAGGCTCTTGCTCGGGAAGTGGAGTATCCCAAGAAAAGAAGTCTGGACGAGGATCAAAAGACATCAAAGTTTTATAAAGGTATAAGATCTTTTTTAAAATGAAATATGAGCCTTTGCGCAAACAGATGTGACAGAGAGCAGAAAAGAAAAGAAAGCTTCAGTCAAGGTAATAATTGTTTATGTAGAAATTTGATAAAGGAGATTTCTTTTGTTCGATAAGATTCATCAATTTCTGTTCAGTTAAATTTGAAGAAAGCAAGAAATTTTTGCATTCGAGAGATCTCACGCAAAGATAAATTGAATGAAAAGAGATTTTGTAATTCGATGTGCGAACTCAAAGATTGTGAAATTTCCGAAATGCAATTTGTTTGAAATAAATTGACCTTTTTTGCGAATTGATCTTTTAAAAAAACTTAAACGTGTTTTTTCATTCATACAGATGAATGAACTTCCAAGTATTTTGATGTCATTAGAAAGCGGAAACGATGAATCGTCTCTTTTTGCTTTGGAACGGATTAAAAGTGCATTTATGAATGGTTTGTTTTTCAATCGTTATCAAACTTAATTTATCAAAAAATATAAAAAAAAATATTGAAAAGATTTGATAATAACTCATTATCAAAATTACGGAATACTTGCACCTATGATTCATCTTTTAAATCGAACAAATTCTTCATCAATTATTACTTCATGCTCTCAAATTCTACTTTGCTTATCGACTATTTCTCCTACACCATCTGAATTACTTGAAGATTCAGAGGTTTTTGTGTTTTTACTCAACTTGCTACTGTCTCAAGACTCTTTGCAGCATGAAATAGCATGCTATACAATGGGAAATCTAATTCAAAACGATGAAAAAAAGATTAAAAAAGCAATATCAAAGGGGTTGAGGGATGGTTTAAAAAAGAACTACGATTTTCTATTGAAGCATTCTTGCAGTACATTTCTTTCTTGTGAAGATTCTTTGCATTATGCGAAAAGCACAGTCTATCTTTTAAGCACAATATCGAGATACATAATGGATAATGATTTTCAATGTGTTTCTATGAACTTTCTATGCGAAACATTGAAGATTCTGAGATCAAGTAATTCATTAGAAATGGAAAGAATGCATAGTTCTATTGATTACAGTGATTCAGCGGAAGAGTCTGACGATTCTATCGTTGTGAATGATGTCTGTTGCTCAATATCATCAATCTGCAGGAACGGAGTGGAATTTCCTGATCAAGACAATCTTTTATTGGAGCTCATGCATCTCATGCAGTTTGCATTGTTTCTTATATTCTTTTATTTTGTTATTTGAAAATTGACAAAATTTTATGTATTCACATGATATAACATTTTTGTGTGTATTTTAGAGTCACATCGATTGCAAACACAATAAATGCAATTGATGCAATTGTTGACATTGTTGAGAATGCAAAAAAGCCATTTTCGCCTATCGTTTCGATGAAATTGGTTAATGCTTCGCTGTGGATCGTGAATAGTTCTCTTGTTAATTCAGCTGTTAGGAGTGCAATGATTTATGTTTATCGACGAATAGCTGAAACTCAGTATGAAAGCTGTTGTTTGATGGCAAAACTTCGGATATGGGATGAATTAGGTCGTGAAATTACGGATGAAGACTTTTCAGTGAGCATCGAGGCTCTTCAACTGACATGTGTACTCCTTTCGAGTTTAGCAAAGTTTAATCCAGATTTTGGAGAATCTTCATCAAAGGCAACTTCATCTTCCGCAACTGAAGAGCCAACCGTCTCGTATTTGTTGAGTCAGTGTCGATCCATTGAATCCAGTTGCTTGATAAACTCAGTCGAACATGCGCTTGATTCAGCAAGTTGCCAGATTCAGCACTTAACTTTGGATGTATTAGCAGCGTTGTTCGCATTATGTTCAATGGAAGTTCAAGTAATTTCCCTTCAAACATCAGTTTTCTCTTGTGCAACAAAAACTTGTTGCAAAAGATGTTCCTTAAAATTGGCATTAAGTGAATCAGCTGTTCTTGATAAGCTGAAGCTGCTGGTTTCTACGCACAAAAATGATACACTTCAAAAGCACGCTTCAGATGTTTTGGAAAACTCTTCGAAATGGACAATAAAAAGCAATGAGGAGTTTAGAGATAACGAAGCTTCTGAGCCTTCAGTCGATTCTGTAAGTTCAGACATCAAAATGGAAGAAGATATAACGTCAAACACATACAACTCTACAAATTAGAGTTTATTTGATTTTTATTGATTTTCTTGATTTTTCTCACAAAAAGCTCATGGCTTAAATCAAAGATAACTTTTTAAAAGTAATTAAAAATTAGGGTGATTTTTTTATCCGGACATTTTTTTTAATCCGGACATTTTTTTTAATCCGGACATTTTTTTTAATCCGGACATTTTTTTTTATTGGCGTTTCTCACTAAATAAAAACTGAAAATAGAAAAAGCATATTGAACCAGGTTTGAATACATATTAAATGTTCATACAAAAAAATTTTTTTGTCAATTTTTGTTTTTGATGAAGATCTTGTGAATTTTTAATTTATTTTTGATCATTTGTTTTGCTCGTTTTTAACCGACTCTCTTTTTCTGTCAGTTTTTAGCTACTGGATCATAAATCATTCATAATTATCTTTAATAATTTCAAATCTTTTATGTTTTTTCTTATTTTTTCACGAGTTTCTCGCATTTCATTGTTTTTGAAGATAATAACAAAAATCTGAAAATAATGAGCTACACAATATTTATTAGATGTTTAAAGTGATATGCGTCAAATGATAAATACTTGCAGTAAATATACATAACGAGAAAATTTTGTTAAATGTTGATGCTTTTGCAGTACAAATCTATTTTTCATCTTGACAAAATTGCTCATTTTGTTTTTGATTTTATGAAATATGATAAATAATTTCGATTTGCAATGTATTTTAATATAATTTGCATAATATTTTGGTATTTTCATTGAAAGAATAAATAACAGTCGAGAAAAAATGAGTTTTTTGTTATTATCTTCAAAAACAATGAAATGCGAGAAACTCGTGAAAAAATAAGAAAAAACATAAAAGATTTGAAATTATTAAAGATAATTATGAATGATTTATGATCCAGTAGCTAAAAACTGACAGAAAAAGAGAGTCGGTTAAAAACGAGCAAAACAAATGATCAAAAATAAATTAAAAATTCACAAGATCTTCATCAAAAACAAAAATTGACAAAAAAATTTTTTTGTATGAACATTTAATATGTATTCAAACCTGGTTCAATATGCTTTTTCTATTTTCAGTTTTTATTTAGTGAGAAACGCCAATAAAAAAAAATGTCCGGATTAAAAAAAATGTCCGGATTAAAAAAAATGTCCAGATAAAAAAATCACCCTATAACAATTTCTCGTTATGTTGATTTCATTTGTTTGCGAATATTTTGGAAATGAATTATTAATTTGATTTTTTTTTTTTTATCCTGTAAGATTTGGTGCTATTGTACATTGATGTTCCTTGATTTACTGGAAAATATGAGTCCATAATATTGTTGAAGAACAAATATTGCGAAATTTAAATTACATTTATTACCCAAACGAGTAAAAAGCTCACAAAATTGAATAAAAGTGAGTGAATCAAAAATAAAATAAAATAAAATAAAATAAAAAAATAGCATTTAAAAAAAAAGAATTGATTAAAAAAAAATAAAAAGAATGAATTGATCAAATTGTTTGAAAGTTTAGCATTTGCCTTATTGATTCTAGCAAGTGTTTTTGGCTTTAAGAGTAGGGTTCACAAGAATATGAGATAATTCATTGCGTTTGCCTTGTCTCTACACAAAAATTGGAAAGAGGGCCTAATGCACTTGCAGCAGCTGTTCACAAAGTCCTCGTAACCTTCTTCTTTAAGTTTGTCGATTATGTCTCTTCTTAACTTCTTTGAGCATTTTACGAAATAACAATAAGTTTTTGATTCACACATCCCAAGAATCAAACAAATTGTTGAGCACCATCTCTCAATTATGTGAGCATTGGCCTTTTGCTCAACAGTCTCTTCTTTATCGCTCCAATCCACATATCCTTCCAGCTCTTCTTATTCATTCGTTGCCTCTCTCACGAAATGATAGTCGAATACCAAGTTATTTCGTTTCTTTCTTATATACTCCATTCGAATCGTAGCCAGATGCCAAGAACATTGGAAGGCCAGATGCGTGAGATTGCGATTAAGTTGATGGTTCAAAATAATTTGATTAATTTCATCCATATCAAGATCGGAAGCAAAGTTCTATTAATAAAATCAAAACAAATAAATGCAATAATAAAATAATAACGTCCAAACGTATAAACTTCTGAGATGGCATTAAGCTAACAAAGCAATTTCAACATCTTTACTGCAAAAATGATGAAATGTTTTCATGGATGCAACTTTCATAATTTGGTTTGCACAAATAGAGGAAACTTCGAACGAAAGAGAGCAACCTTTATTTAACAAAATAACTCAGCATTCGCATAGGTAGATATATGATTTATCATCACTAACTTCGATAATTATCTTTTCGTCACAAACCTTCATTTCATATCTGTTGCATAACAAGGATTCACTATAGCCCTGGCTTCGAATTTTTGATAAAGATTTATAATACCCAATATGCTTCAACAGCAAATTAGCATTTTCAGTTGTCAATTTCTTTTTGGCAATCAGAAAATTCAGTTCATTAAACAAATCTTTATTAAGAATTGATATTAGTTCCTCTTCTCTCATCTTATCTATCAGTCTGTTTATTTCAACAATTTTCTGTTTTTGTTCATAAGTCGTGTAGCGCTCAAGTTTAGAAATCTCATCTTTGAAATTGAGAAAGAACAAAAATATTCTCCATAAATAAATAAATAAATACCCAAAATCTTTGCTGCATTTTTAACCTTGATTTTCTAAAAAAAAATATATATATATCACCAATGAAAGAAAAATGTCAGGAGAAGGAGATGGAAATCAAAAGAGTTATTTTTTAATTTTTTTCTAATTTTTAACATAAACAAAAAGAATTACAAACCTGATCCATTTGAATCGCAGAAATAGCCTATGGCATATTATGGGCATCTCTGATATCGTACGGTAATACAGTCTAAACCGGATATAATCACGTCGAATATAGTCACATTCGTTTATAGTCACTAAACATCTGCGTCACATGCCTTCTGACGTGAACATTTTTGGAGTGACGTGACTTGAAAGAAATAACTTTTTCTACACTAATTTTTAAAAATTCCACTTTTGTGAGAAATAAAAATTATAAAAAATATTTGATTAAATTTTTTTTAATAAAATTTAATAAATACGGTGAATATATGTATTTTTATTTTTTTTAATATTCATTTTCAATTTTCAGATGAACAATGGGTTGTGTCGTGATCATTTTTTTATGGTATAAATACCACGGCATTCACGTCACTGCCTGTCACTGACGTAATTCAAGTCAATAAGGCATTTTTGAAAATGTTTGTGTTTTTTCAGGTTGAAAATATTCTTTTATTAAATTTTTAACTTCTTTAAATCAGACAATTATTGTTAGAAAATAATTTTTCATTTTTTTTTCTGAATTTATCTTATATTTTTTTTATTCATTCAAATTATTAGAGCTTGTTTTCTACAAAAAGCTGTTACAAACATATGAGATGCTTGTTAAAACATAAACAGTTGTTAGAGTTTGGAGCCTGAGCGTCAGGAGCGAATGGCTGTTCGGTGGAAGGCTGTGTTTTCATTTTCTATGGCGGGGATCAGGACAGAGCGGTTAGCGTGCAAGGCGCTAGCATTTGCGGAGGAGCATCTGGACAACGAGGCGAAGAAGACGTATCATGCGGTGGTTTGTCCTCTGATATTTACGAATGGGAGCTGGATGCCGGGAAAGCATAAGAAGCTGTTGTTGGTGGCTGAGGAGCGCGTTATGATGGGGACAGAGCAAAACAAGAGCGAGTCGGATGCGATTAGGGGGTGAGAGGGAGTGTGGAGAGGAAGAGCGTGGGGGCAACAAGCGAGTCCTTTCTTCCGGTGCAGAGCTGTGAGATAGATCATCGATGGGAATTTTCAGCTAGAGTTCATATGGAAGGAGCTGCGATGCTCCGTTTTTACTTCCTATAATCTGTGTGTGGAGAAAATTGAGGAGAGCGGATTGAAACACACCGTTTTGATCATGCAAGGAAGATCACTGAAAGTCAGGGAAACAGGAGGATCGGGCAGGAGGTGATTGAAAAGAGCAAAGCAGAAGAGGAGGTGGTGGAGCGGGTTGGAGGAAAAGGTGAAAAAGGGAAGGAAGGGGAGGAGAAAGAGGAAGGATAAAAGTGTTATGAGACATCAGCGATTGTGCCGAAGGGAAAAGGGGAAGGGGCAGGCAGGAGGCAGAATCTGCATGAAAGGTGTTGGTGACCGAACATCCTGTTTATTGGGATGAGAGCGGCGGAGGTGGTGGTGCTGTTAGTGACTGTGGAGTGCTGTGTGTGGCAGCAGCATTAGGTGGAGTCTGGGAAGATGGTGCTGGGGTTGAACTGGGAGATGCAGGAGACGGCGTTTGAGTGGATGAAGCTGTAGGGGGAAGAGGTGGCAGAGGTGTGGGATGAGGATGCGGAGGTGGGTGTGCTGCTTTTTGCGCTGGTGCAGGACAAGGAGGCTGCAGTGACAGAGTGGAAGATCAAAGCGGAGGAAGTGGAAATGGAAGTGGAAGATGAAGAGGAAGGAGAAGACGAAGCAGAGTGAGGGCTGGGGAGAAATCTGCTGCTTCAGTGATTTTTTTCAAACAAATTCATAATAAAGTGTTTTTCATTTATATTCATTGATAATAATTCTCTCATGTCAATAACACACAGAATAACATATCAAATGTTTTTTTTTTATAAACAATTGTTCAATTAAAATAAAAAATCGTCTAATGAGAATTGCAAAAAAACAACATTAAAATAATGATAATTATGTAAGTTTTTGTTAAAACTTACTCAACATGAAAAATATATTAGGTTGTAATCTTTTTAAAAATGAAAAATAATAATAATGTGAAAATAAAAACAAATCTTCAAAAGCATTAACAAGTGAATTGAAAAATATTGATATTAATTTGTCTTGAATGATATGACTTCTGTCAAGGCGAAAAATGGTATTTAAATAAAAAAAGATTTAATAAAGGTCTGCTTTTGGAAAATCAATATTTTCTGAACAATCAGATATGTTTTAAATGTTTGGTAATTAATTATTGTCAATTAAAAATTAATATCAATAAGTTTGTTTTTATCAAAAAAAAAAAAAAAAAAAAAAAAAAAAGTGCCCGGCACTGACTGACGGGAGCTCGAATTTTAAAAGGTGACGCAGATGTTTAATAGTCACATTTAACGATGCACCGATATTTTATGGTAGTTTTTCATTCATTTTTCATCGCATATAATCACAGGGTTGAAAATATGGGTGATTATTTTTGAAACCCGATATTTTCTGTCAAAATTTTCGGTTTGAGTTTTTATTATGACAATTCATAAATGAACCCTGAAAAGTGACAGAGCTGTAATGTGACGCCTCTTCTATTTTTTTCAAATCAAACTTTAGCTTTTGAAACGATATGAAAACATACAAAATTTGTTTGAAATAATTAAGCAAATAACAATGAAATTTCTTAAAAATAAACACCCCGAAAAAAGTTATGATTTCAAAAATAATCACCCATATATAATCACATTTTGTTTCATTATGGGTGGATTTTTCATTGAAAAATCAACTTTTTGATCATAAATCTCAAATTTTCGTTTTTTCAAAAATGTGCTCATATAAGTCAAAATAATGTGTATTTAGGATCAAAATTATTCAAGCAAGTGAAAAATGCATTTTAATGAAAAATTTCCAAAAATAAAAATATCTACACAAAATTAATTATTTCAAAAATTAATTTTTATTTTTTTCTGTGAAAAGAATCATCGCGTATAATCACAATCGGATATAGTCACAAAAAGTTGTGCAAAAACCGATGTGATTATATCCGGTTTAGACTGTACTGATTTTTTCCTTTTTATAAAATATGTCTCTTTTTCGAAAAATAATATTTTGTTTCATCAAATTACGACTTCCAAATCTTTTCTTCCAATGGCATTCAAATTTATTAAATGATGCATTTTAAAGTACAAGAGCGAGCATTCATGTGCTTCTGAAAAACAAAATAAAAAAAAAATCAAGAAAAAAAGAATTAAAAAAATAAAGGTATTTGATAATAATTGGCTGATCAATTTTTGAAATCACACTTTCGTTCGAGTTTTTATCAAAATTCTTTTCTCAATGGGATTTAGAAAAAAATGAGTTGAAACAGGGAACACTTATTGTTTATGATATTGCAATTGCAAAAACAAATTTTTACATAAATCCTATTGAGCAAAAAATTTTGATCAAAACTCGAACGAAAGTTTGATTTCAAAAAGGATCAGCCATTTGGGACAAAATTCTTGTTTTTTTGAAAAAAACAACGATTTGTTCCAAACTTTTTCCACCTTCATATCATAACAAGTCAAACATTCTCAGACAAAAATGTTTTGAAAAATAAAAAAATTGAGAAATCAATTTCGAAATTCTGAATGGAACAAAATACATAAGGCAAAAAATATATTCTTATTTGAAAAGATTTGTTTTTGCTTCTAATTTTTGTTCCATTAAACAATTACAGGCATATGTGTATTATTTTGGAACATTCAAAAATCGATATTATTTATTTATTTCTTTTAATAATGATTAATTATGCTATTTCAAGTTGTTGAATTTGTGTCGAAATTTGAAAAAAAAATTAACGAAAATTTCTTGAACAAAAAATATTTAAATTTTTTGAGAAATATCACCAATTTTTCTTGAATGAAACATATGTTGTTTGAAAAGAAAAGTCAATTTCAATGATGATTCGTGCATTCAATGAACAAAAAGCTTGGAATAAGTTATTTTCTGCACTGAGAGATGAAATAGTTAATAAGAATGCATATGTATTTATTTTGTCAAGAAACAGTTAAATGTTTTATTAAGCTCAATAATAATTTTCAACTCCATATTAAATTGATTCAATTTGTGTTAATAATGGTGGACACTTTCAATAACTGTGGACTGTTGCATTGTCTCCACAACCGTTGATTGGTGCATTTTGATATAACCCCATTTATTCTTTCAATGAATTCAAACTCATAGATCATACAAAAATGAAACAACTCACTTCCATATCTGAATATCGTATGACTGTGCAAACGTTAAGGGAATATGTGTGTTTATTATCAAAATGCATATATCAACAGTTGTTGAGATATTTCCACAGTCCACAGTTACAAAAAGCATCTACCATTATTTACACTAACAATATCACAGGAAATAGGATTTCGTCGAAAATCTTCAATTTTGTGGTTGAGGCAAGATATAAAAGTTTTAAATTTGATAAAAGATTTAGGGTTTGCATTGTCTAAAAAAAGTTCACTTTGAGGTTCAGAAATACAAAAGATATATTGATAATGATGCTGATCCAAAAAATTCAGCTTCACCACATTTTGCATTCTTCTTTAAGAAAATGGAATTGTTAAAAAAATTCAAGTCCAATTTAAGAAATAATTTGTGAATGAAAAATATCTCATCACACATAAACATTTTTGAAAATTTTTATGGGAAAAAATTTTTTCTCCTCAGAATAATTGCAGCGTATGTGTGTTTTGATAAAATATCTCAAAAACAATGATAATCACTCTTGTCATCTAATAATGGAAATTCTGACGTTAAGGATAAGCACACAATTGCTCAATAATATTCTGTCATCATTTTTCACATAATCTTTCATTTTTAGCAGAACGATATCAGAATAATAATGATATGAATGAAAAATGTTTCCTCCATTCGTGTTCCGAAGTATTGATAATTCAAACAGGTGTGAATTTATATAAATTCCATCTTCACGTTCATCCATGTTATTCTTATGTGTTAGAATATTTAATTTTTTCCTTAATTTGGATATTTACAGTATATATTAAATTTTCCAAATTGAAAAACTCGGATGTGAGTACAACGCAAATAACAACATTCGGTAATATTTTCGATAATCCAGATTTGAATATTTATTGTTATTTTTTTATTTTTCAGACATAATGAAACTGGAAGGACATCAATGAAACTTCGAAATAATCAGTTATTATTATTATTCTTATAATTAAAATTTTTGTATTAACTAACTGTTGTTCACGTTATCGAAATAAATGAATTTATTCACATGTTATTTTTTCACAGTTGGAGGAAAATTCGGACTTTCAATCTTTTTTTGCACTAGGCATTAAAAAATTGCTTCACTCAAAACTTTATTTTCGCTTTCTCAGATTTCATTACAAATATGATTTTCATCTCTACAAACAGGCATCATTGAAATCAAAACATGAGGAATTGAAACATTTTATGAATGTCAAAAATGGACCCAATTTTATTGTGTTTTTTTATCTCAAAAAGTCAATGAAAAGTGCATAACTTTTCAATGAAAATGCCTGAAGTGAAATATTTAGCCCCAAATAAAAAAATAAAAATAAAATAAAAAAAAAGCTTGAAAGTCCGTATTTTCCCCCATATCAAAAATAATCGCTCTTATTCATTTATTTATTTTCAAGTTTATCCAAAAATGAGAGAATTTCATTTTTCAAATATAAGGTTGATGTATTTCTGATGAAATCAAATAAAAAATTAGTATTTTATATTGTGGGCAATCACGCTTCAAATCAAATATTTTTTTCGGTGAATAAACAGTTGAAGTTTCAAATCATTAGTAAGTTAATACATACTGAAATGTTCAATGCATTTCAATTATCGCCGAAACATATGTTTCAGATAAAAGTGAAGCAGTAAATAAATTTCATTGTGAAATTCATCTTTGAGTTGATCTCCAAACTTTGTTCTTTTTCAAAATAACAATATTTTATTTATTTATTTATTTATTTATTTATTTATTTATTTTTCAGTGTGAAATCTTGACTTGTTTGTTTCTTATTGAATTTCAAAATTTTTTTTTATTTTTCGAAATCAGTCATCAAGAAAAAAAAAGTTCAGTTAAAAAAGTTTTTTTTTCGAAATAAAGATATTAATTTTCGAATTTGAATTATTTTTTTTTTTTGTGTGTGGTCCTTGACATAAATAATAGGCAAATGGGTATGATACGACCAGTGAAAAATTCATATCATAACGATTTCTTTTTCATATTCCTTCCAGAAAATCATCAGTTCAATGAAGATAAAGTCTATTTTTATCATCAATTATTCAAAGAAAGAAATTTTTAATTTTTTCAATTTTTGAATAATGATAAAAAATTAATTTTCGTATTGAAGCCCTAATGTCTTTATAAATGAAGAAAAAATGAAATTTCTTTTCGGGTTAACCCTAATTCATAGAGTTCTGTTGTAAAAAATAGTTAATTGAAAAAAAAAAAAAAAAAAAAAAAAAAAAAAAAAAAAAAAAAAAAAAAGAAAACATGATTAAATTAAATGATTGGCTTGATCGAAGATTATTATCTCTGAAAGATTGATAATGTTGGAAGATAAATAAATTTTTTAAAAATAATTTAACAACTGACCTTATCTAACGAGTACGTCAAGCTCGGTTTCAATACAGTTTTAGATATTTTCAAGAAAAAAATCATTACTGGCCGTATAATCCCCTTTTGCCAAATAATATTCTCCTTTTTCAAATTAAAATTGAATATCTCATTTGTTTCTCAAGAAAATATTTTTCATCGGATTCAATGCAGTCCATAACGTTCGACGAATAAACTGACAGTTTAAAACAATTAAATTATAGCATGCGTCAAATTTGAACACTTTCACCACTTCTCAATTTTTGGAAAAAAATTTTGATGTCAATGATTTCAAATTCTCTTTTTCAAGAAAATAAAATAAAAATCACCTTTTAAAGAAATAAAAATAAAAAGAATCTGTTTTTTGATATTTTGTTTATCAGTTTTTATGACATTATCTTATTCTATCGATTTCTACAATTTATTGATTTCATTTTAAAAATATATTTGTAAAATTAAATAATTCCCATTCTAAGATGATTATTGATTACCTTACGATTTTTATACGATGACAACCAACGAGAAAAGCGTAGAAAATAAAACGACATTTCATCAACCAAAAAGAAATGATTTTATTTGTGATCTTGATTGCAAGCGACGCCATCGTATCCGAGCTTCTCTGAATTGAAAATTGAACATGTGCTTTGATAATGACAAATAATAATATTTGCTCGAAAAGGAAATATCCTGCGATGAAGGCTTTTAAAGCACTGCTTTTCATATTCTTGCAAAACAAAAAGAGTTTGATTGAAATTTGATGAATTTTCAATATCTTTGAAAATAATACTTTATTCTTAAAAAATTTCTCAGAGAGCAGCGCATATTCTATTTATAACGCCACAGAGAAATGTTCCATGCTTTTGCTGGTGCGGGCTTTCAAGCCATAAGAATCATAAACAGAAAACGAACAAATAAACATGAAAAAAAGAAAAGTTCCATTTTTGCTTTGAAAATGGTGCAAAACGCCTCTTGTCACACCCAACAAAAGCAGCAACACAACTACTCACACCCCTGTTAATGGAGTATATATACATATTGCAAATGAAAATTCCATTGCCGTTCCTGATAAATGCCCCAGATTCCATTTGCACTTTGCAATCCTTTTGCCGAAATGCAATTTTTATTAAACACTTCCAGAGTCGCTCCCTTCGGACTCTGCCCCAGAAGCCTTGCACCGACTGCCGCTGCTGCTCGAATAAGCGTAGCCAATTGCATCAGACATCGTGAGCACAGCTGCGCCTGCAGGAAAGTGCTGGATGAACTCGCGCTTGAGGCCGACAAGTGTTGGCCTTGCCGGGGCATTGCTGTCCAGGCACGACAGAATGCAGCCAGAAAATGGGTTCTTTTCGGTAATTCCCATGATAGGTCGTTCTCCATTCACAATCTTCTGCCCTGCCACCTCTGCTGGATACTCCCCAAATGGGATCTGGAGCGTAAGGCACTCCCACAACATCATCCCAATCGAGAAGGCAACCGACTCCTTTGTTGCTCTCATCTTCTTGCTCATCAGCAGCTCTGGCGCCTTCCACCTCATGCACTCTTTTCTGTTGTCATCCTCATCCTCAAAGGCAGATGAAGGAGGAGGTGATTTTGTGAATCTCTCGCTCTTCACAGAAACATCAGAGGAAGATGTGGCAATGGTAGAGGTTGAAGAGATGGAGGAAGTGTCAGAGTCTGACGAGCAGTCGGAGTGGAGGGCAATGCAGATGACCATGTGTTCTGAGAACAGCACGATGTGGGGACTGAGATTGGCCAAAGAGGAAAGCTCATTTTCCATTTCGTCAAAGGAGTGGAGCGCAAGATTGGCCACCCAGAACAGGATCTGTGCAGCTGTCTGCTTCCTCTCCTTCAAACTCCCAATCGCCATTTCTTTCTTCTCGTTCCTTCCATGAAGCAGCATGAACAGCGAATCTCTCAGATCCACAATCAGCTTCTCATGAGGGGGATGAGCAGGCCATTGCATCCACCAAGTTCGACATTGATGAGGTGGTGGGACACAGATCCTCTCCCCGAACAAATGTTGAATCTGAATCAGTTGTGGATGTGGAAGAGATGGAAGGTGAAGGTGTTCTCTTTCTTGTATCTTCCTCTTCTTCCTCATCTTTCTCCAGTGCCCATTCTGGAATCTTGTCTGAATCTCTCCCCAAAATGTATTCGGTGGAGTCACTCTCGGACAGAAGATGCTCTGATGATTCAGAGTGTTGCATATTCGTATCATATATTCTCTTCTTGATCCTCTCTTCATTCTTTTTCTCGGCCTCTCTCTCTGCTCTCATCCACTGCTCCTCAGGTGACATCTCCATCGTCACCATCTCAAACGCCTTTGGATCCTTTCTGATGTTGTCATTCACAATCTCTCTCAGATCTTCTGCTTCGTTCTTTGCTTTCTTCCACCGAACAGCCAGAATAACAACAATTACAAGCAGAAGCACAACAAATACAACACACACAATCACAATAATTGGCCAAAATGATTTTTCTTTCTTTCCACCTTCGACAATCTTTTCATCTCCACTTGTTTGGGCTACACTCCTGTTCTTCAGAATAAAATGTTGCGTTTCGCATTTGTGTTTCTCATTACCGAAAAGAAGAGAAACAGATGCTTCTGCATTTTCTTCTTCTCCAATAGTTGAGCTTGAAATATCTGCAGCTATCACACTCTCGTTCACAAATTCATCAAAATCATATTTTTCCACACGCTCTTCGTCTCCATTCCTCAGACTCAACTTCAAACCCACGTTGCAAGGAAGCAACAATGTGCCTTTCACATACAATCTAACTTCGTCTCCTTTCTTATCTATCTTTGCTGATTCTATTGTGGGGATGAACAAAGGAGAAGGCCTCTCTCCAGCAATCCCTTTCATCGTGCATTCATTATTCAAGATCCATAATGATGTGTTTGGCAGCAGCCCATCTCCTCCTTTCACACTCATCACATTTACAACCCCAAAATCTGAGCAAATGATGTTCCGTCTTACCGATGGATAGTGCAAAATAGATGGATTATTGTTGTTGAAATTGCATGCTTCAATCGTCACAGCACCGCCACTCGCTGTCAACCCGCCTTTCGAGGAGTCGCAAACTGTTGTGTCTCTTATCTCAGTGACACAATCAGAGAAATCAACAACAGAGCCGTTCCATTCGCAGATGCCCTCTTCAGCAACATTCATTTCCTCTGAACCACCAGCAAGATTCCCTTCAAACTTGCACTGATCGACCATCATCTCATCGGCAGAGACCATTGCCACTTGACTCCCTTTCGCAGATGCTGATGCGCATTCGCAAAATGAACAGTTGAACATTTCAGAGGCAGACTTTGCGTGAGACGTGAAAATAACGCTTGGTCCAGATGATGATCGGCTGATGTTCGCAAATGATGATAATGACAATGAAAAAAGCAAAGAAGAACTCTCTTTCGAAGAAATCACACAACCATTTTGCAGAGTTGTATTTTCTGCTTTCAATTTGGAAATGCTAACACTCTGGCTAATACCACACTCTATCACTGAGCTCAGGCATTGAACATTGCTGATTGTGAGATCCTGAAACTTTACGCTTTCAGAAGTCAACACACGAAACGCTGACTTTGCTAATTGCAAGCTGCATATGCTGCACTCGCTTCCCTCGAGCAGTCCATCCTCAACAGTTAACAATGAAAAATCAAAATTGTTCTGTGAATTCCAAAGTGATCCACTCTCAGCCAGAAATGAAACAGTTCCCAAAAAGAGAAATCCATTCAATTGGCGTATTAAGCACGAGCAGGCAATGTTACACATTCCATCAAAAACAAGTGACACTCTCTCAAATCGAACAGATTCCGAAGTTCTCACAACTTCCTCCCCTACCAACTCAACCTCACTCACTTTTATCTCGGCATTCCTATTCGATTCCATTGACTTGATCGTCACCTTTTGAGCAGAGCACGAGCCTGTTAAAGTTGTTTCATTCCAGATAAACAGCTGAGAATAATCAGACGGGATAATGTGGCTCACTCCAACATTCAGCGATGAGCATGCGCTCTTCATCTCCCCACAATTCTTGCTGTCGCTGCTGTTCCCCACAATCGATGACACAAATATGAATTCGCTCCTGAACACATACACCCTTCCCAACAGATCCTCTTCATCCTCATAATTGTCTGCTGTGCATCCCCATATTGCCAGTTCCTTCACAAATGGCTCCCCAAAATTTATCAGGAATTGTGATTCACTTATCTGAGAGTCAAGGTCAGTGCACTGCACAAACACATCTCTCCCTTTCAGTGCAACATTCCCTCGGAATGTGATGTTCGACAGCACAAATGGCAATGGCTTCTGCGAGACACTTTGTGATTTCAAAAACATCCCTCCTCCTCTCCCAATATTCGAGCAGAAGCATTCTGTCACATTTGTGTGGTTGATTTCCAACAATCCGCCTTCGCTGAGTCCAAAGAATACAGATCCCCCTTCATTCGAGCTTGTTGACCCACAATCACGGATTGTCGAATTATTCATTTTCAATTTCACAACATTTTGCTCACCACAACAAAGCAACGATGGATTTCCCGATGAACTGTGCTTCACATTCAGGAATGCACATTGCTCAAGAATGGCGTTCCATCCTTCATCGGCTGCATTGCTTCCACCTCCAGATATCCGCGTTTCGGCCAGAGCAAAAACACTTCCTCCATTCAAAGAAATATCTTCGAATGCTGCATTCTTCATCAACACTTTGCAATCAACTGATATGCTCATTATCTCGTGCATCGATCCCAGCTCTGTGATCTTTGTCGATTCTATCTGAACAATTCCTTTTGCGGCCAAAATCAGAACAAAGGATAAATTGTTTCCAGCATTAGAATATGCATGGATTGAGCAGCACACAAGACTCGCTTTGATTGAATCTGAACCTGTCCAGATGAAAATTTTTGCTGGATTGTCAAAGGATGATGGAATCGAAATCTCCACTTTTTCAAATTCAGTAACTCCGTTGCATTCAACAACAACGTCTGCATTTCCCTCAATTGCTTGAACAAATTTGATTTTGTCTGATTCGTCATTTGTTCCTTCCATTTTCATGCTGCGCAACCTTATTTCCCTCTTCACATCGCAAATCCCCTGTATTACCATCCCTTCAAGAGATAGGTTGCTTGCCCTATTGAGCGCATAATCAACGGATCCGCACGGATATTCTTCTAATCCACATACAACCACGTTGTTTCCTTCTCGTGAAACATAGACGCTCGATCCAATAGATTTCCAGAAATAGATCAGCGGGATTGCACACTCTCTGTTTCCTCCATCATATCCTCTCAGAGAGTCTTCAGTCAGCATCTCCAATCTATCTCTCACAAATGGAAGTGTTTCGTTCTTGACGCTGCTGGCAAGCGATGGAGACGAAATGAATAGATCCTTCCCATATTTCGCATTGTTTGGCTTGTTTGGTGAAAAAACAGGTGAGTATATCACAAACCATCCATTAACCTCTTCTTCTCTCAGTATCTTCAGCATTATTCCTCCACCATATCCAACAACTTCACCTTCATATGGTGCTGTGCAACCATAAAATGTGCATTCATTTGCCACAAGATTCGTTTTTGGAGATGCTTCAAAAAAGAATGCCCCTCCACCGCACTCTTCTTCCTCTCCAGCAACAGCACATCCTTCGAATGTGCAGTCATTTATTTCCACTTTGTGATCTCTTCCATCATTATCGTTCTCGTTCGTAATGCTGATGCACCCTCCACTTCCCTTCGAGCGTGTAATCGATGAAAATGTGCAACCAGATATCTCTTCGATATTTCCGTTGTGGCACGCAACAACACATCCATCAACAAATGAGATTTCTCCAAAATTGCTGTTCGTCATATTCATCGAAGGCACACTTTCGGAATTTCCTTCAACAATGAAAAACGAAAAACCCCATTTGGCAACACTTTCTGATCCAAACTCAATCACCTCCACAACTCCTCCAACAGCCTTCACAAGCACTGCCGAAATAGCCTCAACATCTCCTTCCATCCCACACTTGCTCAGTGTGAGCTTCTCTGAACGACAACAAAACACGCTTTCATGATATGTCAGCGATTGAGATATCGAAAATACAATGCCAGTTACAGATGTTGTGACTGTGTTCTCCATCAATCCACTTTGTGCTCCTTCTGTCAGATCAGCAACTCCGCACTTCATTTCATTCTCCTTTGCTCTGATGCTCCATTCTTCCGAATCAAATCCCAATTCATCCCCAAAGACAAATGGCTCAAGAACAGTAACATCTTTTTTCTTCCCTTCAAAATGAACAGATGCTGCCTTTGCAATCGTGGTGCATGGAAACACTTCATATCCACACATCGAAAAATCATGGCTTGACGATCCTCCTCCAACAAATCCTGATGCAGAAAAGTTGTTCCACAAATACACCACCAGCGGAATGGCAAATGTCTCATTCAGCGTTGATCTCTCAAATCCACTCAGTTTTGAAAAGTTATTCAAATCAACATCAAATCTAATCGAGTTTCTGTCAATCACGCCTGAAAGATCATGTGCATTAACGAAGATCTCTTTCCCTTCTCTCGCATCGCACCCAGGAAATGAAACATCCTTCAAGATGAATGAACTCGCTCCATCATCCAAATGAACATAAATCCCTCCCCCATATCCACGCTCCCCACCTGCTGTTTGCGTTGCCTTGCAGCTCACAAGTTGCAACAAACCACTTTCATCACTCGAAAATATTGTCCTTGCTGAGTTAGTATTTGTCATGTTTCCCACAGTGAATGTCGATCCTTCTTTCATCTCAACCCACAACCCTCCTCCATTTCCTCCTTTGCTCTCACACCCAGATATCAGCCCTCCAACTATTTCCAGAGAGCACTCTCTCCCAAGTGTGCATTCAAAAGCTCCTCCATTTCCTTCAATTCCTCTGAATCCGCTCATCGTATTGTTTGTGAACTTCAGCAACTTGGCGGAATTTGTGGAAATAACTCGAATAGATCCTGATGGCAAATCTGCTTGTGAAGATGCTTTCACTGAAAGTGTTGAATCTTCACTCGTCAAAGATGCTCCATTCGCCACCCCAAACAAAACACTATTTCCTGTCGAGCTAATATCCTCAATATTCATGGAAGTGAATGTTCCAGCAGCATTGTTTCCATCAAGATTAATCAACGGACAGTTCCCAATAACCAAAGACAAGACATTCAACGATGAAACAGACACCTCACCTGCTGACACGGACAAAAACACAAAAGACAACGCTGATTGGGAATCTTGAAAAGTCAGTGAGCAATCTTCAAGCGAAAATGATTGTGACGAAGAACTGAAGAAGATTTCGTGATTTGGAAGAGCAGAAGGAACAGAGAAAATGAGTGAGCTCATATGCGCATTTGCACTTACAGTTATCATACTTCCTTCACTTCCATCAGAATCATCAATAACCTTCCATCCACTGTTTCCATCTTTCCCTCGGATTGTGTGCTTCAAGGAGTCAAATGTCAGCTCACTGTTCACTTCCGCCATCCCAAAGATAACAATCTTCTTTTCTTCTTCTTGCCTTGTCAAGCAATGCTTCAGAGTCTGACACGGAATTTCAGCGTATCCACAATAAGAATTGTCAGAAGCATCAACATTGCTCACAACAATCTCTTCTGGCAAAGGAATCAGATAAACGCATAGCGGAATTGGAGCTGATTCATCTCCATTGTTGAATCCTTGCATCTTGCTCTTTGTATCAAATGAGGGTGTTAACGAGGCAATTTTCCCACTTGTTGCTGTTGACTCCAGATCGATCGAATCAACAAAAATATCACTCCCAAATTTTGCTCGATTTCCTTCAAATGCTGATGAAATAAGAAACTCTGCATTTGTGTCTTTCACTTTCAGCCCAATCCCTCCTCCTCTCCCTTGAGTGGCTGAGGCATAACAGTTCTTCACAACACCTCCATTCATCGTAAATGAACCAACATTCCCCATTTCAATCATCATTCCTCCTCCAAACTCAGAGACTTCACTTCCACACCCATCAACAGTGCATCCATCAAGAGTTATTGAGTTTGATCCTTCACCCACATTCATCAGTGATGATCCAGCTGTTGTCCTCACAATGTTGTTGAAAGTGCAGTTATCCAGAGACAATGAAACAGGCGATCCTTGAGGCAGAGACATCACACTTGTGGCGCTGAATGTTTGGATCCATCTCACATCTTTCATTTTCAACTCTCCCCCTTCCATCTTCACAAGCGAGTTCTGGATGCTCCTCTCTTCTGAATGAGCTGCATCCATCGATATATTCATTCGCTTCACGTCCATTAATCCACTTCCCTGAACCTCAAACAAACTGCATTGTCGGTTGTTTTCAAATGAAGAATTGTGAATCACAGACAGATCGCTCACAACCAATTTCCCTGCTCCGACTGCAAAAAGAGACAGCCCAGCGGAATTCAGTTCGGTCATAACAGCACTTCCTGTGGGCTCCACCCCACTGATAGCAAACGAATTTGCCCCAGCATCCACTACATCTCGAATATTCATCGTTCCCCTCAGAATCTTCACATCCTCTACATATCCAGGAATAAGCTGTGAAATGCAATGCCCTATTGTCTCACATGGATGTGTTTCATCAAACCCACAGAAAAACGTGTTTATTAAGACATCATGAAATTCTGATGTTGCAACATATAAATTCAATTTTGGGACAGATTCTAATAACTCACTTAAATCGAGATCGCTGTATCTTATTCCAACTCTGTTTGATATGTTTTTTGTTGACTTACATGAAATATCAATATTGTTATTCACATTTCCATTGAAACAGATATCGTGACCATTTAGCTCTGCAGTGTTATTGTGAAAAAAACAGTAATAAAGCAAGGTACCATCATTGGTACCTAAAATTTGAATTGTTATTCCTCCTCCCCAACAATTGGAATATCCATTCACAAAGAGGCAATTGCGAACAACGATAACTTCAAGATTATTCCAAATGCATGCTCCTCCGCCATCAGAATTTCCTGAATGATGACCACTGCAGTTTGAAAAAGAGCAGTCCAAAACACAATCTTTTGTGTTTGTTGCTTTAGACGAATATATTCCAACACCTCCAGCATCATTTCCCGACCACCCATCTTTGAACATGCAGTTTTCAACAAAAGGTTGAGCCAACAACAGTTCCATTGAAATCCCTGCACCTCCGTAATCCGTTGTTGCAGCACAAGAACAGTTTTTGAATGAACAATGCTTCACTGAACTTTCATAAATTTTCAGAGCATAAATTCCTCCGCCTCTTGTTTTTGTTGCATTGCAATCTTGGAATGAAGAATTCGTCACTATCAGTTTTGCCTCAGAATTGTCATGCACATAAACTGCCCCTCCGCACTCAGCAGAACATCCGATCCATTCGCACAAGGACAAAGATTGAGATTCAGTTGTTGAGACGTTTTCTGTGTTCGTCATTTTTTGTTCTATCCTTTCGTTTTTGATGAACGAACAATTGTTGCAGATAAAAATTTCAGAACCTAATGTTCCACACACAATTCCACCTTCCAGAACATTTGTTGACCCTTTGATTATGCAGTCTTCCAATTCACTCATTTTTATTTCCACAACTTTGTTGCAACAGAATCGGGAAGCTTCACTTCTCTGCTCAGTTATATTCACAAAACAACTTCTTGAGATGCTTTCACCTTTCCCTGCTCCTTCATTAACAAAATTTCCACTTCCACAAAATACAATGTTCCTCCAATCACATTTCTTTGCAAATAATATTGATTCTTCAGTTGTCATCTTCACAATGCTATTTCTCATAATCACGTTCGTACCCAATTTAATGGAAAAATTTGTGAGAGAACACATTCCACCATTGATTACAAAAAAGTCAACTTCTTTGCATTCCTCGAATAAATGGCAATCATCAAGTTGCAAATTAGATTTGATGCAAATTTCAAATGCACAATTGTCTTTTCTCCTCTCAAATGATATCTTTCTGAACTCAACTGATCCATTATGAATGTCACAAAACACATCGATGGTACTTTCTATATCTTCACAATTTTTTCCCATTTTTGTGAAAGAAAGTGAAGGAACACATCCAGATTGTGAAAAATAGCTCCAACATTTCTCAATGAGAATTAGCAATAACAATGCAGTCGACATTGAAAATTGTATTTGCTGAACACAATAATGAAAGAAAAGATCAAGAAACCAAAGTTTGAATAAATCTAGTATTTTTTTTATTTTTCCAAAATACTTCAAAGACCATTTCTGTTTGAAAGAGAAAAAGTTTCTAAAACATATATAACCAAAAATAGTTTCTTAATTTTTTTTTTTTATTTTTATTTAGAAATAGTCATTCACTCTTTTAAAGGAATTCGATGGAAAGAAAAATTAATCCAAACATCACATTCCATTGTGAGCAAGATTCTCCAAATATCTCTTCTTTTTTCCAAATTCTCGTGAATGTTAAAAAAGCATTTGTTAATGAGCATTTTATTCATTAAAAAAGTTTTTTAAAAAGAAGGAAATATATTTTTTTAAAAAATTCTTTTTGGTTATTTGCCATTTCATCTTCCTTTGAAAATATTTCAGATTGTTTTCCGTGTTGCATAATAAACTAATTCGAAATGAAAGTTTTTGTGTCATTATTTATTTATTTTTTATTTATTTTTCATATTCGAAATAACATGAATAATAATAATTTTTTTCTTTACGGATATCATTGAAATGGGTTTATTGATCATATAATGAATCAAATGATCATGATCCTTTAAAGCCACCAGTTTTTTCGTTTCAAAGTCTCACTGATATTATTTTTCCAATTAACAGAGTTATTTGGATGCAGTCATTTATCTGCAAAATCCAAGAAAACTGAATTGAGTGCGTTGTCAATATTCAGCGATGAAATAAATGGGAAATCAAATTTTCAAAGTGTTTCTCGTTATTTTGACACAGAGGATATTCAAATCAAGGAACCCGGCGTATTAAGGAACTTTTCAAATGAGGACAAGAGATTATTCAATTTATCAGCAAGCAGCTCTCGTGTTCAAACTCAAATAAATACAGTGAATTCTTCCATTTTTGTGACATCGGTGTTCTTCAAATTATTGGATACAAAATCTTTTTTATTCATTGATAAAACTTCGATGTGTTTTTTGCAGTCATTCACAATAGAGAATTCTGAGAAGATAAGTGTTTCTCCTTTCGAATGTTGTGGCTCAATTTGTGTTCACAACTTTTCATTTGCCTCTTCTGTAAAGCAACAAATGAGAAGTTTGACATCATCAACGAATCTTTCCAACATATTTCTTTCAAGTTCGATATTTTCTAATCTTTGTTTATCTGATGATGGAAGTGTTCTTCATCGTGGTGAATGTTCTTTTGAGGAAATCAAAGAGTGTTTATTTTTTAACGTCACTCAGAATCATCAAAAGCATTGCAAAGATCCTTCGTTGTTTTCAAGAAAAAGCGTTTTTGACAGTTGTGTTGTGGTTTGTTCAACAAATGTGTTTGAAGGAGGATTAGTTTGCGGATGCACTTTTTCATTCTCTTTTTCGTCATTTAATACATCATTTAAATCTAATACAAGGGTGAGCAACTCATTTAACAGAAATGACAGAATATCAACGTCAGATTCACAATCTCTTAACTCTTGTGAATGGGTTGGATGTTCATCAGAATGTGGAGGAGCAGTCTATGTGCATGACAACTCTGAGGCAACACTATCAGTGACGAATTCTTCGTTTCTCGATTGTTTTGCAACAAAAACAAGAGGAGGTGGTATTTTCGCAAAAAATATTTCTGAATGTGAAGTTAATAACAGCATATTCGTCAATTGTTCATGCACAACTGCCGAAGACAATGGAGGAGGAGGAGGAATTGGTTATTATCAAATAAGCAGACAAACCATAACATCCAATTGCTTATTCCAGAATTCTTGGTCAGCAGATGATGCAGGAGGTTTGAGTGTGTGGTTTTGCACATGTGTTGAACAAGAGAAGTGTGTGTTATCTTGTTTGTTTGATAATTGCAGTGGAAATCTTGAGTCAAACTCTGCTGGAGGAGGAAGCGATGTTGTTTATTGTCTTTCGAATATTTGTTATGATTCTTGTTCTTTCATGAATTGCCATTCAGAAGGAGGAGGTGGTGGAACATATTTTGATTATAAAATCAAAATCAGTGGAAAGTTGCTGTATTTCTGCTTTTTTCACAACAACACAGCTCAATTTGGAGGTCATGATGTCGTTCTATCTTCTGAAACAATGAATCGGATTGATACGACTTGTGCAACAACAAGAACTTCAAGCAATAGAGTATCAACCATATGGAATTCAATTGAGGATAAAAGCGATTGGTTGAGAAATGTTGGAGGTAGAATAAGATATGTTTTCAATTCAAACAATTATGAAAATTCAAAAGATTCGTTTTTCTGTGGGTTTGATGAAACACATCCATGCGAGACAATCGGGCATTGCATTTCACAGCTTATTCCTGGATATGTAGAGGATGTGAAGATTCTGAGGGGAACGATGAATATTCGAGATGTAGTGGATGCTGGGGCAAATTCGTTTGCTATCAGTGGGGTGGAGCCCACAGGAAGTGCTGTTATGACCGAACTGAATTCCGCTGGGCTGTCTCTTTTTGCAGTCGGAGCAGGGAAATTGGTTGTGAGCGATCTGTCTGTGATTCACAATTCTTCATTTGAAAACAACCGACAATGCAGTTTGTTTGAGGTTCAGGGAAGTGGATTAATGGACGTGAAGCGAATGAATATATCGATGGATGCAGCTCATTCAGAAGAGAGGAGCATCCAGAACTCGCTTGTGAAGATGGAAGGGGGAGAGTTGAAAATGAAAGATGTGAGATGGATCCAAACATTCAGCGCCACAAGTGTGATGTCTCTGCCTCAAGGATCGCCTGTTTCATTGTCTCTGGATAACTGCACTTTCAACAACATTGTGAGGACAACAGCTGGATCATCACTGATGAATGTGGGTGAAGGATCAAACTCAATAACTCTTGATGGATGCACTGTTGATGGGTGTGGAAGTGAAGTCTCTGAGTTTGGAGGAGGAATGATGATTGAAATGGGGAATGTTGGTTCATTTACGATGAATGGAGGTGTTGTGAAGAACTGTTATGCCTCAGCCACTCAAGGGAGAGGAGGAGGGATTGGGCTGAAAGTGAAAGACACAAATGCAGAGTTTCTTATTTCATCAGCATTTGAAGGAAATCGAGCAAAATTTGGGAGTGATATTTTTGTTGATTCGATCGATCTGGAGTCAACAGCAACAAGTGGGAAAATTGCCTCGTTAACACCCCTCATTTGATACAAAGAGCAAGATGCAAGGATTCAACAATGGAGATGAATCAGCTCCAATTCCGCTATGCGTTTATCTGATTCCTTTGCCAGAAGAGATTGTTGTGAGCAATGTTGATGCTTCTGACAATTCTTATTGTGGATACGCTGAAATTCCGTGTCAGACTCTGAAGCATTGCTTGACAAGGCAAGAAGAAGAAAAGAAGATTGTTATCTTTGGGATGGCGGAAGTGAACAGTGAGCTGACATTTGACTCCTTGAAGCACACAATCCGAGGGAAAGATGGAAACAGTGGATGGAAGGTTATTGATGATTCTGATGGAAGTGAAGGAAGTATGATAACTGTAAGTGCAAATGCGCATATGAGCTCACTCATTTTCTCTGTTCCTTCTGCTCTTCCAAATCACGAAATCTTCTTCAGTTCTTCGTCACAATCATTTTCGCTTGAAGATTGCTCACTGACTTTTCAAGATTCCCAATCAGCGTTGTCTTTTGTGTTTTTGTCCGTGTCAGCAGGTGAGGTGTCTGTTTCATCGTTGAATGTCTTGTCTTTGGTTATTGGGAACTGTCCGTTGATTAATCTTGATGGAAACAATGCTGCTGGAACATTCACTTCCATGAATATTGAGGATATTAGCTCGACAGGAAATAGTGTTTTGTTTGGGGTGGCGAATGGAGCATCTTTGACGAGTGAAGATTCAACACTTTCAGTGAAAGCATCTTCACAAGCAGATTTGCCATCAGGATCTATTCGAGTTATTTCCACAAATTCCGCCAAGTTGCTGAAGTTCACAAACAATACGATGAGCGGATTCAGAGGAATTGAAGGAAATGGAGGAGCTTTTGAATGCACACTTGGGAGAGAGTGCTCTCTGGAAATAGTTGGAGGGCTGATATCTGGGTGTGAGAGCAAAGGAGGAAATGGAGGAGGGTTGTGGGTTGAGATGAAAGAAGGATCGACATTCACTGTGGGAAACATGACAAATACTAACTCAGCAAGGACAATATTTTCGAGTGATGAAAGTGGTTTGTTGCAACTTGTGAGCTGCAAGGCAACGCAAACAGCAGGTGGGGAGCGTGGATATGGGGGAGGGATTTATGTTCATTTGGATGATGGAGCGAGTTCATTCATCTTGAAGGATGTTTCATTTCCTGGGTGCGATGCGAGAGAAGGGAAAGAGATCTTCGTTAATGCACATGATCTTTCAGGCGTGATTGACAGAAACTCGATTAGATTTGATGTTGATTTGAATAACTTTTCAAAACTGAGTGGATTTGAGAGATCAACGCTGAATGAGACATTTGCCATTCCGCTGGTGGTGTATTTGTGGAACAACTTTTCTGCATCAGGATTTGTTGGAGGAGGATCGTCAAGCCATGATTTTTCGATGTGTGGATATGAAGTGTTTCCATGCACCACGATTGCAAAGGCAGCATCTGTTCATTTTGAAGGGAAGAAAAAAGATGTTACTGTTCTTGAGCCATTTGTCTTTGGGGATGAATTGGGATTTGATTCGGAAGAATGGAGCATCAGAGCAAAGGAGAATGAAATGAAGTGCGGAGTTGCTGATCTGACAGAAGGAGCACAAAGTGGATTGATGGAGAACACAGTCACAACATCTGTAACTGGCATTGTATTTTCGATATCTCAATCGCTGACATATCATGAAAGCGTGTTTTGTTGTCGTTCAGAGAAGCTCACACTGAGCAAGTGTGGGATGGAAGGAGATGTTGAGGCTATTTCGGCAGTGCTTGTGAAGGCTGTTGGAGGAGTTGTGGAGGTGATTGAGTTTGGATCAGAAAGTGTTGCCAAATGGGGTTTTTCGTTTTTCATTGTTGAAGGAAATTCCGAAAGTGTGCCTTCGATGAATATGACGAACAGCAATTTTGGAGAAATCTCATTTGTTGATGGATGTGTTGTTGCGTGCCACAACGGAAATATCGAAGAGATATCTGGTTGCACATTTTCATCGATTACACGCTCGAAGGGAAGTGGAGGGTGCATCAGCATTACGAACGAGAACGATAATGATGGAAGAGATCACAAAGTGGAAATAAATGACTGCACATTCGAAGGATGTGCTGTTGCTGGAGAGGAAGAAGAGTGCGGTGGAGGGGCATTCTTTTTTGAAGCATCTCCAAAAACGAATCTTGTGGCAAATGAATGCACATTTTATGGTTGCACAGCACCATATGAAGGTGAAGTTGTTGGATATGGTGGAGGAATAATGCTGAAGATACTGAGAGAAGAAGAGGTTAATGGATGGTTTGTGATATACTCACCTGTTTTTTCACCAAACAAGCCAAACAATGCGAAATATGGGAAGGATCTATTCATTTCGTCTCCATCGCTTGCCAGCAGCGTCAAGAACGAAACACTTCCATTTGTGAGAGATAGATTGGAGATGCTGACTGAAGACTCTCTGAGAGGATATGATGGAGGAAACAGAGAGTGTGCAATCCCGCTGATCTATTTCTGGAAATCTATTGGATCGAGCGTCTATGTTTCACGAGAAGGAAACAACGTGGTTGTATGTGGATTAGAAGAATATCCGTGCGGATCCGTTGATTATGCGCTCAATAGGGCAAGCAACCTATCTCTTGAAGGGATGGTAATACAGGGGATTTGCGATGTGAAGAGGGAAATAAGGTTGCGCAGCATGAAAATGGAAGGAACAAATGACGAATCAGACAAAATCAAATTTGTTCAAGCAATTGAGGGAAATGCAGACGTTGTTGTTGAATGCAACGGAGTTACTGAATTTGAAAAAGTGGAGATTTCGATTCCATCATCCTTTGACAATCCAGCAAAAATTTTCATCTGGACAGGTTCAGATTCAATCAAAGCGAGTCTTGTGTGCTGCTCAATCCATGCATATTCTAATGCTGGAAACAATTTATCCTTTGTTCTGATTTTGGCCGCAAAAGGAATTGTTCAGATAGAATCGACAAAGATCACAGAGCTGGGATCGATGCACGAGATAATGAGCATATCAGTTGATTGCAAAGTGTTGATGAAGAATGCAGCATTCGAAGATATTTCTTTGAATGGAGGAAGTGTTTTTGCTCTGGCCGAAACGCGGATATCTGGAGGTGGAAGCAATGCAGCCGATGAAGGATGGAACGCCATTCTTGAGCAATGTGCATTCCTGAATGTGAAGCACAGTTCATCGGGAAATCCATCGTTGCTTTGTTGTGGTGAGCAAAATGTTGTGAAATTGAAAATGAATAATTCGACAATCCGTGATTGTGGGTCAACAAGCTCGAATGAAGGGGGATCTGTATTCTTTGGACTCAGCGAAGGCGGATTGTTGGAAATCAACCACACAAATGTGACAGAATGCTTCTGCTCGAATATTGGGAGAGGAGGAGGGATGTTTTTGAAATCACAAAGTGTCTCGCAGAAGCCATTGCCATTTGTGCTGTCGAACATCACATTCCGAGGGAATGTTGCACTGAAAGGGAGAGATGTGTTTGTGCAGTGCACTGACCTTGACTCTCAGATAAGTGAATCACAATTCCTGATAAATTTTGGGGAGCCATTTGTGAAGGAACTGGCAATATGGGGATGCACAGCAGACAATTATGAGGATGAAGAGGATCTGTTGGGAAGGGTGTATGTGTTCAGGAGCGAATTCATATTTGTGTCATCGATTGTGGGGAACAGCAGCGACAGCAAGAATTGTGGGGAGATGAAGAGCGCATGCTCATCGCTGAATGTTGGAGTGAGCCACATTATCCCGTCTGATTATTCTCAGCTGTTTATCTGGAATGAAACAACTTTAACAGGCTCGTGCTCTGCTCAAAAGGTGACGATCAAGTCAATGGAATCGAATAGGAATGCCGAGATAAAAGTGAGTGAGGTTGAGTTGGTAGGGGAGGAAGTTGTGAGAACTTCGGAATCTGTTCGATTTGAGAGAGTGTCACTTGTTTTTGATGGAATGTGTAACATTGCCTGCTCGTGCTTAATACGCCAATTGAATGGATTTCTCTTTTTGGGATCTGTTTCATTTCTGGCTGAGCGTGGATCACTTTGGAATTCACAGAACAATTTAGATTTTTCATTGTTAACTGTTGAGGATGGACTGCTCGAGGGAAGCGAGTGCAGCATATGCAGCTTGCAATTAGCAAAGTCAGCGTTTCGTGTGTTGACTTCTGAAAGCGTAAAGTTTCAAGGTCTCACAATCAGCAATGTTCAATGCCTGAGCTCAGTGATAGAGTGTGGTATTAGCCAGAGTGTTAGTATTTCCAAATTGAAAGCAGAAAATACAACTCTGCAAAATGGTTGTGTGATTTCTTCGAAAGAGAGCTCTTCTTTGCTTTTTTCATTGTCGTTATCATCATTTGCGAACATCAGCCGATCATCATCTGGACCAAGCGTTATTTTCACGTCTCACGCAAAGTCTGCCTCTGAAATGTTCAACTGTTCATTTTGCGAATGCGCATCAGCATCTGCGAAAGGGAGTCAAGTGGCAATGGTCTCTGCCGATGAGATGATGGTCGATCAGTGCAAGTTTGAAGGGAATCTTGCTGGTGGTTCAGAGGAAATGAATGTTGCTGAAGAGGGCATCTGCGAATGGAACGGCTCTGTTGTTGATTTCTCTGATTGTGTCACTGAGATAAGAGACACAACAGTTTGCGACTCCTCGAAAGGCGGGTTGACAGCGAGTGGCGGTGCTGTGACGATTGAAGCATGCAATTTCAACAACAATAATCCATCTATTTTGCACTATCCATCGGTAAGACGGAACATCATTTGCTCAGATTTTGGGGTTGTAAATGTGATGAGTGTGAAAGGAGGAGATGGGCTGCTGCCAAACACATCATTATGGATCTTGAATAATGAATGCACGATGAAAGGGATTGCTGGAGAGAGGCCTTCTCCTTTGTTCATCCCCACAATAGAATCAGCAAAGATAGATAAGAAAGGAGACGAAGTTAGATTGTATGTGAAAGGCACATTGTTGCTTCCTTGCAACGTGGGTTTGAAGTTGAGTCTGAGGAATGGAGACGAAGAGCGTGTGGAAAAATATGATTTTGATGAATTTGTGAACGAGAGTGTGATAGCTGCAGATATTTCAAGCTCAACTATTGGAGAAGAAGAAAATGCAGAAGCATCTGTTTCTCTTCTTTTCGGTAATGAGAAACACAAATGCGAAACGCAACATTTTATTCTGAAGAACAGGAGTGTAGCCCAAACAAGTGGAGATGAAAAGATTGTCGAAGGTGGAAAGAAAGAAAAATCATTTTGGCCAATTATTGTGATTGTGTGTGTTGTATTTGTTGTGCTTCTGCTTGTAATTGTTGTTATTCTGGCTGTTCGGTGGAAGAAAGCAAAGAACGAAGCAGAAGATCTGAGAGAGATTGTGAATGACAACATCAGAAAGGATCCAAAGGCGTTTGAGATGGTGACGATGGAGATGTCACCTGAGGAGCAGTGGATGAGAGCAGAGAGAGAGGCCGAGAAAAAGAATGAAGAGAGGATCAAGAAGAGAATATATGATACGAATATGCAACACTCTGAATCATCAGAGCATCTTCTGTCCGAGAGTGACTCCACCGAATACATTTTGGGGAGAGATTCAGACAAGATTCCAGAATGGGCACTGGAGAAAGATGAGGAAGAAGAGGAAGATACAAGAAAGAGAACACCTTCACCTTCCATCTCTTCCACATCCACAACTGATTCAGATTCAACATTTGTTCGGGGAGAGGATCTGTGTCCCACCACCTCATCAATGTCGAACTTGGTGGATGCAATGGCCTGCTCATCCCCTCATGAGAAGCTGATTGTGGATCTGAGAGATTCGCTGTTCATGCTGCTTCATGGAAGGAACGAGAAGAAAGAAATGGCGATTGGGAGTTTGAAGGAGAGGAAGCAGACAGCTGCACAGATCCTGTTCTGGGTGGCCAATCTTGCGCTCCACTCCTTTGACGAAATGGAAAATGAGCTTTCCTCTTTGGCCAATCTCAGTCCCCACATCGTGCTGTTCTCAGAACACATGGTCATCTGCATTGCCCTCCACTCCGACTGCTCGTCAGACTCTGACACTTCCTCCATCTCTTCAACCTCTACCATTGCCACATCTTCCTCTGATGTTTCTGTGAAGAGCGAGAGATTCACAAAATCACCTCCTCCTTCATCTGCCTTTGAGGATGAGGATGACAACAGAAAAGAGTGCATGAGGTGGAAGGCGCCAGAGCTGCTGATGAGCAAGAAGATGAGAGCAACAAAGGAGTCGGTTGCCTTCTCGATTGGGATGATGTTGTGGGAGTGCCTTACGCTCCAGATCCCATTTGGGGAGTATCCAGCAGAGGTGGCAGGGCAGAAGATTGTGAATGGAGAACGACCTATCATGGGAATTACCGAAAAGAACCCATTTTCTGGCTGCATTCTGTCGTGCCTGGACAGCAATGCCCCGGCAAGGCCAACACTTGTCGGCCTCAAGCGCGAGTTCATCCAGCACTTTCCTGCAGGCGCAGCTGTGCTCACGATGTCTGATGCAATTGGCTACGCTTATTCGAGCAGCAGCGGCAGTCGGTGCAAGGCTTCTGGGGCAGAGTCCGAAGGGAGCGACTCTGGAAGTGTTTAATAAAAATTGCATTTCGGCAAAAGGATTGCAAAGTGCAAATGGAATCTGGGGCATTTATCAGGAACGGCAATGGAATTTTCATTTGCAATATGTATATATACTCCATTAACAGGGGTGTGAGTAGTTGTGTTGCTGCTTTTGTTGGGTGTGACAAGAGGCGTTTTGCACCATTTTCAAAGCAAAAATGGAACTTTTCTTTTTTTCATGTTTATTTGTTCGTTTTCTGTTTATGATTCTTATGGCTTGAAAGCCCGCACCAGCAAAAGCATGGAACATTTCTCTGTGGCGTTATAAATAGAATATGCGCTGCTCTCTGAGAAATTTTTTAAGAATAAAGTATTATTTTCAAAGATATTGAAAATTCATCAAATTTCAATCAAACTCTTTTTGTTTTGCAAGAATATGAAAAGCAGTGCTTTAAAAGCCTTCATCGCAGGATATTTCCTTTTCGAGCAAATATTATTATTTGTCATTATCAAAGCACATGTTCAATTTTCAATTCAGAGAAGCTCGGATACGATGGCGTCGCTTGCAATCAAGATCACAAATAAAATCATTTCTTTTGGTTGATGAAATGTCGTTTTATTTTCTACGCTTTTCTCGTTGGTTGTCATCGTATAAAAATCGTAAGGTAATCAATAATCATCTTAGAATGGGAATTATTTAATTTTACAAATATATTTTTAAAATGAAATCAATAAATTGTAGAAATCGATAGAATAAGATAATGTCATAAAAACTGATAAACAAAATATCAAAAACAGATTCTTTTTATTTTTATTTCTTTAAAAGGTGATTTTTATTTTATTTTCTTGAAAAAGAGAATTTGAAATCATTGACATCAAAATTTTTTCCAAAAATTGAGAAGTGGTGAAAGTGTTCAAATTTGACGCATGCTATAATTTAATTGTTTTAAACTGTCAGTTTATTCGTCGAACGTTATGGACTGCATTGAATCCGATGAAAAATATTTTCTTGAGAAACAAATGAGATATTCAATTTTAATTTGAAAAAGGAGAATATTATTTGGCAAAAGGGGATTATACGGCCAGTAATGATTTTTTTCTTGAAAATATCTAAAACTGTATTGAAACCGAGCTTGACGTACTCGTTAGATAAGGTCAGTTGTTAAATTATTTTTAAAAAATTTATTTATCTTCCAACATTATCAATCTTTCAGAGATAATAATCTTCGATCAAGCCCATCATTTAATTTTGTCATGTTTTCTTTTTTTTTTTTTTTTTTTTTTTTTTCAATTAACTATTTTTTACAACAGAACTCTATGAATTAGGGTTAACCCGAAAAGAAATTTCATTTTTTCTTCATTTATAAAGACATTAGGGCTTCAATACGAAAATTAATTTTTTATCATTATTCAAAAATTGAAAAAATTAAAAATTTCTTTCTTTGAATAATTGATGATAAAAATAGACTTTATCTTCATTGAACTGATGATTTTCTGGAAGGAATATGAAAAAGAAATCGTTATGATATGAATTTTTCACTGGTCGTATCATACCCATTTGCCTATTATTTATGTCAAGGACCACACACAAAAAAAAAAAATAATTCAAATTCGAAAATTAATATCTTTATTTCGAAAAAAAACTTTTTTAACTGAACTTTTTTTTCTTGATGACTGATTTCGAAAAATAAAAAAAAATTTTGAAATTCAATAAGAAACAAACAAGTCAAGATTTCACACTGAAAAATAAATAAATAAATAAATAAATAAATAAATAAAATATTGTTATTTTGAAAAAGAACAAAGTTTGGAGATCAACTCAAAGATGAATTTCACAATGAAATTTATTTACTGCTTCACTTTTATCTGAAACATATGTTTCGGCGATAATTGAAATGCATTGAACATTTCAGTATGTATTAACTTACTAATGATTTGAAACTTCAACTGTTTATTCACCGAAAAAAATATTTGATTTGAAGCGTGATTGCCCACAATATAAAATACTAATTTTTTATTTGATTTCATCAGAAATACATCAACCTTATATTTGAAAAATGAAATTCTCTCATTTTTGGATAAACTTGAAAATAAATAAATGAATAAGAGCGATTATTTTTGATATGGGGGAAAATACGGACTTTCAAGCTTTTTTTTTATTTTATTTTTATTTTTTTATTTGGGGCTAAATATTTCACTTCAGGCATTTTCATTGAAAAGTTATGCACTTTTCATTGACTTTTTGAGATAAAAAAACACAATAAAATTGGGTCCATTTTTGACATTCATAAAATGTTTCAATTCCTCATGTTTTGATTTCAATGATGCCTGTTTGTAGAGATGAAAATCATATTTGTAATGAAATCTGAGAAAGCGAAAATAAAGTTTTGAGTGAAGCAATTTTTTAATGCCTAGTGCAAAAAAAGATTGAAAGTCCGAATTTTCCTCCAACTGTGAAAAAATAACATGTGAATAAATTCATTTATTTCGATAACGTGAACAACAGTTAGTTAATACAAAAATTTTAATTATAAGAATAATAATAATAACTGATTATTTCGAAGTTTCATTGATGTCCTTCCAGTTTCATTATGTCTGAAAAATAAAAAAATAACAATAAATATTCAAATCTGGATTATCGAAAATATTACCGAATGTTGTTATTTGCGTTGTACTCACATCCTGTTTTGGTTGAATCTTATTTATTTGGAAACTGAAAAGATTCAGCAAAACCCGATGAAATACAGACTGTTTGGAAAAACACTTGCTATTTCAATGTAGTTTTTTCTAAATGATAATTCTGAAGAATGATTCTTTTTTTTTAACTTTTTGTGTTAGTTTTTTTGATTTTGTTGTTTATGTTGAAGAACAATTTGATAAAACAATTTATCATTTCCAGAAAACTTTTTTTGTCAAATAGTCTGTTGAAAAATTCATTTTTTCTGAAAGCGCATCAAAAAATAAGAATTCCAATTATGAGGGTGTTAAAATGAATAAATAAATATTTTCTTTTTCTAATGAATAAATTTTTTTTTCAAATAAGCGTTCAATACAAATGTTTAAGCTTTCCACTTCTTTTTTTCAGTGTTGAGATGAGCTATCAAATCGAATTATGAAACCGAAACAAAAAAATAATGAACATAATAGATTTTATTCATTTGGTGTTTTTTTTAAAAGAAGAAGAATCTTCAATGTGTGAAACATGTTATGAAATATAAGAAATGTTATCTTTTTCTTAAAAGAAATTAGACATCTGCGACATGACAAAAGAAAATTAAAACAATGACAAAATGACTGAAAAGACATTTACGATTTGTCAAAAATGGTTATTTAAAACGATTTCACAATTCTGTATTGCAATAATAATTGATTTGAAAATTAACGTATAACAATTCTTATAATCTTAAAAAAAATCAAATTTTTAATTATAATAATCAAGTTCCTTATGTATATTTTTTTGTCCAGGAAATCTCAGTTGAAGAATATTTTTGTCACAATTTGTCATAAACCGTCACTAACAAAAGAGTGAAAGAAATTTGGGTGATTAATTTTGATATCATATTTTTCCATTCAAAGAATCCCGTTCGATAATATTTCTTGAATATCAACAAAAGAATGCTGTAAAGCGAAAAGGCTTAGAAAAAAATATCATTTTCTTTATTTGAGCTTTAACATTTGCTTTGATTACAGTTGTGATAATTCAACAATTTTAATACAAATCCTTTTCCCAATGACAAACAATGTTTGAAAAATCGACACCCCGAAAAAAGTTATGATATAAAAAATAATTATACATAAATTTCTTTTTCGATCATCAATTCTTTTCCAAAGTTTTTAATGAAGCTTTCTAAAGATTTTGATATCGTTTGGATTATTTTGTTTCAATTTTATAAAATTTATAAATCCTTTTTTTGTGATGGACGAGGCTCCAAGTAATTTATCAGGTCACAGAGGTTTTAAAGAAATGTTTTTTGTCTGATTTTCATAACACAATATTTTAGTGATTGGCTAATTGTTTATATAATTACACATTCGCTTGAAATCAGATTTTATAATTATTTTTGAAAATGAAAAAAGTCTTTTTTTGTTATTATATGAACGTCAATACAGGTGTTCACAGGTTTTGTTAATTGATAATACTTTTTGTTTTATAAAAACAAAGAAAAATAAAAATTTGATGAATATTTTGTTTATTCTATCAAGTTTTTTTTTGAAATGCTCCATGAAATATGAATGAAAAAAACACATTAACATATCTATTGTTCACCAAGAATTGTTTTTTGTGGAAGTCCAAAATAAACTGGCATTCTGTCAATGTTCATTATTCCCCATTCACCTCCCTTTGTTTGTCTTGTTTTTCTTGTGCATGAAAGCGGCAATGATTTGTTGTCCAATTTCACAATTTCGATCACTTTTTGGAAGCTTTCTTCGAAAATCTGAGCTGTTGAAGGAGTTTTATGAAAATCATTCACAAGTCTTCTTTCTTTAAATGTAAAAAGAATATTTATCGATGAAGAAACTTGCAATAATACTTTCATTCCAACCCACAAAAGTTGTTGCACGCTGTCGTGTGTTGAACCCGACATAACCTGTTGGATTTGAAGCTTGCAAAGCGAAAAAATTAATAAATCCTTTGACTGCAACAAGTGTGTTGTATTCGGAGGGAAAACCAAAAGCAAAATATTTTCATTAGCAAGACGAGTCAATACATTATCCAATAGGTAGATTCTGCAGCCATCAAGAATCAGCACTGCCTGTGCGTGTTTATCTAGTAAAATCATTCTTTTCATGTTGACATGAGGAATGAAAACTTTCTCAATCCAGTTTTCAAACAACTCCTTTGTGAAATATGACGAATTTCCGATTTCCACACAACCATGAATTCCGGCTTGATAGCCTAGAGACCGAAGGGATCTTGCGTTAAACGGTTATTGCACCAGAAAACAAGGAGGAACAAAAGTTCCATCAAGTGAAATGCAGTGGAGCAATGATTTTCTTTTTTCTCCTCTCTCAACAGGCGTGTGATCCATTTCACGATTTTCATTTGTTCCCACGATCAGATTTATCTTCCTTGAATCTTCATGGGAATGATAACCTGAGTCATTAGCACAGAAAATCATGGATGAATATTTTCCACCAACATATTAAGAAAAATGATTTTCTCATGAAATAATGCTTTGTACAAATATTATCATTCATTTTTCGTTTCTCACGCTTGAATGGACGATCATTAATTCCTCGCTATGCCTTTTTTTTGAAAGAAGATTGAAAATTGTTAGAAAGCTATTGATGACAAGCTTTCGCAACAACGGCTCTTAGCGTTTTTGGTGTGATTTGCTTTCTTTTATCTCTCAATTTTTTTTAGTATTTCCATGACTCGTTTTTCTTGCTTTCGAGTCATCAACATATTCTTTTTCTCAATAACCTTTTTCCTTTTGTATCCTGTTCGACTCTGGCAGACAAGGCTCGGTGTGCAGTTGAGTACCATTGCAATTCGCACCCATGAAGAAATTTAAACTTTCGTCATTTTTCAGGCGTTGAAGATGGAACGAATAAAAGATTCTTTCATTTTTGAAGTGTTTCGAGATAAGAAGGATGAAATGAAGTGAAAGTCATATTTTAAAAAAGTGTCCTATCAAAACTGTTTCAAATGAAGAAACACTTAAAGTTAAATAATACAAACGGCATTTCTAATTTAAAGATTGTCAAATATATTTAACTGAAACAGCCATAATAATTAATGAATTGCTGTTGTTGTTAATATTTAAAATATAACATGAATGGTGAGTGACTGTGAATAAAACATTCTGTTTATCATTTCGGAATCACATTTTTTTTTCAATTTTTATTGAAATTGCTATTAATTAAATTTTTTCTTTAACGAAAGAATGACTTCGATGATAGTCAGCCATTTTTTCAATGAAAGAAACAAAAATGACTTTTATAATATGGATTAAACTCAGACTTTTGAGCTGTGAAGCAAAAGGCACACAAACAATGCAATATTTCTAACATTATTTAACAAACTCTGATAATATTATATGGTACATATTTAATCTTGACCTCAAAAATTAATCTCAACCTTTTTTTTTTGAAACTTTCTGATGCTTTTTTCGAGCTTGGTTAAGGTGTGAAACTAAAAATAAATAGATGGGACAAAATATATAACTACAAGAATTTTCATCGAAAAATTATGCACTGTTCATTGACTTTTTGTGATCAAAATATTTGAAAAAAACAGGATTATTTTTTGAAATACATGTGAGGTCGCAAAACATAATGTTATTATATCAATGATGTTTGCTTACAGTAATGATAATCAAATTTATTTTGAAATCTGGTTAAGTTTAAAAATGTTATTAGAAAAACATTTTTTTCATGCTTTGTGCATAAAAAGCTTGAAAGTCCGTATTTTCCCGCAGATAAACAATTTTTTCATGATTATTTACAACTTACGGTTATTTGTTATTTTGGAAAATTTTTGTTCATAAAAAATTGTATATATTTTTTTTATTTAAGAACCCAGATCAAAGACTTGATGGTCATCTTGATAATATTTTGAATCGAGCGTTAAAAGCCACAACGTCGCAATTCGACATTCCTATACTATTATTTTATCTAGTTTTTAACTTTTTCAATTTAATTTTTGATTTTTTTTTTCTAATTTCTCTGTTTTAATCAAAAACACGATTTTCGGAATTAATATGAATTTGTGTTAATTTTAAATCATATAAAAAATTAAAACAAAGTCTCAATTATCGTTTATTTGTATTAAGTTTTGAAATGAAAAGGATATTTGCAAGGATTTGAACTGAAAAGCAAGTCTATATGATTTTTTTGTTATTCAAATTACCAAACATATACAAACAAATAATCATCTTTGCATACAAGAATCGTTTTATTTTAATAATGTTTATTTGTCATTTCAACAAATTTTAAAACAAATGGATGCATGCCTCTGAAATTGTGTTTTTTTGAAAAATGTGTGAAATGAGAAAAAATGATAAAAAAACAATTTGAGAAAGTTCAAATCAACCAAATCACATAAAAAAGAAACGATGTATTATGATATGAAAGCTTGAAACTTCTTATAATGAGTGTTCGTTGGAAAAGCAGAAAACCAATGATCAATGTTTAAAATTATTATAATCCTTGATCTTTTTGTCAAATATGAAATATTGAAAAAAAATACAGAATAAGGAAATAAAAACATTTCAAACATTTCTGGTTATTTTTTATTTATCACAAGCTTGTGTATAGCTGAAAGCATAACATAAAAGAAAAAAGGTCAAGATAGAATCAAGACCCTATCAAATTTTGATATTTGAGACGAACTTTATAGATATGGGACAATATTTTTTGCAATATGAAATTTGTTCCACATGGAACTTTCAAAGATTTTCCTTGATTTTTGAACATTTCTATATCATATTTTGCATGAGAATGTCAGAGAAATAAATTAACGATTTCAGTTAAAGTTTGAAACAAATTATTGATTTTTTCATTAAAGTGAATATTCTACCCCATATAACAATATTTAGTAATTCAAAAAAAATTCGAATTCGAAACAATAAACTTAATGAGTTCAAAATTTTTTTATGTGTGAAAGTTATTCAAAAGTGCAGTTTTTTTGGTGTAAAAAAAAGCCTGAAGCACAGAATTCTGTTCCATTTATCCTTCTTGTGATTTTTCTTTCTCGATTTATGAGCGAAAAATGATGCGTTGTTTTAATTTTTTCGAAAAAATTAACTGAAACATTTTTCCAAATATATGAATTTTGAATTAATGGCATCGGATATGGTCATTCTTTTGAAAAAATCGTATCCATTTAATAACAGCATTTAACAAAATTGATTTTTTGAAGTCTTTTTTTGAAGTGAATCCATGATACTTCTCCACAACGCACTAATTTTCACATCAGATAAGTACGAATATTCTAATGTGCCAAGTGATAGCGTTTGATGGATTTCCCACAAATAAATGACAAAAAATATTCAATTTTTTTTCACCAAGTTTTTTCACATTTGCGATTTTTCAAAAAGAATGACCTATATATTGAAGAAAAACAACCAATCAATTTTTCAAATTTTTTTTTTGACAGTTTGACATATTAATTATTTGCTTAACATTTAATGAACTTCAATAGCAAAAAGTGGGGCATATTGAAATGAAAAGGACATCTATGAAAATTCGCGATTATCACTTATTCCTTGTTATTTTGTTTCATTAATGAACAATTGAAGGTTTTATTAACAGAAACGAAACGATTTCAACCGATGAAAAATAAAGAAAATCTAGTTTATCTCATAAATAATGGAATGATCAAAAAGAATTTGTTCGACATTTATCGCTATTGCTCGAATGTCATACATGTCAGAACCTCACAAACAATTACACTCCATTTTTCAGAGGTTTTTATTTGAAAGCAGTGGAACAGACTTTCTTTTCGAGATTGAAATTTTTGTCAAACCCCTAAAATGCAAAAATGGTCATTCAAACATTTCAATTGTTTCTGAACATGGATGCAAATCTAATTATTCATGTTCCACATGCAAAAAAAGAATGTCAATCCGCACTGGAACGATTTTTGCTCGATCACCTTTGAAAATTTCTACAATTTTGATATTGGCTTATTGTATTTGGATTCATATCAGTGACACTCAAGCTTCATTTATATCAGTGGTTGAAGTCCACTCTGTTGGTGCATTTTACAGTAAATTCAGAAGAGCTTGTTCGATGTTTTTGTTCAAAAATCCAAGAACGATAGGAGATCCTGGCGTTGAGGTGGAAATAGATAAATCGGCTTGGCGGAGAAGGAAATATAAAAGATGTTTGATTCATTCACATATTTTCTCATAATTTTAAAAAATTGTTCAAGGTCAAAATAAGAAACTTATTAGGCATTTCGGGTTAATTGAACGTTAAAAATCAATTGGATCAAAACATTTAATGGCAGCTTTTTTTGTGGGAAGGCGATCAGCAAACGTGCTTCTTCCTCTTATTCAAAAAATAATTAAGCCAGATTCCATCGTTATTTCGGATCAATGGAAAACATATTCCAAACTCTCTGAATTAGGATATATCCATCACACTGTTAATCATTCAAAAGAATTTGTTAACGTAAAGGGAGAATCAACAAACACTTTCGAAGGATCTTAGGCCCACTTGCGCCGTTATATGCCTGCATTTGAAGTTTTATGTACTGGTCTGGAAGAATATCTATATGCATATTTGTGTCAGCATCATGAAGATAAAACCTTTTTGGAATTCTTGAAAATTATGGTTTATCACAATGAAAATGAATATCACGAAGAACTCAGAAAATTCTTTCCTGATGATGACATCGATCAAGATCCTTCAGAAGATGAGATATCATCAGATTCATCAAACGATTTCGAATATGAAAAAGATGACATTATTAATGAAGGCAGTGGAGCAAGCGACTGGTCAGATACAGAAATGACGAAAAAAAGAACGAAATCTCTTCAATAAATCCATTTCATTTTTCACTTTCATGACACAATTCAACTTATAAATATCAAAAACTATAATATTAACTTTAAAATAGTTTTTTTATTAAAAAATGACTGATGTGCTCCAAGTTTCATTATGCCAAAAGAGGATAATGTGCAAAAAAATCACACTGTTTAAAAAATGAATTCTAATTCCAAATGGAACTTCCTTTTCAAACATTGTCAAAGACTCTTCACATATATTTGGATTATTTTAAAGAATTTCCATCAACAAAAAAACAAACAATCCAAACAATTATAAAAGAAACACATGCACACAAAAAATATACGAAGTTTGAATTGGAATATAGGTAACAAAATAAAAAACATCAAATACAATTTTTTTTAAATGATATGATAATAGAAACAACAAAATAAACAGTAAGTCTGATAAAAAACACTACCTATGAGAAGTTAAAGCAACTCATGCTTTTCCTAAAGATTTTTTAAATTAAAACAAACCAACGGAGTTAATAACGCCATGCAACTTTTTGCCCTTTTGGATGAACAATCGCCTGAGAAGCTGGAAGTTCAAGAAGCCTTGTGACTTCAAACGACGATCCTTCAATGCTCACAAGTGCCTGCACGTTACGTTCAATTAATATAATCACAATTATTGTTATTAAATACAAGATAAACATTGCAAAAATAATTATCAAAAAAAAAAATGTGAATCACTCCAAACCATAAATCTGATAGATTCAGGAATGTCAACGAAGTAATTGGGTTGCTGTTTGCCTTTCACGAAAAAGTGGGCTGTACGATGAGCAGCTGTCATATCCACCTGAACACCAACCTGATCGCCTTCGTTGTAGCGGCTGTTACCAAGCGTCCACCGCCCATCTTGACGTAGAGGAGCAGATCTGATTCATAACACAATCAAAAAGTGTGAATCATGAGATACATAAATCAATTGACAGATAAAACAAGATTAATTGAAACAGAATGAATTTTTTTAAAAAACACTGCACACTCAACACCATAATATCCAGCGCTATTCTTATCTCTTCCGGGTCTGTAATCAGCAGGTGCTGTAAAATTAGAATGGCACAAGCCAAATGCTGAAGAAGGAGTTGAAGTGATATGACATTAATGAGAAAAAGGAGAAAGAAACACGAAAATTTGTTTCAAATTAATAAATTAAATAAAAATAAAATTTAATTCATAAAATATTCATAATGACAGAATGATCAATTTGAACAAACTCTGCTGCTTGTCAATGTTTGTGAACACGAATTCGCAGTACCAGATGCCTCTGTCGATGATTTTGTTAACAATAACAGAAGTTGTGCCTTTCTTCACAGCAAGCACTTTGTTCTCCTTCTGGACACAGTGATAGACATCAGGGAATTTGAATGAGAGATCGCGGCGGACATCCACTTCAGCGACTGAACAGCAGATAAGAATGAAAAAAAATATGAGAACATTCAATATTTGGAGTAATTGCATTAAAAAAAAAAGAATAATATCACAAATATCTAAACAATAAAAGCAGTGAAAAAAACACAGCAATATATTTCTTTTTGAAAATAAAACAAAAAAAGAGAAAAATATTCTCATAAATGCATTGAGCGTACTGATGTCATCGAACAGGATAACAGGAATGGTGATTGCTGGTGTTGAGCTGCTCCGTTTGAGCGTTCCCGACTTCTTTTTGCTAGGCATCATCGTCCCACCAGCATCAACCATCGACATCGACAACGTTGATGCAGAGCGCTTCATTCCTCCTTCTTTACCTTCCTCATCTTCTTTCCTCTTTTCGTCGTCTTTTCCAAATGGCGCTTGAGGAGGTGCAGGAAGCGGAGGTTCGCTCTCGGAAGATGGTGTTGATGAAGATGAAGCTGATGAAGACAACATTCTGCTTCCACCAGGCTGATATCTGTCTGACAACTTAGCCTCGCTCGATGTTTTCGTGCGAAGGACATGAAGAGTGCCAGCTGCGTCGCGTGCGATGTCCGGATTTTCGTTTGTGCTTAAATCATCCAAACTTGACATTATTTTATCTCTCAACTTTCCCTTTTTCAACCTAACATCCACAGCCGCTATGTCTGATTCACAAATGGCAGTGAGGATTTCCAGAGCAGCCCTCTTTGTGGCAATCGTTCCTGGCTTTAGAGGATCCAATAAAGCAGGAAGTCTGTCCACAAACCCAGAATAAACAATTGTACTTGTTACTGCTTTTCGAGATAAGTTCTCTGGGCCTGGTCCAGCCACTCCATGTGGAGCTGCTTTAAGTTCAGAAGAACTCGGAATTAACATGAGAAGTGCTTTTTTTGCTGCAAGAATAACATTTTGATTTGGGCACTCCAGGAGAGCAAGAAGAGGAAGAACAATTGGAGGTATTCCAGTTCCAGTAATTTCATTTTCTAAATAATTAGATATTAAGCATAATAAATCAGAGCATGCAAGCTAAAACACAATGTTAAACTAAATGAACATATAAATAATTCTCGCAATTCATACAAATAGTTCATCATGAGGTCTATCTTTCATCAATGTTGTGATAATTGAAAGAAGTCCTTGAGAAACCATATCAAGAATGCAATCCTTCTCTATAATGAAGAAATAATAAACGTAGTTTCAATGGCAATTATAATAATTTTTATTGCTTTAAAGTAATCAGCGAAATACAAACTTCTCAACGCAAACATGCACAGTTTTCTAATTGTTTCTAATTCCTTTCCCTCTTCATCCCTCAAAACCCTAATCAATTCTCCTAAATTTTTTGCCTAAAAATATAACAAACGAGGAAGTATAATTGCATCCAAAAGCGTAAATAAATAATTGAATTTCAATTTGTCAAACAAAAATCAAAATACAAAATTCTTCAAACATCAAGACGCTCACTAACAATTATAGCATCCTCCGCTGGATTTCTTTTTGAAGACATTGAAATGCCTTTGCAATCTTCGGATTAGATTTATTTGATCTATCCCCTATTGTTTTCAATCGATCTATCCCATTGTAAGTTCATTGATTCCTTTTCTCGTCATTTTGCGACCAATTGGCTCCATCTAAACCTTCAATCTTGCTCCCTTTCTTTTTAAAAATTAATCATGCGTTTAAATATTTTAACTACATTTACAATTATGTTTTTTGTGCTTTTATCACATGCCGGAGAAGATTTGTACAAAGTTCTTGGCATTGATAAGTCTGCTTCAAAGGAAGACATTAAGCGAGCATACAAACAAATGTCCTTGAAGTATCATCCAGATAAAGTCAAGGATACTGACAAGGAGACTGCAGAACGAAGATTTGCTGATATTGCAAATGCTTATGAAATTCTTTCTGATGACAAAAAACGAGAAATTTATGACAGTGGAGGAGAAGAAGCTTTAAGAAGAGAGGAACAAGGATTTGGCGGAGGAGGGGGAGGCTTTGATCCATTTGACATTTTTAATCAATTCCATGCAACATTCACAACCCATGACACATCACATCAACAACGTGCATCTCGTCCTCGTGGAGATCTCGTAGTTCCGTTACCACTCACATTGGAAGAAATATACAATGGAATTGAATTGGATGTTTGCATTATTTTTTCTACTGAAATTTAAACTTTTTTTCTCTTTTCGAATTTTCACAGGCAGTTGTTTCACACAGAATTATTTGCAAGAGCTGCAAAGGCATGAGAGTTTTTTTAAAAAAATCAATTTTATGCTGTCAATTTTTTTAAAATCATTCTTTGTGCAAATTCATTTCTTATTCATCTGAATTATGAAACTCTTTCTTTTTGCAGGAAAAGGTGCAGCCCCAAATGGAATGAAGCAATGTCATAAGTGCAAAGGTCGCGGAGTGATCACTGTGAAGCGAGCTATGCCGTTTGGGTACTTTACATCGCAGGAGACTTGCGATGTCTGCGGAGGGGCAGGGTCGATTATTTCTCAGAGATGCAGCGTTTGCAAAGGAGGGGGCACAGTTATGGGCACAGATAAGATTAAAGTGACTGTTGCGCCTGGCGTGAGCGATGGCTTTGAGATTGTGTATCCCGATCAAGGAGACCAGTTCGTTTCTGGAGACAGATCGAAGCTGGTGATGAGAGTGAGGGAAGAAGAGATGGAGAAGCAGACTTTGGTGTCGCAGGGCGTTTTGAAGGAAAGAGGCACTCCAAACCTCAAGCAGAAGCCTTTCTTTGTTCGGGACTCCAAAAACAACTTGCATGTGAATTTCACCATCACTCTTCTGGAGTCGATTGTTGGAGAAGTGTTTCAAATTCCGCATTTTGGCAATCGCCTTGTGACGGTTGACAGGAAGAATAAGTTCACAAGAGAAGGAGAAGTGATCACTGTAAAAGGAGAAGGACTGCCAATAGGCAAAAAGAGCGGTTCGTGGATGAGCTCATGGAGCAAGAAAAACAACAGCAAGACACAAAAGGCTGATCTCATCATCACTTTCCATGTTCAATATCCAAAGCAACTCAGCGAAAAACAACGAAAAGCTATCATCGAAACACTGTCTTAACACAGAAAACTACAGCTATAACTGCTCTTCAATCTCCACTTCAGTTTCTGCTTCATGTCATTCTTGATGGAATCGGAATTAATGAAGAATTCACCGAATGTTTCTCTCAGATAATTCATTTCAAGGAGTGAAAGATTATTTATCAATATAGTTTTTTACATTACCGTTTTTCTGAATAATTTTATGTTTTATTTTGCGTATGAAATCTGATTTCTTATTTCTGTTCAGCAATAAGAACATTTTTGAAAAGAGTTAGAAGTGATCTACATGTAATAAAATATAGTTATCCCATAGTTTCTTCTATTTTCAATGAGTCTGATCATTTCTCCTTTTCGAACGATTGGACTCGTTTCCGGTGATTTACCGTTGTCATTTCGTCATGAAAAAATTGATGCGTATATTTCATGTGCAGTCGAGAATTTTTATCAAATATATAATGTATATATTTCAATTTCGTAATATATTTCATTGTTGTTGATTATTCGAAACTATTTTATATATGTCTTTAATGTAGCTATCAAAATTGCGTTTATGTTATGTAGGTACGCTATTTTTATTTGTTTTTTTGAAACGTTTAAATGGAAATCTTTTTAAAAAGGTGTTCGACAATCCACAAAAATAACTGCTTTCTTGGACACTAAAAATATCACATTTCTTTCTGTTAATGGAGCAATTAAAATTTATCGCAGAAATAGATTGGTTTGCTTTCTATAAATATGCATTTTCTTATCAAACTCATTTTTTTCAGTTGCGTATTTTACCTGGTCACCCTGATCATCCTGTTACAAATATTATGGAACTGGGAAGTTATATAGTGACAACTACTGCAACAAATATTCTTTGCGTTTGGGATTTTAGAAGAGGGAATTGCATATTTTCTTGTTCTCTTCCTCCAAAAGATCTAATAACTGCGATTGCACACCCACCAACATATGTGAACATGCTGCTGATTGGAACAATCTTAGGAAACATTTATCTTCTCAATTTTGTTTCAGGCAAAGTTGTTAATCTTTCATTAAATCATACAACTGATGATCATTTTGATGTATTTGAAGAAATGGCAAAAGTTAAGAAAGGATCCTTATCCTTTGTTGGGTCTCCTTTGCAAAAAGCTGCTATTACATGCATTTCAGTTTCTCCTGCTTTGGATTGTGTTGCTATTGGAGATGTTTCAGGTGTTATTCGACTGGTCAACATTAGAGATGATGTTATTCTGTTTTCTTTGAGGCAAAAGGGAACTGTCACAGCAGTAACTTTCAGAACAGGTTCGATTCCATTTTAATTTTCTTTTTGCTTTATGCTTTTTTTATTTTTATTTTTTTATTTTTTTATTTTTTGTCTTTCAATTTGTTTCTAAAATTTTATCATTTCTTTTTTTTTTGAACGATATCTTCACACTCACATTATTTTAATCAACCCACACCTCAACCTTCGTTCCCCCAGTTGGCGATGAGGACTCCATTCTTGTGAGTGCCTCCAACACAGGCTTCCTGTCCGTCTGGGACCTGACAAAGCGCACGCTCTGTGTGCCAGCCTTCCACGCGCACCAGGGCTCTATCCGCGGCTGTGTGTTTGTGAATGGGATGTCACTGGCAGTCACGAACGGCGACGACAACGCCATTCGCGTGTGGACATTCGACAAGCACACCAACGCACCCAGGCTCGTCCGGTCGCGCCAGGGCCACTCGCAACCTCCCACTGCGCTGGCATTTGTGAACGAGGACGGTTCTCCCACAGCCTCGTCGAATGTGTGCTCAACTGCCCCTGCTGTGTTCATCCTCTCTGCCTCTTCTGACCATTCGCTGAGAGCGTTTCATACAGTCAAAGACGAGCAGAGCACGTCGTTTTCGCAGAGCGGCGCGACGAAGAAGAAAGGAAAGATACTTCCTTCGTCGATTTTCACTGAGCATGCCACACAAAAGTCGGATGGACAGTATTCTTCAAGCAGCGACCAGACTATGCTCAGACCTGTTACGGATATGGCTGTTGGTTTGAAGAAATTTTCTTTATAAATTTTTTTAAAAGTAATAATATTAATTTTTTTCTTTCAATATATTTATTATGATATATGCTGATATTTATATATGTCCTCCTTAAAAACGATTTTATTCCCTCCTTTTTATTCAAATATTCATTTTGTATAACATTCATTTACTTCAATCAATCAATCAATCATCATCATCATCATCATCATCTTCTTCTTCTTCTTCTTCTTCTTCTTCTTCTTCTTCTTCTTCTTCTTCTTCTTCTTCTTCTTCTTCTTCTTCTTCTTCTTCTTCTTCTTCTTCTTCTTCTTCTTCTTCTTCTTCTTCTTCTTCTTCTTCTTCTTCTCTTCTTCACCAGCCACATTGCGTGATCCCTTATGGCCAGGCGTAGCCACCGTGCACGAGCAAGACCCCCAGCCACACCTGTGGCATTGGCAAAACAGAGTCGTCTCTTCAGTCAGACCTCACACGAAGTTCGCAACACCTGCCAGATGCGTCGCCATTTCGAACTGTGGAACAGCTTCTATCGGAGGAGGGAGAGGCTCTTTGGTCGCTTTTGGCGATGCTGCGGGCTTTGCAGAGGTGGTTTCAGCACAGTCTGGAATGCATCTGTGGCGGTTTGACTCAACACCTGCAACGAATGAATCAGATGAAGAATTCATTGGCAATACTGTGAATGAAGCAAATGCTAGCTCAGCCCGCTCGCCTCTTGTGGCTGTGTATTTTGACGGGGCGATGCGGTTTCTGTTGGGTGTGAGTGAGAACGGAGCAGTTGTTCACTGGAACATCGCGAAGTTCTCTGCAAAGCAGCGGGTGCTGGCTGAAGACGAGGCGCTTCCGCCTTCATCGGACTATCAGCTGAATGCGAATGTGGCAGCGACTGCGTTTGCCGCAGAGCAGAGTCTGCTGTGTGTTGCACTGAACACAAGGAAGATTGTTGTGCTGGATGTGACTTCTCCTGCATTGGATGAGTCTTCTTCTTCTTCTTCTTCTCCATCATCATCATCATCATCTCAACTTCAATCACTCAACAATTCCATTCAAATGGGCTTTGGCAGCGAGACATTCAAATGCCACATTGTGCGCCGTCTGCGCGGCCATCAAGACGACATCACAGCTGTCTCGTTCTCACCTGACTCGCGAATGATTGTGTCAGCCTCACTCGACCAGACAATTAGACTGTGGGACATCCCAACTGGAAGATGTGTGGGCATATGCTCTCTCATTCACCCACTTATGCCACAGCCATTGCAATCATCTGTGTCATCTTCTTCGTCTTCGTCTTCTTCATCATCTTCCTCTTCCTCCTCTTCTTCCTCCTCTTCTTCCTCCTCTTCTTCCTCCTCTTCAGTTCCCAAGCGTCCTCGCCTGATTCCTGTGTGCAGTCCAGTTGTGGCTCTGACGGTGTGTGCTGACCGAGTGAGCAAAGGAGTGGCGAGTGGGGTTGGCGACGATGCGAGTCTGTTGGGCTCAGTTGGAATGCGAATAGCAACAGCACATGCAAGCTGGAGGGGCATACAGCTGTGGACAGTGCAGATGAAGACAGACGTGGATGAGGAGGATGAGATGGTGTTTCAAGAAGCGTTTGAAGAAGATGAAGAAAGTGCAAAAGCAAAGTTAGCTCTTTCATTCAAGCACAACATTCTAAAAGAGCATTCTTTGCTGTCTTTGAGAATGCTCCCGTTCCAAACAACCACTTCGTTAACCCCACTTCATGTCCGATATGCCCTCGCCACTTTCTCCTCTCTCCCGCGCAGCGTCGCCCAGAACTTGCCCATCACAGCAGTGATACAAGCACAGTCTGCAGCGCGTGCTGCTACCGTGTCTGCCACATCGCATTCAAGCATCTTCGCAGCAGGCGCTGACTCCACCCCGTTCTTTTTGACGACCATTCCGGGTTTGAAACCAACGTTTGCTCCGAATAAAGCGGAGGAGAAAGGGAATTCTTCCTCTTCTTCTTCTTCTTCCGCATCTTCCTCTTCTTCTGCTTCTTCCTCTTCTTCTGCAGATGCTTCGTCTAATAAAAGCAGCCAGTCAGAAAAGAAGCCGTTCAATTTGGAGGCAGCGATGGCTGAGCTGCTGCAAAGTGCTGCAGAATCAGGTTCATCTTCATCAAAGGAGCTGTCTGGCTCTGTCGCCTTTTTCACGTCTGGCTCAACTGACTCACAATCTTCTTCTCTTTCTGGCAAAGCTGCTGCTGATGACGAAGCAAAATCTTCTGCCCCAGCCTCCAAAATCCTCAGGAACCAGGTTCAACATCGCTCACAGTTTTCGTCTATTCTGATGAGGTGTGTCAGAGCACACAAAGAGAAATGCCTTCTCAGCTTGTCTAAGATTGCGCCCCAGTCTGCCAGGCGCACACCCTCTGAACACGACTGCTTTGACCCGCTTTACCAGTTCATCCACACACTTTCGCCGGCTTCTATTCACTCGGCCATTGTGATGCTTTCGGAGCTGCCGCCGCTGCAAATTGGCGGAGGAGCAGAGAAAGAGATGGATGAAGACGACATTACGAACATGTGTGTGTTCTTTAATTCTGAGCTTGGGGCGAAAGGGAAAGGAAGAGAATTCGATATGCTGATGGCGATGCTGAATGTGTTTCTGAAGGCGCACAGCGATGCGATCCGTGCGAAATGCTCAGAGCAACCTTCAGATTTATCATCATCATCTTCTTCTTCTTCTGAAGAGAAAGTAGATGATGAAGACAACTGGATTGACTCGAGCTCTTTCAGTTCTGCTTCCAGCTTCTCAAAAAGGTTTCCTCAGCTCTTCAAAAAGCTGCTGGAGACAACACAACACCGCTGGAAGGCGTTGGATACTTTGTTCCAAAATGGCCTTGCTCTCATTTCACTTTTAACAAAAACTAACATTTAAAACAGAAAATGTCACATTACACTAAAAAAATGTTTTTTTTTCCTTTTTGAGTGCATGTTTTTCACAGAAGCGATGAAGTGATTGCTCTTTATGTGAAAAACAATTTAGAAAAGAGAGAGAAATGTTTGAAGTGTCAAATGAAGTGCAATTGAATACAATAAATAATTGCATTAATGATAATGTGAAATGTTTTATTTTTTGAAATGATTATAACTTTATTTATTTATTTATCGTTTAATTTTTTCACATTTATCGTTCAATCACTTTCACCTCTGAGTGCGAATGGTATCTACCCATCTCTTCAGCCCTTCATCAATCGACAGATCAGCCAGAATCAAAGAGCGCTTCACCTCAACTGTCTTGTCAACAGAAAGTTCCTCTCTTGTTGGATGCAGCATCGACATGAGCGTCCCTTTCATTGGCTTCTTTAAAGACTCATCACCATCTTCTCCTTCTCTTTCACTTTCTTTACTTTTTTCTCCATCTTCACCTTCTGTTTCAATATCCATCTTCTGCTCGCATTCTTTCATCAGATACATCGGCGTCTGTTTAATCCCGTCTTCCACAAACAGCTCTTCTTCCTCACTTCCGCAGAACTCGTCCATTTCAAGCATTGCTCTGTATCCTGCTATCCGCGCCACCAGCAACTGCGACAGCTGCTCTGCTTCGATCCTCAGCTTCGCTGCCCCTCCTTCAATCAGCCCACCTTCCGTTGCACTTCCATAGCGCCCCGCCTTCGTCGCAATGGAAGAAGAAGATGCCAACAAATCCATCGATGCCAGTCTTTCTCCACCCGCTGTCACTCCAACCACAGCTGCTCCTCCTCTTCCTCCTCTACCTCCTCCTCCGCCTCTTCCACCGCCGTTGCTTCCTCCGAAAATGGCTGCTCTTCTTTTGCAGAGTGTGATCAGCCCTTGTCTTTCCAATGAAAGCAGCGCACTTTCCAGAAGAGAATTGTTCCCGCTCTGCGACTCAATCCAACTCTGCAGGCATTCTGGCGAGCCGAAACGGAGCACAGAAAGCACTTGGCGCAGAGGAAGACGAGGAGAGGCAGAGAGATTCAGAAGAGATGGTGCTGAAGAAGAAGAAGAAGAAGAAGATGATGATGTTGACGAAGTTTGTGCTGATGAACTTGAATCAGCCTTTTTTCCCTTTTTTGAAGAAGAAGAAGAAGAAGAAGAAGTAGAAGATTCATTTTGAGTGTGTTTTTCGCCAAGGATGATGTTCCTCTTCACAGCCAGCATCGCCACAAGAAGAGCTCTTTCAATGTGAGATGTCTCGCTAACAAGTCCTTCTTTGCCTGGCTTCTCGTCAAGCGCCTTTGCGGCTGCCAGAACATCGCTCGTCTGAGCAAATAGAAGTCAATCACATACATACACACATACATACACACACACACACACGTAAACAAACAAGCATTTAAAAAATAAAGAATAATTGAATGAAGTTTTAAAAAAACAAAGTTTGTAAATGATAGAAATTTAGATCAAATAAAGATATTTGAAAAAACAAACAAAATGAGAAAAAAAAATTTGGAAAATAATTACAATGATAAAGAATAAAAATTAAAGAATAAAGAACAAAGAATGAATAAAAGACGGAAATAACAGATCTGTCAAATGCATACAGATATCTTCCACTGCTCAACATCTTCTGCTCTTGTAATCCTCTCCCTCACAATTTGCGCCTTCAGCTTTCGCTCAGAAATGATCGCTGCCTCACGTGCCAACTGCAGTGCCATCCTGAAATTGAGGGACATTCCGTTGATCTTCCCCACAAGAACACTCCGAGCAGACGAGTCATACAGACTCCGCGGCTCATCTGCTTTGGCTGCTCTTTGGAGCATTTGCGTGCCCATCCCTCTGCCAACGCCTGGCGTTGCTGCTGCTCCAAAAGGCGTTTTCTCCACTCGCAGTTGTGTGCTTCTCGATAGCGTTGCTGTTTTCCTTTCAATCTTTCTTGATTTCTCTTCATTATCCGATTCTTCTTCTTCTTCCTCTTCCTCTTCTTCTTTTCCAATTCGCTGTTCGATGATTGTGCCTATCTGTTCTCTGTTGTATTGCTGGAAGATAACTTTCGGGCAGCCACGCAACAGCGACCCCACTCGCGTGTTGAGGTCGCTCGCCATTCCCAGCTCATTCGCCACGGCAATGATGCAGAGCCTGTATGGCCTTGTTGTTTGAAGCCTTCCTCGACTTGATGATGGGGCTGATGATGCCTGAGATTTTGTCCATGCAACCAGATTTTCCAATTCAGAAGGCTTTTCTTTGTTAAAATAATCAACCTCATCAATTAATACAACTAAAGTTATTGGCTTTTCTTTTTTAGTTGCAGATTCTTTTTCATCAGCTGCATCAAAGATTCGATTCAATTCGTTGAGAGCGTGTTTTGAGGAAATAGAATTGAAAACTGTTGTTTGCGAAACAGGTGAAAAAAAAGATGATCCTTGAGGAAACGAAGTTTGCGGTGTACGAGGTGATGCAAATGACTGTGGAGATAACATAATCTTAGCTGGAGAGATTAAAGGATCTCCTTGTTTTTCAAGTTGAATGTTTTTAATTTGATGAAAAATACCAGGCGATTCAATTACTCCCCAGCCACTTCCTAATTCGTCCAAATGATTGTCACTATTTTTGTAAAACTCTTCAACTTTGGCAATAAATTCATATAATGAAATGTAAATTTGTTGAGGATCAGGAACCCTTGCAGCGTTAAATTCTAGGAAGTGCAAAACTGATTTCACTTTTTTGTGATGAGTATTATTTTCGTTTGAAAGAGCATCACAAATTTGGCGAATTATTGATAAAATTGTAACTGTTTTTCCTGTTCCAGGAATACCCAATGAAAGAAGAAGTCCTCCTGTTCCATCTTCAAGACGCTGATTTAAAAATGCAGAGATTTGTGTGGTTTCCTTTAATCTGCACAAAAATTTTTGTGGAACGTATGCAAGACGAAGTCTTGATCGAAGTTGCTTAAATTCTTTCTTTTTTTTTTGATATGCTTCTAATAGTTGTGAAAACCTTAATTTATATGAGCTACAGATTTCTCTATGCGTAGGCCCAATGTTTTCCATGGTTAATATCAAAACAAAATTAAAAAATTTAATTGTTTTGATCAGAAAAATAATCGCAAATTTTTTCTTTTGAATCGGAAATTATCAAATGAATAAAGATTATTTTCCCGATAACATTGATCTCATAGAATCTACCATTGAAAGAATTCGTCTTTTTTTAGCTTCACATCCTGATATTGTTGAGTTACACGAGGAAGAACATATATCCAAACTTGTAACTTATAACACACTTGGAGGAAAATATTTTCGTGCTTCCATTATTATAAATACAGCACAATATATTTGTGAAGCGAACGAACAAAAATTTGATGCTGAACAGGCAGCAATTCTTGGAGTCTGCACGGAAATGGTTCGATGAGTTATTAAGCATTACCAAATTTTAAAAAAATTGCTTTCAAAGATGCATGCAAGTTTTCTAATTGCCGATGATGTTATTGACCGATCGCCGACTCGTAGAGGCAAACCAACTTGGTACAAACTCCCAGATGTGTGTTATAATATGATAATATTTAATTGCTTCACAAAATTTCTTCTGTAACTGTAGATTGGACTTTCTGGGATAAATGACGCTTTCATGTTGGAAAATACAGTCTATGTTGTTCTAAGGCATTTTTTTAAAGAGCATATTTTGTTAGATCGGATAATTTCTGTTTTCCAAAATGTTTGAACAAATTTATTTTTATTTTTTTTTTTATAAATATAAAACAGACCATTTGGAGAACGACAATTGGAGAATATATTGATACAAAGTTGTGCTATCATCCAAACCATCCGTCAATAACTGCTTTGCCTTCCGAAGATAATAAGCGAGAAGTTCAGCAAATTGATTTATTGACAAAATGTCTAACATCTGAAAATTATAGGAATACTTGCAGCTTGAAAACTGGAGTCTATACGTTCTTTCATCCATTTATTTTGGGGTGCATTTATGGAGGGATAAACCTTAGCGAAGAAGCCTTAAAATCTGTGGAAGATGTCTGTCTACACATTGGAATTTTGTTTCAAGCTAAGGTATTTGATATTATTAAAATAAGAGATGAATTTTGCACTTTTAATTGAAATTTGTTTGTGAGGACGATTATCTTGATTGCTATGGAGATCCTGCAATTACAGGAAAAATCGGTACAGATATTGAAGATGGGAAGTGCACTTGGTTTTCATCAAAAATCTTATCAATCTCATGTTCCGAAGAAGAAAAAGCAAATATCCTGAAAACTATGATTGTATGAATATGTCTTCGTTATTATCTTGAATGATAATAATTTATTTTATGATTTTGATAGACTCATTATGGAAGAAACGAACCTGATTCCGTCAAGGTAATAAAAGAGCTTTATGCAAAATTTAAAGTATGCTTTTCAAAATATCATTTCTTTGTTATTTTTTTTTTTTTCCTCCTTCACTGTTAACTTTTTTTTTTCCACTGAAATAAAGTTACAAGAGCTTTTTGAGGAATATTCTGAAAAAGAAGTTGAGATCATTAAAAAGGAGATTGATTCTTTGCACATCAAAGTTAAAGAAATTCCTGACACAATTCTCAGAAATTTGTGTTATTTATCAAAAGAAAGAAAGAAATGAAAAGGTTAACACAAGGTATGGAAACAACAAATTACAAATGATAAGGAATGGGATAGAAAGTTCATTTTTTAATTTTTTCACACAAAATTAAAAAAACAATTGACGTTATTAAATACAAGTGAATAGATTTTTTACAAAATTCAAAGAATAAGATGTACTCATATTCAATCATTAACTATTACGCTTGTCTGTTCTCATTATTTTGCGGTTCCAGAATAAATATTATTTTTATCATTATTGTTTTTTTTTTTTTTTTTTTTTTTTTTTGAATGAATAAAAGCAGTTGTTATTAAAATGGGGCGATGTATTTCACTTCAGGCATTTTCATTGAAAAATTATGCGCTTTTAATAGACTTTTGAAATAAATAAAAAACACAAAAAAAATGAGTTTATTTTTTGAAATGCATGTGAGGTCACAAAACATTTTGTTATTTCGTCAATGATGTTTGTGAACAAATATGAGAATCATATTTATTTTTAAATTTGTTTAAGTTAAATTAAGTTAAGAGTTGTTCTTTTTTTTTTGTGCTTTGTGCAAAAAAAGCTTGAAAGTCCGTTCTTTCCCCCATACGTTAATTATTTTCTTTTTTCCATTTCTCTTTTTTGAAGTGCAAAAATAAAACAAAGACTTGTTTACCATTTAAAAGAAACTTCAAATTCTCCTGTCCCAATCCCTTCTAGATACTTTGGGTCTTCTGTATCATCAGAAACATATGGATTTAAAATCAAGATTTCTGTATTGATTGGGAACAATCCAGTTGTCCTGAATGCGCTTTCCTTGTTCAGTAATGATGTTGCCGTCTTTTCTGCATCGATTGCGCACTCAACGATTAATTTCCTTCTGTCAGCGGCTTTCATTTTTTGTCCATCATTGTGCTCATCCACCCATAAGATTTTCCTTCTCCTCGTCAGCTTTCTGAATACATTTCGAAGAGGACAAGCAATTCCAACATTAAAAGGTTGCATTATGTGAGTCATATTTCCAGGCAGAGTGAAAACGAAAATTAAATGTTTTGCAAATAAAACCAAAGCTGAAGAGCAAAGACGAGATGGATGACCATAAAGAATCAAAAAAAACAGGAGAATTGAGTGGAATAACTCCAAGCGACCTGCAAATTGTTTTCCATGAGCAGAAATGAACAGCATAACAATGGAAAGCATTTCTGTCCATTCATCCAGATGCAATTACGTGGATTTTACAAGAACATGATTTTTTGTAATCCAATAATTCAGAGGGAACTGTTTTCAAGGCAAAAAAATGATAAATGGCGGAGGCGCTATGCAAGATGGTCCAATGGTGGTCATTATTGATATATGATTATTGAGTTATCTTCTGTGAAAGCATGTGCTCTTTTGGCTTCGGTTGGCACGATTAATTTATGGGAAGAGCAAAAATCATCATTCCATTCGTCTGCGTAAGATATATTAAATTTGTTTTCAGATGGCTTGAAATCTTTGTTGAACATTAAATCGAACCACGCTCTGATGTTTGACGCGAATGCTGAGTTCAATTTGGCTGGGGTTTTTTCAGAATAAGAGAAAACTTCAAAATTGAACTTTAAAATGAATCCGGACACATATGCTTGAGAATGTGGATCAAGTTGTTAATCAAAATGCTTGATAAAAGGACTAAGTCCAAAGTGAAGAGACATCTTGAATGATTTCAGATTTTGCCTTTGTATTTCCGAATAAATAATTTCTCATAATTCTTGAGTTGTTATTCCATCATGTTGATGACATTTTTCATGAACAATATTCAGCACCTTTTCTTCACCCTCGAAGTTAAGCAAACATGGCCTTGTGTGAATTTCTTTTTCGTTCGAAGTTTGTCCGGAGCAATATCCTCTGACAGCGCTAAAATTTTTTTGTATCGTTATGCTTAACGCTTCTGATATCAAACAAACCTTCTGTGGATAAGCATCAAGAACAACAATAACTTTTTCGAATAATGAATTATTGTTTCTAACTTCAAACGTTAGTTTTTCTTCTTGAAATTTTTGTTCTCGTGATATTTTTGACACCTTTGGTTTTTTTAAACAAAGAAATAATTAACGGAAAGGAGGAGGATATTTCATCAAAATTTTCCACCAAAGATTTACGAAATGTTTTTAAAAAAACATACATGCTGTTGCAAATTGAATAATACAGTTAAAACAGTACATAATCACATCGGTTTTTGCACAACTTTTTGTGACTATTTCCAATTGTGATAATATTCGATATGACTCAACATTGAAATATGAAAAAAAAAACAAATATTTGAAATAATTAATATTATGACTGTTTTTTTATTTTTTGAAATTCTTCAAAAATATACAATTTTCATTTTCAAAAATTATTTTTGCCATAAATGCACATTGTTTGAACTTATTTGAGCACATTTTTGAAAAATGAAAAAATGGACTTTTTTGGTTAAAAATTCGGTTTTTCATTGAAAAAATCATGCATAATAATAATAAATGTGATTTTATATTTTCATCCATGTGATAATATGAAATAGAAAGTGAATGAAAATAGGCCAAAAATGTCGATTCATGGAAAAATGTGACAATATACGTATGTGATTGTTTTCGAAGTGATTATATCCCGTTTTGACTGTCCCCCCTTCACGTCCAATTCCCCAGAAAACTACAAATTCGACTTTTTGTGATAGTATGTGTGTTGATGGATCGTCTTTGTCTTCTTTTCTTCATATTCCAGTCGAAAGCTGCCATTTGGATTTAGTATTTCATTTTCATTCAACATTCATTTTATATCATTATCTTCAGGATAAATACACAATTCTATCATAAAAACTTGCAAAATTTCTCATTGGATTCTTTTGATCAAAACATAAATGATTCTTTAGAAGCTCTTTGAATCAATTGTTTTCCAGTTCAATTAATAGCTTTCTACAAACAATAGCAAATAAATTTCTTATTTGTCTCGATCAGCGAGCAGTGAAATATTTGTTTTCTGAAATAAGATAAGAAAAAAAAAGGAAAAGAAAAAGTAATTGTTTTAGATAGACATCATAGTGAGATTTCTAATTTGCTGCTCATGTGTTGAAACATGTTTTTTTTATATAATTTGATATCACTCGATTCTCATAACTTTCTAACTTTTGTTCATTTTGGCATTTCTTTTTGATAAGAAGCAAATGGAAAATTTTCAAACAGATCATTAATTTCCGTATTTTGCTAAAATTTCAATAAACATACACCAAACTTCACGAATGGGGAATCTATTTCTTGATAATACTGTTTCATTCAATTTTTTGTTGATTCGTTAGAGGAAACAGATATTGGATCAAAATATGTAATTTTTATTCAATTTGAAAATTTTTTTAATGTGACTTTTCAAAAAAAAAAATGACCCATATAATACATTTTGAAAGTGCTTTAGAGATGTTCATGAATAAATACTCAACTTTCTTTTCTTCTCTCAAACCGAATTGGAATCACAATTTTCTATCGTTAGATAGTCAACAATATTGTTAAATATTCCAAACTTTCGAAAATTATTTTTTGTTGCTCAGGATTTCGACAATAATCTTTGTTGAGTTTAAAAAATATCACTTCAACGTTATTTCCTTGGTCAAAAATAACATATAAAAGCATCCTGAAATTTGTTTTATTCATTTTTTTATTATTTTGTATTTCATGATCAAATTTTTTATGTAACATTTTTTTTCGATTTACACTTTTTTTGTATTTGCTTGCAAGCTACTGAAAAGACATTTTTGGCTTTCAGTTCTTCAAAAAAACATTTTGAATACAATATTCACACAATTTATTTACTGTTTGTTTTATTTCTAATTATTCACAACTCATTTGCCAATTTCGTTTTTTTGTTAAAGTTGAAAGGATATTTTCTAGAAAACCAAGAAACGCACATAAAATAAGTTCATGATTTGAATAGATTTTTCTGAGTTCAATATTTTTATGATTCTTATTGAAGACAAACAATTTTCATGTGATGTTTTTTCATTTATTTTCAATCACTCTTTATCGTAGAGCCAAATATTTTTAATCACATTTTAAATTACTGTGAGATTTTTTTTCTTATATAAATCGTTTTTTTGATCGAAAGTCTCAATTGTTTGATTTTTCAAAATTATGTTTAACAAGTCCAAATAACAAATAAAAACGAATTTCTTTTTTATTGATGAAGAAAAACGAGTATTCTTGAAAAATATTTAAAAATCAAATAACTGACCAAAACTTTATTGATTATTTATTTATTGTGAAATAATTTTTTGAAATCACAACTTTTTTCAGTGTGTTTGTTTTTTAAAGATTGTTTGTCACAGCAAAGAAATTTTGTCCATAACTTGTGTATTTATCACAATTGCTTTAATAACAAATATTTTTGCTCAAAAAAAAGACGATGATGACTTTTTTTAACGTTTTCATTTTTCAGTATTCTTTTGTTGATTCTAAAAAAATATTTGATAACAGAAATCCTTAAAAGGAAAAAAATGCTTGCAAAAATAATTATCAATTTTTTTTTATTTTTTTCTGTAAAAACAGAAACAACTTTTAATCACAATCGGATATTATCACAGTAAAATTGCAAAACACGATGTGATTTTATTTGATTTGGACAGAGATTGATAAATTATGATCTGCTTTTTCCAATTTTAATTTTTATTTTTTTATAAAACCCATGAATTCAACTGTAATGCACAAAGTTTCAACATGAATTAACTCGGTTTCACATATTTTCAACAAAAAATAAAATTATTTGAATTTTTGAGTTCAGATCTTCATTTTATCATCGCAAATTTATTATGTGTGATTGGAATTTCTTTTTTTTTCACTTTTAGTTCAAAAAAATTGTGAAATACTTCTCAGAAATATATGTTTAATTTTTATTTGATTGTTAAACAAATTTATTTGATTGCTTTTGATACAAATAAATATCTTTCAGATCAATAATTGTAATATTAAGTCTTGATTTTATCAATTGTTTTATTTTACATATGAGCGGACAATTACTTCTATTAATTTGTTTGCTCATAGCTAAGGCACTTGCAATGCAAGATGTCTTTCGATGTAGTGAATCAAATAATAATTATGTTTGTTCTGGTATTGATTTTTTTTTGATGACACATTTTCTCTGGTCAGCGAGAGCTGTTTCCCGTAGAGTTGAGTACAAACATACTTAATGCGACTGCGAATAATTTATATTCTTTTTCTAATGCGAGTGAGCAACATCCTACCTTTTACACGGAGATAATTACTTTTTTCTCAATTTCCAATTCTTCGATTGGATTGAGGTTGCTAACGATGGATCATCATGCTATTTCGTCTTTTCTACTTTCAACAACGTATTCTAAAACAAGAATTGAATCATGCTTCGTTTACCAAAATTCTTCATTTTTATTTATGTTACGAGAAAGTTCAATTTTTATTTGGAACTTAAGCTTTCTTCAAAAAGCAGAAGCGTACCCCAACAGTATCGTAAATGCATCTGACGAATTTTCTTCTATTATTTTGAGTGATTCCGTTTTTTCAAGTTTGACCATGTCTTCGAAAGATAATTTCCTCGTTTCTGGAAAGAGCCAAAGCGAACAAATTGATAGCTGCCATTTTTATAACCTTTCTGTAAAGCATGACAAAAACAATTATCACCATATTGATCATTTTTCTTGTTTAAGTTTGATGGAGAATTGCCTTACGTCATCTTCTATGAACGTTCTTGAGGGAGGGATTGTAAGTGGAACAGAAGGATCTGGTTCATTTTTGTGCAACAATTGCACATTTGTTCAGAATGAAAGAATGGATAGGAGAGTGAGAAATACGGATAGAAATACAACAACTCAAACACAGACTTATAAGAATGCTGAATGGATTGAATGCTCTGCTCCATGTGGAGGAGCGCTGTATGTGCATGACAATTCGAGTGCAACGCTGACTGTTGAGAATTCATCTTTTGTGAAATGCAACGCAACTGAAACCAGAGGTGGAGGTATTTTTGCCGAGAAAATTGCTGAATGCACAGTGAAACATTCCGCATTTATTGAATGTTATTGTCTTTCATCAAGAGATCATGGAGGTGCTGGAGTGGAATTTGAAGGTTTAATTATTCAAATTCTTGTTGACAATTGTTTGTTCAAAGATGGATGGACAGAAAATGATGGTGGAGGATTGGGGATTTGGAGCTCAAAAGCAACAAAAATGAAAGACTGTGTGTTGAACTGCTTGGTTCAGAATTGCAGTGCACATAACCGAGACAACTCGGGTGGAGGAGGTTTTAATTTTTGGAACACAGTTGACAAAATAGTTACGCACAACTGCCTTTTTAAAGGGTGCCATTCAGACTGCACCGGCGGTGCAGTATGTATTCAGACAAATGGATATAATGGAAATCTAATGTGGTTTTGTTTTTTTCACAACAACAGCTCACCTCAAGGAATCGATATAAATGTTTATGATAACTCCATGAACTCCATAACCTCATGGTGCTTCTCAACAAGCATAAATGGAAATAGATATTTTGCAGGCATAGACAGAAGCGATTGGCTTCCGAATACTGGTGGAAATTGCAGATTTGTCGCTTCGGTGGAGAATCAAGCAAATGCAAAAGACACATTCAGCTGTGGGTTGAATGAAAGTTGTGCATGTCTCACAATCAGCCATTGTCTGTCTCAAATGATTGTGGGGTTTGTGGAGGAAATCAAAGTGCTTTCTGGAACAGTTGTGGAAGGAAAAGGAGTTGATGTTGGGGAGAAAACGATCACTATGAATGGGGCTTCACCAGCTGGCTCGGCCATTGAAACAAAGTTTGAGGAAAGTGGACTGAGTCTGCTTTGTGTTAGAACAGGGAAATTGGTTGTGAGCGATCTGTCTGTGATTCACAATTCTTCATTTGAAAACAACCGACAATGCAGTTTGTTTGAGGTTCGGGGAAGTGGATTAATGGACGTGAAGCGAATGAATATATCGATGGATGCAGCTCATTCAGAAGAGAGGAGCATCCAGAACTCGCTTGTGAAATTGGAAGGGGGAGAGTTGAAAATGAAAGATGTGAGATGGATCCAAACATTCAGCGCCACAAGTGTGATGTCTCTGCCTCAAGGATCGCCTGTTTCATTGCCTCTGGATAACTGCACTTTCAACAACATTGTGAGGACAACAGCTGGATCATCACTGATGAATGTGGGTGAAGGATCAAACTCAATAACTCTTGATGGATGCACTGTTGATGGGTGTGGAAGTGAAGTCTCTGAGTTTGGAGGAGGAATGATGATTGAAATGGGGAATGTTGGTTCATTTACGATGAATGGAGGTGTTGTGAAGAACTGTTATGCCTCAGCCACTCAAGGGAGAGGAGGAGGGATTGGGCTGAAAGTGAAAGACACAAATGCAGAGTTTCTTATTTCATCAGCATTTGAAGGAAATCGAGCAAAATTTGGGAGTGATATTTTTGTTGATTCGATCGATCTGGAGTCAACAGCAACAAGTGGGAAAATTGCCTCGTTAACACCCTCATTTGATACAAAGAGCAAGATGCAAGGATTCAACAATGGAGATGAATCAGCTCCAATTCCGCTATGCGTTTATCTGATTCCTTTGCCAGAAGAGATTGTTGTGAGCAATGTTGATGCTTCTGACAATTCTTATTGTGGATACGCTGAAATTCCGTGTCAGACTCTGAAGCATTGCTTGACAAGGCAAGAAGAAGAAAAGAAGATTGTTATCTTTGGGATGGCGGAAGTGAACAGTGAGCTGACATTTGACTCCTTGAAGCACACAATCCGAGGGAAAGATGGAAACAGTGGATGGAAGGTTATTGATGATTCTGATGGAAGTGAAGGAAGCATGATAACTGTCAGTGCAAATGCGAACATGAGCTCACTCATTTTCTCTGTTCCTTCTGCTCTTCCAAATCACGAAATCTTCTTCAGTTCTTCGTCACAATCATTTTCGCTTGAAGATTGCACACTGACTTTTCAAGATTCCCAATCAGCGTTGTCTTTTGTGTTTTTGTCAGTGTCAGCAGGTGAGGCGTCTGTTTCATCGTTGAATGTCTTGTCTTTGGTTATTGGGAACTGTCCGTTGATTAATCTTGATGGAAACAATGCTGCTGGAACATTCACTTCCATGAATGTTGAGGATATTAGCTCGACAGAAAATAGTGTTTTGTTTGGGGTGGCGAATGGAGCATCTTTGACGAGTGAAGATTCAACACTTTCAGTGAAAGCATCTTCACAGGCAGATTTGCCATCAGGATCTATTCGAGTTATTTCCACAAATTCCGCCAAGTTGCTGAAGTTCACAAACAATACGATGAGCGGATTCAGAGGAATTGAAGGAAATGGAGGAGCTTTTGAATGCACACTTGGGAGAGAGTGCTCTCTGGAAATAGTTGGAGGGCTGATATCTGGGTGTGAGAGCAAAGGAGGAAATGGGGGAGGGTTGTGGGTTGAGATGAAAGAAGGATCGACATTCACTGTGGGAAACATGACAAATACTAACTCAGCAAGGACAATATTTTCGAGTGATGAAAGTGGTTTGTTGCAACTGGTGAGCTGCAAGGCAACACAAACAGCAGGTGGGGAGCGTGGATATGGGGGAGGGATTTATGTTCATTTGGATGATGGAGCGAGTTCATTCATCTTGAAGGATGTTTCATTTCCTGGGTGCGATGCGAGAGAAGGGAAAGAGATCTTCGTTAATGCACATGATCTTTCAGGCGTGATTGACAGAAACTCGATTAGATTTGATGTTGATTTGAATAACTTTTCAAAACTGAGTGGATTTGAGAGATCAACGCTGAATGAGACATTTGCCATTCCGCTGGTGGTGTATTTGTGGAACAACTTTTCTGCATCAGCATTTGTTGGAGGAGGATCGTCAAGCCATGATTTTTCGATGTGTGGATATGAAGCGTTTCCATGCACCACGATTGCAAAGGCAGCATCTGTTCATTTTGAAGGGAAGAAAAAAGATGTTACTGTTCTTGAGCCATTTGTCTTTGGGGATGAATTGGGATTTGATTCGGAAGAATGGAGCATCAAAGCAAAGGAGAATGAAATGAAGTGCGGAGTTGCTGATCTGGCAGAAGGAGCACAAAGTGGATTGATGGAGAGCACAGTCACAACATCTGTAACTGGTATTGTATTTTCGATATCTCAATCGCTGACATATCATGAAAGTGTGTTTTGTTGTCGTTCAGAGAAGCTCACACTGAGCAAGTGTGGGATGGAAGGAGGCTCTGAGGCTATAACAACAGTGTTTGTGAAAGCTATTGGAGGGGTTGTGGAAGTGATTGAGTTTGGATCAGAAAGTGTTGCCAAATGGGGTTTTTCGTTTTTCATTGTTGAAGGAAATTCCGAAAGTGTGCCTTCGATGAATATGACGAACAGCAATTTTGGAGAAATCTCATTTGTTGATGGATGTGTTGTTGCGTGCCACAACGGAAATATCGAAGAGATATCTGGTTGCACATTTTCATCGATTACACGCTCGAAGGGAAGTGGAGGGTGCATCAGCATTACGAACGAGAACGATAATGATGGAAGAGATCACAAAGTGGAAATAAATGACTGCACATTCGAAGGATGTGCCGTTGATGGGGAGGAAGAAGAGTGCGGTGGAGGGGCATTCTTTTTTGAAGCATCTCCAAAAACGAATCTTGTGGCAAATGAATGCACATTTGATGGTTGCACAGCACCATATGAAGGTGAAGTTGTTGGATATGGTGGAGGAATAATGCTGAAGATACTGAGAGAAGAAGAGGTTAATGGATGGTTTGTGATATCCTCACCTGTTTTTTCACCAAACAAGCCAAACAATGCGAAATATGGGAAGGATCTGTTCGTTTCGTCTCCATCGCTTGCCAGCAGCGTCAAGAACGAAACACTTCCATTTGTGAGAGATAGATTGGAGATGCTGACTGAAGACTCTCTGAGAGGATATGACGGAGGAAACAGAGAGTGTGCAATCCCGCTGATCTATTTCTGGAAATCTATTGGATCGAGCGTCTATGTTTCACGAGAAGGAAACAACGTGGTTGTATGTGGATTAGAAGAATATCCGTGCGGATCCGTTGATTATGCGCTCAATAGGGCAAGCAACCTATCTCTTGAAGGGATGATAATACAGGGGATTTGCGATGTGAAGAGGGAAATAAGGTTGCGCAGCATGAAAATGGAAGGAACAAATGACGAATCAGACAAAATCAAATTTGTTCAAGCGATTGAGGGAAATGCAGACGTTGTTGTTGAATGCAACGGAGTTACTGAATTTGAAAAAGTGGAGATTTCGATTCCATCATCCTTTGACAATCCAGCAAAAATTTTCATCTGGACAGGTTCAGATTCAATCAAAGCGAGTCTTGTGTGCTGCTCAATCCATGCATATTCTAATGCTGGAAACAATTTATCCTTTGTTCTGATTTTGGCTGCAAAAGGAATTGTTCAGATAGAATCGACAAAGATCACAGAGCTGGGATCGATGCACGAGATAATGAGCATATCAGTTGATTGCAAAGTGTTGATGAAGAATGCAGCATTCGAAGATATTTCTTTGAATGGAGGAAGTGTTTTTGCTCTGGCCGAAACGCGGATATCTGGAGGTGGAAGCAATGCAGCCGACGAAGGATGGAACACCATATTTGAGCAATGTGCATTCCTGAATGTGAAGCACAGTTCATCGGGAAATCCATCATTGCTTTGTTGTGGTGAGCAAAATGTTGTGAAATTGAAAATGAATAATTCAACGATCCGTGATTGTGGATCAACAAGCTCGAATGAAGGGGGATCTGTATTCTTTGGACTCAGCGAAGGCGGGTTGTTGGAAATCAACCACACAAATGTGACAGAGTGTTTCTGCTCGAATATTGGGAGAGGAGGAGGGATGTTTTTGAAATCACAAAGTGCCTCGCAGAAGGCATTGCCATTTGTGCTATCGAACATCACATTCCGAGGGAATGCTGCATTGAAGGGGAGAGATGTGTTTGTGAAGTGCACTGACCTTGACTCGCAGATAAGTGAATCACAGTTCCTAATAAATTTTGGGGAGCCATTTGTGAAGGAGCTGGCAATATGGGGATGCACAGCAGACAATTATGAGGATGAAGAGGATCTGTTGGGAAGGGTGTATGTGTTCAGGAGCGAATTCATATTTGTGTCATCGATTGTGGGGAACAGCAGCGACAGCAAGAATTGTGGGGAAATGAAGAGCGCATGCTCATCGCTGAATGTTGGGGTGAGCCACATCATCCCGTCTGATTATTCTCAGCTGTTTATCTGGAATGAAACAGCTTTAACAGGCTCGTGCTCTGCTCAAAAGGTGACGACCAAGTCAATGGAATCGAATAGGAATGCCGAGATAAAAGTGAGTGAGGTTGAGTTGGCAGGGGAGGAAGTTGTGAGAACTTCGGAATCTGTTCGATTTGAGAGAGTGTCACTTGTTTTTGATGGAATGTGTAACATTGCCTGCTCGTGCTTAATACGCCAATTGAATGGATTTCTCTTTTTGGGATCTGTTTCATTTCTGGCTGAGAGTGGATCACTTTGGAATTCACAGAACAATTTAGATTTTTCATTGTTAACTGTTGAGGATGGACTGCTCGAGGGAAGCGAGTGCAGCATATGCAGCTTGCAATTAGCAAAGTCAGCGTTTCGTGTGTTGACTTCTGAAAGCGTAAAGTTTCAGGATCTCACAATCAGCAATGTTCAATGCCTGAGCTCAGTGATAGAGTGCGGTATTAGCCAGAGTGTTAGCATTTCCAAATTGAAAGCAGAAAATACAACTCTGCAAAATGGTTGTATGATTTCTTCGAAAGAGAGTTCTTCTTTGCTTTTTTCATTGTCATTATCATCATTTGCGAACATCAGCCGATCATCATCTGGACCAAGCGTTATTTTCACGTCTCACGCAAAGTCTGCCTCTGAAATGTTCAACTGTTCATTTTGCGAATGCGCATCAGCATCTGCGAAAGGGAGTCAAGTGGCAATGGTCTCTGCCGATGAGATGATGGTCGATCAGTGCAAGTTTGAAGGGAATCTTGCTGGTGGTTCAGAGGAAATGAATGTTGCTGAAGAGGGCATCTGCGAATGGAACGGCTCTGTTGTTGATTTCTCTGATTGTGTCACTGAGATAAGAGACACAACAGTTTGCGACTCCTCGAAAGGCGGGTTGACAGCGAGTGGCGGTGCTGTGACGATTGAAGCATGCAATTTCAACAACAATAATCCATCTATTTTGCACTATCCATCGGTAAGACGGAACATCATTTGCTCAGATTTTGGGGTTGTAAATGTGATGAGTGTGAAAGGAGGAGATGGATTGGAAAGAAATACTTCACTTTGGATATTGAATGATGGATGCAGCTTTGAAGGGATTGTTTCAGAGAGGGATTCATCATTCTTTATTCCTGTTCTGGAGAGTGTGGAAGCAAAAGAAGAGACAGATAGAATGAAGTTGACTTTCAAAGGGATGCTTCTTGTTCCATGCAATCTATCATTCGCAGTTGTTAAGAAGAATGGAGAAGAGAAAGAGATTGAAAAACATGATTTTGAAACAAATGGGTTTTTGACGGAAAGAGAAGTTGAAGGGAGCGTGGGAAAAGATCTCGTCAGCAACTGTGGAGAAGAGGTGGAAGTGAGTGTATACATTTTGTTTGGAGATAAAAATAGTCCATCATCCACTGATTCTATCATTCTGAAGAATAGAAGTGTTAAAGTGAAGGATGACGAAAGAATATCTGAGGAAGATAACAAAATCGAATGGAGTTTGATTGCATTCATTGGTTGTGTGATAGTTGTTGCGATTCTGTTGTTTGTAATAATAATAATTGTTGTGCTTAAGAAGAAACAAAATAAAGGTAAAAGGAAAGTTGGAGATGGAGATATAGAAGGAACAAAGAATATTGTGAGAGGGGAATGGAGAAAAGAAGATGTTGTGCAAAGAGAGGAGGAGGAAGAAGATAAGGTGCAAGTAGTATTGGATGGAGAAACGGGAAATGAGATGGGAATGTCAACAGAGAAAGTCGAGGAGCTTGATGTACATGAGAACAAAGAAGTTATTGAGAATACATTTGATTGTGAGGAAGTGATCGGAGTGATGCCAGTGAATTATGTTGAAATGCAAACAGTTGCTTTGCTTCAAAGCTGTGGAGAGGATGGAAGCATGGAGAGTGCTGCTTGTGCGGGTGGAATAGAAGATCAGAATATGCGAAAAGGAGATGGAAAAGCGAAAAGGGGGAAGAGAAGGAAGGGGAAGAAACGAAGGCAAGTGGAAGAGATTGATGAAATTGGGGATGAGAGGGGTGGTTCGGAGATTGGATTGAATGAGTTGGGTGGAGCAGCTTCTGATGATGGAAGAAATGGAAGTCCAACAGAATATTATATTGGGATATGTTCAGCACCAAATAGCCATTTTTCGATGATTGGAGACGATTCAGAAGATCAGGGGATGAAGAGAACAATGGAAGAAGAAAGAAAAGTGGTGAAAGAAGTCAGAGAAGAAGAAGGAGAAGTGATTAAACTCAAGAAAAGGAAGAAAAAGAAAAAGAAAAATCAGAAAAGGGAAGATAAATCGGAAATTGTTAAGGATGTTGCTGAAATGGGGTTGATTGATGCGGGATAAAAGGCTGTTGATCAAGATAGATAATATTGTTGTGGTTGGTTCAGAAAATGAAGGAGGATGTGAGAGAGGGGAGAATGAAGCTCAGAAAACAGAAAAAATAATAATATGAAAGAACTTTCAAATGATTAAAGCGCTGATGGAACTGCAGTGCTCCATGAAAATCAGTTCATTTGCGAAATGAAAGATCCTCCCAATTGAACATTTTTGCTGTATCTTCTTAAAAGAGAAGAGTCGGGATAGCTTTGCCTCAATATGAACCAGAGATTGTTTCCATTACTGTTGTACCTCATTCTTTCACAAAATATTTTGTATTCATTGTTATTCAATAATTTTATTTTTGCAAATGCTGTGTTTGTGTATTTTTCCAACAGGAAGTATTAGTAGGAAGCATTTCACTTTATTCGTTTAATTTCAGAAATTTTTTTAACTGACTGTAATGTTTTTGTTCAATTTTCTTCTTGGCTTTGACTTTTTTGAAATTCTAAACTATTTCCTTTCTTTTTTCGATATTTCTGTCTCAGCATCACAACTCATTTACTTGTCTTTTTGTTTGCTTGCTTTATCAATAGTTATCTAAAGGGATTGATTGCTTTTCTTCTAACAAACAGTGCAAATGAAAACTGTCAGATATTTTCATGGTTAGTTTCTCTTTCTTTCAATTGAAGGGTGTTATGCTTTTTCTTTTTGTATAAACGATAATATGATAACAAATAGACATAAGTGGAATCATAATTGTAACATTTTTCTTTTGTGAATTAAACAAAATTGTTTCAAAAAAAAAGATGAGCCAAAAATGATACATCCATAAAAAGGTTCAAAAAAAAACCAAAAACTTTGAAAAACAATTTAATTCTTTCTGTAACTTCATTTTGTTTCTTTCACTCAGAACACTCAATCTGATTTTCACGTAAAAGCATTATTGATCAAGTATGGAAAAGATCTAAATCAGTTTGTAGTTGGAAAGTCTTTTTAATCTGTAATCGTTGTTTTAGGGATGCCATCTTCAAAAACTCTATCACTCATCATTTTCCATTTTATTTCTATTGGATTGAGATCAGGGGTTGAAGAGGTACAAGGGACAATGAGTATTCGATTTTCTTCACAGAAGTTTTTTTCAAGTTTTGTTCTAAGAATAAGTGTGTTATCATGTTTGAACCTCCAGCAAAAAGACCACTTTGCATCAGCTTGAGGTTACATAGAATGCTTCAAAATATGTCTAAATCCTTCTGAAAAGTTCCTTTTGTTAAATATTCAGGAAAAAATGAAAATTGAATAATTTCATCAAAATTTCATACCGACACTCCAAATTGTTCACCACGATGGATGTGATAACATTATCTATCATTTACATTCAAATTGTTGAAACATAATGAGTTGGAATAAAATTTTGATTAGAATCTTCAGTTTGCATTTCACCCTGAAAACAAAACAATAGGAACTTTACATTAAAATTTTAACATATTCACATGATCAACTGAATTAATTGAATTTTCGAATGTTAACAATTGACTCTTGAAATCCATCCCAACTGCTTCCCATTCCATAAGTTTTAACATAAACTTCTGATTTAGGTGACCGTTTGAAATAAAATCGTTCAATGGAACCCATGTTATTATGCTGTTATCTGTCCTGCCGATGTCATTTTTTTTTGTAAGTTAAACAATAATGCTTTTATTTATTGTCATCTCTCAAATAGCACTCGGCAAAGAATTTTCTTTGTTGTTTTGTGCAATTCGTTTCGAATGGTCTTTAATCGAATCGAGAACTTGGATAAAACACTTCACAAAAGAAGTCAAGCAGTTGTTCAACAACAATGAACGCCAGACGCTTCTGTGACATCTCAAGCCCTCTGGATACGATTTTCATGTAATTCAATGTTAACAGAATATCTGTTCTTTTAAATAAGAAACGTTGGATGTAAAAATTTATGCTTTGATTTTCTTTTATCACAGCCTTTTTGTGTTGATTCATATTTGTTTATTATTTATGTCATTTCGTTTTTATGCAAGTTGATCAATGAAAAATTAATAATATCGAAAATAATTTTTCATTCGAATAATGAATGCGTTCCATTTAATTTTAAAGTGCAATATTGAAGTTGGATCAAAGACGATGTTTCCTCTTTTTTGAACCTAATGAAAATTGTGTTCTTTTTTTTCGTATGGAAAAAAATGAAACTTAAAGCCTTTTCATTGAAAAATTGAACACTTTTAATTGACTTTTAGTTATCAAAAAACTTAAATAAATGAGCACATTTCTTCTTATTCAAAAAAAATCACTTTTTATCATTTGTTATTATGTCAATGATGTTTGTTTTCCAATATGTTAATATAACTTTTTTTGAAATAGAAGAGTGATTTGTAAAGTCGTTTGAGAAACAAAGTTTTTATGCTTTGAATGAAAAATCTTGAAAGTCTATATTTTTCCCGATATTAAAAAAAAATCATTAATAATTCATCAAATTAATAAGACACTGGATTTTGTAGATTTTTCTATGACAAAATTTCTATCTGAGCAGAACTGCCTTGTATGGTGGTGTTTTCCTTGTGTCTAATCAAATCCGAATTTTTTATCATTTCTGAAAACTGTAATTATAAGATACAGCTTTTAGCAATGCAACTTTGCTGTGAACATTTGTTTGCGAGTTATACACACTTGTTATTTTTGCATCAACGTTACTGTTTTATTCTTCAAAAATTGCATATTGAACAAAAATGTCAAAATTGAAAACTCCATAATTGATTGCCAAACCATCAAATATTGCTTGAATTTTAGAAAAATTTTTTTTTCGGTATTCGAATGTCAGAACATATTCTCCATCATATGTCCTGCTTCATTCCGAGATTTCTTCTCAAAGAAACCATCTCCATCTATTCATTTTTCACTCTTTCTTGATGTGGACACATCAGAGAAACAAAAATAACTGTAATTTGATGTTGTAAGTCAAAAATATTGTCATTCATTATTTCTTCAGGGAGGAAACCAGGGCCTTTGATATTCAAATGGGAATTTTTTATTTTTAACTTTCGAAATGTTTGCATTTCATTTCATGAATAGAAACAAAGAAAAATAGTAAACATTTGTCTAAATATGGGTGTTCATTTTTGAAATCATATTTTTTTTATATGGGTGATTTTTTTTGACGTCATAAAAAAAGATCAAAAATCGAAATAATAATACTTATTGTGGTATTCTTTGATCAAAGAGAAAATTGATTTATAACAGTATTAAGCTTTTATTTCTGTCATATATATTTGTTTTATTGTTATATTCAAAAAAACACACCTTTTTTTATGTTTTTAGTTAAAAAGGATTTTTTGATCAAGAAAAAAAAATTAACCAAAAATAAATAAAGTTAAACCAACAAAACTCATCGAAAATATAAAATAAAAGATTCTTAACATATCAAACAAAGATAATAAAAGGAAAAAACATTTGAAAAAACTTATAAAAATGCAACAAATTTGTGAATTTTTTAAATACGAAGAAAAAGAAATGTGTTTTCCATTAATCAATCTGAAACCTCATCAAAAATTTCCACATCTGCTGATCTGCTCAACAGACTTAGTGAATTTTGTTTCAAAAAATGAAGGAGTTACAATAATTTATGATAACATCTTTCATAAGCTCTTCTTTTTCTCTTAATTCTTCATATGGGGGAAAATACTATCATTCAAGCTTTTTTTGCACAAAGCACGAAAAAATTGCTTCATTTATAACATAATTAAACTTAATTAGATTAAAAATTAAATCGAATTATTCTTATCCGCAAACAAACGTCATAGATATAATAACAAAATGTTTTGTGAACTCACACGTAATTCAAAAGTCGTTCTCATTTTCAATAAATTTTAATCGCAAAAAGAAAATCAAAAGTGTATAATTTTTCAATGAAAATGCCTGAAGTGAAATGTTTTGCCCCATATGGAAAGTGTCCAGGGCGAAGGGATTGGGGAGTGATTTGGAGATGATATTTTCACAAGCAAATACAATGATATTTTTCATTTTGAATAATGGAATTTGAGCAAAAAACGTAAATTTCTCATGTTTCAGAAGGGAGGGAAATTGATGGATTTGATTGAGAAATGACTTCTGGAATATGGATTTGCAAATCAGATGATGATACACTTGAAAAAGGAAGGAATAATGAATTTTTATTGGAGGGAAACAGATACCAACTGAATAGAATATAGACATTGGCTAAAAAAATAGGTTCTGAAGGTTTGTTGTTGTTTTTTTTGAAGTGATTATTATTTTGTTTCAAGAATGCTGAAAGAATGAAGGATTATATGGCTTTGAAGAAGAAGAAGAAAAGCAGGGAAGGAAGAATAAAGAAGGACAGATGAATTGCGAGATAAATCGAAGATTCCTGGTATTAACCTTTGGAGAAGAATTATTTTTGATAGAACGCAGTGAGACAGGTTTGCTCGGAGATAATGAGTATTGATCACGATTTATGGGAGGTTTAAGTGAAAACTCCACCTTCCCAAATTCGACGTGGAAAAAAAGGTGAGATGGAAATATGGACAATGACATGTTAAATAATAAAAAGAACATTATGAATTGTACACTTTTATTCCCCACAGACTTCGCCTTTTCGCCTTGGTCTTGAAGACCAATGGGCAGGAGACATTGCCCCTCGGAGCTGTCTCCTGCAGGCTGTGCAGGGATCCGGTGATGCGAGTATTCTTGTTGGAGCAGAAAGAAAAACCACTCTCGCTTTCGCGAGGCGTGGAAAAGAAAACTGCCTATGCAGGACTCTGCCTCCCGCACTTCTGCTGGTCCAGTTGCACAAATTCATTCACCACACGCTGTGTGGGCTTATCTGCCTCTTCTCTTCGCAAATAGTTCAAAAAACAAAACAAGGAGTAGGATTATTCATAAAACTTTCAATTTATTCCATGTTTCTCTATTCAGGTTATATGAACACACTGATCTGTTCAGTCGGTTGATCCTTCTCTTTCTCCTTCCACATCTCGCACCTTTTTTCTCGTCATCTTCTCACAAGCATGTCGCTTTCCTTCGCACACAGCCGCTTTGAGTCTATCCATCCGCGTTTCCATTATCTCGGAGCAAACCTGCCTCACTGTGTTTTTATTAATTCGCAACGGAGCGAATCATCAAACGCAAGGAGCAGGTTTTCTCCTCAATAATGAGTCTCGAAATCCCTTTTCTTTCCGTATGTGTGATCTAAAACCCCTTTTCTAGTACGCTCTAGTGCTGCGGATGAGTTGAGAGCGTGCGTGTAGTGGTGCTGACCTCCTGCTCTACCCCCGCTCCCTCTTGGGGTATCTTTGGGGAGACATCGATCTGACCCTTGCCTCCTCAGTGTTATCCCCTATCTGTCCTATTCTTCTTCCACTGCGCTTCCTCCGATCCTTTGCTCTCTTCTTCAGCGGAGTTGAATCCTTCTCTCCCATCAGCTCACAGATATTATTGGGAATAATGGAGGGTGTCTTCTGGCGACTCGGTTGTCGGGGTGTTGAGCTTTGTGACTGAGCCATTTCACCTCTGTTTTCATCTCCACTCTGCAATTTCTTTCTTCCTCTTGATCGCTTTCTCGTAAGCTTCTTCCCTATCTCAGATCCCGCTTTGTGTAATTCCTCTGTGCGATCCTTCATATCTGCATCTGCTATCTCTAGCGTCCCCTCCTTCGAATCTCCACTCTTATCTGGCTTGTAATCTTCTCCCCTCTGGAGTACTGATCCACCGATTGTCTCCAGGATCCATCTCGTGTCTTGAACTGGCAGCACGGTGTAATACTCCTTGGCCACTCTCGAACCCTTCGCCCATCTCGCATAAGCATTGATAGCCTTCCAGTCCACTCCTTCTTGTCTTGCAAAGTGTGTAATCACTGCGTGTCTTATAGAGTACGCGATGAAAGTTTCGGGAATTTCGTTCTCTCTCAAAATAGCTGTTAGTTCTTCTTTGATCTTCTGTAGGTTAGCGGGTCTACTCCCCTCTATATCGAACCACACATGTTCGCACTTAAAGGTCGTCTTCACATAGTCCATCCAACATTGAAGCGCCCATATTGCATCGATACGTGGGTTGGGATGTTTCCGTTTTATAACTTTGATAATCTCACCTCCCGACGTCTTTGTTCGCACTTGTGTCTGGACAGAGTTATCTTTAAATATCGTTGTCACACTTCTCATTCTTTCCAGCTCTGCTGGGCTTAAAGCACCAAAGATCATGGTAAGGATGAGGGCTCTCCTCTGGAGGATCTGTGGGTCCGTCATCTCATGGGTGGCTTCTGCCCATTGAATGATTATTGTGAGATCCCACATCGTCTTGAACCGTTTGCCCTTTCTCGGCTTATCTCCCACATAAGTTTTTAGAAAAATTTCTATGTCCTCTCGATCAATCTTTGTTTCTCTAAATAGGTTGATGGAATCCAGTATTTTCCGTACTTTCTGATGAATCACTCCATTTGAGAGGTTTGTATTCGAGAGTGTTTCGGTGAACTCTGCCATAATCCATTTTGCATCTTTCTCTATAAGGTGTCTGTTTCATCTATTCTTTCTCTGTCCAAAAATTGTTAAAAAATTTGTGCAGCGCTCTTCACGTATCTCTCTCACTCTTTTGATTTCTATGTATTGCTGCTGCTATGTATTTTGCTCCAATGTGATCTCCATATGTTAAAAAGAGATCCATTCCAGGGGAATTTTCCTCTCCAGTGTGATGCTTATCACCTCTCCTGGGGGTAATTTCCAGCCTTCCCTTCTCATCTTCGCTCCTAGGATCATGCACTCCTGAAAGGTCCTGAGGGTCTTTGTCAAATGCCCTGGCTGCAGCAGCGGGGTCCAGGTCTGCCCCCGCCAGGCTGGCAGAATCAGAATCGTTAGTTCCCTCTGAGCTTCGTTCATCTTCTCCTTCAGCACCCGTCCAATATTTCTCAGGAACGTGTGGACAAACACTGCTTCGTTTTCTTACATTTCTCTCCCTCTCTTCTTTCTCAGATAGGATAGTCTCCAAGTTCTTCCGCAGGGAACCTGTGCAATCTGTTCTAAGATTGTATCTAGAATTTTCGGTGCGATTGTTTGTAATATCTCTGCGACTTTTTCCTCTCTCAGTGCATGGTTCGGTTTTTTCAAAGTCCGGCTGAGTGCGTCTATCAGCATTTAAGCTGAGATATGCGGAGTCTCCTCCGAGTATCATCACACCGCACTATGCGGCTTCTTTCTGGATCCGCATCTCGCGTTCTTCAGCGGTCTCATTCTCTGTCTTCTCCTCGCGATTCTTCGCGGATTACACCTCTTCTGTCTTCTCGAAAAGTTTCGAGGTTTCAATATCTGCACCTATCTTGTATTAATGCGCTGTTTCTGACCTTATTATCAGTTCGCAATTTCTCTCAATTTCTTTCTCTTTCCTTTTTTCACAGCAAACTCAGCTTTCTGTTCCCTCAAACACTTTCGATCAAAAGCAATTTGTCACTCTATAATAATCTCGCGACAATACACGGCTCTCTTATATCTCTCAGTCCCGTTATATTTCGCGGTTTCACTTATGTGATAATTTCTTTTATAATGAGTCGTTTCATTTCTAATTATAAATTAATTATATTTCACTTCTTTTGTTTTGATATTGTTTCGTAATACAGCTTGTCGATATTTCCTATGCAAAGCCTATCGATTTAGTGAGTTTTCTATCTCTATTGTCATCTCAATGCGAAGCGCGGTTCTCTGCTCTATCTCCTCACATGATCTCGCGATAAAACGCTGTTTCTCTCTCCTCTCTTGGACTAGCGGCAGAGCGAGAATCTCTTTTCTATCTCTATACTCATGATCTCAAGACTTAACGTAGTTTTGTTCTATGTGAAAATCTCTTGAATATGCACAGCCTCATTTCTATTGATTATTTTTCAGCGGCAATATAATTATCCTTAGACTTGCGATTTATTAATGAATATGTTTTGTTGATGCAATTATCCATATCTTGCGTAACCGCGCTATTCCTGACTCTTATAATCTTCCTTCAATATTTAGCAAATTATCTATTTATCCCTATTTCGCTGCAATATGCGGCTTTTTTTCCCTTTTAGTCTGTGTAAATATTTTTCTTTCTTATGTTTTTTCATTCTCTGAAATAAACTCTTGAGTATGCATGTCTTTATTTTAATTAATTATATCTTAATAAAAAGGAGATTCTTTCTCTATTAAAATCTCTCTGCAATATATTCATATATCTTCTTTAATTCTTGAAATATATAAAGATTTCAAAATTTTTCTACATCTCGCCGCATTTGATGGCTCATTTTCCTAATAAATAAATTAAAAAATATTTTGCAGTTTTATTTTCCTTGAAAATACATTGAAATACATATCTTTATTCTATGAAAATGGTTAACGATTTTTCGTGGTTTCAATTTCTGAAATTGTTTCACGGCGTAACGTTGAACTCTGTCCAATGATTATCTTTCAATGTTTTGTAGCTTCTATTCTTGTATTGTCTTTTCACTATGCGCGGCTCTCTATTCGTCTTTATTAGCTGTGCATTATCTCATATTCTGGATGATGTCTAACATGCTCAGATCCTGGAAAGTTCTTCAATAATATTTTCCTCTCTTGCCAGTTTCAGAATTCGATCAAAATCTTTTCCATCACCGTCTCTGTATTTTGGTAACAGGCTGTTGCTTCATTTTCATTGCGGACAATTTGGATCTTCTTTGAATTCGAGTATTGGAGAAGTTAGATCCTAAACCACCCGTAAATCGTAATCAATACTCATTATTGAGGAGCAAACCTGCTCCTTGTGTTCGTTGATTCGCTCTATTGCGAATTGAGGAAAAAAGATTTTTTGTGAAATAAGGGAAGCGAAAGAAGAAGAGATGGAATGAAAAAGGAATTGCTCAATATTTCATATTATTTGTTGGAGAGAAAGAAAGAGATTGAGCTGAATGTTTGATGGATTTGGAGGATCTTATTTGGCAGGAAAAGGATACAAAAAATTGAAGAAGATGAAGAAGTTGAATCATTTTTAATAATCTTTAAAGGAGATGCTATTAATTTTGAAGGATTGTACATTTGTTCTGCTGGAATCTTTATTCTTTTCGAAACATCGAGAATTTTTGAGTCTCCAAAAGATGCATCTTCTTTTTCCTCATACTTATCTTCGTCCATTTTCTGTTTTTTTGATTTTTGTAATCGTCTCATAGAAGATCGTCGATTCCGGTTTCTCCTTTGATGCTTTATCTTTCTCTCTTTGCAGCAAGCATTCAAAAACGCACTCTGAGCCTTTCAAAGCAATTCCTTATGAGAGGATTGAAGATTAAGTGAATTCGAAGAAAAAGATGAATTGGCTGCAAGAGGTGCAGAACTTTTCAATAAAAGTGCATAAGCACGTTAATTATCAAGAAAGTGTTTCATCAATTCCTTCTCTTGTTTGAGAGACGCCACAATCTATGGGTCAGTCACCACATTTGATCAATGATGTCTTCTTCACAATTCCCTGCGATTGTTGGACTTACGCCGTCTGCTGAGGCTGCAATGCAGAACAGTGGTGCGCAAAGCCAACCAGGGACCTTGTCACAACCGAACATCTTTTCTTCCGCTTCAATTTTTTCGCCTTCGTTATCGGAAAGTTTAACACACAGGAGGTAACACATTCGGATGACAGAAAGGAAAATGAAGATGACTTGGAGATATCTCAACGTATTGGTCAGGAGTTTGAGGACATTTTCGGACAAACGCCGAATATTTCAATTTTTGATCGAAGGTTTTCCCCATGATCCGTCCAAGATGTTGTTGGGGAGTATTCAACACAGGATTTCAGCCCTTTGTTATCTCAAGAACCACCAGTTTCCAAGAGAACAAAGAACTGGATTAACGACGCGTTAGATCAGGCGGGTTCCAAGGTGGAGATTTTTCTTTTCCAGGCGATTAAAGCTGCGCTCATAGGCTTCGCCGAGATACCGACTTCAAGTGAAGGTGCAAAACAAAGGCTGGCTGACATCTTGATTTTGGTAACCAAGGCGCTTCAAGATGCACGAACGGTTCGAATTCAAGGCAGGTTCGGTTTCAGAGCTGCCACATTAATGAGTACAGACGCTTCAACGGGAATCCTCACAGAGAGACAGGAACTGATTCTCAGAGAAGCAAGACAAGAAGCTAAATTAAAAGGAGGTTTCCAAAGACCAGCATTTCCTCTTACACGAGTTCAGCCTTCTGCAAGAGAACAACCAGATACACTTAAAAGAAGATTTAGTTATTTCCTTCCTCGTACTAACCCGCGGTTTTTTCGGAAGTCTCCCCGGTCCTAAGCGCTCGAAAGAAGACAGCAATTCGAAAGAAGGAGGAGCCAGAGCGGTTGGAGCAGGAGACCAAGGGGGCGTCAACAATTTAAGGTTCAGTTCACAAGGAGACAGAGCAGAGGAGGCAGATAGGAGGAAGAACAGCATTGTTTATCTCGGCACGGAAGCGAATCGGAGGAGAGAAATTGATAAGCAGAGGAGTGCAGGCCACGTGGAAGAGCAAGCAAGCCAGAAAAGCTCTCAGAAAAACTCAATTCAGAGACGGAGCGTTGCTTCTCAACCAACAAAAGATCAAGGAATTCAAGAAAATATTAGAAGAATAAACACGAACAGGAGTCGTTATCCCGATGGAGCAGGAGGATGTGAAATACAGAAATAATGTTTTCCTCATTCAAAAGAAGTCAGGCAGCTGGAGACAAATTCTCGATTGTCGGAAACTGAATGCAGCGGTGAAAAGAACACATTTCAAGTGTGACGGAGAGAAAACAGTGGAACGGCTGATAAGACGGAAGGATTACGCTGTATCCCTAGACTTGGAACAAGCTTATTTCCTAATCCCAGTCTCAAAAGAACTAATGCCCTATCTTGCTTTCAGATTCATGGGAAAAGACTACTCCTTCAAAGGCATTCCTATCGGCTTTGTAGATGCACAGCGCCTGTTCACACATATTATGAGGAAGGTGACAGTGGAAATAAGAAGGAGATGGGATGTCAGAGTCATTGCCTATTTGGACGACCTTCTTTTTCTGTATCAAGATCAGCAAATCTTGAAGAACATAATACAGGAGATAATCGTATTTTTGGAAAGCCTCGGTCTGCTGATAAACAAGAAGAAGTGCAACCTCATACCGAGTTCGCAGTTCCGTTTTTTGGGATTCGAATGGAACACAACCAGCTTCGATGTTTGTCTCACGGAGGAGAGAAGAAAGGCAGTGCGAGAGTTGTGTCACAAGTGGGAGAGAAGGTGCATAAGAGTCAAGACTGTCAGAGTGAAGGACTTAACATCATTCGTAGGAAAGCTCAGTTCTACACGCTTCGTTCTGCCAGACGCATCTTTGCACCTCCAATCAATCTTCAAATTGTTGCAGAAAGGAGTTTTAACAAACGGATGGGATGGAATGATGAGGCTGAATGCTTCAATCCTCCAGCAGATAAGAAGAAGGAGATGGACATTGAGGAAGAACACCAGGCGCAGACTAAATCCAGTGTTTATTCCAGAAGCAGTTATAACCATAGATGCATCTGAATGCTCCTGGGGAGCAACCCTCAGAATAAACAGAATGTCACTAGATTGTCACAGTCGTTTTCCATTCTCCGTGAGAAGCCAATCATCCAACTACAGAGAATTAAAAGCAGTAGAACTTGCTTTAACTCACTTTGCCTCAATCTTATCAGAAAGTCGGATATCACAGTTACAACTTCGATCAGGCAATTCGGCAGTCGTTTTCAACGTGAACAGATGGAATGCAGGAAGGAATCTTCGCCCGACACTCAAAAGGATATGGACATTGAAGGAGAAATTGAAAATAGTCTTGAAAGCAGTTCATCTCCCCGGATTGCAGAACACAAGAGCCGATGATTTGCCCCGCCTGGAAAGAGCAGGAGACTACAGTATTACGGACGAAGATCTCTCTCAGATTCTGGAGGTACTTCATGTTACTCCGACACTGGACACCTTTGCAGCTCAACACAATCACAAGGTCGAGCGTTGATGCGGAATAGGAAGCCCATTGGGAGAAGACGGTCTGACATATCCATGGAAGAACGAGTGCGTTCTGGAACACCCCCCAATTCCACTGATTCCAATGACGATTCGGAAGGCACAGAAGGAGAGAGCACCAGTAGTATTACTCCTGCCGAACTGGAAGGGGCAGAACTGGGATGTGTTATTGGAGAAGACACATCATCGGACATTCGAATGGAGGAGTCTGAGAACAGTGTTGAGAAAGGGGCCATCAATAACAAACACAGGTGCATGTCTCCCTCCAGGCAGATTGAGAGTCATATTGATCAATCCACCAGAGAGAAAGGCGAGAGTTGGTGGAAGAGAGCGTTGGAAGAGAGATCTTTCCCAGTTTCATTGGCAGAGGAGTGTAAATCGGGAATTGCTCAGTCGACTTGGGACGGATATTTATTCGGCTTCGAGCATTTTGGAGAACAGTGGGAAAAGAGTGATATGTGCATAATTCCAGAGGATATTCACGAGTGGGCAGCTCGATGTTCCAGTATATTTATTACTCTCAAAGACAATGGATTGAAACTGTCATGTTTGCAACTCATCCGCTCAACAGTTTCATACTTCACAAGCTTGGTTTTCAACACAAATTTGGGGGATATTCCTATTTTGAAAATATTGTTCAGAGGGTTTAGAAGAACGGAGATGACAAGAAAGAAGAAGATTCAAGAGATCTGGAATCCGAAGACCATTCTGACATACTTTTCTAATCTTGGAGAAAATCAAAGCTTGAGTTTCAAACATCTGACAATGAAAGCCATTGTGCTCACCATGTTATTCACTGCGTGCAGGTTGACAGAGTTGGAATGAGTTGACATGGAAAGATACAGATTCGAGCAGGAAGGAATATACCTGGACACTAGGCAAAAAACATCACTTAATCGAACAGTGATTTCCGTTCCATTTTTGAATGAAAACTCTTCTGTTTGCCCAGTTTCGGTCATTCAGGTTTTGTGGGAAGAGATACAGAAAAGAGAACCAGATGGAAAGAAATTGTTTTTAAATACCGAAACATTTCATCCTCTAACGGTGGAAAAAATCAGACGATTGGCAAAGAAGACGTTAAAGGAAGCAGGAATTCCAAGCCATTTTACTCCTTATTCAATAAAGGCTGCAACACTTTCAACGCTAACGATGTTTGGAATTCCACCAACTCAGATTTCGAAGTTTGCCCGTCTTTCCCCTAGAACAGACACTTTGGTGAAGCATTATGTGAAGGCCAATCTTGCTTCAACTTTGGGGAAAGTGATTGCCTCAACTTTGAGTATTCCCAGTGAAGAGTTAGCAAACAATCCTTGTGCAGAAAATGGTGTCAAGATGTGCGTCAGACCAGAAAGAGACCAGAAGAACAAAAAGGAGAGACGAGAAATGGAATCTGGGATGGTACTGAGGGATAAGAAGCGCCTGATGAAGCCATGTTTGAGTGAGGAAGAAGCTAAAAATTCTGTTGAATTCCCTTCTAGAGTAGACGAGCCTGATGAGGAGATGGAGTAACAGAAGTCACTTGGAGAACAATTCATTATTCGAACAAGATCACAAGCAAAAAAGGAGGAAGAGAGCAACAACGCAAAGAAGACGCACACTGTTGTAGTAATGATGGCTTCATCATCCAACTAATTGATTCTCTCAAAAAGAGAAGGAATTGATGAAACACTTTCTTGATAATTAAGGTGCTTATGCACTTGAATTAAGAAAGAAAGGAAAGAATCAATTCCTTCTCTTTGCCCACCACCGTTTTCACTCCCATCCTTTGAAGTTCTGTTTTCAAAACTGTTCGTGTTTTTTGTAGTTCCTTCTCTTTGCGCCTTTTGGTTTTATAAGCGCAAAGTGGCTTTCATCCAATTCACCAAAACACACAAACGGGCGACTGACCCAAAGATTGTGGCGTCTCTCAAACAAGAGAACGAATTGATTCTCCACTTTCTTTTTTAAAGAAGAGCGTGATGATGAAAATGGAATAACCTGATCGTTTAATGAATGATAGAATATAATACTGGATAGTGGTTTAATCCACACATGAGAAAATTCAATTGTTGAAAAGAGTGAACACATGGAATTTCATGAAAGACATGGAGCGAAAGAAAGAAAAGATGTATCTGGAGAACTCATTGATGATGAAGTCAGAGTTGAAGAAGGTCGAAAACGATGAATTCGATTAGAAAGAAGAAGAATGGAAAGATGAACCAAGCCGCGGAGATTGAATAATCGATGAATAATAAGTGGAAGACACAGAATTATGAAACGTTGGAGATTGAACAGAAAATGAAGAGTTGGAATTCTTTGGAATTACACAACGAGAAATAACAGAAGACGAATCTGACTTTGCCAGAAAACTTGCGAAAGAAGATGAATTGCAAATTCTGTTCTTTGCACCGTTTTCTTCTTTTCCTTGCTCTTTTTCTTCTTCCTTTTTGCCTGTTGAACTATTTCGCTTGCCTTTTGTTATTAACATTTCCTTTTTCTCTTGCTCAGCTCTTTGCTCTTCAATATTAATGTTCATTCCCTTTGAAGCTGAGTCCACAAGTTTTGAATGCTCTTCATCCACAACCCACAAATTATTCAGCATCAACCTCTTCTTCTTCCTCTTCCTCCTCTTCCTCATCCCTTCTTCTTTCATATTCAAATCCTTCCTTGTTCTCGTTTGCAGCTATCTCTCTCATCTTATTCCATGCATCCTGGTCTGCAGCTTCACACACATGCCACTTTTTTGTCAGCTCACACAGCCACATTACTTTTCGCAGGTCCTCTGGCTTCGGTGGCAACATTGAAGCAGCTTTCTTTTTCATTGAGGTTGCTTGCTGTTGAGAAGGAACAGGATGCACTGGAAACGAATTCCTTGAAATGGAAAGCTGAAGCAACTCATCTGAAATCAATTGTCTCTTTTGAACAATAGCAGTTTCATTCACATTTTCAATAGGAAGATTTCCTGTTTGCTCTTTTGGTGAAACCTCTTTTCTGTTTGTTTCTGTCTTTTGTGCTTGTTCTTTCACCTGGTTGACTGTATCCAAAGGATCAAAAGCGATTTGCTCAGACGAAGAAAGGTGCAATTTGTTTAAAGTTAAAGTACCATTCCCTCCTTCCATGGCAAGCTGTCGAATAGCAGGAGGAATAGAATCAGAAGAAGCAGAGGAAAAAACAGGAGATGAAGAAGATGACGAAGAAGACGAAGAAGAAGAAGTTTGCTGAGTTGCGGATTTTTCATTTTCCTTCGTTCGAATAGGAATGGACTGAGGTTGAATAGCGGGAGAAGAAGCACCCGAACTTGGTGAAGAGGTTGAAAGAGCTGTTGATTCTGAGTCGATTTTGTGATCCTTTTTGAGATGAGCATCCAAAGTCTTCAGGGCCAACAGAAGAAACTGAGTTCTTTCTTCTGCTGTGAGAAATGAAGATGGATGAAGCGAAGAGACAAAACTTGAGGGCGAGTGGAATGAAAGAGAAGGAACAGAAGATAACGATGGTGAAAGAGAAGACGAAGAAAGAGCAGGCAAGGATAGCGGAGAAAGTGAACCAGGAGCAGCAAGATTAGAAGCAGATGGATGAACAGCTTGAGATAAAAGGAAGAGAGATGAAGAGATTCTGAATGAAGGAGAAAATTGAAGTTGGATGTTCATAAACAAGGACGAAATGACAAGCGAAGAAGTGCAGTTAGAGAGAGGATGAAGAGAAATATTCTCATTTGAAGCAAAATCGGCAGCTGAATCAAAAGGCGCAACCAAATTGAGGGCAGGGTATTTCTGCATTAGATTCATCTCCATTGAATTCTGCGAAGTGAAGAAAGACACCAACTTTGAGAACGAAAGCGAAGAAGACTGCTTCGACAGAGCATCTCTTCTTCCAGGAACACTGCTCTGACTGAATGTTCTTATCCCTTTCTCCTTCTGAAACAGCAGAGGCGATCCTTTCCCTACTCCTTTCTATCCCTTTCTGTGTGTTTCTTCTGTCTCCTCTTCGCAGTTCCGCACAGGTTTTCTTTTGAACGCTCTTCAGCGCTCTCATCAGATCCAACCGCGTTCTTGTCTGTCTCGCGTCGACTGCTGCAAACATGGGCACTTTTCGCATCTTCTACACAAATTACCCATTTTCCTCGCTTTTGATACGCACATAACGGAAGGGCACATCCTGTTCATCGCTCAAATCTTCAAAGCCAGAATTCGCTAAATCATTCAGCATGCTGTCCAATTTCCTTTCTCTTGACAAAAGTGGCGTTTGGCTATCTTTTGACTCTTGTTGTGCATCGCTTACCGTTTTGTTCTCCTTCTGGTTGATCTGTGTGCCTGTTCCAAGGTGTGGTTGTAGTATTCCTTGGAGTTTTCTTTACAGATTTTTGTCTTTTTCCTCTATCTCCTCCTCTCTTTTTCTTCTTTCTCATTCCCATTTTTCGATATTTACTGTTGTTTCTTCATCAGACAAAGCAGTTTTTCTCTCTGATCATCAGATTCCAATGAATGAAACGTGATTTTCGCCTCTTCATCGTCTTCTTATCCTTTCTCGTTCTGAAACTCATCTGGCATCGCCCTTGCCACTTCTTTGTTCAAATCCTTCACACCCATCACACCTAACGTCACCACTTCTCCTCCAACAACAACAACAGCAGGTGACACTTGCATTGTTGCTGCACCAACATCTCCTCTCCCCATCTCCATCCTCCGTCCATTCGCTTCCCTCGAGTATAATGAATCGTTCCAAAGTCGCCTCTTCCTGAAGAATATTGTTTATGTTGCGGAGGAGATGAAGGTGAAGGTGGGGGAAATGGAGTTGTTTTTGCTGTGCGAGCGATGAATGAGGCTCTGGTTTTGGCTCATCATTGTTTGTTTCGCCTTTTTTGTTGTTTTTTATTGATTCTTTGGTGTTTGCATTCTTTTCTTCTTCTGTTTGACTGTCTTTCTTTTGAAGTCTTTCAACACTTTCCTGAGCTTTATTGTTTTCATTTCCTTTCTTTTTCATCGAAGCACTTTGTCTTGTTTCAGTGTCATTCGCATCATCATCATATGCTCCTTCCTTTTCACTCACATCGCTCTCCAAACTATCAGTTGATTCGTCATCTGATAGAATTCCCCCAACATTCACCATATTCTCATAGCTCATCAGCTTCAGAATCTTCTCATCATCTGCATAGTCCTCTTCAAACTACCATCCATACATTTAGCTTATGCTCCACCAGTCGCAGTCGTCTAACTCTTCCTCTTTTCTTCTGAACACTTTCACTATCTCCTGTATCTTTCTCCACCCCCTATTATTCTTCATCTTTCTTGTTCTGTCTGCGGAGTTTATCCAGTACTTTATATAGTTCTTTTCTTAACTTTCCAATCTTTCACACAATGCTTTTGTTCTGTGACAGTTCATATTTCTGATGCACTTCCTAATGAAGAGAATCATTGATAATTTGATAATAATTTCATATTACATATTAAAAGCAATACAATAATTGATTTTTGAGTATTTTGTGAATTATTAATAAAAACAAACTTCGTCAAAAATGAAAAACAGTTATCAAATTCACATTGAATAATCTTTCTGTTTGTTTCATCAAAAATTGTCTATGTGCCAAACAGAATTACCAGTTTCTAAACAAATAGGTCAAAATTCTTATATTAAGGTGAAATAACAAAGATTTGTTCCAAACCTTTTATACAGCTTTGTCATTATATGTCAAACGTTTTCGCACATTAAATATATAGAATAACTGCAAAAAAATGAGAAAATCTTCGAAGACAGTGCATGGGAAACAATTCATTTCACACAACACTTCATCCCAAATAAAAAATATGTAAAAAAACAAATTATTACCTTCTTTTTCCACAAACAAATTTTCAAAAAAAGCATCAGACATGTTTATTATCGTTATTTATTCACATTGAGCAAAATAGATCAAGGTATTCTTAATGGTGCCATTAATAATAATTTGTATTTTTTATGATCAAAAATTTCAAAAATGAATGATATTTTTATATTTTTGTTTTATTTAATTTGTGAATATTATTGCTTTATTAATGCCAACATGTCATCAGAAATTAGTTTAGTATTTTTTATTATTTGAATATAGGTGGAAAAAAATAAATATTATTTATTGCTATATTTTATTTTTTTTTTATTAAAAATATTGACAGAAGCTTAAAAATAATGTCCAAATAAATTAATATTTATTTACAAAGTTTATAAAAGGTTAATCCTGATTTCCATACTTTTATTGAAAAGTATTTTAAATACTGAAACCATTTATCTAATGCTGGCAGCGACACAACCTCATCGTCGCATTCAAAGAAAATGCTTTTCTCGTCAATCAAATGCTTTTTATCCTTCACAACAGCAATGAAATGTCCATCTTTTAATTTTGATGTTGAATGAATCACAGTTCCACAAACCTGATATTTTGCTGCAATCATATTATTGTCAGAGAAGAATTTCAGTGCAGTTTTTGCTCTCAAAGGATCAATAAAGCAGATATCAAAAGTGCCATTTCCTTTTTCAGCAACAAACAGTTGAGTTGGAGGGGGATTGACTGATGAAGGTGTCAGATTGTTATGAAACACACACAAAACACAGGGAAAAGCATCAAGCCTGATCCATTTCAATTCAATTCTTCCAGTTGAACATTTTCCACATTCTTGTTTCATTTGATCCTCCTCCTCTTTCACAACAGAAAAATAAGAATTAAAACCTTCAACAATGTCAGCGTTTGATATTGTCTCCTCCAACATTATTCCACTTGGCTTTGAAATCAAATGATTACAAGACTGACATTTCATAAACTAATGAGTGTGAAGTTGAAACTTTTTAATAACACCATCATCCTCCTCCGACAATAACTCCAAAAATTTTTCATATATTGAAAGAGAACCCTTTGGTTCCAACAATGGTCCAAAATTATCCTCATACATATGAATCATTCTCTTCGTTCCCAAAAAGAATTTCTAAAAATCACACACTCAAACATTGCAGAACCAATTGAAGCGATTGTCAATCTGTTCAGTTCTTTTTGCTCGAAAAGCTCCTACCCGAATCCAGAGATACAAAACATTGACATTATGAACTGAATGAACAAGTTTTTCCCAGATTCCTCAATCCTCTTTTCGACATTTTGTTTTTGAAAACACAAGATCTTGAACCCACATCACCATCAATCACATGCATTGATAAACAGTCGATAAATCTCTCAATTGGTGCAAAAATCAGATAAACTGTGTCAATTTTTGAAGGGTTTTTTTGAATTGGATTCCATATCGTCATCTTCGTTTGAAGATATTTTATTTTTGCTGTGAAAGAGTGTTGCTAACTCTGGCTCATAGGGTGAAAAAGTTGACAAAGTTAACGAGGGAGAGGAAGGGGAGGAGGAGGAAGAAGAACAAGAACAAGAAGAACAAGAAGAGGAGGAGGAGGAGGAAGAGGAAGGAGAGGAGTGAGATGGAGGAGAAGGAAAAGGAGAGGATGAAAATAAAGGAGAGGAAGAGGAAGAGGAGGATGAGAGAGAGGAAGGAGAGGAGCAAGATGGAGGAGAAGGAGAAGTGGAAGGGGAAGGAAAAGGAGAAAGAGAAGAAGACAAAGAGGAAGAGGAAGAGGGGGAAGCAGGAAAGGAAGCAGATGAGGATGAGGATGAAACTGTTGAAGGATGAATATTTAAAGGAGTTGATGGGAAAGAAGATGGAAATGATGGGGAGGAAGAAGATTTAAATGAAGATGGAGAAGCCATATTCGAAGAATGGAAAGAGGATAAATTTGAAGGAGAAGGGAAGGATGAGGAAGAAAATGAAGTCGATGGGAATGAGGAGGAGGAAGGAGATGAGAATGATGGGAAAAATGAAGAAGATGATGGAATTGATTTTCCTGATGGAGGAAAAGCAGAAAACATAAAAGGAGATGGAAAGGAGAGAGGGTTGATTGAGGAAGATGAGGATGATGATAATGTTGAAATTGATGATGATTATGAAGATGATTTTGGAGTGTCATTGAGTGAAATGCAATCTTCTGAATCATCCATTTCCATTTCAATTGTTTCAATAATTTCATTTTCTGCTCCAAGATATCCAAAATATGATTTTGAAGAATCACGTTGAGAAGAACGTTGTTTCCTTTTCATTAACGGTATTCTGTCTGTTGAAATTTCTTTCTTAAGATCGAAAAAGGATGCTCGAAAAGGCGCTGGTTTAATGTTTAATCCAAATTCTTGGCTTAGTGTCTGCTGAGAAAATTCTTTCGTAAGAATCAACAGCATTTCACTTTGTAATTCATAGGAGAGGCAATTGAAAATATTGCTCAACTCTTTGATAGTTCGTTTCAATGGATTTTCATATTTCAAAATAAAAATAGAAATAATAATAAGTATTTGTAAATAAAAAAAGAATATATTGAAAAAACATTGTGTAAAGAAAAATAACTTAAATAAAACACAGTTTAAAAAAAGCACGCCATTTGATGTATTCAATAAACTTTCGAAAAGTTGCATTCCTACTTGTGTTTGTTGGAAAAACATAAATGAAACCATTTCTGCATGAGCGGGTGACATCTTTTGAAAAAAATTTGTGAGTTGGGCCATATCCTTCTGCAGGCTTCTAAATTCCAATCCATTATGAACCCTTTTAGCTGACAACATTGTCGATAAACCGATCCAGTCAATGAAATTGCAAAATATGGGAATTTTTTGACGAGAAATGGAACTCATAAAACAATAAAAAAAATTATGAAAAACAAATTCAACTGAATATGTTGAATTTCTGATCAATTAACAATTGAACATAAAAAATAAACAGTGTTTTTCTCATTTTGAATATATATTTAATAAGATTCGATTAAAAAATTTAAAAAAATATTTGAAGTTAATTAAAAATTTCTAAAATTTTTTTTCATTGCGGAAAAAATAATAATCAACTTTAATTGTCTTCTCATTATTTGAAAATTCAAAAATAAATTTAAAATACTTCAAAAAAATAAATATTTATTTATTCTAACAAAATTATATCAATATTAATTTATATGGGTGATTATTTTTTAAATCAAATTTTTTCAAACATAATTTTTGGTTATGAAAATGATTTTGAATTTTATCAAATGAACATTGAAAAGTGAAAAGGCTTTTTAAATTCCTTTAAATCTTTGATTCCGAATAACCATTTTTTTTAATAATTTTTCATGCTTTTTAACTTTTGAATAAAAATTTTATTTTATGAAACTGACAAATTTTGAAAACGGACACCCCGAAAAAATTTTGATTGCAAAAATAATTACCCATATTTTAGAAAAGAACCTTTTGTGTAATTATCAAATCAATTGAACATTTCATTTTTCAATCAAATTTCTGTTTCCACTCACTAAATTTTGCTGTTGTTAAAATTAAATTTTGACAATGCTATTGTTTCCAATTTTGTGAATATTCATGATTGGGAACAGAAATATGATGGGAATATGATATTTTTATTCCATTAGAAAATTTTTTTACATAAGAAACTTTTCAAAAAAAATTTGACATCTAGATATTTTACTATGATGAATAAGCAGTGTATTCCAAAAAAACTTCGATAACATGGAATTAATAATTAGGGTGATTTATAAACCCGAATATTTTATTAAACTCGAACAAAAAATAAATGAATTTGTTATTGTGTATTGTGTATTGATTTCGTTTTTGAAAAAATTTTAATAATAAATATAATCAACAAGCTTTCGTTTCACAATTTTTCGAGTATTTCTTCCTTTTTTTTTCATCATCAGAAAAATCAACATTTAAAATTTTCAATAAGTTGAATTTTCTTTTTTTCTGTTTTTCATCTTCAAACAAAGCCTTTTCAATTTCTTCATTATCTTTTTCTTCATTTTTTGACTCTTTTCTTTCATCCTTTTCCTTTTTCCATTCTATTAAAAATTCTTCATCGGTAATTAATTTTCCAAAATAATCAAACCTTTTTGTTCTTTTCTTCAGAGTTACAGAAGGTTCTTTTGGCAGCTTCGCTAACATTTTGTGCCACTGATGCGACAGCGCTCCGCTCTTCGCAAATGATGATTTGATTGTTGAAGGCTACAAAGAAGTTTGTAAAGCTTGTGGAAGCACAACAGCTAGCGCTTCTCGTCGCAAAACAACAGAAGAAGAAGAAGGTGCTTCATAATTAGCATTTATTGTCTTTTTAAACACAGCAAACACTCCACGATCCAAAGGCTGTGCGATGTGAGTAATGTGTGGCACGAAGGTGACGACATCTATTGAAGAATCTGCAAACTTCTTCCATAAGTCGGGCTGCACTCTCGATGAATGCGAATCAAAAAGGAGAAGTCAACGTTCATCACTCTTCTTCATAGTTTCTCTTCTTTGTGTGATCCCTGGAGGCAACACTTCTTCAGCATAATTGAGGAACAACGCTTCAATCATCCATTCTGCATATTCTCCCTTCCCATCAAGTCATAAGTTCAGAACGAGGCGCAGTTCATCAGGGAATTTGTGACAAGGCCACAGAACGACGCTTTTTAGGGAGTAGCCGTCAGCTGCAGCTGCAACGACGAGAGTTGCATTCGGCATATTCATCGGTGTTTTGGAGAAACCAGCTGGCATGTCTGAAGGATGGAAAACAAGAGCCGAGAAAGAATCAGAGAGTTAAAGAGAGGATTCATCAATATAAAAGATGAGAGAGTTAGTATAATGATGCTTATCATGAAGGTTTTGTAGAAGAGTGAAAAATGGAAGAAGAGTTTGTTGATTTGATGCAGAGAGCCTTTGGATGTCGACGTTTCGAGGATGTGAAGCCTTAAGCTCGGGGTTCCTTTTGGTGTATTGATAGGGATATGCTTTTGAAATGTTCACTTCTTTATCTTCTTTATCGAAGTGGTCTTTTTTCCTATCATTGATAACAGTGTTCATCTGAATATATAAAAAAAGATGAACACAACATATTATAAAAATTGTTACAAACTTATTTCCTCATTTGCGTAGCATTGAAACTTGTCCCACTTTCACATTCGATTTCAAGCACTCCAAATATAGTTTCATTTTCTTCCTGATTGAATAATTCTGGTCTTCCATTCTTTCCCACCTTTCTTCATTTTTCCACAGCAATAACAGCCCTATCAATTGTCGAGCGAGTTAAATCCTTCATGTTTGCAGCATCAGTAACCCGAGCTTCTCCATTTGCAATAATTGCAGCAATTCGTTCTCATCTTCTTTCAATATGCCGATATTGAAAGGATCTCATTAAACTTCTTATTTTCATTAATCCTTGTTGTTTTTTATTTTCGACAACACTCATTTCAAAAAAATTCTGGTAATGATCTTTTTTTTTATTTTTGAAATGATAAAAATAAATAATTGAAAAAAAATTTCAATCAAATTCTTTCTAAGTCAGCCCCGTTAGTATTCCCTAATCTTCTCAGGGGAGGCACCAATCAGAGATGGAGGAGCTAACCCACCCATCTTCCCCCTCCCATCAGAGATTAGGTGTAGTAATTTAATCTGAAATTCTAATTGCTGACTTTTCCTCATGCATATAAAAAACAATTAATAAAATATGAAAAGTTGGTTGATTATACTTATTTTTAAAAAGAATTTTTTGGTAAAAAAATTATTCGAATTAGTAAATCACACTAATTGTTTTTGGAAAATGATCACAAAAATCATCAGAAGAGTTATTAACAGCTTCTAATACAGATCCCATTGATGTTAATTTGTGTTCAACTTCATGAAATGCCCATTGAGGAGGATTATCAGGATGCTTTGATATAATCTTATCTGAGTTGAACAATTATAGCCCTGTGCTTTTCCAAGAAGATTTTATTGTTTCTGGATACGAAGCGGCTGCAAGTCCATTTCTTAGGATTTCAATAAAAATTTCTCTTTTTGAAGATGCTGAGGTTGTTGTTCCGCATTCTTTGGCTTTTCCAAACAACCTTTTCATACTTGCGAAGATGTATTGATCATTAGGCTGCAAAATGAGTGAAGTGTGTGATGGAAGTTTCACAAGATCAATAATATTATCCTTTTATAATTGAAGAATTTCCGGCTGAAAATGTCCCACTCCACCGTATGTAATGAGGACCGCATGCTTTTTTTCTTTTCGACTGCAATTCTTTTATTTCTGATTTCTGTAATTGCTCACTTCTTGTCCAAGTCCAAAAAAAAATTCTGATGTCAGATGACCAGATAAAGAAGGAATTAATACTTCGTGTGAAGTTGTTCCGAGCTTGAATTCTTCTGGAAGCGTTGAAAATGGAATTAATATGTGTGTCAAATATCTACACCAGTCTGCACTTTTCACAAAGATAATTGAAGTGGAAGTTGGTTAGTGAACTTCAGGAACAACTGCTGAAGGTGTAGAGGATGAAGAAGCAACAAGTTCTGGTTGTTGTTTGGATAATAATGTGGAAGTTTCATCTTTGTAAAATAATAGCTGGGGAATTGAATAGGTGCTTTTTAACAATTTCTTCACTTCGTCAAAGAAGGAGATGATTGTGTATCTCGAAGTGTGGGCTGCTCTCCTTGAAGGCAAAAAAATTGGTTTTGCAAGACTTGTTTCAATGTGCCTTTTCAAAAATCGTTTCACGCAATGTTTGTCTACAGTTTTTGCTTCATCTCCTTCTTTTCCCTTTGTTTTTCACAAATCATTTGTCTGAATAATAAAAAAAATAAGACAAATAATAATAAGTTAAATACAAACCATTTGTGTTAATTCCATTATTGAATGAAATGTGCAATGCCCTGAATTGCGAGTAATCACTGTGGTTAAATACTGTTCGTCCAAATTGTCAAAGAGAGTTGGTCTTCCACATTTTCCAAGTGTATTGTTTTTTTATCTGCAACAAGATCTCTTTTCATTGAAAAAAGAGAATGAAACAAACTTCAATCTATTTCTCTTGTCAAAATGTTCAAAATGTTGGAAAATAAGTTGTTTTTGCATGTGCATCTTCCAACTCAAGAATTTCAGCGATTGGGCAAAGCCTTGATGCAGTATTTATTGTTTTTTTTCAATAGAGATCACAAAAATCAATCTCTGGGCGAGGCTCGGGTTTCCTCCCTGGCACATGTTTTCTCCCTGACTATTGAGGAGCAAATTTTGGGTGTTTATATAATAATTTTTTCCAATTTCTTTAAATTTTTTAAAAATTGTTTTTATGATGAAATAGAATTCGTTGTTTTCTTTTTGTTTTAACTGCTTGCAAAGATGCTTGTTATATTTGATGTGTCTGGAACTATCAAATTAGATAACAAACGAAAACTTTTAAATAAAGTTTCTTTCATAATGAATTCGCAATTGAGCGAATCAACAAACACAAGGAGCAGGTTTGCTCCTCGATAATGAGTTTGATCTTAAATTATGGGTGGTTAAAGATCAAATTTCGCTAACGAATTGACTTCTTGTTTCCACCTTTGTCCGTTGTTGAAATGACGCAAAATCCTGTTAGTATGGCAGATAGCGACAGCGAGGAGAAGACCGTTGATCTTGTTCAAAGGCTCAAGAGAGTTGAAAACTGGATCGATGAAATGTCGAGGAGCAGAGGAGGACTAAGTCACTCCGGAGCAGAAGGAATATTACCAATGAGAAAGACGAAGAGGAACCAGCCAAGAAGAAGATCTCTGTCGAGATCAAGTGAATCTAAGTCCGAAACTAATTTTTCAGAGATGATCACAAAGAAGAAACACAGACATTCGTTGAGGATCCGTCGCAGACGTAACCAAATGAAGAGATAGGACGAAGAAGAAGACAGCGAGAGCGATTCTTGAAGAACAGAAAAGCGGGAAGAACTAGAAAGATCACTTCACTTTTTGAGAAATTTCCCGGATAAATGGTTGATACACCAGAGACAGGCTGGTGAGCTGAACAAGTTTATGGAATTCTGAAAAGCCGGATCAATCAGAATTAATGAGGACATTCTTAACACATTCATCCCAGAGAACGAAAAGAACTTTTTCACCAGACACACTGATGCGAGTTGGAACGCCTTAGCGGTGATGGGGGTCACCGCTGAAGGAAGAAAGGACTCACCAGAAGCTGCCCGGGTTATTGAATTGCTCCAACTGGTTCAGGAATCGGGATTTGAAGCAGCGAAAGCGATCGCAGCCCTAACAGTAAAGGAGCTGAAGAGAACTCACAAGTCAGAGGAGGAGAAAGAGCGGCTTTGAGGACTCTTCTGTGCTAAAACCCTTGTTACTGACTGTATAAGTCGCATTTATCTATTGAAAGTCATACCACAGTCAAACTGGGAGAACGTGAAAGGGTTTCTTGAAGGAGGAATTGAAGGATGGAGCGGTGAAGCCCGTGTCAGAATCGGAGGTGTAGTGGTTCAACCCAACATTCATGGTGCGAAAGAATAACGGAAAGTGGAGAAAGATCCTGGATTGCAGGGCGCAAAACGAGGAAGTGCAGGGAAAACACTTCAAGATGGATACCCAGGAGACAGTGGTAGAACTCCTGGAGGAGAACGATTGGATGACCACTCTGGACATAACGAGTGCATTCCAGCATGTCAAAGTGGACGAGCAGCTCAGTCCCTATCTGTGTTTCAGCTTTCAAAGTCAATGTTCCGCTTACGTAGGGATACCATTTGGGGCTAAGGATGCGCCCAGAGTTTTCACGAAGATAATGAGACGGGCAGCGTCATATATCAGAGAACAGTGGAAGGTAAAGCTTGTAATATATCTGGACGACATCCTCCTCATGCACCCAGACAGGGATGCATTGAGATTGATCTCACAGGAGATAGCCCAGTTCCTGAGGAATCTGGGCTGGATTCTGTCGGAAGAGTAACTGAAGTTGGAACGCACAAGGAGCGTGGAGTTTCTGCGATGGTGGTGGAACTCAGAGAAGATGGAAGTGACACTCCAGGAGAGGAAGAGAGTGCTGCTTCTAAAGGATATGCAAATTTGGATAGCACTGGCAAAGAAGAGAAGGAGACAGAAGACGAGAGACCTGGCAGCACTCCTCGGAAGGTTGAATTTTGTGAGGTTACAACACCCGCCAGCGAGCTTGTGGATGAAACGCATGCAATCCGTGCTGAGGCAGGCGATAGCCCGCGGGGGCTGGAAGGGAACGGTAAAAGTCAACCCAATGATGTTAGGAGAATTAACACATTGGAGGAAAACCCTGCGAGAGAACAGACCAAGGAGTCTGAGGAGAAGGAACAGACCAGCAGAGCTAACAACGGACGCTTCGGAGCTGGGATGGGGTGCAGTATTAACAATACCGACAGAGAACAAAGAGGAAAAGATATATGTTTTCTGGAGTTGGACCCTCCAGGAGAATGCGTTAGCGATCAACGTGAAGGAGTCCAGAGCAGTGTTGAGGACTTTAGAAAAGAAAGGAGCATGGCTGCAACAACAGAAGATAAACCATATTCGTCTGAAGACAGACAATATGTCCACGAGATGGACAATACAGAAGAAGAGGGGAGCGCCATCGCTCATTCCAACACTGAGAGCATTGGAGAAGAAACTGAATAGCCTGGACATTACGATACAAACGGAACACCTCCCGGGAGAGCAGAACACGGAAGCAGATGCACTCAGCCGGATAGCGAAAAAGCCGGACTATGCACTGAGAGAGGAAAAAGTCGCAGAGATATTACAAACAATCGCACCGAAAATACTAGATACAATCTTAGAACAGATTGCACAGGTTCCCTGCGGAAGAACTTGGAGACTATCCTATCTGAGAAAGAAGAGAGGGAGAGAAATGTAAGAAAACGAAGCAGTGTTTGTCCACACGTTCCTGAGAAATATTGGACGGGTGCTGAAGGAGAAGATGAACGAAGCTCAGAGGGAACTAACGATTCTGATTCTGCCAGCCTGGCGGGGGCAGACCTGGACCCCGCTGCTGCAGCCAGTGCATTTGACAAAGACCCTCAGGACCTTTCAGGAGTGCATGATCCTAGGAGCGAAGATGAGAAGGGAAGGCTGGAAATTACCCCCAGGAGAGGTGATAAGCATCACACTGGAGAGGAAAATTCCCCTGGAATGGATCTCTTTTTAACATATGGAGATCACATTGGAGCAAAATACATAGCAGCAGCAATACATAGAAATCAAAAGAGTGAGAGAGATACGTGAAGAGCGCTGCACAAATTTTTTAACAATTTTTGGACAGAGAAAGAATAGATGAAACAGACACCTTATAGAGAAAGATGCAAAATGGATTATGGCAGAGTTCACCGAAACACTCTCGAATACAAACCTCTCAAATGGAGTGATTCATCAGAAAGTACGGAAAATACTGGATTCCATCAACCTATTTAGAGAAACAAAGATTGATCGAGAGGACATAGAAATTTTTCTAAAAACTTATGTGGGAGATAAGCCGAGAAAGGGCAAACGGTTCAAGACGATGTGGGATCTCACAATAATCATTCAATGGGCAGAAGCCACCCATGAGATGACGGACCCACAGATCCTCCAGAGGAGAGCCCTCATCCTTACCATGATCTTTGGTGCTTTAAGCCCAGCAGAGCTGGAAAGAATGAGAAGTGTGACAACGATATTTAAAGATAACTCTGTCCAGACACAAGTGCGAACAAAGACGTCGGGAGGTGAGATTATCAAAGTTATAAAACGGAAACATCCCAACCCACGTATCGATGCAATATGGGCGCTTCAATGTTGGATGGACTATGTGAAGACGACCTTTAAGTGCGAACATGTGTGGTTCGATATAGAGGGGAGTAGACCCGCTAACCTACAGAAGATCAAAGAAGAACTAACAGCTATTTTGAGAGAGAACGAAATTCCCGAAACTTTCATCGCGTACTCTATAAGACACGCAGTGATTACACACTTTGCAAGACAAGAAGGAGTGGACTGGAAGGCTATCAATGCTTATGCGAGATGGGCGAAGGGTTCGAGAGTGGCCAAGGAGTATTACACCGTGCTGCCAGTTCAAGACACGAGATGGATCCTGGAGACAATCGGTGGATCAGTACTCCAGAGGGGAGAAGATTACAAGCCAGATAAGAGTGGAGATTCGAAGGAGGGGACGCTAGAGATAGCAGATGCAGATATGAAGGATCGCACAGAGGAATTACACAAAGCGGGATCTGAGATAGGGAAGAAGCTTACGAGAAAGCGATCAAGAGGAAGAAAGAAATTGCAGAGTGGAGATGAAAACAGAGGTGAAATGGCTCAGTCACAAAGCTCAACACCCCGACAACCGAGTCGCCAGAAGACACCCTCCATTATTCCCAATAATATCTGTGAGCTGATGGGAGAGAAGGATTCAACTCCGCTGAAGAAGAGAGCAAAGGATCGGAGGAAGCGCAGTGGAAGAAGAATAGGACAGATAGGGGATAACACTGAGGAGGCAAGGGTCAGATCGATGTCTCCCCAAAGATACCCCAAGAGGGAGCGGGGGTAGAGCAGGAGGTCAGCACCACTACACGCACGCTCTCAACTCATCCGCAGCACTAGAGCGTACTAGAAAAGGGGTTTTAGATCACACATACGGAAAGAAAAGGGATTTCGAGACTCATTATTGAGGAGAAAACCTGCTCCTTGCGTTTGATGATTCGCTCCGTTGCGAATTAATAAAAACACAGTGAGGCAGGTTTGCTCCGAGATAATGGAAACGCGGATGGATAGACTCAAAGCGGCTGTGTGCGAAGGAAAGCGACATGCTTGTGAGAAGATGACGAGAAAAAAGGTGCGAGATGTGGAAGGAGAAAGAGAAGGATCAACCGACTGAACAGATCAGTGTGTTCATATAACCTGAATAGAGAAACATGGAATAAATTGAAAGTTTTATGAATAATCCTACTCCTTGTTTTGTTTTTTGAACTATTTGCGAAGAGAAGAGGCAGATAAGCCCACACAGCGTGTGGTGAATGAATTTGTGCAACTGGACCAGCAGAAGTGCGGGAGGCAGAGTCCTGCATAGGCAGTTTTCTTTTCCACGCCTCGCGAAAGCGAGAGTGGTTTTTCTTTCTGCTCCAACAAGAATACTCGCATCACCGGATCCCTGCACAGCCTGCAGGAGACAGCTCCGAGGGGCAATGTCTCCTGCCCATTGGTCTTCAAGACCAAGGCGAAAAGGCGAAGTCTGTGGGGAATAAAAGTGTACAATTCATAATGTTCTTTTTATTATTTAACATGTCATTGTCCATATTTCCATCTCACCTTTTTTTCCACGTCGAATTTGGGAAGGTGGAGTTTTCACTTAAACCTCCCATAAATCGTGATCAATACTCATTATCTCCGAGCAAACCTGTCTCACTGCGTTCTATCAAAATTTTTTTTCCAGAAATGGTTTGCTAATTGAAAAATCATTTCTTTTCCAACAAAAGAAGAGTTATATTATTTGATATCAACGAACAAACAGTTTGGATGAATGTTGCAAAAGAAATAATTTTGAATATTTCATGATCTGTTATACATATGGGACAAAATACGGAAAATCATAATTTTTATGCCCTTGTTTGTTTATCTTCAAAGAAATAAATTTCATTGTGGGAAATAGTTTTTGTTTTTTTTGAAAATAAAAATTCTTCATCATAAATGTTTGAATGATAATAACGTTTGATTTTTTAATTCTTCCATATTAAAAACAAATAATTCTCAAAACAAACTTCAACATTCCAATAAATATAAATTAGAAAAAAATAATAGTACTTTGATGTTCTCAAAATGTGAAAATAATCAAAAAAAAAACTCAAAAAAATTTGAAACATTTCCACAAATGTTACTAATTCATTCAATTTCAAAATAAATATAACTGCTTTTAGAAAAAAGGATGAAAAAATAAAAAACAGATTTATCATAACTTCATCCTGGGAGTCATAATTCCGGGAACCCCAACCCCAAATATTCATTTAACACAAAGCGAAACCGACTAGACTTTTGCAAGCTAAGCAAAAAAATAACAATAAAGTTTGAAAAACAGTATTATCATTTTTTCCTGGGAGTCTGCGTTTCGGGAACCCCAACCCCTTTATGTTTTATGAATATTTTTTTTCGGAACCGACTAGACTGCAATGAGCTGAGCAATAAAGTCAAGAAGACTCAAAAAAAAAATTAGAATACAATAACAACATAAATCAAAAAATGCACAAGAACTTCAAATCATTGCAGTTGAAAAAATAGTTTTGAAATTAATGAATAAATTAACAATTGTGGAAACAGTTCAAAAACAATAAACACAATATTTCAACTTATTTGAACAACAAAATACTCATAAGAGATTAAAAACATTTTCGTTTGTTTGAGTGATTGTCAATTTCTGAATTGGAAGATTTTTTTTTATTTAATTTTATAATTTCATTTGTTTCAACAATCATCAAATCATCATCGATATTAGAAGAATTCCTTCGCGTGTGGTAAATAATATGTGAATCATTTTTGTTTCGCAATTTTCCGGTCTCTTTTTTTCTTTCGAATTGAATGCTTTGATTTGAATATGAACAACCTTTTGATGCAGTTTTCTTTGGAAGTGAAAAGGCTGCTGATTTTTCCATTGACATTCTTTGATTTATTCGAGATAATGTTCTATCATTGATGGGCATATTGTTTGTATGATCTGCAATTGCTCCTGCAAACTTCTTTCTTTCTGCAACTATTCTTTCTTGCCCACTTTTGCAATCACTGATGATTTTCCATTTATCCTCTAACAATTGTGAATGAGATGCTGTGAATATATGATCGTTTTGTCTTTTGAAAGATAAATAAATCATCATCGATGGTATTTTCAGCCAACTCCAAGTTTTTTTATTTGAAGGAGTGTATCTGAAGCCAAAATCAATTAAAATAAAAAATTCAACGTTATTAAAAGAAAAAAAGTGAAACACACAAGTGAAACTGTCTGCTCATTTTCTCATTTGAGGTGCTTTGAATTGAAGAATCAAAAACTTGTTTCAAAAAGGCACAAAATGATGAAGCATTACTTCCAGTTTCTAAGCTTGAAGTTGACAATTTGGATGAAATTAATCCAAACTCTCCATCGCATTCCGATTTTCCATGCTGCTCTGTGAAATAATTCACAAATATACAAGAAAATTGTTTGAGATTTTGGTTGTCATTCAGAAAATTACTTAAAAAGTATTTGTTCCTGAAGTGAGGGCCAGAGTCTGAAAAAATTGTCAGAGTTGATTGAAGTGGGTGTGATTCCGATATATGTTTTTCGATAACAATGTTCAAGCATTCAATGGCGTATCTGAAATCATGAGTTAAACAGTCCGAAATGAAGTGATTACATGTTTTGTGAAGTGAATCATTTTGTTTTGTGTATGAAATAATGCATAGGTCTGACACTTGTTTTTTTGAGTAAAAATCTTTACTGATTTCTCTTCTTGAAAGCGGAAGCTGCCAATTCTCTTTGAAGTCTAGCAGCAAAAGAAGATCTCCATTTTTCAATTTGCTCTTTGAATCAACAAATGATTGTTTTTGGCATTCTGCCCATTTTTTGTGCTCCGTTATGTATTGCAGCTCTTCATTTTCCTGATCACTGAGTTCTCTATTTTGAGATATTTTCTGTAAATATCTTGCCCTTTCACAAATGGAGCACAAGTCAGTTCTGTTTCTAGGTTTTGTGATGATTCCTTGTGTTTTCTTGCAGAAATATGAGTAGGACATATTGATTCCTGTTTTTAACACCAATTCACTGTGAAGTTGTTTTTTAGTTTTATAAGTTGTTCTGTTAACTCCACCACAAAACATAGAATCATTCATGTTGTTTTCAGGTGCATTGTTTGAACTATTTGAATCATTGCTGAAGTGATCAAAAGATGAATCGAGAAAAACAGATTGTCTTTGAGTTTCTATTTGAATAAATGAACTTTTAACATAACATAGAAAACTTGTTTTCCATCCGTTTGAACACAACTCTTCATATTTGCTTTTAATTTCAAGATCATTAACAACTTCCACATTTTCATCGTTGCATATTTTCCAATGGAAATTGTATTCGTTGCTGTTTTCGATTTGTTCAATATGGGATAATGTAATACAAATGTAATGATGGATTGTTGGATTAAACAAAATAATAGAAAGAAGATTGTATTTCTCTTTCTGAGTTGAATCTTGATCAGTGCATTGCATGCTTTTGGTAACTTCAATCATCCATAATGATTTGTTCAATCCAGCTGTTTTTTCGTTTTGTTCATTTGTAGAAATAGAATTATTCTCACATCGAAATAACAAGAAATCTGAGTTGTTTGCATATTGAGTTTGCTGAATCACTCCACCAATCGATCTGCACAATGGACAGCTCAATTCTTCGTTCTTTCTTTGAGATTGAAGGATTTGAAACTTGTTCAACGAATGTTCAATTGAATGACCTTGCAGAATGATAATATCAACTTTTTGTGGCATTTCAAAAGATGCATATCCACACATTAGGCAAATGATATTATCTGTTGAATGACAACCCAAATTGTTCATGGCAGTAGGAGATTGTTTACGTATTTTTTTCAGAAACCACTCAACTGCATCATCAAATTCGTGCTCCTCCATTTTTGAAATATCATTTTTATTGTTCCATTTTTCGTAGAACACTTCGTTCCAGAAAGATCCAACATTCTCCTGTTGATCATTGATTGATTTGCAAATATTGATAATTGTTGAAGAAAGAATATCTTTCGTTTCTTTCTGAAATTCCCACGAATGGAATTTATTCATTGATGCAAACATTTGGATAGCTGCAGCTAAGTAACAGCTGTTTCCTAAATTTTTCAAGCCAACTGATTTTGATGGAGAACAAAGATTCAATTCATGTGTCTTCTGAACATTGACAATAAATTGTGGAACGTGTGAAACAGATGCCTGAATTGATTTATCGAAATTTTGAATGTTTTCGTTGGAATATTCATTTTGTTGTGCATCAACACCTGAAGAAAAACGATTTTCGCTCAAAATGCCCCAACTATCATCATTGTCGAGATCTTTTTTTTTTTGAAAAATAAAAAACAAAATTAATAACCGAAAATAAAAAAATATAGACCTTCTGAGTCATGGAGACTTTTTCTGACTTTATTTTTTCTTTTTTGGAGCTCTGAGGATTCATCTGTGTTTTCAAGCAAAAACCTATTCACTTTTTCAAGTGATTCTTCATCGAGATAATGCCTTTTTTTGCATCTTCTATCTTCACAATCACTCTCCTCATCCAAGTAATGAAGGATTGATCCATATTTCGCATAATTGTATTGTCCCTGCGTAATATCGTAATGGTAATCTCTCAATTGTGAATAAGAACAGTAAGTGCTCAGATTTTTAAGTAATTCAACTTGCATTTTATTCTGAAGCTTTGGAAATATTGAACTCAAAGAATTCATCACTCCATCAAGTTGATCTGTAAAATAGCACATGCATAAATAAAAAAAAATCAAACAATAAAATTTCAATTATTTATGAAATGCTGCACACACCATTTGATTTTTTATATAACGAATCTTTGATTTCCTTCATTTTTCGAAATGAAAAAATGAAATAGTCAAATAACTCGAAAGTGTAATCTCCAGAAATGGAGGTGGCATATTCCCACAGCTTTCTGGACCACTTGCTCAGAGTGTATTGTTTTGGTTGCATTTGTGTGTTTTCTATCTTCAATGTTGTAAATATCTTTCACAGAAAGATCGATCCCTTTATAAGCTTAGCGAATGACATTCAAATAAAAAAAGAAAAGAAAAAAATAGTACTTTTCAAATCACATTTGAAACGACTGAATAAAGAAGAACCAGTAAATGTTTCACATTTTGAAAATAAAAAATTGATTTTGCTCATTCAAAAGTTTCAACTATTAATTCGTTCAGGAATTCACATGTTCACATTTTCTGTTATTCTGCTTAAATTTATTTGACTTATTTAATATCCCCCTCTTCTCTCGCTTGCTGAATTCTTCCGTTAGCTCCTTGTTCTTTTACTGTTCAACGTTGAGATTCTCGTATTCGCAGCTAGAATGCCTTTCATTTGCTCATTGATCACTTCTCCATCGAATGTGATTCCTGCTATCTCCAGCATAGTAACCAAATTGATCAGATCTTTTATCAGTTTCTGCTTTTCATTTAACTCTTTTTCCATTTCTGGTGGAATCTCTCCTGCTGGATCACTTCTCTCAATCATTTTGGTTCAATTAAATTTTTTTTCTCGATTTTAACTAATTTATTTCTTATTTCTTTCAAAACTTCATCGTTTTCTTTTTCCTTTTTTCTGTTATCTCTTTCAGCCTCATCTGCATTATTTTTATGACGTCTCTTTCTTCTTCTTTGACTTCAAATATTTAATATTTTCCTTTGCGTTATTTATAGATTAATCAAATATATAATAATTTTCTGTTTCTTTTTGGTATCTATCTCTTCTTCTTGAAGAAATCTTCATAATATGTTCTCTTTGTCTCCATCAGAAAAATTGTATCTTTAGCCAATGACCTTGCAAATGTAGCTTTTATATTTATCTCAATCTGAAACACTTCATCTCTTTCCATCTCTGTTCTTTTTGTTTTTCTTCTGTCGGTTAAACTTCTGCATCCTGTTGACGTTTGCTAAAGATGTGTCAATTTCTGTAGTCTTTCAGATCTCTTCATCTTTGCAATCATTGTGTTTAACAGCTGCATTTTCTTTAACATTTTTTGAAGCATTTCCTTTCCTTCTTTTCTTTTTCCTGTATTCTTTGTAATGATGTCTACTGAGCACTTCAACTTCTTCATTTTCTTCACTGGAGCAGCACGCTCATTTCAAACTCGATTCATGCGTACTTGATTAGCAAAGAGAAGAAAATCGAAGAAGATAAAAAGTCATCATCAGCATCTGTGTCTGCAATTGACTCATCGGATGATTCAGATGAATTGTCATAATATTCAGCAGCAGTGAAAAACAACATAGAAAGACGGCTGCAGATTGTGTTGTCTGTTGCGGCTGGGATGAAAGAAAATCACAGATAGTTGTTTCTGAGGGAGTAACAGAAACTTCGATGGTTGTGTTGTGCAGCGGTGGGCTGCGTTGCATAGAGGTGTTATGTGTGCGTATAATTCAGTGCTTTCTGCGATGCTTTCAGTTACGCTGGTGGAACCGCTTCCATCGCTTGATGCATCGGAAGGCACGAAGTTGGGGAGCAAGCGGATCTTTGTGGAAGCAGATGTGAATGCGCTCCCGTCGATCTACGATCTGTTCGACCCGTCGCTGCAGAAATGGCGATTGTTTTCGTTGAAATATTTGGTGGTGAAGATGGACGATGAAGTTATAAGAGAAGTGATTGGAGTATGCGATGAATGGAAGAATTAGGAGATAGCTCTGGAGGCTGCGAGGGTGATGATGGAGGATGTGATTCTTTCTCCAGCAGCGATTGCGCTGTTGAAGCTTGAGGAGCGATAAGAAGCAGAGGAAGGTGAAGGGAATGAGGAGAAAGGCGGGCATCTGACAGCGCACAGAGAGTTTGTGGAGAGAATCAAAGAGAACCAGGGAAAGCTGGAAGAAGCGATGGCGCCGCTGGTTGTGGAGGCGCATGGGCTGAGTGGGCTGAGGTTTGTGAAGGCAGAGGCTGAGGCGGACAGGTTGCATTCAGTGGAACCTGAAGTGTGCAGTTCTTCTCCATCTGATAGCATCCAACAGGAGAACAGGAGAGCAGAAGAAGAAGCAGCAAACAGGTCTTTGGGAATAGCTTCAGATGGAAGAGAAGAAAATGTGGGGAAAGATGAGGAACAGGTGGAAATGCATACGAATGATTTGGGGATGAATGAGGAGCAAGGAAAAGAGGGTAATTCGAATGATTTGGAGAAGGAAGAAGGAGAGGAAGAAAAGGAGGAGGAGGAAGAAGAAGAAGGAGAAAAAGAAGAAGAAGAAGAAGAAGAAGAAGAAGAAGCTGTTTTTGGTGTGCGGAACTGTTTTGGCTTTGGTGACACACGCAGATTCATCGGCTGTGTCTTCTTCATCAAAATAGGCGCCTTCAAAATTTGTATCTGCTTTGCACTGCTTTCTTCCTTTTCTCCTTTTCTTCCTGTTCTCCCGCTGCTCTGCATTCCTCCTTCTTTTCCTTCTTTCCCTTCTTCACAACAACCTGATTCTCAACTTCTATCTGTCAGTTCACTTGCACCTCCATTTCCACTTCTTCTATCTCCTTCTCTTTCTCCTCCTCCTCCTCCACCACTTCCATCCATCATTCTTTCACTTCCATTCTCAGAGCCTCCTCTCCCACCTGAAAATCCTTCCAGCGTCGATGCAATGAATCTCTTGTTGATCGCACGAAGACCAACGTAGCTGACATTCGACACGCCCAACTTGCTTCTGTCCAGCCTGATGGAGTTCAGTGTGTCTGAGGCTGCTGCAAAAGAAGCGCTCGAAGATGAAGACGAAGATGAAGATAATGTTGCAGTTGATAATGTTGTTGCACTGGAAGGTCTGACTCGTTTTGCAGGCTGTAAGAAAATCCCGCTGGCTGCTTTGTCTTTCGCGTCTTTTCTGCTGCAAACAAAAATGTTGTTTGTGGATGAGCATCGTTGAAAATGCCTTGTTTGAGACGAATGAGAACGAAAAACAGGAGAGGAAGATCCAACTAGTGGTGTTTGTTTGGATTTTGTGGTGCTTCTGACAGATGAAGTGGAAGAAGTGAGTGAGTTGTGGGTGGAAACAGAACGAGAAGAAGATGATGATGATGTTGATGATGAAGGCGTAGTGTTGGAGGAAGAAAAAGAGAAAGAAGAAAAGGAGGAGGAAGAGGAAGCTGAAGTGTTTGAAGATGATGGCATTGTTGCTGCTGAAGATGAAGAAGAAGAACAGGATAAAAAGAAAGAAGAAGAGTGAGAAGAAGAAGAGGAGGAGGAGGAAGAGGAAGAGGAAGAGGAAGTGGAAGTGAAAGATGGGCAGGTTGTAGAAGGAGCAGTGTCAAAGTGACATCGATGAGGAGCAGAGGAAGAAAAGGAATAATATAACGTTGATGAAGCAGTTGATGCAGATTAAGAAAACAAAATCAACGACACAACAAACTTTGCCACATTAGCTGAGGACGCGAGCTCAGCAGCTGTCGAAGAAGAAGGAAATAATTATTTCCAGAAGGAGGAATAATTACAAGATGTTGTGTCTTAATCTGTTTTCCTGTTTGTGTTTGTGCCTGAAACTGCAATTGCATCTTTTCATCAGTTAGCGCATGCGCATCTCCTGGCTTTTGCAATTCGTTTCTCGTGATCTTTTTTTTGTTCAATTGCTTGCTCATCAAAACCAGTTTTTCAGAAAATTGTGTGAAGAGAGGAATTGACGGACCGTTCAATGAGTTGTGATAATCGTTGCCTTCATCTTAATTATTACAGTTATTGCCTTCATTGGATGATGAGAGAAAGAGCTCAAACGTCTTATCGAGTGAATATATCTTTAACTTTGAGAATATAATCATTTCATCACGGACAGAAAAGAAGAGTTTTTTTGTCTCAAAGTTCTCTGTCGACAACTATGTAGAAACGTCATTGATATCTGTGAAGTCATTAAGTTCATCACATCTGACAGCTTCTCCATTGTGGAGTCGAGCAGGTGGATGATGTGATATCGTCACAGTGGTTGATATCGGGGGATGGTGAGGAAGATGAGAATGATGATAAAAATGAAAAGAAGAATGTGTTGTTGATGTTGAACAAATTGATGTCAAATGAACAGTTTTTTCTTGAAAGCGATGAAGATAGGTCTGATTGAAAGAGTTTATCAAGGTAGAAGAAGAAGAAGAAACAAAAGAAGTTGAAGATAATCGCCCACAACCTGGTGAACGCATCATCTTCTGCATCTTCAGCTGGAGCACTAAAAAAAGCGGTGAAGCAGATAATATCAAAAGTGAATCCAAAGAAAAAGTTTGTGGTAAATTTGTTTTTGCCTTCGAGCCAAGTGCAGAATAAACATTCGAAGGCAGGCTGTTTTTAATCGCAAGCATTTGTTTTTTCTCCACAATAAAGAGGGAAGCCTGAACTATCATCTGACAAGACCGAATGGTAAAGAGCAGGTTTGTCAGAGGAACATTCATTATCTCCCTCTCTGCATTCTTCAATTTCTCTTTCAGCTTTGCAAAAAAAGCCGAAATAGCATCATAGTTTGTCTCTTCATAAACCTGCATGACATGCATGTTCTGCTTGATCTGCCACCTTTGCTTCAAAAACAGCCTTCTTTCGTCTATCATAATCGTCATCGTAGCCTTCAGGTTCTCCTGAAACGCATCTTTTGTCTGCAACGTAAGGAGGAAGCTGTTGAGCGAGAGCCTTCATCATCCCACTCAACTCGTTTTTTGATTAGGATTTGCTTGCCTTCAGCATGTTTAGCTTCTTCACCAACGCTCCAAACGTATCCAGACACAAGGAGACTTACGAGCCAATTGACATATCACGTAACTCACTGGAAGAAAGCTTTTTGCTTACACATATCTTCTTTGCTCCACTTTGGCTGCGAGGCAACGCTGGATAAGCGACTTCAATGTCTTTTGGAAATTGCGATATTGTGAAATGAAAAAATCCAAATTCTAGCATTATTCGAACCAAGTGCTCATGGAGTTGGTATCGGTATCGGAGTTCTGAGAGACTTGTGTGCTGAACGATTTAGCTTCCTGAAACTTGATGACAAGAGAGACATACTCATGAAGGAGGACAGGTTGTATTTAGGTTGTAAGGAATTAGACGTGTGAAGACCGGTGCACCGAATAGGTCTTGGCTGAAGAACTCGAAGTGCGAGAGCCATGAGCGAAGTGGTTTGTTGATGTGATGAACAATGGTTGAGTGTGTCGATGCGCGAAAAGAGCAGCAGTTCGATTGAACTGCGATTCTTTGTTGTAATTCCAGTTCATCAGTCCCACAAGGAGCACTCCTTCTTTGAAGGCCGTGCTGGTAAAGGCGGGGGAAATGTCAAGGGATATTCAAGTGAATGATTCAAAAGAAGAAGAAGAAGGTGATGATTATGATATTGATAATGAAAAAAAATATTTTTGAATTATGTGATCCTGGCGAAGAAGAATATCTCCACGGAAATATGCAAGATAGAGGCAAAAGAGCAGGAGAAGACGAGTTTGAAGGCGCAGACGAGGAAAGAGGTGTGACTGTAATATAAGAAAAAGGGAAAGGGGAGCTTCTTGAAGAGAAAATGGCACTGGAATAGGCTCTTTCTTTCTTTCTTTCTTTCTTTTTTAAGTTGTTTTTAGAATGCATGTAAATTCTTTTTGAGTGAGATATGTGAGCTGAGGAAATGCTTTGAAAGGATTTGCGTTCAGTTATTGATGAAGTGGATGTGGGGCGAAGATGTGTGCGAAAGGATAAGAAGAATAAGAAGAGCAAATTCTGAATGTGAAAATATCACTTGCCGTTTCGTTGCACTCTTAAAACTTTGAAGAAATTGATATTGGCGCAGGTGCATGTTGGCAAGACTATCTTCTTGTGAAGTTAATGAAAAGTTCATTGTTGAAATTATGAACTTTCGAGGAGATAACCGGAGAAATTTCGTTGAAAAGAGATAATTAAAAGAAAGGTTTGTCAATGTTGTATATGTTTGATGTGGAGAACGTATAACTTTGGTTGCATGTATTGGATTAAATGAGACTTTCTCTACGTAGTAGTTATTTTTCTGTTTGATTTCGTGCCTTCTTAAAAGTGACTTTGAAATTCCCAAAAATCACTTCCTCCTTTTTCACCGCTTCTGCACCTCTTCTGCACTTCGATGCAGAATGAACACCATCTTTTCTCATTAAGAACATTCCGCTTCTCTTCAGCCTCCCGCTTCAAGTGAATCAGCAGGCTGGTAGGTCTCGCTTCTCCAATCACTTGTTGAGTGTGGAGAATGATTCAAAAAACGATGTTCCATTGAGCTTATACCAATGCATGTGATTGAGCTTATCTCTCTGAAGCAGAACATTCTGAGTATCAATCAATTTTGCGTTAAATTTTGTATTTTGAGTGATCTCATTTCCAACGGGCATGCCAAACATACCAATTTGTATTTCTCCTATTCCAGTAATCTCACACAGAACGGGTCCTCTTTTTGATAATCACTATTCTTTTCATATTTCAAGGTTATGTTTCAAAAGGAATGGTCACGTATCCGTTTGCATTCGGTTTTTACAGACGCTAATAAACAGTTTGATGGTGCGAAAGTCAGATCTGTTATAATGGAATTATTCAAAACTACTGAATAAGAATCTTCAGATAAAAATTTGAGGCCTGAAGGGTTAAGATTCTTTTGGGGGATCAAACTCAAATTCACCATGTTGATTGATCCGCTTTGAAGATGAAAAGGAGAACCTGACCTTTGACTGGAAATGCAGGAATCCATCATCAGAGTTGAGCATTCTGTTATTAGCACAAATGGCGAAGATGAATGTTCAAGTGCCACATTTTTCAGTTCTACTGAAGAATTGCGGAATCCCAAAAATGTGTTTATAACTGTAGATGTTTCTGATTGTAATTTTTTCACTCCTGAAAATGGAATTTGCTTTAATAGATTATTGATGCCAGCTATGCATAGAAATTGTGCATCCTCAGTATAGCCTTGACAAAATTAAATGCAATTATTGCAAATATATGAGTTGGAAAGAGCCTCGTTGTTTTTCAATGATGTATTTCAAGAGGCATCTTGTCGTTTAATTGTCTCTTCTTTTAGAAAATACTCCACAAAACAACAAATTCAATTTCAAT